>NC_053045.1:11869166-12542500 GCF_003473485.1 Medicago truncatula
CGTTCCATTTCGGTCCTTTAAATTACCTCCGTCCATCATTTAAATCCATTCTGTTAACTTTTGTGAAAAACTGTTAACATTCATCTTCCATTTCATCACCTTCATCGTAAAATCCAGAAAATTCATCATATTCATCACCAAATCCAGAAAAATTCATCATCTTCATCATCAAATCCATCATAAAATCCAGAAAAATAAAAGAAACTCTAAAATTAAATGTAAATTAGTATTCATCATCATCCAAAATTAAAACAAATTTAAACCCATCAATCTTCAAACAACAATAACAAATGAAATTAAATTAAAATTCTGCAAAATTCTTCAAACATTATGAAAATGATGATAAACACAATGAATTTATGAAAAACTGCAGCAACAACAACAGAGGCCAGGAAGTGCTTAAGGCAAGGAATTACAAATAGAGGCTAAAATGACAATAGCAGCTAAAGAAAACACAGGCTGCTAGCCAAACAAAACATCATCCAAACAGCCCACAATTAAACACCCACACCATTCGAAACCTGCTACTGCCACCAGCAAACCCCTCAGCAAAAGCCCCCAAACAACATTAAAATTTTAGTATAACACACAAAAATAGCACACCTAAACTTTAATTCCTGATGAACGCAAGAATTGAAGGAAAAAATGGGGAAAATTTGTAGATTTTTTTATAAAAAAAATAAAAATTAATTTGAAATCAAAATAAGTTTATGACTCAATGATAAAGGTTCAATAACAAGGATCTTTACTCCATTTTTTCAAACAATGTTTCCAAGAACAACCTTAAAATTCATCTTCATCTCCAAATCTCTTCAATTCGTAGATCCCATCAAACAACCACTCACTGCCATATTCTTTAACATTTTACAGATTCTTCTAATTGTTGATTGTGATTGGTGGAATTTCTACGATTGCAAATCCTTGAGGTTAGGGTTTGAAAATTTGGGGAAAAGTTTTAAAGGTTAGAATTTCTATGATTGTGATTGTAATTGGTTGAATTTCTATGATTGTAAATAGTTAATTTGGGGAGGAATTTCGCTTTCTGGAATCAAGGAGAGGTGTGGGGTTGTTGTGGTGAGAAGAGAGACAAGGGAGAAAAGATAAGTGAAGGGTTTGGGAAAAGGGGATGGCGTCTGTTGTTATTATGATGTTGGGAAAAGAGTTAAATATTTTTTTTGTAAGGAAGAGTTATTTGTTGTTTTTATTTATGAGCTTAAACTTTGTCAATTTGGGTTTAATTTAAGTTTTTCTTTTCTTTTCTGGATTTGATATTCAAGGTGATGAAGATGATGAATTTTTCTGGGTTTGCTGATGAATACGATGAATTTTCTGGATTTTACGATGAAGGTGATGAAATAGAAGATGAATGTTAACAGTTTTTCACAAAAGTTAACATAATGGATTTAAATGATAGAGGGATGTAACTTAAAAGACCAAAATGGGACGAAAATTAATAAATGGACCAAATTGAAATCTCATAATTATTTAAAGGACCATTTATGTAATTAAGCCTTTAATTTAATAAGAATTTGGTTTTCATTTTTATTTTGAAAGTAAGAATATAATATTCATAAAAGGCATGTATATTTATAAACAAAATAAAGCAAGTATTAATTAAAATTTAATGTTCTTGTCAAAAAATTATACAACTTAATGTTTTAAAATCAATTTGAATATGTGTATAGCTATGTAAATAAAACATGACATATATGTTATAAAAAATGCTTAGTTCAGTAGCATAGAGTTTTCTTGTTTAACTGAATTGACATGAGTTTGATTCCCACACTTGCCACTTTTATCATATGATTTTTTTTAAAAATGAACGCCGGCTTATTATCATTGAACCGGTCCGCGTCGGATTACACGAATTTGACCGGTTTAATAAAAGTTTGATCGGTTCAACTAGACGGATGGTTTGATATAAGGAATGGATCGGTAATGTGTCCGGTTCATGGTTCGGTTGGTTCAATAAGACGGTTCGTCCGATTTTTAAAACTTTGCAGTAAGCATCCACAATTATTTATAGCCAAATCAAACACAAGCAACCCAAAATCAATTGAAATCCAGACAAAGGATGATAAATCAACGGGTCTGAGCACAATAAAAATTGGCACCAATCAAAGCCCAAATCAAGGGATAGAAAAATGACAGAGCTCCATCCATCGACAACACGTGAAGCAACCACGACGAATACCAACAACAATGACCCTCTGACATGGAGGCGATATATTTAAAAACAAATCACCACCAACCAACAAAACAACGCCACCTCACATCCCTTGATAGATTTTAATGTCAACGATGATCAAGAGGACAATTAGAGAAGGTTAGGAGGCTTTTGAGGCTTGTACGTTGAAAGGAACACAATACGACAACAATGACGTCTTGAAGCCAACATGCTGCCGTTAAGAACACGACAGGAAACACCATGGATCTAGAAACTTATAATTGAGTCACACAAAACTAGATCTCACCCACCATAAGCCGTTGGCGCTGCAACAACCACAAAAAATGAACAACAACCATTAATAGAAAACAAAGAGAACCACCACACTTCTCCAACAAAAACAAATAGAGACCACTGCACAAAACTGTGCCAAAGAGAACCGACACAAGTGGGATGTAGATGTATGGGCCATCATCGCACCACCATCTACATCTTGAAAGGAGAAAGTTTGGATAAAAGGGTAGGTGTGTGCAAGTAAAATGAGAGAGGTGACAGTCTATTTGTTTTGGAGAGAGTACGTTTTCGATATAAAAAATTAGTGAAGGAATTGGACTTAAACCATCCATTTAAATTTGGATGAATAATCCATCCAACTTATTTTAAAGATCCAATAGATCACCTAAAATGATAATACATGTCCTTTTGATAAAATTGGTTGACTTAGGTATAAATAATTATATTAATTAATTTAAAATAAAACAAAAAAAATCTGGAAAAAGCTGAATATTTAAATAAACGAATATTAATTTATATTAATTTTAAAAAGAATTATATTAATATTAATTTAAAATATCAATATAAATTAATTTATATTAATATATAAATTAAATTCATAATAAAAACTGAATATTAATTTCAATTCTTAAATGTCTCGCCGCCAAAAAGTTATTGGAGTATCATCGTCCTCCACTTTGGCGGTTCCTGGAGCTCTGTCGTGCACTACTACCGATGTCCCACCATATTTACAATATTTAATCATTTGTTTCTTAATTTTTTTGTTAAAACTATTTTAATTATTTTTTTTGACACATTTTTCAAATAAAGTGAAGATAAACTCATTTTGAGATAAGATTTATTGTTCAAATTTTGCGTAGTATAAAATTATTACAAAATTCAATTAGTCAAAACAAACAAAAAAACTAAGTCAGAAAAACAAAAGCGAAATTCAAAGAAATTAATTCCTCCACCCTCACCTACAAGTCTCAACCACTCACCACCATGGCAGCACCACCGTTCTCTCCTCTCATCCATTCCACAACCTTCTCTTCCTCCCCCTAACCACTCCCAACCACCACAACACCGACGCAAAATCCCAATTCAAAACGAAGAACCATCGAATTTGAAATTCAACATTGATATCACATGTCAAAATCGGAGAATTCAATGGGATTAGGATCAACAACAACAACAACAACATCATCATCTGTATCATCCAAAATTCACCCTTCCAATCATCCACCAGAACTCGATCCTTCTTCCTACGCTCTCGAGAAATTCAAACTCTACGAAACCAGAGCGGTTCGTAACAACATTCAATTTCATTTTCTTTCATAACTGTATAACCTAACATTCATCAATTAATTTTGATTTTTTTTTTTTTTTTTGTAATTGTGTAGAGGTTTTATTTAATTGGAAGTGATCGGAACAAGAGATTCTTTCGCGTATTGAAAATTGATCGATCAGAACAGTCTGATCTTAGTATCAGTCAAGATCCTGTGTTGTATTCGCAGCAGGAAATTAAGAGTTTGCTTCAGCGGATTGCTGAAGGTAATCGAGCTACCGGTGGACTTACTTTCGTCGCTAAAGTTTTTGGAATTGCAGGTTAGTAAAGAGTTTTTACACTGTCAATCAATAATAACTGTTTTATTACTAGAAACAAATAATAACTGTTTTATTACTAATCAATGATAACTGTTTTACACTGTATAATTATTTTACACATGCTTATTCATTAGTTGATGTGGCAACAGATGATTGGATGTATTTGTAAAATAATTCGTGCATACTGATTAAATTCTGTTAGAACCATTTGACTTTTATTATAACCACGTGGAAGTCATGCACATAATTGGTTGTTTTGATTGTGATGTAATGCAGTGTAAAATTGTATGAAAACTAAACCGTTGTAATATACTAGCAGAAAAATAGGCACATTAGTTTAGTGTAAAAGTGCATGAAAATTTGATAGTTGTTTGTGATGTGCTGACAGTATTGCTAGTTGTTTGTGTTGACAGTGTTATAGGCGTGTATTGAAGTTGTTTAAATTTGATAGTTGTTTATGATGTGCTGATAGTGTAAAAGCATAGTAGTCAACTGCGGTAGCGGTGTGTAGCGGCCGACCCCAAAAGTGGGATAGTGTATAGTGGTCACCAATATTTGATTATTTTTTTGGACAAATTACATGAATAATACTCTAAAGTATAAAATAAAAAAACTTATATCTCATAAAACATTCATAAATCAAAACACCAAAAAACAAAAGACAGAGAACAATAAAAAAAATCATAAAAGAAGAGAAACCATAAAACAAAAGAAAACAGAGGAAGAAAAAAATCAGAGAAAGAGAGAAGAGATCCCCAGGTTACATTTTCCAGTTGGAAGATAGAAGAGTGTGTTTTCTGGTGCATGTAAGAAGAGAGAAAGAGTTGAAAAATGTTAAGGTTTTAAAAATATGGTCAATTTAGAAAATTCCTATTAAAATCAAATAGCGGTTGAAGCGGCCGCTATCCGCTACACCGCTATAGCAGCTGAAGCGGCCGCTTTTTCATTCTGAAACCGCTATGACGATTATTGTAGCGGTTTGTTGCCGCTATGCTACACTCGGCCGCTATAGGCTGCTATTGACTACTCTGTGTAAAAGTGCATGAAAATTAAACTATTGTGTTATACTAGTAGAAAATTGGGAACATTAGTTTAGAGGCTTGTTTGGATAAACAACTTATTTGCAGTTTATATCATGAGTGCTTATCATGATAAGTGCTTATGTATAAATTATTTCTATAAAAAAAGATAAAGTAAAGTTAAACTGTTTTAATATAAACTATAAGTCATTTTCATAAGAGGAAAATTTTATCGGACAGTTGTAAGACCGACAATGTTGTATGGAAAGTAGTGTTGGGCGGTTAAGAACCAACTCGAGAATAAAGTAAGCGTAGCAGAGATGAGGATGTTGGATTGGATGTGTGGTAAAACTAGACGGGATATAGGATTAGAAATGACAACTTTAGAGCGAGAGAGTTAGGGTAGCACCTATTCTAGTAAATATGGTGGAAACTCTGCTTAGGTGGTCTGGCCACGTGGAGAGAATCTTTGTAGATTCTGTAGTAAGGAGAGTAGATAAGATGGAAAGTAGTCAAATCACTAGAGGTAGAGGAAGACGTAGAAAAACTATACGTGAAACCAAGATCTAGAGATTAATTAGTTGGATAGAATTAGAAATAAGGTATATATGATAGAACATTATGGCGTTGTTTTATCTGGATTTATCTAAAATTTAATTTCAATATTCATGTTGTATCTTTTTATATTTAAATTTGGAAAGGAACTGTGTTGTTAAGAACAAATTTATACAGACAATAACTCCGACAAAAATTAATAGTTACTCTTGGAGTTTCCTTTATGTTATAAATACTTTTATATCTATATATCTTTTGTCCCTAATCTTTAGTTTAACTTTCAATATAGTCTTGCTTATATACCAGATCGGTCATTTTTGTCAATTATGATCCCAAGGCTGTTAACTGTGATATTGTTTTAGTCCATCATCTTTGATTTTGTACAAACAAGATGATCCGTATCTTTAACCTTTGTTATGAAATGGTGCTTTATCTTTATTTTTAGTTTTGATTTGGTCCAACAAATACTGTCACATAAGTCACAATTACAAATGTTAGTAACAAGATTTGGAGCTGATCATTTTGGTCAATTTTTTTATCACATACCATATATATAAATAAATTTAAATGTCAAACATAACTAGTAATTATTCTTATTGATTCTCTTGTGTTTTTCTAGGCTGCATCAAGTTTCTCGAGTCTTACTATTTGATTCTCGTTACTAAGCGCAGACAAATTGGTTCTATATGTGGCCATGCAATTTATAGCATCAAGGAGAGCCAATTAATTACAATTCCACATGTGTCAATTCAATCTGATTTAGCTCACTCTAAAACTGAGCTAAGGTAATTTGATTGCATCTGATAACTGCAATCAAAATTTGTCGATCTTTATAAATTGAACTGGGAAACGACTTAACATTGCTTACTTCCACTGCAGATACAAAAAGCTTTTGTCCAGTGTTGATTTGACCAAGGATTTCTTCTTTAGTTATACTTACCCTATAATGCAAAGTCTGCAAAAGAACGTCTCGTCCGATCAAGAAGGAGGGATGCCATACGATAATATATTTGTCTGGAATGCTTATTTGACACAAGCTATCAGATCTAGATGCAATAACACCATATGGACTATAGCTTTGGTTCATGGCCATTTTAGGCAGGTTTGTCTTTTCTTTTGTGCAGCCTGTCAATTATGATAGTTACTGTCAAATTAAGCTTATATACTCTTGTTTTAAACATGTGTTATCATTAAACATCCATGATTGGTTTTCAGTATTTGTAAATTATAGTTATCAAAGCAAGAAAAACATTGTTCAAAATTTAGTACTATCGGGAATTAGGATTCTTGGGATAGAATAGACAGTTGATTTGGAGTAAAGCTTTGGTTCCTGTTCATTTTAGGCAGGTTTGTTTTTCTTAGTTGTGTGTGTCAATGTCATTAATCATAGTTTGTTATTTGTTTAGTCCTAAGCGTAGTTACTCTTGTTTCTAGCATGCATTTCCGTTAAAGATTCACGATCAATTTACAGTATTTGTAAATTACTTGCTATTAAAGCAATGGGAATTTGTACAAAAAAATCAAGAGGAACATTGTCCAAAATTTACTACTATTGGGAATTAGGATGCCTGAGATAGAATCATAGAAAAAACCTGAATTGGTTCAATGTCTCTTCTTGGTGGCTGTGCAATAATGGGTTGATACAAACATGTTTCTATATGGGTCTATCTGACAGAATTTCAGGTTCCGGTACCGTTCACCTTAAAGCAACAATTATATTTATTACCAAGTGCTAGGGTGAGAGCAAGGACTGAAAACAGAATATGATGTTGGTAGATGAGTGGAAAAACTGAGATTCATCGTTTTAAATGTCATTCAAACACGTCTTGATTTAAAACTAATTTATTAAGACTTTATTTTTAAATAATTTCATTTGAAGTCTTCTTTTATGAAACAGTTTTCAACAACTAAAACACTATAGAATCAAACATGTTATTGACTTTCTTGGCTAACTTCGTTCTTTTCTTTAGTTAATAATAAGATGGCTTTCAGTTAATAAATCCCATTTCTCTCTCTTTGCTCACTCTCCATAATCTGTATGAGGGAAAGTAATTTTGGATGATACAAAGAGGAGACCCGACACAATGTTTTGAGTTGTCATGTAATACGAAGTTGTAGGTTCAAGTTGTGGAATGAGCCTCTTGCAAATGCAAGATAAGGCTGCTCAGAGTAGACCCTCAGTGGCTTCAATCCTGTTTCTAGTCAACCTCCCACTCCATCACTACTATTGTTTTTGAAAATGAAATTTCATACAATGTTCCCAAAAAACGAGAATTTATATAGATTAACCATGATGTATATTTGTAGTGTTAGTGGTAGCACGTTATATTTTTAATGCTGTAGATTTTTATGCGCTTATGTGGTGCTCCCACAACTTTCTAGGTCCATCACTACTAGCCATGGTGTGAACTTAATAGCACGGATAGCACTTGGGTGACATTGTGGTTGATGAAATTGGCCTACCACAATGTCACAAGGCTTTCTTCTCTCTCTTTCACAAAGTTTTTCTGTTTTTTGTACACTTGTGACATTGTGGTTGGCCAATGTCACCCAAGTGCTATCCTAATAGCACCAGGTTGACCTTTTTTTTTTTTTTTTTTTTTTAATTTTTTTTTTTTTATAACTAAAACATAATATATATAGAGATAAAATAGGGAAAGTACTGTTTGGGTTATAATATATGCTCTAAAACAGTAAAACATGCAAAGCAAGAAGGAAAGAGAAAGAGTTGACAACGCTGAAACCATTGGGAAATTTAGTTCATCCATACAGGACTTTTGATTGAGATGAACTTCTATGCCTCAAAAGAGCTATTTGATTGTGATTGATATTTTCTTAGAGTATCTATGATTATCTCATAAGATTAGATTCTTATCTTAGTATCTTATTGCTTGTTTGGAATAGCGGTGGATTTGCATTTTTCGCGTCCCAAGACAGATATAACGTGAAAATGAAGAAGCTACATTTTGTAGCTTTACAGAAAATGTACGTTAAGCTTGCATTCACCGCAAAAACAAACAAGAGCTTAGACTATCTCTATTAGTTCCATATTTCTGAACTAACGGTAACCAGTAACTAAAACATACCACATATATGTACGAATATTACACGTAAGACATAATTCATTGCCTTTTTCTTTTCTCCGTAATTACTTGATTTTATTGTCCTGTCAATCAGTTTATGTTGTAAATAATGAAGTTTTATGATTATTATTAGTAATTTGTAATTGTCTCATTAGTCATTAGTCAGGCCCATTAGCTTAGAATAGCCTATATAAACACATCAGTGGTTGTACATTATTTATCTCTGAAATATAATATTAAGTTTTCACAGTTTATTTATCCAGAGCCTTTGTCATTTTATAACCAATTTAAGATCTATAAAATTGCAGGCTCGTTTATCGATCTTTGGGAGGGACTTCAGTGTTTCCTTGATTTCTCGACGCTCTAGACATTTTGCAGGGACACGGTAAGTTCATGGTTTGATATTTTATTTATATTTCACATTCTAGTTCCATGCAATTGAATCAGATGTTATGAAATCATTGGGATAATTTAAATTAGATAGCTATTTAAGTTTCTATTATTCAATTTCAATTTCAATTTCTTCCTTAACATTGTGTTGCTAAATGAATTGGAATATGTAGTAGTAGTTAAATATGGAATATTCTTTGTTGTCATAAATTATCTGTATTTTGTAAAGTATTTGGTGTACAGTGTCTATTTGGCCATAATGAAGTTGTTGGATTAATTTTCTTCATCAAGAATTATTTTTGTAGTTACCTGAAAAGGGGAGTGAATGATCGAGGGAGAGTTGCTAATGATGTTGAGACAGAGCAGATTGTCCTTGACGAAGAAGCTGGCTCCTGCAAGGGCAAAATGAGTTCAGTTGTGCAAATGCGTGGATCAATACCACTTTTCTGGTCACAAGAAGCATCAAGATTTAGCCCTAAGCCTGACATAATTTGTAAGAATACAGTTGGGATTAATATTAATCTGTTCATTGTTAAATTGTACGCTGTTGTAACACTTTCCTTTCGATCTTTTGCTCCCCCTGTTTTGACTTCCAGTGCAGAGATACGATCCAACATACCAGGCAACAAAATTCCATTTTGAAGACCTTGCTCAGAGATATGGCAATCCAATTATTGTCCTTAATTTGATCAAGGTAATTCCTAATAAAAAATAATAATGAAGCTCACAAATACTAATTATTGTTAATAATGAAGCTCACAAATACTAATTATTGTTCTTACTTGTAGAAAAAAGTAATGTTCTTCCATTTCCCCATCCCCATTTCAGAATAGCACTTTCCCATGGTTTTACAAAATGGCTTCTCATTGGGAAATTTAAATTTCAGTCTAGAACTTTTTTTTGTTCACAACAGCTAATCTTTAAATAAAAAATGACCAAAGATCTGAATGAAATGGACACTGCCTAAAAATGAAGCATATAGTATTTTATCCAACGTTCTATACCATAAAATCTTCTTTTGGATAGGATTCTTTGCTTTGCTCTGGTTCCTAGCAGTTTATGGTCAGTATTTTTTTTTTAAATTGGTTTCTTGGTGCACATCAAGACAAATAAGAGAGATATTTTGAGCTAATGCTGAAAGTTTCCTTTTTGGTTGCTGATGTTAGGATCCCTGATAATGCGGTCATGTTTAACTCCTCTCAATAATTTCTTTAAGCAAAAATGGTCATAAGTTTCGAAATAATACCACGACAACAATTTCATAAAAATAAGTTCGTAATATTACTATTTCTCTACCTTAGTTATCTAAAACCCATAAACTTCAACAAGAATTAATGTTGATCCTTCATTTTTTTTCTCTGGGTTTAGTAGTGTGGAAGCGATGATTTTTTATAAAAGAAGAGAAATAATAAGAACATTGAGTATGATAACGGTACGATATGATTTATAATAAATTGATAGTTGCTTAATACATATGAGAACAAAGTGCTGTTGTGAAGAAATAAGGACAGCAAGAAATAAATCATAATAATAACTCGGTAATCAAGAAATAAATCATAATAAATCATAATCAAATGGTGGGACCCCTTTCCGGACCCTGCGTATGCGGGAGCTTTAGTGCACCGGGTTGCCCTTTAACTTTTGGGAAAATCCAAAGTCTCACATTGAATAGTGATAAGGTCTGAAACGAGTTTATAAAGAGTGACATTCCTCAACTTACAAGTCGGTTTTTGAAGGATGAGTTAGACTCAATATAAAACTTAATAATAACCTGAGATATTCTAAGATTAGAAATTGATCTTATACGATAAACTAGATTTTTTCCCTTTTTGCATACTTATTTCTTCATTGAAATATTCTCTTTATAATTTTTGTGGCTTATTTAAATGATAAATTGTAGACAGTTGAGAAAAGGCCTCGAGAAATGATGCTGAGGCGTGAATTTGCAAATGCTGTTGGGTATCTGAACCAAATTCTACCAGCAGAGAGCCATCTTAGATTTATTCACTGGGACTTTCACAAGTTTGCAAAAACGTGAGGAAGCTTTACCATATTGTTCTTCAATACCAGTCTTTTCATTTTTTTCTGCAGTTCTATTTTAAATCTGACTATTCTCTATTATGCTCTGCTGTTTTCAAAGCAAGTCTGCCAATGTTTTGGCAGTTTTAGGAGCTGTAGCAAGTGAAGCACTTGATCTAACAAGTTTTTACTATAGTGGCAAGCCCAACATTGTAAAGAGGGCAAACAAGAGTAATCGAACAAGCACAGCAAGGTAGGATCCATTGTTTGAATTGTTAACTAACATTGAATACAATTTTTTTCTTGTTTTTCATTTATGTTTTAGTTGAATCGTAGCTGTACTGCAAAAATATCAAATTTTTCCGATGTTGTCAACACAGATCACACAATGCCATGATGTCTTAACATGAATTTTTTCCAATGGCATCCCATTTAAATCTAATTTTTTCTAATCGGTTTGGCCTTTTTATGGTTCTGTTTCTCCGCCTTGGATAATTGGACTATTCTCCATCTCATCCACCCTCATTTTGCTGGTGCTTATACAATTATTTTCCATCGTTGCCCAAACCACCTATGGTGGTGTAAGGTAGATTATCATATTTTTCATAGAAGGTGCTACCCCGATTCCTTAAAAATCTATCATTCTCAATTCTATATTGTTTTGTGTGGCCACTCATGTATCACAACATTCTCATCTCTGCATTATTAAGCTTACTTTGCTGTTTGCCTTTGAGTCACAAGACAACTTTGTCATGTGTATTGTATCGTGGAGAGTGAACAACAGAAGATAATTCATTAAAGGAGACTTTATTTATTTTTTTAGTGAAAATTATTGACCTATGTTGAAGTTGTAAGATTTTAGATAAAAGGAAAAGAAGAGAGAAAACAATAAGAACATTGAATATTATTGATGATGACTTGATAGTAGCTTCCTGATACTCAATTGATATTTATAACCAAGTGATTACTTCAACTCTACAACTAAATCCATTGCTTTCTTTCAAAAAAATAAAAATAAATCCATTGCTTATAGGAATAATACTAACAAACCCAATCAGCGATATTTACTCAACATAATATAATTTAAATCTAATAATATCTTAACAACCTACAAGAGCTCTAACTCTTCCCTTGACTTGTCATGGTGGGAGACAACATCGGGTTGTCCATCATCATGATTATTTTTATTATTATTATTATTTAGATCCAAATGTCATCATTTAATCAATATACCTGACCGTGCCTAGTGACATACGGATTGGTGGTAGTTTGTCATTGGTGGTGTGATTAGTGTTAAGTCTGGGAGATTCTTATGTTACAAAACGTTGTTGAAGTTTTTATTTTGTATGTGTAAAAAAGCAATATGTTGCTCAAGAGAAAGAAAATTATATTTACATTTCAACATCTCCTTATACAGGGATGCTTCGTTGAGAGATCTGACAGCTAGTTCTGGAGATCTTGCAAGGCTTGGAATCAGTAGTGAAGTGCTAAATTCTATGGCTAATCGAGATAGAGAGACTGACATGAATCACCAGAACAAAGATGATTATTTTAATAGTGATACACCACATTTTCAGAGTGGAGTCCTACGTACCAACTGCATTGACTGCTTGGACCGTACAAATGTCGCCCAATATGCTTATGGCCTACAAGCTTTAGGACGCCAGCTCCATGCAATGGGTTTGTCTGATGTGCCAAAAGTGGATCCTGACAGTAGTATTGCAGCAGCTCTAATGGATATGTATCAAAGTATGGGAGATGCTCTTGCGCAGCAGTATGGTGGTTCTGCAGCTCACAATACTGTATGACGTATTTTACATGATTTTAAATTGGCGTAATCTGTAGGATAAAGTGTCTAATTTTCTTATTTGTATCTTACATTGATGTGATAATAGATGTATTTTTTGTGAATTTATAGGTGTTTCCAGAGAGGCAGGGAAAGTGGAAAGCAACGACACAATCAAGAGAATTTTTAAAATCCATAAAACGATATTACAGCAATGCTTATACGGATGGTGAAAAACAAGATGCAATAAACTTGTATTATTCCTTCCACCTATTTCATGTTTCCTAATCGGAATTTATATCTCATCTTTAATAATATTGGGTTTTTTTAGTTTCTAATATTTAGAGGGTCTTGCAACTTGTGCACTTAGGGCACATGTTAAGTAACTCAAAATTAGAAATTTTGCATTGAAAAGAATAATTTTTGTACTTTTAAGAATTTGAATACACGACCTTTGAGATTGAATTACCGTGTAGTTCTTTAACACGTGCACTTAGGGTACATGTTAGCATTTTCCATATTTAAATTTAAATACTTTAGCCCGTTGTTAATTTTGTCTTGAATAGTCTAAAATACTGATGCCATTGTTCCATTGCCAGATTCTTAGGTTACTTCAAACCACAGGAAGGAAAACCTGCTCTATGGGAGCTTGATTCAGATTATTATCTCCATGTATCTGGCATTGGAGATGATCTTTTTCCTGAGAAGTTGTGAGTCCTCCTTGTTACTTTCTTTATTTATGAGCATTCCACTTTATTATTTAATGATTTGTGCAGTGTCTATTTTTATTTATTTAATTATTTTTTATTTCCATTTTATGATTTAGTTTCCTTAGAGAGAGTAGATTCATAATTGTGATTATTTTCAATCCCTACGTGCGGAGATTTCCTTATATGTACGGCACTACAGTGTTAATTTCGCAAGTGTATCATTACATACTCAAATATGAGAAATTAATTTGTTTCAAGTTGTCATCAGAGCACAAGGTTTTGATCTAGCAAAGCCGTCACCCTAAATCCTCTGGTTACGCCATATCCTTGGGAGTTATATATGTCAAAATATAACCTCCCTTCAAGTTGGTCCTTATCCTGTATTTTGTTTGTACTTCCAAAAAAATACGACCTCCCTTCTGTTAGAAGTTATATATGTCAAAATCCATCCCCGATGCTTCTATAATATGTTAAATTTGATCTTGCTATTCCCATCTTTTTTATATACTGTATATTTACCTTTCCGATCTTCAATATCTTTTTCAAATCTGCAGTTGTGAACCAAATCTCAAGTCTTCTGGGAGAGACGGAACAATCTTCACCCCTGTACCAGCTTGCAGAGATGATTTCTCACGCATAAAGCTGACATCATTTGACAAGTTAATTGAAAAGACCTGTAGTACAATTAAAAATGTAAGGCTTTCCTGCGAACCTGATCAGAAGCCAGGTGGAGTTTCTGGAAACAGTGGTGTAGCACCTGATGCAGCGTAATGTCTCTTATTCTTTGTCTCTGTTTGATGATTTTAGTTCTGTTAGAAACCTTGAAACAGGTTTTTCAGAGGGAGCGGTGAGAAAAACAGAGAAAGGAAAGGAAAATTAATACTTTTGTAGTTTTTATTGAATTAAAAAGAACCTAAGGAGACAACTCTCATTCTAATGGTTTCCCCTTTTATAGCACGGCATATGCTTATTCTTCAAATCTAGATTTCTGAATGCCTTCCTTCTATCTTGCTCCTATTACGTAAACCACTGTAATGAACTATCCATCCCTTTAAATATTCAAATTATAAATAACTAAACTGACATCGAACTGTCTAACTAGCTCAGACCCTGCTCCGTTTTATTTTTACTATATTAACATTGTAGAGTGTTTTCTTTTGCGCATTGTTTTTTATTTCATTATGTGCGCTTGTGAATACTAAATTTTTTCCTGTCATTTGTTTTAACACCGGGTTCCTCTACCTGTGCTTGGTGATTTATGATGACAACAGTTGATATTGTTCCCTTGTTATTGCTTCTTAATACCTGCATTACTGAGTTGTATGGTCAGCATGATGTGTTGTCATATGCTTTCCCTTCATTTACTTCAACTTATTTTTCTCTCAATGCTTGGGATTCTTAATATGCACCATTATTTGTTTTGTTTAAGAAAATTGATATGCAAAAGCATCATTGTCAATTTGATTAATTGGAGATTGTCTTTTGACATAATATTAAATAGTCCAGAGAAACTTGCAAAGTTTTTGGTTACGATTTTACCTCATGCAAATGGGAAAATGTTGGATTTCCTACAAACTTTTACACTCTTATCCACAATATTCATAGAGTTCATTCTGTAAATTACTCCAATTGACATTGAACAACATCTAATACAAAGGAGCCATTAATTTGTTTGTTAAAATCAGTATAATTCTTCACCAATCTCTTGTTTTTAAATATATTCCCTTCATTTCTATACATGTAAGTTCCTTGCTAAAACTTTAGTTGCAATGTCAGTTTCCACTTCCCTGCCAACCATGTGTAGTTTTAGGTGGGAAATAGTGGGCGGAGTGTCAGCTTGTGTGATGTAAAAATAATACGAGCATCGTGAGGTAATTCTTGTTGATTCACTGCTTGTCTGTTGTGTTTATCCAGTGAGATACAGCTTAAAAGCCCAAATTGGCTTTTTGGCCAGAGAAAGTATGAAGAAGGTTCCTCTGCTGCAAAAGTTGCTTCTAGTGAAACCGACATTGAGGGATGTCATGCTAATGACTTTTGCAACTTGAATTGGCTTTCCTCTGGTAATGATATGAATGAAGAGGATGTTTTTCATAGGTATGTATCTTGAACATGGATTATCCTTACAAGGCTTTGATACATCTTCTATATATCCTTAGATGTTCAGTGTCCCGTTCTGTTATTTTTCCTACTTAATAACATCCGCACATCAGATAACCTCTGTATATTTAGTACATTGTGATTTGTGAGTTTAGTTTGCAACGTTTTACTGATGATGCTTTTCACATATCCTTGACTTTTTAGGTACTTTACAATGACCTCAGCAAACGAGTCCAATGGTTGGTATGGAGGCACCCTCCTTGGTGATCAAGATGAAAGCAGTGAGATATATAGACATTATGCTGAGTTATGTCAGGTATGTAATTTCATGTGAATATTAACTATTCCTACGCCTACCTGAAAAAAAATGTCATGGTGGATCTTGGTGTAGTAATGACGGGCAGGTTGAAGGTTAATAAACATCCTTGGTCTCACTTGCTATATATTCTTCTGTTTGTTTATACAACATGCAAGAAATTTACAACGACAACCAAAGCCTTATCCCACTAAGTTGGGTCGGCTACATGGATGAAATTACACCATAATATCATAAAGACATAAACCATATTTTGGTCCAACTCTTTAATCTTCAAGTCTTTCCTAAAGTTTCTATAATATACAATATAAGGAAATCAACAAACAAATAAATAATGACATATAGGTATTAATAAATAACAGAACATGTAGGATTTTTGTGTGTTGTGTTATTACATCTTATGCTGCCAAGATGCAGTTTTTCTAGTATTTTACCCACACCTTCATCTACTTCTACAGGGACCTGCCTTTGAACTTTTCCAAGATGATCATGAAAGAGAGCAACACTACGCGGATGCTCTAAGCATGAGTTCATTTGAAATTATAAATGAAGCTGGTGTTGCAGCAGAGATGGAAGCAGCTCTAAAGGAGTATGACCAAGTTGGTGCTGACCTTGGGATCATTCCCTCATCTTGTAAATTCTTCGCCGATGATCCAAGTTGGTTGACGAGGTGGTTAATTGGGGACGAAAAAGTACCCAGGATATGATGAGCTTTTGGCATGTATTTGGAATGATTGATTTTTGTACTATTTGAACTCTTGTTTAGTCCTATGTAAAGTCATAGTTAATGTCAGTTTTCTTATCAAGTTCAATTCTTCATTTTTGTTTTGAATTATGACTCTTTTTGTTCCATACAAGAATGTCACCTTTTGTTTTTAGGCTTTATTTAATTTGTTAGTATATTATATTAGTTAGGTCACTTGTCCCTTCTGTTTTAAGTTTGCTACTCAATTCGATAAACCAGTTATTATCGTGTTACATAATAACTGATTATTCCTAATGCCTCTTTGTTTATAACTAAGGCGTTGCCTCTTATTAATGCAAGCTTTTCATTTTATCAAAAGCTAATAAAGTTTATGAAATCTTATCTTATCTTATCTTATATACAAATGCAAAGAAAAGTTGCAAGCAAACCCTAGGTTTGCCATTTTTTTTTTTTTTTTTTTATACCAAAAAGCCCCTCTTGGCACCAAAATGCAAGGTCATGTGATAATTATGCCCATTGATTGTATCAATGCAATCAATGAATGCCATTTGTATCATAGTTTCTTCTATAAAAAAATCACAATGATTATCTTATATACAAATGCAAAGAAAAGTTGCAAGCAAACTCTAGAAAAATCCTAGGTTTGCCATTGTTTTTTTTTTATTACCAAAATGCCCCTCTTGGCACCAAAATGCAAGGTCATGTGATAATTCTGCCCATTGATTGTATCAATGCAATCAATGAATGCCATTTGTATCATAGTTTCTTCTATAAAAAAATCACAATGATTATACAAATCTTATGATGCATTCTTAAGCAACAATAAATAATATTTTGTTTGCCTAGATAAGAAAACAATAACTTCATTGTCACTCTATACCTAAAGGCTACATCAAGGTGCAATCTATGCACCTTTATCGCCACCCTATAGATAAAAGGCTAGATGATAGACTTTGACTTTAGTCAGAAAAATGACTATATTTCAAATTTACAAAGAAAAGGCTATACATCGAGACATAAAAGTTGTAATTATTAATAGCAAGAGGGTTTGTCTTCTTTGGTTTCACTTTTTTAGCTACACGATAAAAGGATTTTGTTGCAATGCATTCCAATCTTTTTTGATGTCTTTCCACTTCTGTGTATAGCATGGAGAAGATACAAACAAAACAGCAGGAATAGGTTATTGTCAAAAACACAAAATACCTAAACAATTCAACGAGACTCAAATTTATTGGAAGGAATTATGCAAAAGATATGAGACATGATGGAATTCAAATCATCGTCAGGGAAGAATATTGAAAAGTTTATAACAAAAAATTAAAATAAATAAAGCATCCCTTGAATTAATGATATGTTGATGTACATTCTTGAAATATTAGAGAAATTCTTTCTTTATTAAGCTGAAACTAAATCATTGTAGGCCTGGCATCAAGCTTTGGCTCAATATACCAAGTGAGACTAAAATAAGTGCATGTTTGAAAGAGAGTTGAGATGGGTAAAATCAAATGAAGTATATAGAAAACGAAGAAAAAAAATTGTTGTACCTGAACAATAGTGCACTATATTGGATGATAAACAAGCATTAAATTTTAATTAGATGATAAACAAAATACAATAATTCGCAAGAGATCAAATGGTAGTGCATGTTTGTTAGATCAAAGTGTCAGTCACCATATTACACCTTAGGTGCAAATTAAGACTGGGGCGACAATTACTATCATCACATCCAAAGAATATAATCAATGAACAGAATTGAAAAAGTGAAAAGCTATTATACCTTCACACAGATCTTGCGATCGCTTTGGGGTCTTTTGAAATGTTTGACCCTCTTCTTTATGATCTTCTTGGTGAGAAGTGGCACATCCATTGTTGATGAGCTGCTATGAAGTGAGGAGTTACGTGAATATATATAAACATCGTATCTAGGGTTTGTTACCTGAACAATAGTGCACTATATTAAAGTCGCTATGAAAAACTGTAATTTATTGTGATTAAAACCCTTAACCATATTCAGATTGTTATTTCTAAGTTTTACCACTAAGAAACAAAAATTAATAGACAAAAAAGGAAGGAAATCAAGTAGAAAATCAAAATGCTTCATAAACATATTTGAAGAAAAGGATAACAAAATGAAAATAGTATGAAATATCTTTCTATCTAGCACAATTTTGGTATGTTCTTTCATCGATTTTGTGGAGCAGAGGTAGATGACAAAGGCTATGATGCTTGAATTGATAAAAACGTGGGTAATGCTTGAAAACTCCATAAAACAAAATGACCCATTTTTCGATTTTGTTCCTCTGATACAAAAACTACTAACTCTGACATAATATGATTTTTATTCCATGTGACTGATGATAAGTGGAAAAACTATCTAATGAATTTTACCAAGAATGTTCGTTAATTAATGTTATTATTACTTATGTAATCTCTTAATCAAGTTTCAACTATATTATATTTAACCTATTTTTTATTTACTATGCTTATTGTGCTTATCATTGACCCGTGTGAAGCACGGGAGCACGATTTAGTATGATAAAATTTAGAGTAATATAAAATGGAGTTCTATAATTTAGATTTAAAAAAAATCAGTGGAATGGGTATTCCATTCCCTAATTTGGTGTGTATTAAGATACAATCCTACCTCTTATATTAGACTATTACTTTTCCCGTCCTATGAGGTACTCATGCATCCTATAGAATTTCCCAAAATGCATTTCGGATTATAAAATTCGAAAAAATATGAAATGCAATTTGGATTATATAATCCGAACTACTTCAATATATATAAGGAAAATCACCCCTCCTATTTTACAGTTTTACAGTTTCAAATTTTCACTCTCTCTCTCATCCCAAAATCCGAACCACAAAAATCTGTCCAAACTTAAGAGTTTTTTTTTGCTCAAAATCACCGCATTTGAAGCTTTAACAAACATCAAAGTGAAGGTTAGTAGTGACTCGTTATGCATGCAAGTTAATTAGGTCGGTTTTTTTTTCCTGTACACTGAAGCTGTTCGGATTTTATAATCCGAATTGTATTGTTGCAGTTCGGATTATGTAATCCGAGTTATACCAATGTTATTTTTTTCCCTTGTGTTGTGCATTTTATGTTGATTGTGTCTTACCCTATTATGCATGTTACATGTATGAATCATTTGCATTAACCTCAAAATCTTTTGCATTAACCTCAAAACTTAAGGCTCATACTCAGGATTAAAAAAAATTTAACATTTTCTTTGTCATCTTTGCAAACTCAATTTATGTGTCCATGTCCTCCTGGGAAACATTATTAGGGAATTTTTTAAAGTGACAACTTGTCAAACTTCCTTAGTGATGATTCAATATGGTGTGTACATTATCACAATATTTTATAGTGTCTTCTGTGTTGCCTTCATTGGAATCAAAATCTACCTTACTTTAAATTTATTTCTCAATTTGTGATAATGTTTTATTGTGTTAGTCAAATGAAAATGTGATGTATGCTTCCACAAAGATATCAATATCTTTAAAATGGTGCTTCTTCTAATGACTTTGTCAATGTAAAGATAGTTCATGCAACCAGAAATATTACATGAGAGCAAACTTATTTGAGTTGGACCTTCATGTTTTCTCCTCTGTCTCACCTCCACTTCATTGTTTGTAGTTACTATCATCAAATATATATTTTCCAGAGATTCCAAGTCTTCAATAAGTGGAACTATTGGTAAAATAATTGTAGAAAAGGTTGTCTTATGGTACTTTTATAAGTACATGAAAAATATGACATTATAGTTATATTTTTTTTTTGATATAAAATATGGTGAGAAACTCAAAAGTGAATTTTGATTCATAGAATAAATGATGATGGATAAATATTCCAACAATCCAATTCAGCAACAATTAAATAACTTAACAAATGATAATATAACCTCATTGCTGGACATCAATTAAATGAATGAACTCAACATGAACCAATCAGAACAAAACCATGGTATATATTTCTCATAAATTGATTCTATATTAAAATTATAGTATACCACAATTATTAATATTTCAATCCATGTAATTGATTCCACATTCTTTAATATTAATTAATAATCTTCTTTCAAACAATATGATCATATCACCACTCAAATTTGGAAGAAAAAAAAGAGCATCGTTAATTTTATTTTTTTTAATAAAAGTTTAGGTGTCAAACTTAGCATTATTCAAGTAAATTTTTACTATTAACATTAATAATCTTCTACGACTATAGAAATAATACACACACACACACACATGGAAACATATGTTATAACATAATTCTCTCATTTTTTTAAAAAACAAGTCTTATCTATTATAAAAGTAACCGCTACTTTCCGTATAAAAAAAATCAACCACTATTTTTTTAGTAGGGAAAGAAAAAATAATCAACCACTACTAACAGTATCTAAGATATTTTAATCTATATGATAAGTTCTATTATATTTTTCAAATCCATATGCAAACCCTTATAGAAAAATGTTTTTATTCAACAATATTTTTTCAACTAAAAATAAATTTTACTCTCTTTAGTTGAAGATATATCCTTAAATAAATATTGGATAATATTTCTTCAACAAAAAACGAGTACATACTTGATGAGACCAAAAACAAAATAGATAGTGAAGGGAAAGTGAAGGAGAAACCATTGAATGACAGGCCTGATAAGTCAGTTCCAAAATAACCATTTATGTTGCTTCACCAAATACCTAGATTGTGACCAAGTTTTGAGTCATTATTTATAGACTAAATTTTGAATTAAATTAATTTGTGTGTCTGAAATCTATTTAAGAAACATTTATAAACCCCCAACATATACTAAGGGAAAAAAAGCATCAATCGATTAATTATATATAGTTTTCATTAAACTACGTTTCTTTGTCTCATTATTATATATGCATTTATTTGCTATTCTTTAGTTTATTGATATTTATATTTTTGCAAATTGTAGATGTGGACAGATGCTAGACCAAATTCCATACACAGACAACCTAACGAATCTGATCAATATTCATGTCAATTTCATGTAAATTTCTACGATGATCAAGGTTCACTTGGTACAAAGTTAAAAACTCTGAATAAAGAGGTCAATGTAATTGGAATATATCAAATTTTCATCCTCCAAAGACTTTAACAAAATACATGTGAAAGATTGTTAAGAAAACTGATAGTTATGAAGTTAATCCCAAAAATTAGGATTCATCACAAATACCGCTCTTTATTGCTATAATCTAAAAATTTTTTTTGCTAGGCAAGGAGAGAGGACAAACATCAAAAGGAAACACCGACATCCCAACTAAGTTGGCACCCTGGAAAACCCCCATTCTATGCTGCCAAACTCTAAAATTTTATTAAAAAAAAGGGGAAAATATATACAAGAAGAGGGGACTATGCCAAAACCCTAAGAAGAAAATAAACAGAAAAAGCTAAAACATACTACAACATACTAAGGAAACATGTAGTTATGCCATCTAACTCTATCACGAAAGAAATCCAAATGCATGCAACTCCGTTGGAAGAGAGTCCAACCAAACAAAACCTTGAATGGCGTGACCCATATTCGCTAATCTGTCAGCACAATAGTTACCTTCGCGAAAGATATGGGAAGAAATAATCTGACCTCCAAGGCTACGAGCATTATGCCATCTGTTCCATAATCTAGATTACTTTTCAGAAAATTTTATCTAATCTTTCTTGGTGTGTTACCACATCTTTTTTAAAGAAGGTTTCGTTCATTATATGATTTGTGCACAACAAGGTTGTGTATCAAGTTATGGTAAATGATACTGATATTAGTAGTCCTTCTCTCATGAATGTTTTGAACTTCAAATAAAAAAACGGATCACTAGTATCTATTGTTTCACAATTCAATCATGATCATGACCGAAAGGAAGGTGCAACGCGGCTAATGTCAAAGACCTTCCTTGACACTGGCTGCATTGCATCTTCTTCTCCATCATAATCATGATCAAATTGAGAAAAAACAGGTAGCAGTGATCCATTTTTTGATTTTATGTTCAAAACATTCATAAGACAAGGATTACTAATATCAATATTATTTCCCATAAGGTGATACATAACCTTGTTGTGCACAAATCTTATAATGAAAGAAATCTTCTATAAAAAATATGTCGTAAGAAACCAAGAAAGATCGGACAAAAATTTTCTGAAAATAATTTTGTGTGAGCTAAAATAATTTTGAAGAAATGGATACCTTTGTGGAAGCATATATCACACTTTGAATTTGATGAGATGGATGAGATTAATCCATTAACAAAACTTTATAAATCAATTTCAAGTATTGTATTTTTTGAAAATTGAAGAAGTTTGGAGAAATGTTTGTGTTTGGAGCAATTTATTCTCATTGAGTTATTTGGGTTTAATAAACTCAATTGAAAATCCTATTCTTAAATTTTTTTAAGCTTGAATGGTTAGTGAGATTGATGCTTATGTTGCGAAATTTCAAATTGTGGTGATTGTTATATTTATTTATATTCACATGTAATTCAAGACAACTGAAAAAAAAATATAAAAAATTATTTGTCTATTAAGTAAGGAAAGTAAATAAAAAATATAAAAAACTAATTAACAAAATCAAGTCAAATTTTTAATATTAAATGTTTTATATTCATCTATGAATATGAATGAATTCAATGCAATAAAGTAAGGAAAGTAAATAAAAAATATAAAAAACTAATTAACAAAATCAAGTCAATTTTCTAATATTAAATGTTTTATATTCATCTAGTAATATGAATGAATTCAATGCAATAAAATAAGTTGACCACAATTTTCCTTAAGAAAAAGTTGACCACAATTTTCCTTAAAAAAAAGTTGACCAATATTTTTCAATTAATTTTAAAATATTTTAAAAGTATTCTCAAATTATGTTAAATTAAATAATAATCAAATACACAAGAATATAGATAACACCATAATATTTATGAAACAAGTGATAGATACTCGATCTTTAAGGTGCCATTTAATTTGGGAAAGGAGAGTTCTTTCCCACCATGGGAAAGTTGATCATGTCCATTAGATTAAATGAGGAACATATTCCTATCATACTCTCTCAACCACTAGATTATATTTTTATACTATCTTTCACACTCTCTCTTTCATGTCCCCACACACCCATGTGAAAGATAATATAAAAAAAATAATCTAGTGGTTGAGAGAGTATGATAGGAATATGTTCCTCATTTAATCTAATGGACATGATCAACTTTCCCATGGTGGGAAAGAACTCTCCTTTCCCAAATTAAATGACACCGATCTTTAAATTCTCAATTGTCTCTTACAACCTTCCGCGATAATATTTAAACCATAAATTTGAGATTATAAGACTAACTTCATTTAAAAGTATTCCACAGAATTAACAATTATGTTCTAAATGTCTTTATTACTTTAACTACTGTGTTATTCTAAATGTTTTTGTTACTTTAACTATTGTGTAAAGCAAAATTAATTTTTCATGTACATTCTTAATTAATTATTTATAATCTTAAACTCACTTGGGTTGGTCTAGTGATATTGACTTGGGATTTGGAAGTGTGCTCCGACTCAAGGTCCCATGTTCGATTATCTCTGTGCTAATTTAGATGGACTAATTTAGTTTATTCAAGAAAAAAAATCATAATCTTAAATAAATAGGCCATAAAAATTTATTTTTACTAATTTGTAAGGAACATAAAAATAAAAAATACTACTTAATAAATAATATAAACCTTTTAGTATTAAATATTCATATTATTGTTTTAATATATGTTATAATTACATTTACATATAAATCAATCAACATCTTCAAAAATGATTTTTGTCATCATAATGGAAAGCAATATAATATATGTAAAATTTACAAACACTCTTTTATTTTAGGCCCTATTTAGTCAACACTTACTTTTGCAATTAATGCATCCATATTGCTATACAAATATTATTATATTTAGATTTAAAATGCATCCATATTACTATACAAATATTATATTTAGATTTAATTAAATCTAAATATAATATTTGTATAGCAATATGAATGCATTAATTGCAAAAGTAAGTGTTGACTAAATAGGGCCTAAAATAATAGAGTATTCATCATTTCTATATTAAATTCAATATTCATACGTTTTTGTTAACATATTTTATAATATACATTTGCACATAAATCAAGTCAATTTTTCAATCGACATTAAGGTAAATAACAAATAAAAAAAATGCTATTAACTACCTATTCCTTCAATCCGAATGTAATAATATAGAGTGATGTGAACAAATTTAATGGAGAAATATAAGTTTTGACCATAATTGTTCAATTAGCATTTAAATTAATTTTAAGGTTATTTTGAAATCATGTCCAATTAAAATACAAAAAAAGTGACGACATAATATTTAGACATTAATATATATTTGGTCCCTTAACTATTTTTAAAAGTTCAGTTTGAACACTTAACTTTAAAACCATTTAAGTTGATCATTTAACTTATGTTGCATTGGTTAACACAATTTGATCATTTTTGTTTTTTATTGATAAACACCATTAAATATCGGTGATGTGGATTCAAAAAACTTTAGTTTAGTCTCTTAACTTATGGTATAATTCAATATGGTCTTTTAATTTATCTATAAAGTTCAATTTAGTCTTTAAAATCAAACATCAAATAATTACAAAAGAAAATAACATTGTAATGTGTCTTAAGTTAACCGATTCATTCTTCATCCCATGTGACAAGCATATGATAAAACCAATTATTTTGACCAATTTGGATGAGGAAGACAATATTGTGTGGATGAGAATTATAGCAGTAAATCGGGTTATCATTTTATTCAGCTGAATTGGTTCTTTAAGTTGTGGTCATGTTGCATTTTTGTGCTTCATGTTAATTTTATGATTGAATGAACCATAACTTATGTTCCACATCAAGAATGTCAGCACATTATGAGTCGTTGTGAAGCTTCAAATCAAGAATGTTGGGTCTTTGTCTAATTTGGATAATTCCATTGATTAGACATTTGAAATTCCTCTATTGAAATTGTAATTATATGTTCATTCTCTTTGTCCTTGAAGTTCTTTGTTTGTTTCTACACGTGGTCAGAAGAAGAAAAACTGTATTATCAGACTTTGATAGAAACAACTACAGAAGAGGACAAATCTGACATGGAGTCTGGGTCCCTCAAGATCTTCTGTACTTTCAAAGTCCGGAGGTCTTTAGAGTTTGATGGTCTCCAGAGTCTGATGTAGATCTTAAGCTTCTCAGAAACATCCTTTCTTCTGATCTGAGGCATTGACTTCTGGTTGACCTTTCTTCAGATCTTCTACCATAGTCTTTGAGCTTCTCTTCTACTTCTGATGTTCTTATACATGTTCAGACCTTGTTAAATTTTAATATATGGTCCTTTACACTTGAACATATATTATCATATCCAATTGTTCTTTAATATTTTGTTATCATCAAAACCTTAGAGGAATTGTACAAATTAATTTTGTTCCAACCTATATGCTGAAAAATAAAGAGAGTAGGGAAGAGAAAAGTATTCAAATAGATTACACTGGTTCCCCTTCTAACCTAACAGTATTCCAGTTCCATCACCCCATGACGCATCTAACAATCTTGCTACTTAATCAAGATAAAACTCCATTATCATTACAACAAGAATCTTCACCGAACCCTATGATGAAATTCTCACAAACTTTGAACAAATATCTTCACCAAACAATGTGATGAAATTATTACAACCTTTGAACAAGAATCTTCACCAAACACTATAATAAAATTCTTAACAAATGTTGAAGAACTTTTTTGTAGCTGTATCAAATCAAAATCACTTTCAAATGAATATAACTTAATGCCCATAAGCCTTTTTGGATATGAAAATATAATCAAGGTTACAAAAATGTAAGTTTGAAAGTTTAAGTGAGAAAATGACGTTCGATCTTAGACTTTTTGAATTTGAAAGTTGGTGAATGTTGTTTAGATGTCAAATGTACTTATAGAGTCCATAGAAAACGTATATGAAGCAAGACACCAGTTCCAAGGTATTCCATGAATCATTACTATGTCGGTGGAAGCCCTAGAGGCCAATGGTTTATGTTAAACTTATGTTATGTATCATGACTTTTATTATTAAATAATATATGGCACTCTTTATTATATTTTTTGTAATGTTAATAAAGTCCCTAAAATAGATAGTTCGTGCAATGATATATTAAGTGTGATTTAATCATTAGATTACATTAACATAAAGAACGCTATTCTTAAATGTATCCGTAGTCAAACTTTAATATGAATTAGGATAATAATAAAGCTTCGAGACTATTATGTATGTAGACTGATGACCACATCTCATGAGTCATAGATATGAGATATTAAGTCTATACATAGGTATAAATAATATTTATATTGGATTGACCCACCGTTAGAATACTACATAGTATGTTATGAAAATGTCATAAGATATTATCACAGGGATAATAATGTATATCACTCATAGACCTGAAACCACTATGATCCGTAGATGTGTACTCAAGTGCTTTATTGTCATTCTAACGTTGTCTGTAAAAGGATAACCATAATGTTGGCTAATGGGTACTCGATGAATCATGCTGAGGGACATGAGTGTCCTAGATGAGATTTTTCCATCCTCATAACATGAGATATATCTTTAGGCCTCTTGATGAAATATGACTATAAAGTTGCATGACCATGCCGAGTCAATATGAGATATTGGACTTATTCGTTATTCAGTATATTTCGGGATCAAGAAATATAAATATTGATCTATACAAGGGTGGTAATATCTATGCCTTGTGATTAATATAGATATGAGGACAAATAAGTAATTGTACACATGAAGGTTTCGTCATATCACTTGACATTCTTGTCACTTGGGTAGCAATGATGTGTTGCTAAATACATATCACTGTTTATAATATTAAATACTAGATTTAATATTATTGGCAACGTGACTAGAACCTATGGGGTCACACACAAAAGAAAGGTCAAAAGAGAAATATAAGTAAGACTTATATGATGGGTGCGTTTAGAAAAGAACGCTAATTAGTTAACAAAAGACTAAACTCGCTATTGGGCTTACGGAAGCCCAATAGATACTTCTGACTTGCAGAGCACACTAGGAGTTCTATAAATAGAACCCTCGTGCTGAAGTCTTGGTTACATGTTTTAGAAACCCTAATTCTCCCAAACCTCTAATCGCTTGGCTAGCACCAGGAATTGGAGGAGCATTGTTCGTGTGGAGGCTCTGCTCCTTGCTTAGCTGTGATCGTGGTTCACTTTTGCTGCAGTTTGAGGTAATATTCATTCACTGATTCATGACAAATTCGTGATGATCCAAGTAAAGAAAATCAAAATTTTTATTCCGCTGCATGTTTTAGATTTTCCTTCATACTAATTAGTTGAATCACATCAGTTCATCCAAAAAAAATATTGGTACAGGTGGTAACTGATTCCTATGTTTTGGTAATCGGTTACACATTTTCAACGTTAAAAAAATTGAAAAATAAAATTAACTACTAAGTTATTATACATATTGGGTAATCTGTTACACAATCAAAAATATTTAAAAAAGACAATGAAAACCAGTTTTCCAACATTTTAAAAGCTTGCTTCTCGTAGACTCTTATAGAGAATGAATTGTGATTAAATTCAAATGAACTCGGACCATACTTACAATGTTTCACACTATACAATCTAAAAGTCTTTATCTTCATCTCGCGCCTCCATAATTTTTTTTCTTTTGTGATGTTTTGTTTGTTATTATCAAAACCCAACCAAGTCTAGGAAGCAAATCTTCTTCACATATTTAAATTATATCTTTTTTTTTTATTTTTTTTATTTTTTATTTTTACGTTAAAGATGATTTTATTAACAAAAGTTTGGCAATAAATCGAATGCCAAGACTGCAGATACAAGGTGGAGTCTCTTCGATCCATATGCAATCTAAATTATGAAGAGCATGTTTAGATAAATAATGAGCAACTTGATTGGCTTCATGCCTAACATGAAATTTTTTTAAACTACGAAAACAAACACTTAAGCTAATACAATCTTCAATAATAGAGCCGAAATAGGTGGAAGATTGTTGATGAGTATTCAACGCCAAGACTACATTAGAAACATCTGATTCTTTTTTTTTTTTGGTTAAGAAGCATCTGATTCTTCTATAAGATTCATAAAACACATGACTTTCACACACTCCAAACCCTTTCGCATAGCTATAGCTTATGCAACCTCCGAGTCTGATAAAAAAAGACTTGCCAGCAGCTAGCAGCTACGAAACACCTTCATTATCTCTTACCACAACACCGATACCCCATTTACCCTCCTTTATCAGACTTGCTGCATCAACATTAAGATTATAGAAACCACTAAAAGGAGGTGTCCAATGAACATTAAATATTGGCAAAATTGGACTCTACTTAGTGCCTCCAACAACACCGTATTAGCACTCTTAAAATTCACAATAGATCTTTGTGCCTTTTGGAAAATGACAGTCACATCAACATCAGTCCCCTCAAAACATTTTTTTATTTCTAGCACAACATATATCATAACACAAGGCCAAAACATGAACAATAATATCCTCACCAGCATCAATAATATTTCTCTCCAACCACTCCGAAAAAGGTACGTACTTGGGATCATGCATGTTAAATACAACGACTAAAGAGGAAGCAAACCATATCTGCTTTGACCAATGGTACTCCATAAAAAGGTGTTAAATTGTCTCATTATGATGCTCACAAAAAACAAAATATGGATCACTACTTATTCCTTTTTTAAAAAGATCATTTTTTACCGATAGTTTTACATGTAGAATCCTCCAGGAAAAATGAATGTGTCTTGGAATACTTTTTATTTTCCATAATTTTTTCCACACTTGGTGATCATTGTCCAGCATTGAGTTATGGGAAACTTCTACTTCACGCCTTGCCTTTAAGAAATGGTATGAACTCTTCGCAAAGAAAATAGCTGACCGTGAAGCACCCCACACAAATTCATCTTGTAATTAAGAGAGAAAAATTGGCAATTGAAGAATTTGTTCAACCTCAAAAGGGAGAAAAATGTCATTAATTAAAGGGGCATTCCAACATCGAATATCATGATGAATAAGATCTAAAACAAACATAATATCACAATTAGGAGGTTTAGGGGACCAAATCTTGTGTCCATTTTGATAAGGAAGCCAATTATCCTCTCATACGTTAATTAGACGAGCATCCCCTGTAACACCCCGTTTTCCCAACATAAAAAAAAATCATAAAAATAACCAGAGTTACGTTTTCCACATAAACAGAATGCTACACTTCTTTTCTTAAAAATCATAAACGGAATAATTAACTATTATCCATCAAAAATTTAATAACAAAATATTCAATGCTTGGCAGCGGAATTTATTTCAACATCTAAATAGTCTTTGGCACAAAGGCTTCATCATAAATATCTCATAGAAATTCAGTCTAAAAACATAGTCATAAACTTCATAAAGTAACACGTAAGGAATAGAAAAGCATGCAACAAAGTTCTCATCACGTTACGTATCAGAGCACCTAAAGACACACGTGAGAGATAGTCCACTCACGACAGCAATCTAACAGCAACTTAAACTCGATCACCTGCAAGGTACTCATACGAAGAGCAACATTTTCAAGCAGAAGGGGTGAGATTTCACATTCAATAATAATAAGCATATAATTCATCAAAAGCATTTAACAACTTACACTTCATCAATTAATAACATTACTCTTCTTATAATACTTCGTTAATAACTCAATCAACTTCTAATCATCATTAACTTCATATTCATCACATTATACACAATGTCATATAGTAACATAAACATCACATCATAAACATCATTTTATAACATCATATACTTCACATCATAAACATCATCATATAACAACATAAACAACATCATAAACAACATAACAACATCATAATCAACATCATAAACACTTCATTAACGACACATGGGTAAATAACAACTTAACAACAACGACACGACTTCAACTCGACAATGCAACTTAGACATCTTACACATCTTGAACCATCTAGACAAAATGCAACTACGACCTCTTAATCATGCATGCGGTACCAACCAGAGCATCAAGCCCCCAACGTATTGAGCATAAATACACTCCCAAGGTATCAAACCCTCAACTTAAAGAGAAAAAGCTCACATGACATCAAGCCCTCAACGTATTGAGCATAAATACACTCCCAGGGCATCAAGCCCTCAACTTAAAGAGCAAAAGCTCACAGGGCATCAAGCCCTCAACGTAAATGAGTATGCATGGACTCAACAACTAAGGCAACGACAACCAACAACTTCAACGACATCGACAACAACTTACAACTTTAACGACATTGACAACAACTTACAACTTTAACTACTTGACCAACATATGCAACTTAATGATTTAATAATCAATACAGCAGAGACAACAACATACATCAACTTCACAACATAGCATCATTAATAATAACAACATGAATGATATAACAATATTATTTTTCTATATCATACCTATTCCACATAAATATATGTAACTCAAATTATTCAACAACAACATTCACATAATATATGTATTTCAAATTATCCAACAAAGATATTCACGTCAAACCAAATTAGATCCATCACAACATAGGTTAAATACTCTTAAACACCCTAGTTGAACTGATAGTACTTCTAGTTTTGAGGTTTGGAATTATTCCATAAGTTTTGGATTAACTTAGAAACGGTTATGCTGAATTTTCACTAAGACCTCCTTGGAATATTTTCATCATATCTCAAGAACCAAAAATCATTTGCACGTAAAACCAAAGCTACTGGAAAGCTAACTCAATCATCTACAACTTTCATGTTTACACCAAAGGCCAATTTAAAACAGAAACGTGTGAAAAAGACGCAAGAACATGAAACAAGACCTGTTGTCAGAGAGCAACTCGGGAAAAACCCACCTTTCACCCCAAAATTTCAATTTTAACTTCCCTATGCCCAAATTTGATCCAAAAACTTGTGTAACCATTTATATACATGTTAAGACACTCAAAACCATATAAAACATTGCACTAAAATTAACCCATGATGAACATCAATTCTACACAAATTCAACGGATTTTCTACTCTATTAACAACCAATTACAATTTCAAAACCTAATTCCCAAATTCCCATAACTACAACCTACAACATGCTAAACTCAATTTCAGAATTATACAACTTAGAATTAGAGAAAGTTAGTCCCACCCTTACCTTAAATATGATGATCGGTCTCTACACTAAATAACATAATATTTCCACACCAAATAACATAATATATTATACTAATAAATACCAACATATAACATAGCAAAATATCACTCATCAAAATAAATCGACTAAATTATAAAAAGACATCTAAACTCAATAAAATAAATAAATAATAAAATAGGGCGTTACATCCCCTACTCTCCACAAACCATCTTTCTCAATAACATCCACACAAGCTTGCATAATACTTCTCCACGTATAACTTGGGCAATAACTAATTGAAGCTCTCAAGAAATTACTTCTAGGAAAATACCTTGCTTTTAAACACTGTGAGATTAATAAGTCGTCGTTGTGCATTATACGCCAACCATGTTTAGACAACATTGCAAGGTTGAACTGATGAAATATTCTAAAGCCCATTCCACCTTTCTTTTTTTCCTTACATAATGTGTCCAATTTAATCCAATGAACTTTACCCTCACCTTGTTTGGATTCTACGAAGGTTGTTAGGTTTGTATTTTGTGATTGGCCGTATTTTATTAAAATAAGTGTTCTAGCAAGATGTTGGACAAGATGTCTCGACATGTTGGTACGACATCGTAGTCTGCCTTGTTTCACATTCTTGGAAGATTGAATTTTTGCGTAAGATCACTGAAGATTTGATTGAAGATATGATTCACGCGACTTGTGCTCCAAGAGACCTGTGTTTCTGGAAGCTTCCTTTGCCGGTTTAATGCTGTCATGATGCTAGTTTATGTGCTTGATGTATGGATACACATGGGTGTGTTCTGTTTCTTGTGTACTGATGTCATACCAGATGTCTTGACATCCTGTTGTAAGAATTTATTTTTCTCTGAAGTTGGTTGCTTATGAGAGTTTATTTCTCGTTGAAATTTCTTTTGTTGTTTCTGTCAGGCTGGGTTTTCTATTTTTTGTTGGTGCATGTCTCTGTTGTTCTGGATGATGTTCCAACATGTCCATTGTGCGTTAGTTTTGAAGATGTTTCTTTTGAAATTAATGCTGAAGTTTTCTTTTATTACTTTCTTTCAAGTTTAGTTCTTGTGATAAAACGAAAGAAAGTGTGATTTTATTCCTCCTGTTCTTTTTATCTGTGCAAGTTTTTGTGGTTATTAAAGATGTGCTATGCAAAGGTTGTTTTAGCCAAAATTTATCAAAGGGGGAGATTGTTAGGTTTGTATTTTGTGATTGGCCGCATTTTGTTAAAACAAGTGTTCTGAGTTAACATTCTCAACAAATTCTGATCTCACCTTTTTGTGTGTTGCAGCATCCGCATATGCATCAAGAGGTTTCTCAAAAGCCTTTGACGAGCCAATACCCTGTGGATTCTCTTTTTCCTTCCAATGTGGAATTAACGGTTTCTTTGGCACCTATTTTTCTACCTTTGTCTTGTATCTCTTTTTTCTTACTGGTGTCCACCACAAGATCTTTCTCCATGCCGTTATCTGTCCCACTAACTTGTTGCGGGTGCAACCATCGAAAAGTGGAAACAATGTGACCAATAACCTAACAATGTGAGGAAAAATTAGGATGCCACTTGTAGGCAACCTCAATATTGAAAGCAAATCCTTCCCTTTCAACCATTACTTCATGAAATAGACGACGAGAAAAGTCCAAATCCACCAAAACACATGTGTAATGACCAAAGGTACGATTCTTAGTGGTTGTATCAATGATTAGGAGCGTGCCAAAAGCGCTAGCAATTTCACAGAGTTCTTTCCAACCAATATTCTTATGGAAACTCCATAAGTCTTATCCACACTTGAGCTTGTGTGTGTGTGTCGTTGTGTGTGCTTATTGAATTATTTTGTACATTGAGATAGACGAATCAATCCAGGATTCAAGATGTTGATCTTCAAAAGATGCGAAGGAAAACTCATAAAACTATTTACCAAGGGTGGTCATCTTCCAAGGTCCTGTTGTTGTCCAATGTTTCGACTACTTTGTTGTGATATCTTTGGCTGTGTAGGGCTTGTCAGTTGTCACCCTTGTTTAGAACAAGCCTTCCATGTAAATGACAGCTACAAACTTGTAATCCCTTGACATACATATCCTCTTTGATTTTAATAGATAAGGAATCACCTTTAATAGTAGGCAGTGGAAGTGGGTCAGTAATGGGAGGTTGAAGAAGGGGAAATAATCTGAGCGAATGAGCGTTGCTGCTGAACAAGATTTGACAAAGCTAATTAATTTTATACCACACAAGGCCATGGACATGTGAAGGTCATGCCTGGGTCAAAAGAAAGTACCAAATGCAACACGCAGTAATTTATAATTTCAAAGGCACATAAAAACATGAATGAATTGGCAACCGTGAATAGAGAATTGCTTGAATATTGGAAAGTGAACCAATCCAAAGTGACAAATATGGTGATTTATGTGAATGAATTAATGCTACCAGTTGTAAAAAGGTGTGTTGAATTGAAATTAATATGTAGCTATATCACAATCACATATGACAATGATCATGAAAAAACAGTTGCAAAAGCAGCGCCGATGTAGATATTTGGAAACCCTAGCAGAGCCGTCAGCCGAAACTACAATTTTTATTGATAACACTTTTGTCCTTGATCTTCTTTTTTTTTCGATTTAATCTTTGATGTCGTAAAATGTCAACATTTTTATCATTCTTTATGGAAAATATTCCATTTGATATTTTAGTTGAATTTGTTTTTATTTTAGTCAACCCGTATGTAGAATTGTGGAGGTGAACACAAGTGAGATTTGTCCTACACTTTATAAGGATGTTAATTTGGTACTGCATGTGTTGGAACAAGATGAGAACAACGCGCCTTTTACTCCCGTTTTGACAAAAAAACAACACAAGGCTCTCAATAGGTCAGCTTATAATACTCATTCAAAGGGTGATCCTCCATCCACTTCTCAATGAAGATCTTTCTTTGGAATATTAGAGGTATAGGAAATTCGGAATCCTAAACTACACTTCATGATTTTTATCAGAATCATAGAGCAGAGATTATGTTTATTGTTGAACCTAAGGTACCTCTTTCGCATCTTCCTACTTGGTATTGGACTTCGATTCAGGTTATGGGTTATTGTATGAATAATACAGCGCCTCTTGCTCCTAATCTATGGCGCTTTGGGGTCGTGTTATTTCTCTCTGGGTTAATAGGCTTTTATCCCCCTGCCATTTAGGTGATATATGGTTTACCCCCATGTAAAAAAAAGTTTGGAGATCCCCCCTTATAATTTAAAGATTCTTTGGTTTTAGACTCTCGGTGCATATGACTGTGCATTTTCGCTGACGTGGCAAGGGGTAAACCAAATTTTGCCAATATGACAGGGGATAAAAGCCTATTAACCCATAAATTTCTGCACAGTCATATGCACTGAGGGTCCAAAACCAATGAATCTTTAAATTGCAAGGGGGGATCTCTAAACTTTTTTTATACAGGGGGTAAACCATATATCGCCCAAATGGCAGGGGGTAAAAGTCTATTAACCCTTCTCCCTCTTGTATTTTTGTGTCTTTGCAATGTATTTTGTTAAAGTTGGAATGACATAGTCGGATTGTGTATATAGCTAGTGTGCATGCAAGCACGTAGCATAGGCTTTTGTGGACTGACCTTTCTCGTCTCCAATGCATGTTATTGGGGCTTTACCTTTTTTTGGTGACTTTAATGCGGTCTTCGGGGTGCATGAGAAACGGTTGTGCACATAAGTTGGCTAATCATGTGTACGGTGTTTTACCCAATTTTATTAGCCATGATTTTTCTAGAGACCATGTTGGACTTCCTAATTACCGTGTTCCTTAGGTCTCGGTTTTATTTTGTTTTAGTGCTTTCTTTTTGCGTGTTCAGGTCTGGTCCCCCGCTTGTATATTTTTTCCTTTTTATAATAAAAATTTATGAGAATGGTGGCAAAGGATGGAGGTGATCATGGGGTGCAAACCTAGTTAGAATATCTTGTCTCCTCCTAATGTTTTCCATTGCTTTTGATTCAGAAAAAAATGTTGTTGAAATTAAATTCAAATTAATATTGCGTTTATATAATCAATCAAGCTTGTTTGAAACAAAACAAAAAACTACGATATTTGATTAGATGATGTTAACGGTACATTGCACACGGGTTAGATCACTAGTTTTTAACAGTCTATTATTAAAAAGAGAGTTTACATATGTGAGTTAACTTGTTTTTTAATCTAAAATTGTAAACCGGTAAGATTTAAGAGTTAACTCGTGAGTGTAACAACTTAACTACACATGAATACAACAAGCAACATCCAAAACATAAAGCATACAACCCAAACACAATTCAAAACAAAACCCTACTTGGCTCCACAATGATTTTTCCAGTAGCATGGCCATCAATGATCTTAGACCAAGCATATTCAGCTTTGCCCAAAGGAAACTTGGAGTCAATTATTGTCTTAAGTTTTCCATCTTTCACTAATTCAGCTAGATGTTCTAAGCCCTCACGTTTGATAGTTACAATAAAAGGTACCCACAACTTCTTTGAAAAGGTAAGTTTCTTCAACGCATATTTCATCAATGAACTTGGTCCAGGTGTTAAATCTACAACAATTCCATTTTCTGTCAAATTTGGTTCAAAAGTTGACCATGGTATTCCAGCAGTACAATGTATTACTGCATCATATTTCCTACCAGATGGACTCTTCAGTGATGCTCCCTCTGGAGTCTTGTAGTCGAGAACCTCATCGGCGCCTAAGCTCTTGATAAGCTCAATATTTCTAGCACCACAAGTGGCTGTGACATGGTTGTTTCCTAGTTTGGCAAGTTGAACTGCATATACACCTACGCCACCTGAAGCAGCGGTTACCAGAATGTTTTTGGGTTCACCAGTACGATCAAGTTTAATTCCTGCCATTTTTGTGATGGCATCATGAGCCGCGAGACCGGCTACAGGTAAACCGGCACCTTCAGCAGCTGAGACTTCAGATGGTCTCAAAGTTGTTAAGCTCTCGCTAGCCACCGCAAACTCAGCTAGTCCACCCCCATCCTGTTATTTAACAAAACATGAAATAAATATTAATAGATAATAACGAGTAATGTATCTAATGTGAGTGTGCGAGCGTATATAATTGAAAATTATATATAGAATTGAAAATCATTTCATATTCATGAAATTGTGTTGCAATTTACACTTGAAATTGAGACCATAGGAAGAAATGAGAAGTAACACAAAGAAGTAAAAGAAAGAGATACTTACTTGATTGTTGAGTTTAGCAATAACTTTGTCTCCAACTTTGAAATCTTTAACTTGTGATCCAAAATCTACTACCTCTCCTGCTACATCGGTGCCTGAATCAAAGTCACAAAACAAAGAAATGTAAATTATGTCTTTATTTGGCAAGAGAAAAAATAGTTTAATCCAAACGGAGCTTAATAAAAAAAAAAGGATAAGATAATCATACAAGGAGTGAAGGGAAATTTTCGAGGCAATAAATAGCGAAGAAGACCATCTTGAATCTTCCAATCAACTGGATTAATGCTACTTGCTTCCACTTTGATTAAAACTTCATTGGCCTTTGGAGTTGGAATATGAACTTCAACATGCTGCTTAAAACAAACCAACAATATTGAATTGAATTAGAGTGACTCATGCAAATGTAAATGGAATTATAGTACTTTCTATGTTTTGGAATCATGCAAATGTATGCTTTTACTTTCCATATTGCAAATACATACTAGTATAAGTCCCTTAAATCAAAATTAGTTTTAATTAGGAATTTATTTGAGAAAGAACAATAATTATATAAATAGACATGTATTTGAGAAAAAAACTTTACTTGTAGAATGCATAACTGGGTCAAAATAGTTTCAAATGTATGCTCATGCTGTTATATTAGGGCATGTTTGGATTGGTTTGTTTGAGCTTATTTACTGGCACAAGCACTTATGAAGTTATGAAATATTGGGAGAACTTCTGAAAATAGCTTATGAAATTATAACTGGTACGAAAACAATTTAGTTTAACTTCATCTTTTTATATAAGCTGTAAATTAAGCTGTTTATCCAAATAGGACCTACATAATTGCCGAGAAGGAGAAGTTAGTCCCAATGGAATTAACACCGGACCATGGTTCCATGGTACGATCTTCGATCACATTGTCAACTTGCTTTTGATGTTGATTTTCCAGGTCATGAAACTCCAATTTAACTCCAACCCTTCCCTTCCTAGACTTTTTTCTTAAATAGAAAAGGTTTAGGCTTTTTTAAAAGTCTATAATTAGCCTAAAAGGTCAGGTCATTGGCCATAAAAAAAGCCTCTTAGGCCTATTAGGTCGGCCTATTTAAGTAAATATGAATAATATTATTTATTATTATATTACATTTTGTACTTTGAATTAAAATAAAAATGTGTTAACTTTTTCAGTAATTTAAGCTTACTAATATACATTAATTTTTTGCATATTTAAATGTATTATTGTAAACTAGAATTGAAATATGATACAATATATAGTCAAATTCTCTAAAAATTCATGTTGATTATCAAAAGAGAGTTTAATTTAATTGATATATTAGTTCGCTAATCTATTTAAACTTAGATCACATTACTGATTTAAAGATATTTATATGAAATAGGCTTTTAAACAGGCTAACAGACCATATCAAGCTTTTAAAAGGTCAGACTCAGGCCTAAAAAGTAAGTCTATGACAGGTCGTAGGCCAGGCTTAGGCCTTCAAAAAAATTGGCAGGCCAGGTTCAGGCCTTACAAAGCTTAGCTTGGTCTAGCCTATTTCCATCCCTAATTGCATCTAGTGGAGAAAATGAGTGGGAAAGAAGAAAAAAGATATTGAATGACCGACTGTATTTAGTGTTAAACCATTGATCATTTTTTACCAATACACATTTCTTTCTTCTTTTAATATTGAAATTCCTTTTATCAGATTTTCTAATATAGTACAATAAAATAATAAATTTTAGTAAAATAAAATTCATTAACCGTGAGGTAAGTATACCAAAATCATACTATTTTCTCAGATCTTATGTATAAAAAAAATTTGAGTCAATAAAAATGAATGTATTTTAGATTAACAACATAATTTTTTGTTGATTCAATTTTTTTTATATATTAAATCGTAAGGATAACCTAAAATGGAATATAAACAAAAAAAAATATAGTGATATATATGATTAAAAATTTAGTCAATAAATATCAATTTTTCAACTACTTTTTTCCCTTCTATTTTAGTATGGATTATTTATACTTTGAAAGAAATGATAAATGAGTGATGATTACCTTAAGTCCAGAAGGACCTCCATCATAGGAATCGTACTGAACTGCATGCATGAGTTTGATAGCCATGTGATATATTATCTTTCTATATTGTACCACACTCTACACTTAAAGAGTCTAGTTTGGTTTAAGTGACACCACAACTCACTTTTTTATAGACCTCTTCACTAGGGTTTTAAATTTATTTTTAGATTTTTTAAATTAGTTTAATATAGCATGTGTTTTGCAAGGGACGTAGTACTATTTTATTTTCTTCTGAGTCAAGTTTTGTTCACATTTACTGCTGTCCTATAGAGCTTCATGAAGATTCTATATTTGTTATGATATTTATAAAACTAGTTTAATTTAATATGCACGTGTACATTAGCTGATTGGATTTTGTAAAGTATTGAATTAAATATTCTTAGATTTAATTATATGATTTAAAAACACAATAATTTATTAATGATGAAGCACATGGTATGCCTCAATGTACAACATAATTTGTTTTAATCGGCGCCGAGTGAAGACTATTGATACACATTTGATTTGATTCTAAATATGACATTTGGCGTAAGTCTATAACCTTTACACCTGTTATGTTATCAATGATTCAATGGATCATATCATATCTCGTTTCAAAAATATTAATTACTAGATTAGATGTTTAACATGCAATTTGATTTGATTCTGAATATAAGATTTGGTGTATTGTCAATGACTCAGAATAAATTACTGGATTCTTAACATGCAATAAAAAGCAACACACAATTTAACTATTCTAATGTTTAAACAGTCGAGGGAAAAAAATTAAACATTTAAGAAGACAATAATCTCAAAGACTCGCTTGTTAGATTGAGCTTGGCCGGAATCTACAATGAAATTGATGTTCATTTGTGTATTTGCTAACACTTCGACCTTCAAGTTAATATAATTTTTTAGGTGAGTGTGAGATTTAAAATAATGCATATTTAAATAGACGGTGATCTAAGGATTATACAACATAATTGGATTTGGGTAAGCCTCAAGTCAAGTTTGAATCAGTAGTCCTTCAGTTAAATGTGAGAAAAACAAAATAAGGATGAGTTTGTGTTGGTATTTACAACAAAAAAAAAATTAATTGTTTATCAAAAATAGTTCACAGTCTGATCAGAAGTAGAGTTTAGTCGGAGTCTAAAACTAACTATGCAGCGAAATCAAGAGAGAGAGACGTCACAAGCAAATTATCCTACTTCCTTTTGCAATCCGAAGGTAATTCAGTCCCTTTGCACTTTTAAGAGATTTTTCACTATAATCGCACACAATTACAATTTGCTCAAACACACAATAAGAGACTTTTTTAATCAGAGTTTAACAAATAAATAAGATTGTGTTTACACACTTGATATACAATCACATGTGTAAGAAACTTAAAGGGCAAGTGACTTTTGAACACTTAGAAAATTTTATGGTCGAAAGTTTGTAAGAATTTTTCTAAGTATTTGGGCGTTATTGATTTTGACAGAGGAATGATAATTGTAAAAAGATAGAATTCTTGTTGTATTTCTTCAACTATTAGGTCTGTGAGAGTTAACTTAAAATCAGGTTTCTGCAGAATCGTGGTACGATGGCTGGGCAACGTGGCACGATGGAGGTTTCAGTTTTTTGAGGCAAGACACTGGAAAAATCGTGGCACGATGGTGCGCTGGCAGCGAAAAACAGAAACATATTTTTGAGTGCAGATTTGTTCCAAATTTTAAGCGAAACTTTTACTATAAATATAGACCTTGTATCAGAGCAAACTTGGAGATAGAGGGGGCTGAAACAAGGGTTTAGAAAGGCAACAACAAAACTAGGGTTTGTATAGAGTTTGTCTCTTCGGAACAAACACTAGGGTTTGTGGGTTGATTCACCTTGGGAAACACTATTAGGATTGAGTCTCCTGGTTACCGGAAGAGTCTAGGACTTTGGGTAGAATTAGGCGGGAGACTTATTCTTGTAACCCATTGATTTCTCTTTGTAACGTTACTCATCATATAGTGGATCGGAGGGCTGCTCTCTCCCCTAGACTAGGTCAATTTGGACCGAACTGGGTCAACAAATTCTTTTGTGTTCTTCTCTTCCTTGTGTTCTTCTCGCCATTGTTTTCTACTTTTGGCTTGTATTTAATTGTTCCATACACTTTGTTTTTGGTTGCTTGATTATCTCTTGCTCCACACATCAAGTTGTTATTGGTGTGATTTTTCATCGAAATTCACAATAATTGGCGCCCACCGTGGGGCAAGGGTCAAAGGATAATCAAGTATCATGGGTTCAAAGTGGGATATTGAGAAGTTTACTGGAGGTAACGATTTTGGGTTATGGAAGGTAAAGATGGAAGCGGTGTTAATACAGCAAAAGTGTGAGAAAGCTTTGAAGGGTGAAGGTTCGTTACCGGTCACCATGTCACAAGCGGAAAAGACCGAGATGGTGGACAAGGCCAGGAGTGCCATTGTCTTGTGCCTCGGGGATAAAGTTTTGAGAGAAGTAGCAAAGGAAGCAACCGTGGCATCGATGTGGGCAAAGTTGGAATCTTTGTATATGACAAAGCCTTTGGCTCATCGGCAATTCCTAAAGCAACGACTCTACTCATTCAGGATGGTAGAGTCAAAGGCCATCATGGAGCAACTTACGGAGTTCAACAAAATCCTTGATGACTTGGAGAATATTGAGGTGCAACTTAAGGATGAGGATAAAGCTATACTCTTGGTGTGTGCTCTACCGAAATCTTTTGAATCGTTCAAAGATACCATGCTCTATGGCAAGGAAGGCACTATTACCTTGGAAGAAGTTCAAGCGGCTTTGAGAACCAAGGAGTTGACCAAGTCTAAGGACTTGACTCATGAACACGGTGAGGGCCTAAGTGTCTCAAGAGGGAATGGTGGAGGTAGAGGTAACCGGAGAAAGAGTGGTAACAAGTCAAAGTTTGAATGCTTTAACTGTCACAAGATGGGTCACTTCAAGAAGGATTGTCCGGAGGTTAATGGTAACTCCGCACAAATTGTCTCTGAGGGTTATGAGGATGCGGGTGCTCTGATGGTGTGGTGTTGTTTGGAGGATGAAGAAGGTGATGTGTCTCACCTTGAGATTGATGCCTAGTGGAGCGGTGGTCGTCTGGAGAGACGTTAAACACTCAACATCAGCCTGGAGAGGCGGTGGTAAGAATACTCATGATCTATCTGTTGAGGTGGAGTTTCAAGGTTGAAGACATAGTGGGATGTACACATTTGCTAATTGAGGTAGAGTACGCTCAGCGTGAGGTGGAGTTGAACACACCGGTAATGGTACGACTATGAAGGACCTTGGGTGCTATGCTCTATGGTGAGCAAGGGATTTCTTCATGAAGTTGAAGAATGTATAGCACGGCTTGCGAGATTACTCTAAAAGAAGGCCAAGGGTGATTGGATGCAAGGTGATCTTAAAGGAAGCGGGAGATGTTCTGCGTTGAAGATGTTATGGTGAATGCTTGTGGGACTACCTAAAACTCCTAGTGTAGTTGGACTGCAAGGACCTTCGAGAAGGCGGAAGACATTCCGATGGTTGAAAGGGTTATGAGGTGTATACTTGTGGATTACTCTAAAAGCCAAGGGTGATTGGGTACAAGTAGATCTTCAAGGAAAGCGGGAGATGTCTCGTATTGAAGAGTATGGTATAGTCTTGTAGAACTACCTGAAATTCCTAGCGTAGTTGGACTACAAGGATCTTCGAGAAGGCGGAAGACATTCTGATGGCTGAAGAGGTTAAGGTGTAAACTTGTGAAGCTACTTGGAGTAGTGGGAAGCAAGGGAAAGAGCAGCAAGGAGGTTGATGATTGGCATCATCACTGATTTGAAGTCAAGGTGGAGAATTGTGAGAGTTAACTTAAAATCAGGTTTCTGCAGAATCGTGGCACGATGGCTGGGCAACGTGGCACGATGGAGGTTTCAGTTTTTTGAGGCAAGGCACTAGAAAAATCGTGGCACGATGGTGTGATGACAGCGAAAAACAGAAACAAATTTTTGAGTGCAGATTTGTTCAAAATTTTAAGCGAAACTTTTACTATAAATATAGACCTTGTATCAGAGCAAACTTGGAGATAGAGGGGGCTGAAACAAGGGTTTAGAAAGGCAACAACAAAACTAGGGTTTGTATAGAGTTTGTCTCTTCGGAACAAACACTAGGGTTTGTGGGTTGATTCACCTTGGGAAACACTATTAGGATTGAGTCTCCTGGTTACGGGAAGAGGCTAGGACTTTGGGTAGAATTAGGCGGGAGACTTATTCTTGTAACCCATTGATTTCTCTTTGTAACGTTACTCATCATATAGTGGATCGGAGGGCTGCTCTCTCCCCTAGACTAGGTCAATTTGGACCGAACTGGGTCAACAAATTCTTTTGTGTTCTTCTCTTCCTTGTGTTCTTCTCGCCGTTGTTTTCTACTTTTGGCTTGTATTTAATTGTTCCATACACTTTGTTTTTGGCTGCTTGATTATCTCTTGCTCCATACATCAAGTTGTTATTGGTGTGATTTTTCATCGAATTCACAACAAGGTCCTTATATAGGAGAGAATGAGTGAGCCATTGTTAAAAAGGTATAAGTGCATCAATTAAGTCCTTGAGAAGCTTGATGAGAGATGTTGAAACTTTTTCTCTTATGGATGATGCGTTGAATAGTCATTCGAAAATCATTTGCTTATGATAGCGACATTACTTTTGAAGAGTAACAATAAACATAGATTAGAGAAAGTTAAGAATAATAAGAAGTATAGTTGCTCTTAGAAATCAATTAGAAACAAACCAAGAATAAGAAAAAACAGAAAAAGAAGAAGAAAAATAAAAGAGAGAGGGAAACAATGAAGAAGGAAGAAGGAAGAATGAAAAGGAGAGGGAAAGAGAGAAACTCAATTGGGGTTTTGTATTGTTGTGTTGGTGTCATAAGAAAAGAAGAAAATAATTTTATTTTTTTTTGTTTTAATTTTTTTTTTTGTTTCTTCTCAATTGGTATGAATTTATGAATATGAATTTTTAATTTTTTGTTTTTTTATGAATTTATGAATATGATTGATGAAGATGAAGGAAGAGGAAGATGGAAGAAGATGAAGAAAGGTGAAAAAAGTTAGGTGTTGATGGTTGTCAATTAAAAAAAAGTCAAACGATTAAGTTAAAGAAATCAAATGGTTTAAATTAAAGAAATTAATAGGGTTTATGGTGGACCACCTACACTGTTGGTCCACCGTAGACATTTGGGGTTAAACTTAAAAGTCAGAGATTTATTTAGCAAATGGAGGAAAAAGTGAGGGACCAAAACGAGTGTTTTATTAATTATGAGACCAAAATAAAAACTTCAAATTATATAGGGGACTAATGGAACAAATAAGCCCAAAATTTATTAGTAGCCAAGTCCCTACACAAGAAGAACATAGACCGCTAAGACAAAATAAATTAAAGGACATCTTATATAGACAGAACACACAAAAAAAAAAAAAAAAAACTCATACACCTCATACATAAACCCCCCAATAAAGACACCACCCAACTAAGGGCTACCATTAAAACCAATCAAATTACTGACAACCAAAACTAAAGCCAACACCAAAATCAAAGTAAAACCCCCAAACATTGAGCCAAATCTTCAAACTACATTGTGAATGACCTCAAAAACAAGTTCCAAACAACTACCGTCCGCTACTCGCACTAAAACCCTTTCAAAAAACCATAAAACTGACCAAACACCTATAACCATCACCTTACCTTATCTTCCCATAATTGAGACCAAATAAACACCCGAAAAAAACTTATTCCAACACCTATTCGAATTTCATCACTAATCGAAACCCGGTCCGTTAGAGAAGACACCATAACACGGCCAAAAACTTGAGTCTAGAAACTGACTCCCGATCTCAAGAAAAGGTGATCAACCCACAATACTCAAAAAAACAAATCAGTAAGACACTCCTCAACTTCCGGTCCACCACATAAGACACCATAACCCAACTTAAAATTAGACATTAACTCCCGATCTCGAAGGAAAATCAATCAGCACACCAGAATCCAAAAAACAAATTTCAAAGGTAGTCAACAGGTGGAATGGTAGCGCATACAAAACGAGGTTGAAAAATGGTCCAACTAGAAATCAACCAAAAATCAAACCATGAGCCAATTGAAAACAACCCTAAAATCGACAAGAGCTACCAGCGGGGGAGATAGACCTAGATCGGAGGTTACCACGAGCAGACAATGGATGAAAATAATCCCTAAAGACAAAACATCCCACAAGCTCCTCATCATCATAACCAGAACCAAAAACTCACTTTCTTGAAAAAGTGAACTAATTTAGGTATTCTTTTTTTTTTTTTTTTTTAACCAAAGAGTAGCTAGCAAAGTGCTAGGCTATATATATATATATATATATATATATATATATATATATATATATATATATATATATATATATATATATATATATAAGATATAGAGGAAAACAAAAGAAGGAATAGAGGGGGACCAAACCAAAACCCCTTAACTAGGAACAAACCTAAAATTAGGCCAACTTAGCTTATCCTTTACAAAAGATGCATTTATACAAGCTGACACCTCTAACCAATTTTAGGTATTCAAAAGTTGAAACAAGTTGACTGTTTATATATATATATATATATATATATATATATATCATACAACACTCATTGTTGATGATGTCCTACAATACAGTGTCATGCTGGATGGTGACCTATTTATCTCTATATGCAATGAAATTTGGGTCTTGTTACTTGTTAGATACATCCCTCATTGTGGTGTCATGTTGGATGGTGACTCATAATGCAGTGTCATATTGAATGGTGATTCCCTATGGTTTTAAAAAACGGTCTTTTATCGAGAAAAAGGCCGCGGCAAAAAGGTATAGGTAGTCGATATTATCGATTTTTTACTGTTTTTACACAGTGAACAAAAGTTACGACGAAAAGCCATTACAGCCTCGATGAAACACCGTTACAACCACAAAAAAATGTCATTCATGACAATAGACACATAGTCCGGATAATTTTTCAATTAAGATAGATGAAAATCATATTTTTAGTACATATTTGATCATAAATTACATAATGTTATCTTCTTATATAGTTTAAGTTATTTACATTACTATCATTATTATTTAAGAGTTGAACAATGTTGTGATTAATTCACACCGCGACAACAACAATCCATAACGCAACATTCGTAACAGCCGAAATCGTGAAATCATATCCACGACCGCAACCGTTATTTAAAACATTGCACAACCCTATGTGGAGTGATAAAATTCTGAAATCCCTTATATTAGAATATTGTCACTGTATTTAGGTTGTTTTGTATTGTTGAATTTTGAATTGATATGAACATGTTATATGGATTTGCTTTGTATTTCGGCATATATATTGTTTTTACATCATGACCCTCTACTGTTGTTGTGAACAATGGTGAATGCCCCAAGTTTAGTAGTTTGGGTTACGCGATGATCACGACAATGCTGAAGCCGAAGCAGAGCGATGTTTCGAGTTGGTGATCAAAATCAATGAGGCTTGAAGCCATCGGATGGATATCCAGTACTCAACTTAGTGTTTTATTTGTTTTAGAGTTGTTGTTTTTCCTCTATTATTTTGGGATTCTGACATTAAAACAAATATAGACAAGAAGCATCTAGGAAAAGAAGTACAAATTGGGTCTCTGAAGATTGGTAAAGGCATGAATTTTGGAACCAAACTTATCATCTTTAAAGAAATTGATTGGCTAAGATCATACATGGTAAGACTAACAACCACTTGATTCGCTAATTCACGTTAAGAAAGTTGCATATGAATACCATACAACATAGCACCTTAATTAACAGTATTCAGTTGTGACTATCAATTTGACTTTTGAGTACAAACTTATTGAATTTTAATCATAACTTAAGTGAAACAAGTTCTAATCAAAAATTAAGGATAAACTTCGATGATAGATTTGAAGCCGCATATAGGTGTAATCTTATAGCTGCTGAAGCCTGCGTCGAATATGAGTTTCTCCCATTCTTTCTTCTCTCTTTCTTTTCCATTTAACAAAGTCATCATCATGAAATCAAAGTCCAATTTCAACTCATTTGTTTCATGATTGTCACTTGTTTCATCAATTGTTTCATGAAATCAAATCAATCACACACACACACACACACACACACACAGAGAGAGAGAGAGAGAGAGAGAGAAGAAAAAAAAAAAAGAGAGAGAGAGAGAAGAGAAGAGAGAGAGACGAGAGAGAGAGAGAGAGAGAGAGAGAGAGAAGAGAGAGAGAGAGAGAGAGAGAGAGAGAGAGAGAGAGAGAGAGAGAGAGAGAGAGAGAGAGAGAGAGAGAGAGAGAGAGAGAGAGAGAGAGAGAGAGAGAGAGAGAGAGAGAGAGAGAGAGAGAGAGAGAGAGAGAGAGAGAGAGAGAGAGAGAGAGAGAGAGAGAGAGAGAGAGAGAGAGAGAGAGAGAGAGAGAGAGAGAGAGAGAGAGAGAGAGAGAGAGAGAGAGAGAGAGAGAGAGAGAGAGAGAGAGAGAGAGAGAGAGAGAGAGAGAGAGAGAGAGAGAGAGACTTCCTTTGCCTCTTACATGAGGACTTCTACAATAAGAGTTTAACAAATAAATACGACTGTCTTTAAACTTGATATACAATCAGAGGTATAAAAAACCTAAAGTGCAAGTGACTTCTGAACACTTAAAAAATTCTAAGGTTCAAAGTTTGTAAGAATTTTTCTAAGTATTTGTGCGCTATTTAATTTAATAGAGTAATGATACTTGTAAAAAGATAGAAGTCTTGTTGTATTTCTTCAACTGCTCAGGTTCTTATATAGGAGAGAATGAGAGAGACGTTGATGAAGAGGTGCCAACGCATCAATTAAGTGCTTGAGAAGTTTGATCAGAGACGTAGAAATAGTCAATCGAAAATCATTAGCTTATAATAGAATGATCTGTTACATTATCTTTATCCTTGAAATTTCTTGTTTGTTTCTGCACGAGATGAGAATGCGACAAAATGAACTATTCAGAGTCTGATAGAGATATTCTTTCAAAAAACAACAAATTAGGTCAACGTCTTTAGATGTTGATGTCATCTTTAGATGCTCCATTCTTCATAATCCTTCAGAGTCTGATTATATCAAAAGCTTCATAACAAAATTCCTATTCTGCTTCATAACAAAATGCTTCTTCTGATCAAAGTGTTGAGTTTATAGTTAAATTTCTTCAGATTTTGCTTGAAGTCATTATAGCTTCTCTTTTGATTAGGATGCTTTCTTATGCGCTAAATGTCTTGATATTTCAGAGCCAAAACTTGACTTTGAGAGTCATAATTTAATTCTTTGGTCATACACACTCGAACACACATTAACATATTCAATTGTTCTTTATAGTTTGTTATCATCAAAACTTCAGAGGTATTGTTAAGAATCCATTTTGGTTTAACACCGGTCAATTGCTTATGGTTACATAGGAGTTAACTTCCATAACAAGAAAAAGTATTTTGTGGCGTTCTGAGAGACTTTTGTGATGGTTTGAACCACAAAAAATTTGAGGGTCCTGCGATCGTTAAAAATTTTATGTGCCATGAGTCCTTTTTGTTATGGTTATTGTACTTGTAGAGCATACAATATTAGATGCCTTGTCTGCAATAATACTACGCAGAAGCTCGAGCTTTAGGTTATTTAAGTAATGAGTTGGGAATAATTTTAGGGTCTCTATTTATAATGTTTCTTGTCCCCTGTTAGTGGTAAAAACCTAAGTAGTTCTTTTAAGATTTTTAAGGAGTAAGTTCTTATAAAGAAGTACTGAGGGCTACCACCAAAACCAATCAAATTACTAACAACCAAAACCAAAGCCAACACCAAAATCAAAGCAAAACCCCCCACACATTGATCAAAATCCTCAAACTACATCATGAATGACCTTAGAAACAAGTTCCAATCACTTATCAACCGCTACTCGCACCAAAACCCCTCCAAAAAACCATCAAATAAACCAAACTACTATATAACATCACCTTACCTTATATTCGCACAACTGAGCGCAAATAAACACTCGAAAATCAATTATCCATGCACTTATTCATATTTGATCATCAAGCAACACCCGATCCATTGGATCAAATACCATAACAGGACCAAAAACTTGAGTCTAGAAACTGGCCCTCGATCTCAAGCAAAGACGATCCGCCCACCACAATTAAAAAGCAAATCAATAAGGCACTGCTCAACTCCTAGTCCACCGCAAAAAGCACCATAACTAAAACTAATGCTAGACATTAACTGAAATCATTTATATTAGAATATTGTCATTGCATTTAGGTTGTTTTGTATTGTTGAATTTTGAATTAATATGAACATATTATATGGGTTTGCTTTCTATTACTGCATATATGTTGTTTTTACATCATAACCCTCTACTGCTGTTGTGGACTATGGTAAATGCCCCAAGTTTAGTAGTTTGGGTTACGCGATGATCACAACAATACTAAAGCCGAAGCAGAGCGATGTTTGGGTTGGTGATCAAAATCAACGAAGCTTGAAGCCATCTGATGGATCTCCGGTACTCATTAATCCTTGGTTTAGATTTTCAAGCTCAACTTAGTGTTTTATTTGTTTTAGAGTTGTTTTTCCTCTATTATTTTGTGATTCTGATATTAAAACAAATGTAGACAAGAAGCATATACGAAAAGAAGTACAAATTGAGTCTCTGAAGATTGGTAAAAGGAGGAATTTTGGAACCAAATTTAACATCTTCAAAGAAATTGACTGGCTAAGATCATACATGGTAAGAATGTTGCATATGAATACCAAACAACATAGCACCTTAATTAACATTATTCAGTTGTGACTATCAATTTGACCAATCTTATTGAATTTTAATCATAAGTGAAACAAGTTCTAATCAAAATTAAGGATAAACTTCGATGATAGATTTGAAGCCGCATATAGGTGTAATCTTATAGCTGCTGAAGCCTGCGTCGAGTATAAGTTTCTCCCATTCTTTCTTCTCTCTTTCTTTTCCATTTAACAAAGTCATCATCATGAAATCAAAGTCCAATTTCAACTCATTTGTTTCATGATTGTCACTTGTTTCATCAATTGATATGTCAATGATTATCACCTTTCCTTTTTTCCCTTTTCCTGAAATAGCTTTTTTGCAATTCTCTAATATCTTTAAGGACAATTCGTCATTCCAATCATGCAAAATCCACTGTAAAAAAAAAAGATTTTATCTATATAGTTAATAAATCAATATGAAATATCAAGCTTTGCTAAAATCTGTTGTTTAAGAGTATATTAGTTCTTCTTTATTGCCAAGATTAATCAGTCATCAACAAAATTTGTAAAATACTTTGCATCAATAACATAAGAAAATTACTCATCTCACTTATGAAATTCCTCATTCCCTTATATTAGCGGCAGTCCTGCTGCTGACACTTTTAAGATCGGTTCATTCGCTTTTTAAGTCGTTCGACCGATGTTAAAAGTGTCAGCGGTAGTTAACTACCAATGCTGCAGATATAAGAGAATGGACAGTAATTTTCATAACATAATTTGGTGAACGTACCTTGAGTAAAACAGCATCTGCAGAAGGGATAGATTCGAACATATCTCCACCAACAAATTTCAAATTTTCATCTCCAGATAAATTGGCCACAACCTGTGGTTGATCAAATACTGTGCATTTGAGGTCAGGAAAAGCTTCATGGATGAGTTTTGTGAAACCTCCTCTTCCACCTCCAACATCAACTATAGACTCCAAACCTTCAAACACATGATTGCACTCTTTTAGAGCAAGGTTGAAGATTTGAGAATCAGCAGCCATAGCCTCTTGAAACATACTCAGTTCATCAGATTCAGTATCTTTGTTAAGATAGTCCCAAAATGTCTCTCCTCTTGCGCTCTCAAATAGGCTGAGTTCCTTGTCCTCAGTGAGCCATTTCTTAGAGGAGTGCCACACGTTCAGACGACATGGATGAAGCACTCCGCTAACAAATGGTGACAAACATGTTGATTTGCCACTTATGAGAAGCATTGAAGGAGGAGTGAGAGAATATGTTGTTTCTTCTTCTCCTTCTTTGCCATTCATCAGTGTTGTTTTTGCAAAGAAACCATTGTGTGTTAGCAGGCGCAAGAGACGATACAGGACACTAACTTTCGAAGGATGGAGTTTCAAAGATGAAGCTAATTCAGTAAGAGTCATTGGTTTTCCATGGTTGTGGATTGCATCAGCTATGCCTAGTTCCACAGCAGATTTGAGTGCCATGGAATTTATAAAGCTGTATATATGTTTGTACAGATGGATTTGAGCATGATATAGCTGACTTTCTTCACTGCCATTGCTACTGGAATCCATTTTCTTGGGTGATGTCTTGTGTTTCTAAGGGTGTGTATATGAAGTGAAGTGTAAACTTGCTTGCAACTCTTCTATGTTTTGAACAATGAACACAATACAAAGGTATATATAGCCTTATATTATGCCCATGATCTTTATTTCTTTCATATAATATACTTTTGATGCACGTGTTTTACTAACTTGGGCATAAATTGTTTGATTTTGGCTTTTTCTTACCATGTGTGTTATTGTTGGAACACACATTTTGACACAAAAGTTGATGATATACTTACCATATTTATTTATATATTCGGCAAGCATTGAACTTTTAATTATATGATTGTTTAGTGTTTTCCAATTTCACTACTGCAATGCAGTTGTTATCAACATTTACAACATAAGTTAACTACATCATTAATCAAAATATTGAAAGGTGTTAACCACTTATTTCATATAGTTTAAAAAAGGCATTAATATGTGTTTCGTCCCTGCAATTAGAGGTCATTTAAAAATTGGTTCATGGAATCGTTAATCCTGGCAAATTACCCTTGCAAAGTTTAATCTTTTAAAATTTCGTCCCTTGACTCACTTGACTCACTTAATGACTGTCAAGTCATCAAATTAGCAAAATGACACAAAAATACCCTCATCATCCTTCTTCTTCCTTTGAATAATGCATACGTGCAGTGTTCAAACCCTCGTCCTCTTCTCCTTCTCATTCTTCAAACCCCAACCATCACTCACTACACAGCCTCTTCTCCTTTTCCTTTTATTTTTATTTGCAGTTTCTAATCATAGAGCAATTGAAACGGCGGCGTTGCGGTTGATTCCAAAAATGGTTCCAGATCCGAATCTACACCAAAAACGGCGTTTTTGTTGCGATTCAGAATGAATTGAACATTCAGAATGTTCAATTCGTGTTCATAATGAATTGTTCAAAATGATTTCTTGTTGATTGTTTGTTTCTTTGTGTTCATTGGATGATGAAGCAAGTCTTGGAATCAAATGTTGGTGGATTTGGAATTCTGGGTTGTATGAGATATGAGTCTCTTGATTTTTGGCTTTCTGCTTGCTGCTCGCTCGTCTTTCTAAACATGATGCTAATTTTCGTCGCCGTCTTGTTGATTCAGGTGCCGTCTCCGCCGTGCTTTTCTGTCTTGTTCAATTTCTGGGTTGTATGAGATATGAATGTTGTTCAAAGTTCATGTAAACAATTAAGTTTTCTTTGAGCAAAACAATTAAGTTTTCTAAATAGCAATGTTAACAGAAAACAATTAAGTTTTCTAAATAGTCATTAACCATATTGTAACGCCCCGAATTTTAATCCAAACATTACTAAAATAATTACTCTTTCAAAAAGAAAGAAGATTATTTTCAAAAAAGTATGCATCTACTAAATTGCTTTTTAATAAAACAACTTAAGAAAATAAAATAAAATTCAAAGGTAGAGACAATTCATTTATTTCTTTATGGAATACAAATCAATTTTATAATACACCTAAAAATATTTTGAATTACAAATACAATTATAAAACCCATTTTGGTCCCCGCGCAATGCTTCAATCACACATCAACTTCATATTTCAATCTTTGATACCTACAACATTTTATTAATGAAAGGGTCAATTTCCGGTTCCACATGGGATCACCTAAACTCAGAAAAATGTCATAAAATAATAATAAAAGTACTCATCAACTAAAAAGGATTAGAAATAGATAAACGAATAAAGTACACAACAACTATCTTGTAAGACTCTATGCATGAAGTGCATGATATGCAAGACTCAAATGATCCGGAAGAATGAACTCCTCAACGGTTCCTGCAAGGCCCGCCACCCAGTGACATTAGTCCAATAAAACTAGACCACTAATTAAGTGGTCTCTGCAAGACCGTAGCCCAAAGAAATTAGACCACTAAATGGTCTCTGCAAGGCCGAATAGAGCAACAACAGCAGCAAGAGGAACATGATAGTGGTAGATTGCATAGAATGATGGCTTGGAATGCTAATAATGTTAATGCTAATGCTGCAGATGGTGGTAACAGTGGCCATGGTGCTTAGGTGTGGTAATGAAAAAACTCAAATTTGACAGGAATAGTGAAACACAAACTATTAAATTTGTCTTTTGCAGCTGCCTCTCCTTGTTCGTTTTTCAGAAAGAGCCAATGGAGGAGGGGTATTTTTGTCAATTTTCATGCCATTTTGTTAATTTGATGATGTGGCAGTGATTAACTGGAAATAGTGACGAAATTTTAAATGATTAAACAATGCAAGGGTAATTTGCAAGGATTAGCGATTACAGAGATCAATTTTTAAACGACCCCTAATTACAGGGACGAAATACATATTTAAGCCTTTAAAAATTATAGAACCATATAAGTTTCAAAAGTAATTAACAATTTACACTTTTTTTTTGGTTAGTACAGTAGTGAAATTGGTTTATATTTGTGTTTCAAACATCATCCTCTATAATAAAAAAATATTGGCAGCGCATCAATAATTTTTTAATCAGCGCATCAAATATTGTCGTATTTGAGTCTACAAAAGTGTGTTCAAATAATTTTGTTGTTTATATCAACGCATCAATATCAGAAAAATTATATGATTCCATCTCATATTTATAAATTTTTTAAAAGTTTAACAGTGGTGGGTTGACGATTCAAAACAATTTTGCACATATAACTTTTTTTAATGTGGTGTCTATTTCAAAATAGACGGGCTTGCTTGACCACCTACAGCAAATTAAACACATGTACACTACTATATTATTTCTTCATGAGCTGGTTGTAAGCAAAATAAGCACACGGTCAATTGTTATTATAATAACTAACGTTAAAATAGATACTTACATGATAAAAAAAATAATTAAGTAAACGGTAAAATTAAAAAAAAAATAATGTTACATCAAAATACAATATTTTTATATGAAGATAAAATATATTTTTTTTCTCATAATGTCCAATATTATTTCAATTATTTTTTTAACAAAGAGTTCTACCCAACACAAAGGAGTGCCAAAATAGAACAAAAATGGTTTAGCAATCCGTTACATTGTAAAAACAAGCAAGCAAAACGAGAAAGAATAATTACATGTCAATGCCAAAACATTGTATGGAATTAAGTCACTACTGGTTATGATGATCAAAAGTAAAAGTAGTGGTTCTTTCCTTCAACCACAAAAAAGAGAGGAGATTAATTTGTCTAATAGTTGTTATAACTTTTCTTCCTTGTGATTAAAAATTCTATTTTTCCTTTCTTTCTAAATAACATGTTGGAACAAAATTGGTTTGTACAATTTCTTTAGAGTTTTGATGATAACACAATATTGAAGAACAATTGGACATGTTAATATATGTTCAAGTGTGCAGGACCATATATTAAAATTTAATAAGGTCTGAACATGTAAAAGAGCATCAAAAGCATAAGAGAAGCTAATAGACTATGGTAGAAGATCTCAAGAAAGGTTAATCAGAAGTCAACACCTTAGATCAGAAGAAAGAAAGTCAATCAGAACCTGAAGATCTACATTAGACTCTAAAGAATAGAAGATCCAGAGGGACCCAAAATCCACATCAGATTTATCCTCTTATGTTGGCTTCTTCTGACCATGTGTAGAAACAAACAAAAAACTTCAAGGACAAAGAAAATGAACGGATAATTCCAGTTTCAACAAAGGAATTTCAAATGTCTAATCAATGACATTATCCATATTAGGCAATGGCCAAACATCCTTGATTTGAAGCTTCTCAATTACTCTTAATGTGATGACACTCTTCTCCAACGTCTAACAAATCATTGCCTATCTAAGGAGCTAAATACTTGAAGAACGATAATAAGACTCTGCTCTTGGATTACTCCTGGAATGTAGGAGGAATCAATATAATTGATTGTGTTTGACCTCTCTCTCTCTCTCTCTCTCTCTCTCTCTCTCTCTCTCTCTCTCTCTCTCTTCGTGTTTGTTTTTATCTGCATGTATCAGACTTTGTGTTTTTTAACTCATCAGACTCTGACCAGTGCAAAACACTTAGAAAAAGTTTGAAAAAGCCAACACAATTCAACCTCCCTTCTTGTGTTATTGTCACCTTTACTTGGTATCAGAGCATAGTCTGCGCTCAGCCACTTAATTGTGCCACAATTAAAGATCCAAAGAGAAAAACATGTCTACTAATGAGAGTGCTTCTGGTCCTTCTATTTCAGGTAGAAACCATAACGCTGCTATCAACTATGATTACAACACCACTAATGAAAAGTACAACTTTTCTATAAAACCACCATCCATTAATGGAGATGCTTGTTAGTTTTCGTGGTGGAAGAGTAAGATGTACAATTACATCATTGATGTCGAAGATAAATTATGAGACATCAAGAAACTTGGTTAATTAAATCTAAAGAATCAGGTTTCAGAAATAAGAAAAAAGATAAGAAGAGATGCTTCAACAGCAAGAAACTTGATCATTTCATTGTTGATTGTCCAGAGTTACAGAAGGACAAGTCGAAGAAGGAGAGCTCCTAGAAAGAGAGCTACTTGAGCAAGCTAAGAAAGAGTCTCATGGCAACATGGGATAAGTATAATGAAGAATCAGAATCTGATCAGGATGAAGAAGAAGCTAATCCCGGTCTGGTGGCCACAACAACTTCTAATGCAAAATATGGTTCAAACTATGATGATGATGATGAGGTATTCTCTAAACTGACTCATGAAGAGTATGTTGAAACTACCAACGAGCTTGTAGGATGTTGTCTAAACAAATCAAAAGCTTTAAAAACCTTGCAAAAATAGTTTGATTTGTTGACATAAGAGTCCAAGCTCTTGGAACACCAAAATAAAAGCCTGTCAATCCAAAATGAAAATCTTAAAATGATAAATGAAATTTTAGAGAAAAATCAACTTTCAAACATCAAGAAAATTGACAGACCTTTGACTAAATTTGATAATGTTATTGAAGAGTTTATCATTGGTGGGATTGACAAAAGCAAATTAGCTTACATGATTTATGGAGTAAGTAGGAACAAATAAGAAGGAATTAGATTCACAACAGAATCTCCTTTCAAAAAGGTGCAGACTCCTATGAAAACAAAGAAAACTCCTTGTTATGAGTGCATACAAAAGGGTTTGTATTCCCACTTTGTTCCAAAGGCTGAAAAAGCTAAGGTTCTGAACAAGTCAGAATCTGAGACCTTAGAGTCTAAGGTTCTGATCAAATCAAAACCAAAGACTCTTGAACTCAAGTTTCTGAAGAGTTCAAAACCCAAAGCAAGGAAAGATTCAAGACCAAAAACTTGTAAATCAAAAGTCTTGAAATTTGTTGAGCAACATAGTTTAAAGCTGAAGGTTCTGAAGAGAAAAATGTCGTTTAAACTAACCTCAAAGGGCCCATAATTAAGATATGGGTACTTAAGTGCGATATTGTGTATATTTTAGGTATGCTTCATAGGGAAACCAAAGCACTAATCATGGTATCTGAACAGTGGCTACTTGTGACACATGACAAAATAAAAGCATTTGTTCCAAACTCTGACCATGAAAGAGGGAGGTACTATGGGCTTTGGAGGAAACCAACAAGACAAGATTGTTGGTACGGGGACTATTGGTAACTCTTTTATCTCAATCAATAATGTATGCTTAGTTTATGGACTAAGACATAACCTACTTATTATAAGTCAATTTTGTGATAGTGGGTATAAAGTGGAGTTTGATAAGAACACATGTACAATCATCAATGAGTCTGACCAATCCACAGTGTTCATAGGCCAGAGGAAAAGTGATGTTTATAAGATTAATTTTTCTTAACTGGTTGATCAGAATGTCGTTTTACTTCTATCAGTGAGTGATGAAAAGTGACTCTGGCATGAAAGGTTAAGACATGCTAACTTTAGGTTAATCTCTAAGCTTATCAAGCAAAAACTTGTCAAGGGACTACCAGAGTTACAGTATCACTCAGATGCTCTATGTAGAGCATGCCAGAAAGGAAAAAGTGTTAAAACTACTTTCAAACCTAAAAACATTGTCTCTACCTCAAGACCTCTAGAACTACTTCACATTGATTTATTTGGACCAGTCAGTATTGCATCAATAAATGGGAAGATGTATGGATTAGTTGTAGTTGATGACTAAAGCATGTGGACGAGTAAAATTCTTTAGAACCAAAGGTGAAGCATATGACTTGTTTAGTACCTTCTGCATTCAAGTACAAACTAAAAAAGAATTGAAAATCTTGAAAGTCATAAGTAATCATAGAGGAGAATTTGAAAAATGAGTCATTTGAAAACTTTTGCGAAAAACATGGAATCTTCCATGAATTCTCTTCTACTATAACTACACAACAAAATCAGGTTATAAAGAGAAAAATTAGTTCTTTACAAGAAATGGCCAAAACCATACTCCATGAAACTATATTGCGAAGTACTTTTAGGTAGAAGTTGTGAACACAATATGTTATGTACAGAACATGATCTAGATCATACCTATTCTGAACAAAATATCATACGAGCTTTGCAAAGGAAGAAAACAAAGCATTGCTTACTTTCATCAATTTGGATGTACTTGTTATATCCTAAACAACAAATTCTATCTAAAGAAATTTGATGCCAAAGCTTAGAAATGTATAATTTTAAGATAATAAAAAAGATCAAAGACATACAAAGTGTATAATTTTGAAACTAACTTAGTGGAATAATCAATGCACATCAAATTTAATGACAAAGAGCATGACAATAAAATTTCAAAGCTAGTTAGAAAGTTTTAAAGATATACAAATTTATGAAGATGCCTCATAACCAGTGCAAGTATCTGGATCAGTTTCTGAAATCACAAAATGTGATGATGCACCAGAAGTACCAGAAACTAATGCACCCTCTGGAGCACAACTAGATGATGAAGATTCTGAAGAAGTCTATGATGGTTTAGAAGGAGCCACATAATCAAGATGAACATTCAATTACAAGACACCCAAAAGAGCTAATCATTGGGAAGAAAGAGAGTCATTTGAAGACAAGATCAACATTCAGAAATGAATCAAATGTTTGGACTGATCTCACTGATTAAGCATACCTCTATATACAAAGGAGCTTCTGAATAAGTTCAAGTTAGAGGATTGTAAACTGATGACAACACATATGCATCCAAACTGCGATTTAGGCAAAGAAGAAATTGGTAGCAAAGTGAATCAGAAGCTATACAGAGGTAAGATATGTTCCTTGCTTTACCTAAGTGCTTCAAGACCTGATATTTTATTTAGTGTCTGTCTGTGTGCAAGATTGCGTCAGATCCTAGATAATCTCATTTAACTGTTGTTAAGAGCATCTTCAGGTATCTGAAAGGAACAACTAATCTTGGATTGCTTTATAAGAAATCTCAAGATTACAAGCTAGTTGGATTCTGTGATGCTGACTATCCTGAGGATAGAATTGAAAGAAAATCTACCAGTGAAAATTGTCAATTCCTTGGTGAAAACTAGATATTCTAGGCTAATAAGAAACAAAGCATTATTGCATTGTCCACAATAGAAGTAGAATACATCTCAGCTGCCGGATGAAACATATGAGTATTAGAATTTTGTGACATAATAATGGTAAATTGTGAAAAAAATTGTAGTTCATACTTATTATCCATAAGGACCTTGGATGCGGTTATAATTAGGAAAAAAGTCCATTGAAATGCATCTAGTAAACTATCTCAATTTTTCAATCCAATTTTGTTATAATTTTAAACTAGTTACCTATTTCAAAAAAATTTCTTATTGTTGTTATCAATGTATTATGTGAGTGACGGGTAATGTCAAATTTGGCAAGTGCATCAAATTATTCCAAGCAATAAAGTACGAAGAGTGTTTGTAAGATTGATTGATTGCACAAATAAGATTGGTTTAATTCAGAGTTTGAACCACAATTAGTTTTCTTCGAATCCCCTCTACCTTTATGTTGGATTAATACAAAGTTTGTATTAATTACGACATAAGGATTATATAAACGACGATTAACCTCGTGGGACTCATATGTCCCTCCAGATTTCAAGTTGCTCGTCATCACTCTAAAGATGTATACGTGCACTTACGATAAAAAGTTGTCTCTCCTCTAAGATTCGTTAGACGTTAGTATAGTTACCTAAAATAAGGACTTACACTCTCACAGTTAATTGAGTCCAAATAAATGTGTTTCATCTAAACAGTCATATAAAGGATTCACACTCTCACAAGCGTTTTAGAACTTAACCACTCTCCGATGCAAGCCTTCCCATAGTTATGTCTATTTATTTATTTATTTATTTTAAATTGTGCCTATAGTGTTTTTTTTTTTTTTTGAAGGAAAATTGTGCCTATAGTTTTGTTTATTATTTGATTTGATATTATGATAAACACCCCGTGGGACACTGACGGATATAAAAAACCTTAACGTCGTTCAGAGGCTATCTTTCTTGACTATAAGATTATATGATCTTTTTTGTATAACACAATTATTATACAATCAAACTTTTGTGTTATGAAAAAGCAACGTTTATAACTCTTTGTCGGAAGCATATTATTTTGATGTTGTTAATTAAATCGTATGCTGTTTTGAAAGATTTTTTTTTTTGCTATGCATGGTTTATATGTGTGAAAGATTTGAATAATGACAAACAGATAAACAAATTAAATGATTTTGTAATGTAAAAGAGATAGAGTAGATCAAGCATATATTGTTGTTTTCCTGATCTGAATTGTTCTTTCTTTGACTATTGTTGATCATACAATCTTTTGTGTACAGCAAAAAAGATTATAAACTTTTGTTGGTGTCAGAAAAATGATTAATTTATGATCAAGCAATCTTTGGTGTATGTTGTGTTAAGGAAAAAAATAATGTCCATGTTTCATGTGCGCGCAAAAAAATGAATACTAACAAATATATGAACAAATTAAATGATTTGTAATGTGAAAAGAGATAGAGTAGAGCTGAATTGTTGGTTTCGTAGAGTTTAAATATCTTATACTCTAATTTTTTTTTTTATAGGATGTGTTTCGTATGAATTTTTCAAAAGAGTTAAAAAGTGAAATTTTACCATTTTAAATAAAAGGGTTAATTAAGTTTTTGGTCCTTATAAATATCTGCAGTTTTGTTTTTAGTCCCTATAAAAATAAATCATACTTTTTAGTCTCTACAAAATTTTCCGTTAGTGTTTTTAGTCCCTGTTAAATTAAAATTTGATTAATTATGCTTAAAATTTTAAATTTTTTAATGATTTTTTACGTACTTGTTTAAAACATTATAAAAGGTTCCGCCACCATAAATTAGGTCTAAATTTTATTTTTAGGTCCAAATTTTCGTTAGTTTTATCTTGAAATTTCGGCATTTCAAAAAAATTATATTTAATTCATTACATGTTAAAAAATTCTAATTTTTTATAAAAGAGATTATTATAATGTTCTTAACATGTCTGTTAAAAATTATTTAAAAATATAAAAGTTTAAGTATAATTAAACAAATTTCAATTTAATAGGGACCAACACATACTTTTTGTCCTTGTAAAATTAAAATTTGTTTAATTGTGCTTAAACTTTTAAATTTGTAACATATTTTTCACATACTTACTTAGAATATTATACAAAGTTCCTCCGCAAAAAAGTAACTTAAAATTTTATTAGTAGGTCCAAATTTTCATTAATATAATCTTGAAAATTTGGCTTTTAGAAAAATTCATATTTAATTCATTTTGGTAAAATTTTATATAAAAGAGTGTCTTATGATGTTATGAACATGTATGTAAAAAATCTTTCAAAAATTTAGAAGTTTAAGCATAATTAAACAAATTTTAATTGAACAGGGACTAAAAACACTAACAGAAAATTTTGTAGGGACTAAAAAGTGTGATTTATTTTTATAGAGACTAAAAACAAAACTGCAGATATTTATAAGGACCAAAACTTAATTAACCCTAAATAAAATAATTATTAAGATTTTATTAACAATAGAACGAAGAACAATCCTTTTAAAAAATAGAACGAACAACATTTGAACTTGGTCGATATTTGGTTATATATTTTTTTTATACTAAGTTTTGTGTATCAATTATTTTTTGCCTAAAAAATGAAAGGGTGATTAATATGAACCCGATTTAAAAGTGAAGCTAAACGAAGGCATGTGTTAATCATCGATCTTGTTTGGAAATAAATGGAAAGGTTGTTTCGAGGTGATCCAGTCGGGACTATGATCTCTATAGTGGTGTTGAATGACCTATGACTGGAGAAGCTTTGTCAGCGGCCTCTGTCTTGGACGGTGAGGGGTGATACCTGTAAAAACACTTCTCACACAAGTCAGTAAATGCCTTATATTTATTAGGTAATTTTACGGTAAAATTTATATGTACCTGAACCAATGCCCCTGAGTTAGTATTTATAGTGTAGGTTTAATATTTTAGTCCTAGAACCTTTACCTAGGCAGTTATCGTTGAGGGGCAACTATAAGTATATCATGAGAAGACATCGTAGGACCCTTCCTAAACGACTTAGAGGACTCAAAAGAATCATTATTACAGTGCAGTCTACAAACATGTTCATGTCATGCAGGGATGGGGTCCAAAATTATGTTTAGGGAACCAAGTTGAAAGTACGATTTACTAAAGAAAAAATAAATTATTAAATCCACTACATATAAAAGTTATTCAAGAAATTATAAGATATTCAAAATTATAATAAATTTCAAGGAAATAAGAAAGATAAGAGTACATTGAGACGTGCTTAAGAATGACGAGACTAAATCAATTTTTTAGTATATAGCAGAGAAAGAAAATGTGAAACAACGAAAATGCAAGCTTATGAGGATATATTCAGGATAAAATCGCCGCCAATGAATCGTAGGCAATGTGGAAACAATGATTCAACATTTCTAAACCAAATTGCAATAAGGAATTATATATTGGGATTCTAGTTAAGGATTACATAGGGCTGTTATGAATATTTTAGGCAAAACATCACATTCTTTTTCACTATTGAGGATTCTAGTTAAGTATTAGTGCCTTGGACATGTCATGGTAATCAGTGTCCCAGGAGCATTGGTTAAGGAAGTTAAATAAGACAATTTTTAATTTAAAAATAACATTTTTTTGACCTTTGAAAAATTGAATACACGATTTCCAATGCAATATCTACTGTATTTGATTCCTTAATTAATACCTCCAAGAGAATGATTAGTTTCTCATTTATGTAAATAACTAAGTACTTTTATAAGATCCATCAGAAAAGCTTTCAAATCAGATTATTGAATTCAAGTGGTTATAAACTCCATCAAAAAATGGATCATCCAGGATAACCTGGTTTCAATATCTAAGTGAAAAGATTTACTTACCTTCCAAAGTAGCAATTTTTCTTTTTGTCAAATCATAAAAAAAATATATTCATCTTTTTAAGGTGAATAAATGGAATGTGAGCTCTAATCTGTTTTGTTATACTTGTATGCATTTATTATCACATGTATATGCGATTTTATTTTTATTTTCAAATCTAACCTCTGCTGGATACTTGGAACAAATCATCAAGGGTGTAATATTTTTTCTTCAGTAGTATTAGATTTTGTTTGTTTGTGTAAACTAAGCATCGTTTACACTTAATTGCATGAATTAATCTTAAACTTTATAGGATTCAATTATGCGACAAACTCATCCTAAAAGTTTTAACGTTGTTGCCAATCTTAGACTAGATTTGAACTCAAGAACTTAATTAAGTTATAAGAGATATGTGTTGTCTCATCTAAACACTTTTGAGTAATATTAGATATATTTTGGTCCAAGTTTACATAACATGATATTCATTTTTTCGTAGAGAAATGATATTTGTATAATCATTTAATAACAACTTTTTGACAACTCTCTTTTAACTTACATTATATTCTTAACCTCTCTCTTTCTCTCTTCCCTCTCTATTGTTTTGATCAATAAAAAAAACCAGGGAAAAGAAAAAAGAAATTATTACAAAGTTGTTTCAAATGGTTGTTCAAATATTACGATTCTTCTCCGATGAACAAAATGACATGACATTCATTTATTGGTTCGGAGATTGTGTTTAGTAATAAATTTTTTAATCTTTCACACTTCACGTGCAAGTAGCATTATTTTAAAAGGTTTTTGGTCGGCAAAACAGAAATTATTTACAAAGGTTTTGTCTTAAATTATTCATATAATTTGATATTTCGATATATAAGCCATGCAAGATGGACAGAATCAGAGTCTATATTTCTTGACTATTATATTAAAGATAATATTTTTTATATAAAAAGAATATTATATAATCTTTTTTTTTACAAAGTCTATAATCTTTTGTGGACAACGAGAAAGATTATATCTTATATCATACTTCATCTGATTTAAAGTAAGTGTCATTTTAACTATAAAAAATTGTTTTAAAAGAACCTAACTTACACATTGTAGAATTATTACTTTATTTTCAATTGTACCATCTAATTAGTTGAGTAAACACTACTTTTAAAGAATTACATGAGTACTAAATAAAGTTAGTTTAGTAAAATTGTTATGTTTTTTGACATCATTATTATATTTTTTAACTTGTGCGTAAAAAAATTAAACGACATTCATTTTAAAACGGATGGGTAAAAAATAAATTTATAATTTTTTGTCGGAAGCCTTTTTTACAAGTTTTTCTTTTAACAAGTCAAAATGAAATATATTATCACATTCACAAGAGAACCAACGTAAGTGCATAGTTGGCCGTCAAAATTTTGAAACACATGCCAAGCTGCCAAACTGAACAAAATGATCCGCAATTCCAGATGGATCAACAGATGAAAAACCAAGCAAATTGCATACAAGATGCCAAATAGAACTATAAATATTACAAGTCAAAAATAAGTGATTTGTTGATTAAAGAGACCCACAACCACTCACACAAAGTTGAGAATTTGAAGGGATGTGTATACATAATTTATCCTTAGTAAGTAACCTATTTCAGAAAAGCTTCCATGCAAACAAAGACTCCTTCAAAGGGATATCTTTATGCCAGGTAAATTCCAACTGTAACATGATGAGGCTCCTGACTAGTTTGGAGCCGATACGCTTAATGCACTGAGTACCCAAATGTCGGATCCAAATTCCAATGTCAATGATCCTCAATATACACCTACAAAGACACATTGTGAACAAAAATATTACACTCCTCTACCATATCCTCCTCCCATGCCAACAACATACGATGTCACTTTCATGCCTCGCCACCCTCACCCCATCCCAAAGAGAACTTATCTGCCAATGCCAACCACTTATTCTCATTCTAATCAAACAACATCTTAAACTTATCTCTTAAAGACACATCCTCTAACCATTGACTTGTCTAAAAAAAATGTATTTTCACCATTACCAACCTCCCTCCATATATTCTCCTCAAACCAACCTCCGACCTCAAAACCAACCTCATCATAGATACACACTAAATCTTTCCACCAAGTAGACTTATCACTACCACCCTCCGTTTAACAAACCCCTTACACCTCACCGAGCAGACAACACTTAAAACCACATGCCACCTCTCTACCTGCCCAAATCCTCCAACACCACTTTTTCAACATAGCAAAATTAAACTCCCTCGTTTGTCTTGCCCCAACCATCTATACTCATTTCCCAAAAAAAATAGAATCGCAGTTGATGCGAAAATTGATCTAGAAGAGCTTGAAATCAGCACACGTGACAATCACCAAGGAGCTAGTGGCGTGGGGTCCTTTGCTAATCATCATCAAGGACTGAGTTTAATTACTTGGTTATTTTAACCATTTAATTATTTCTGGACTGTGCCGTCATTTTTAATCACCAAGTTAAAGACAAATAAATCAGCCATTTAAATCCTATTCTGAGCAGTTACAAAGGAGCAAAATAAGGAGCATTAAAGACAAATTCAAGGCCTTAATTTCGCCCAGCCAGTCATTGGAACAGGAGTTACATAGCTGATGGAATAATGTCATTTTAGTATTAGTATAATTGCCTTTTATGCTGTACTTTATTATCAGTTTTTAATATCTTTGCATTGTATTTCGGCTATATATGCCATGCTTGCTGGACATTGTAATGCATAGATAGAACAGTTCAAGCTTACTCAGAATTTGTGTCTACATTTTCGAAAGGTTATTAGCAAGTGACGTCTTGATAATAATCCGATTAGCTCAATTGGTGTTGAGTGCTAATCTCTTTGTTAAACTATTGGTGTAGTCTAACATTGCCTATCCCTTGCTGTTTCACTAAAATACGAAAACTATCCAAAAACACTTAGCAGAATTCAACTAATAAGGGTGGTACCTAGTATCTTCGTTATTGGTTGTTTGCTTCCGCTACCCTTACGAATTAAAGCACTCTAATTCGTATCATTTGTGGTATCAGAGCTTTGGCTCTGAATCCTTGTTACGTGACAATGGTGGATTACAACAGCGATGATTTCATGGACAGATTGCGTGAAGCCTTAAGGAGCGTCAATCTGGGAGATGAACGATGGAGGTCTAGAAGGGGTGAACCACGTCCAAACGCGGATGAATTCAAAATCACCGAGCTACCTGAATTCAATGGCAGTGCAGACCCGGAGGTTTATTTGGAATGGGAGCGCAAGATCGATAGAATGTTTGACTTCAAGGATCTTGACGATGAGAAGCGTTGTAAGTATGCTATTCTGAAACTTAGCAAAAGTGCATCGTTGTGGTATGAGGGCTTGAAGGCTCGAAGAATACGAGATAGGAAGGAGAAAATCAGTTCTTGGGAGTCCTTGAAAAGAAAGTTGCGCAAAAGGTATGTGCCATCGAACCACAGATTGAACTTGTATAAGAAGATTTCAGATTTAGTACAAGGTAAAATGAGTGTTACTGAGTACATTGATGAATTCGAAAACCTATGTTTAATGGGTGAGTTGGAGGAAAATGAAGAGCAAAGAATGAGTCGTTTTCTTCGTGGTCTGAATAAGAACATAGCATTTGCTGTTGAGCTATGTAATTATTCTGACTTCAACACTTTGAGCACCTTGTGTTTAAAAATTGAAAATCAAAATAAGAGCAGATATAATGCTGGTGGTTCAAGTGGTTGGTCCAAGGGAGGTGTATCAGGTAGTGCAGCTGCAGCCCCTAGCACTAAACCAAATGTGACTCAACCAAAACAGGTTGAGCCTACTCCTAAACAATCTAGTGCTGCATCCAAAGAGACTAGCCTGTCGACGGTTAGGTGTTTTAAGTGTCAAGGCTTTGGACACTATGCTAGAGCTTGCCCTAATAAAAGAGTTGTGACCCTCAGAGAAGCGGTTAGCATGCGTGATGAGTTGATTAAGGAAGAGGAAGAATCTGGTGGCAATGTTGACATGGATGGACTTGAAATTGTCGAAGATGTCGACAATGAGGTAGAAGAATATGGACCTCCCATCTATGATACTTTGGTGCTTAGAACTTTACAAGCTAAAACTGCACCCTTGGATGGGGATCAAAGGAATCAAATCTTCTACACTAAGTGTCAAGTGAAGGATAAATGGTGTAGTGTCATTGTGGATGGAGGTAGTTGTACCAATGCAGCTTCAACTGAAATGGTGTCTAAATTAGGATTACTTACAACAAAACATCCTAAACCTTATGCACTACATTGGTTGGACAATGGGAGTAGTATAAAAGTTACAAGACAGACTAGTGTGGGGTTAACCATGGGGTCTTATGTTGATGAGATCTTGTGTGATGTTGTGCCTATGGATGCGAGTCATATACTTCTGGGACGTCCTTGGCAATTTGATAGAGATGTGACGCATAGAGGAAGATCAAATGAGTATGAATTGAACTACAAAGGCAAGAAGATGGTGCTGAAACCTATGGCATCAAGTGAAGTTCGTTCCATGACTACACAAAGAGGTAAAAAGCCTAGCCTCACTATGTTTGCTACTGAAAATGAAGTGAAAAATGCTATTGATAATGGTGAATTAGTTTACCTGTTGATTGCAAAGAATACTAAACAGGATGATATCGAAACCCCTCTTAAACAACAATTGGAGGCTGTTTTGGGTGAGTATGAAGATGTGTTTCCAATTGAATTACCAATTGGTTTGCCACCTATTCGTGGAATTGAGCATCAAATTGATCTAATTCCCGGAGCTCCATTACCAAACAAAGCGGCCTATAGGTGTAATCCGGAGGAGACAAAAGAGTTGCAACGGCAAATTGAAGAATTGATCAGCATGGGTTATGTGCGTGAATCAATGAGTCCTTGTGCTGTCCCAACGTTGCTGGTTCCTAAGAAGGATGGTTCCTGGAGAATGTGTATTGATAGTAGGGCAGTGAACAACATAACCATCAAATATCGCTTTCCCATTCCAAGGTTAGATGATATGCTTGATGAGTTACATGGGTCGGTTATATTCTCAAAAATCGATCTAAGGAGTGGGTATCACCAAATCAGAATGCGTGAAGGTGATGAATGGAAGACGGCGTTCAAGACCAAGCATGGTCTATATGAGTGGCTGGTTATGCCGTTTGGACTCACGAATGCACCTAGCACCTTCATGAGGCTCATGAATGAAGTACTCAAGCCTTTTTTGGGTAAGTTTGTTGTTGTTTACCTTGACGATATCTTGGTGTATAGCAGGTCTAGTGAGGAGCATTTCACTCATTTAAAACAAATCTTTGAGACCCTAAGAGCACAAAAACTCTATGGGAAGAAGGAGAAGTGTGACTTCTTGGTTGAAAGTGTGGTGTTTCTTGGATACATTGTGTCTAAAGATGGAGTATCGGTTGATCCAACAAAGGTGGATGCTATCAAAACATGGCCAAGTCCTACAACAGTTTCGGAGGTGAGATCTTTCCATGGTCTTGCATCATTTTATCGACGCTTTATCCAGAATTTTAGCACTATAACAAGCCCTATTACTGAATGTTTGAAGAAGGGTGCGTTTGTGTGGAATGAGCAAGCACAAAAGGCTTTTGAATTGATTAAGTTAAAGCTTTGTGAAGCTCCTGTTTTAGCTTTGCCCGACTTCACTCAACCATTTGAGGTCGAATGTGATGCTAGTGGGGTTGGCATTGGAGCTGTTTTGATACAAAACAAAAGGCCTATAGCTTATTTCTCAGAGAAACTTGGGGGAGCTCGATTGAACTATTGCACCTATGACAAGGAGTTCTATGCCATTGTAAGAGCTCTTGATCATTGGAGTCATTATTTGCGTTCTAACCACTTTGTGTTGCATTCAGATCACGAGTCTTTAAAGTATATCAACGGACAACAAAAGTTGAGTCCAAGGCATGCTAAATGGGTTGAATTTCTTCAATCTTTTAATTTCTCTTCAAAATACAAAGATGGTAAGAGTAACGTGGTGGCTGATGCACTTTCAAGGAGGTATGCTTTGATTTCAATTCTCGAAACTCGCTTACTTGGTTTTGAGACTTTGAAAGACTATTATAAAGATGATGTAGACTTTGGTGAAATATACTCTAACTGTGAAAATGGAGCATTTGGAAAGTATATAATGCAGGGTGGATTTTTGTTCAAAGAGAATCGGCTTTGCATTCCAAGGCATGCAATTCGTGAGTTGCTAGTTCGTGAGGCTCATGGTGGGGGTTTAGCTGGTCACTTTGGCATTACAAAGACCCTGGAGATTTTAAAAGAACACTTTCATTGGCCAAAGATGTTAGGAGATGTGCAAAAGGTCATTAGCAAGTGTGTTACTTGTCATATGGCGAAGAGTTCTTTCAAACCAGGGGCATATACTCCATTACCAACACCTAATGGTCCTTGGATGGACGTGAGCATGGATTTCATTGTGGCTTTGCCCCGCACACAGCGAGGTAAGGATGCAATTATGGTTGTTGTTGATAGGTTTTCAAAGATGGCACACTTTGTAGCTTGTCACAAAACAGATGATGCTAGTAACGTTGCTGATTTGTACTTTCGTGAGATTGTGCGCTTACATGGAGTTCCTAAAACTATTGTTTCCGATCGTGATTCAAAGTTTTTGAGTTATTTCTGGAATACATTATGGAGGAAATTGGGTACTAAGTTGCTGTTTAGTACTTCCCATCACCCTCAAACCGATGGGCAAACAGAGGTGACTAATAGAACTCTTGGTACCTTGCTGCGTGGCTTGGTTAATAAAACTCAAAAGGATTGGGACTTGAAGTTAGCTCATGCCGAATTTGCCTACAATCGGTCCCATACATATGCTACTAACCATTCTCCTTTTGAAGTTGTTTATGGTGTGAATCCTTACTTGCCATTGGATCTGATGGCTATGCCAAAGGAGGAACTAGTTCATCCAGATGCAGAGGCCAAACTCAAATCAATGATGAAACTACATGAGCAAGTGCGAGAAAGAATCAAGGCTGTAAATGAAGTCTACAAGCAAAGGTCTAAGAATAATAAGCCTAAGTTGTTCAACGAAGGTGATCTTGTATGGGTCCATTTGAGAAAAGAGAGATTCCCAAGCAAAAGAAAGAATAAGCTCATGCCTAGAGCTGATGGTCCCTTCAAAGTTATATCAAAGATCAATGATAATGCATACAAGATTGATTTGCCCGGAGAATATGGAGTACATGCAACTTTCAATATTGGAGATCTCTCACCATATTTGGATGATGATGGTATTCAAGAATTGAGGTCAATTCCTTTCAAAGGGGGAGGGGATGATGCGAAAATTGATCTAGAAGAGCTTGAAATCAGCACACGTGACAATCACCAAGGAGCTAGTGGCGTGGGGTCCTTTGCTAATCATCATCAAGGACTGAGTTTAATTACTTGGTTATTTTAACCATTTAATTATTTCTGGACTGTGCCGTCATTTTTAATCACCAAGTTAAAGACAAATAAATCAGCCATTTAAATCCTATTCTGAGCAGTTACAAAGGAGCAAAATAAGGAGCATTAAAGACAAATTCAAGGCCTTAATTTCGCCCAGCCAGTCATTGGAACAGGAGTTACATAGCTGATGGAATAATGTCATTTTAGTATTAGTATAATTGCCTTTTATGCTGTACTTTATTATCAGTTTTTAATATCTTTGCATTGTATTTCGGCTATATATGCCATGCTTGCTGGACATTGTAATGCATAGATAGAACAGTTCAAGCTTACTTAGAATTTGTGTCTACATTTTCGAAAGGTTATTAGCAAGTGACGTCTTGATAATAATCCGATTAGCTCAATTGGTGTTGAGTGCTAATCTCTTTGTTAAACTATTGGTGTAGTCTAACATTGCCTATCCCTTGCTGTTTCACTAAAATACGAAAACTATCCAAAAACACTTAGCAGAATTCAACTAATAAGGGTGGTACCTAGTATCTTCGTTATTGGTTGTTTGCTTCCGCTACCCTTACGAATTAAAGCACTCTAATTCGTATCAGCAGTTATCCCAAGAAACTTTCCTATAGTAGGGAGATATGCCAAGAAAAACTTAGGGAGAATCAACCGACCAACCAAAAGATAAATTCTTACTCTTCCACCCTGACAATCTTGCCTTAATACAGGCAAGCAACATATCCCAAAAATTTAAATGATGTGAATCCCCACCTACTGAGGCCTAGATACACAAAGGGCAACTGCTCAACACATCAATTCATAACCGAGATAGCCTCTTTCAACTAGGAAATATTGACTTTCACTCCAACCAACATAATATTATTCTCACCCATTGCCTTCATCATGACATGCAAACCTTTTACAGTCAACATAAATAGAAAAGGAGACAGAGGGTCCCCCCTACCTTAACCCTCTCTCCAACCAAAATTCTTTTGTAGGACTACCACACACCAAAATATAAGATGTTGTCGCGCTTATACATGTTTTCATCCATTTCCTCCAAAGAACCAGAAACTGCATTTTACCCATAACAACATTTGAATACCCTAATCAATAGAATGATACGCTTTTTCAAAATCCAATTTATACAACATAAATTCTTTTTTCAACTTAAGAGCCTCAACAATAACCTCATTGGTGACATGAGTCCCATCAAGGATTTGCGTACCTTTCACAAATATTGACTTCAATTATGAAACCACACTCTCAATAACACGCCGCAATCTATTAGCTAATACTTTAGCCAAAATCTTATACAAGCTTCCAACCAAAGAAATGAGAAAAGAATCATTCAATTGCTGAGGGCTATCAATCTTAGGAATAAGGGCAATGAAAGTACAATTTAGAGATTTTGTCAATCTTCCATTCCGATGAAAATCAGTTATGAATCTCATAATTTCATCCTTAATATCATCCAAAAAGTCTTTAATAAAACCAAAATTTATCCCATCTAGCTTAGTACTCTTGTAACTATGACAATTCCAAACAACAACTTTCACCTCTTCCAATCTAAATTGTTTACTTAACTACACCTCTTCCATGGATGACAAACTATGAAATTGAAGATTACTTGTACTAGGTCGCTCAACATTACGGGCTTTAAAATGAGCCGGAAAATTAGAAAAAAAAACAGCACTGCACATATTCCCCACACCCTCCAATTTTCAGAACAATTGCTTAACTACCAACCTAGATGGTTAACCTATCCTACAACAATTGCTTTCCCGCTCCATCACAAGGTGCATAAACATTGGCTTGAAAAAACTTGTCATTACTTTTAACAAACCTACCATGAATCAAAAGAACATGATCTAAAGGACGAAAGGAATAGCCATGAGGCGTTCCACCTCAAATAAAGGAACACAAAAATCATAAAAAGAAGAGAACTTTTCTTCTTCTTATGGAATACACAAATCATTCAACTCCTTTTCACCCACCAACTTACACATCTCCTTCCGCTTCTCAAAACCTCTCAACCCCCTCACATTCCAAGAAATAATCTTCATAAATATGGACATCTTAAATTTGTTTGCTTTCTCAGAAAAGAGGTAAGGTTAAAAAATAAATTTGTCCAAATCTGAACCTATTAGGAATATGAGAAAAAAAATGTACCTTATGCGACTTAATTGGTCATGTTCAAACTGAGCACTTTCTTAATAGAAATAGAGTTAAAAAGGCTGACCATCAAGGACCAAACTCATCATGGTAAGCTAAGAATTCTCTAACTCAAAATGAAGGTCTATTCCCCAAATGCAAGGCAAAAGCCTTGGTATTTTGACAATGGTTGTTCCAGAAACATAACCGGTGATGAGATTAGATTCCTATCATTTGAGAATTGTAACTCTTAAGTTTTTGGTAATTGATGAGATTAGTTATGTTTCTACAAGATTATAAATTCAACGTCTTAAGTTTTTGGTAAAGATATAATATCAAAGTCTTGTGAGTTTTTAATGGTTTAGTCTATTTTTACTCTTGGTACTTTCCAACAAAAACTAACCACTTTCTGTTTGAAACCTCATAAAAAAAAAAAAAAATTTCCTATTGGGAACACAAAATACTTTTAATAAACAATCTTGAGAAATTCACCTTTCATAGGAAACAATAAACATTTGATGCAAAGACAAACAATAAACATTACAAATTTGACTTATTGAATTTGTAAATAACTTATTTGCAACAACTATTAATTAGAATTAAGGATAAACTTCTATAAGAGACTTGAAGCCACATATTGGAGTAATCTTGTAGCTACTGAAACCTGCATCATATATGAGTTTCTTCCATTCTTTCTTTTCTCTTTCTTTTCCATTATGTAGAGTCATCATTACCATGTCAAAGTGCAATTGTAACTCGGTTAACTCACGATCTTCACTTGTTTCATCAATTGATATGTCTATGATTATTATCTTTCCTTTTTTTCCTTTTCCTGAAATAGCTTCTTTGCTGTTATTCAATATCTTTAAGGAGAGTTCATCATCCCAATCATGCAAAACCCACTGTGAAAAACATTTTTTATTTTAGTACAATGTTACAAAATGCGATAGACCAATAAATTAAAATAATATTATTTTACAATTTTATTTCTTTCAAAATTGAAATATCTATTAAATAGAGAGGATTTTAACTCTAAAAGTTACCACAGATTTATATCTTGATTAGGCACGAATCCACTCACATGAGATTGGGGGCACATACATAGAGAGAGATATTTTGATAGTGTGTAAAAATGAACAAAATTTTACAATACCATAATAGTGTAGTGTTTAAAATCTCAAGTATTTTTTTTTCAATTACAATGATATTATATTTTAGTCAAAAAAAGATGATGTTATTATTTTATCACTTACAAATTGCTAAAATTTTGCCCCTTGTAAAAATTTCTGGATCCGTCACTAATCCTGGTTATGAAATCATGAACATATCAAAAGGAAATTGATGAACATAAACATACCTTGAGTAAAACAGCATCTGCAGGAGGGATTGATTTGAACATATCTCCACCAACAAAGTTCAAATTTTGAGTTCCAGATAAGTTAGCCACAACCTGTGGTTGATCTAAAACTGTGCATTTGATGTGTGGAAATTCTTCATGAATGAGTTTTGACACAACTCCAGTCCCACCTGCCACATCAACCAAAGATTCCAAACCCTCAAACACATGGCTGCAGTCCTTGAGAGCAAGCTTAAACATTTGTGAATCAGCTGCCATGGCCCCTTGAAACAGACCAAGTTTATCAGATTCAGAATCTTTGTTAAGAAAGTTAAAAAATGTCTCCCCCATTGCACTTTCATAAAGTGCAAGATCCTTCTCCTCTGAGAACCATTTCTTAGAGGAGTGCCACATATCCAGAGAACATGGATGAAGAATTCCCTTAACAAGTGGTGCAAAACAAGTTGATTCACCATTGATGAGAAGCTTTGAAGGAGGTGTGAGAGCATAAGCTGTTTCTTCTTTCACTGTTGTTTTTGCGAAGAAACCATCGTGTGTTAGCAAGCGCAAGAACCTATATAGGACACTAACTTTAGAAGGGTGAAGTTTCAAAGATGAGGCTAATTCAGGAACAGTCATAGGCTTTCCATGTTTGTGGATTGCATCTACTATTCCTAGTTCCACAGCAGATTTGAGTGCCATGGAACTTATAAAGCTGTATACATGTTTGTATAAATGGATTTGAGCATGATACAGCTGAGTTTCTTCACTGCCATTGCTCTTGAAATCCATTTGTTTTATAGATTAAGCTTTGGTGATGTCTTATGTGTGTGTTGTTTTGATGAATATAATGTAGTATATGAAGTATGTATAAACAAGTTTGCAACTTATATATACATTTCAAAATCCAGGACACAGAACAGATATTGCCTTATTTTATGTCTTGTTTTGAGGTCTCAATTAACACGAGGTGAACTCTTGAAGCATTATTACTTAAAAAATTAAAACTGTGTAGAGACATTAGGCACATGCCCTTAATTACTATATTTGATCTTTTTTGAATGTATGCAAGTTTGACCATTGAAAATGTGATACCGACAAACTATTACTACAAAGTTAGGCACATGTCCTTGCGAAAAAAATATGTATAATAAATAGGGGTATATATATAAAGAAATAATTAATGTAGTTGAAAATAGCAAATGAGTCTTATAAAAAGGGACAAAAAAAAATTCTCAAAAAGGGTTTTATAATTAGGGACGGAGGTAGTATAAGTCTTTAATAAAAAGAAAATCATCGGTTATATTGTATGTCATGTGATCAACTATTCAGTTTAAACTATTAAGCTCCGCTCAAAAAAGTTTAAACTATTGACCTATGCAGACGGGCACGACGCCTCCCCAAGGGTGCTCACATAAAGCAATTCGGGCTCATTACAACATCGGATGAGGTCTCAAACCGACCTCACATCTACGATCTTATGATCCAACGGAAACCCTTAGCAACGCCGAGCAATGACGAGGTCCCAAAACGACCTCAAATCTACAATGTTTTTCATTTATTATTTCTGAGATATGTGATTGTTGAATGAATACATGTAACCCAAATAATAATATTGTATATGTAACCCGAACAACACCGAAAAATATACACTAGATAATAATAATATAAGAGGTTTGATTGTATCCAATACACACAAAATTGGGAGGGAAGCAAAATGGAATGAACTATGATCCATCATATCCCCCCTCCGTCCTAAAATAACTTGGTCACTTGCAAACAAAATAAATAATGTCTTAAAATAAGATACCCATTTCACTTTTCAATGTAATATTAATTATTTTTCTTCAATTATAACTCTAATTAATACGAATTTAATAACTTGCAATTCAATATATTTTATTTTACAACAAAGACACTCAAAATTATTTTTTCTCTCTCTCTTTCATTTATACAATTTTCTTAATATCTTTTTAATGAACAAAAGACTCAACCATTTTGGGACGGAATGATTAACTTTTTCAAAATCATTTTGTTTAAGGATTCTAAACCTAAATAATAGAACTCCATTTCATATCATTCTCAATTGTATCATATTTCAAAACATACTTAAACTCTTTTTGAACAGCTCCTCTATACTCTCATCATCCTTCATTTTGAACAGCTCATACTGATGAACTAGCATTAATGCCTTTGCTTCTTTAACCTTCTTGCTACCTTCGTAGTTAGCACATAGTGATGCAAACATTGCCTTAGCAGTCGATTTATCACTCATCTTCATATATTCAATGTGAGGTATAGAAGCAACAATCATCCCTCTGATCTTGTGATGCTTTTTGTAAAGTTTCTTCTGAGCAGGAGTGTGTATCCTTCTGTCAATAGCAGCTCCTTCTTCATCCGAATCCAGATCATCAACTCCATCATCAAGAATGTCCCATAGTTCTTCATCCAATCCCATGATGTAGCTGTACATGTTGGTTTTCCACCATGAAAACTCTTCTAGATCTCCACTGAACTTTGGAGCTTTTCCAGAATTTGATTTCCTGTCAGCAGTATCATAGTCATGTTTGACACTATTGTATTTTGTAGATGTAGTGGATTCATCTTCAGTATACATGTTTTTCTCGGATCTTGATCTGTCACACGGTTAAGTGCTTTGATAACAGAGCAAGCTCTGATACCAATTGAAGGTGAGAAAAACACAAGAAGGGGGGGTTGAATTGTGTTTTCTTTTTCTCTAAAAATTCTTCTTCTGATAACACTTCAGAAGCAGGTTAGGAATGCTTCTGATGTGATGTTCAGAATCAGATATGCAGCGGAATAAAACAGAGCAGAGAAAAGAAAGAGAGACACAAGCAATTATCCTGGTTCCTTCCACAAACCGGAAGTAGTCCAATCCCCCTTGCACTTCCAAGGAGATTTTCACCAATAATCACACAGATTACAAATGCTCAATACTCTCTAAGTATGAGACTTCTCAAATGCTCAAGCACGCAGGCGAGAGACTTCCAATGCTCAAGCACTAAAGCAAGAGTCTTCTAATGCTCAAGCACGCAGGCGAGAGGCTTCTATTCAAACAAAAATACATAGAAAATGTTTGACTTTGAACACTTGATATACAATCGGTGGTGTTCACAATACAATGCAATAAAGACTCTAGACTTGAGAATTTCTAAGATGTATCAAATCAGTGCAGAAATTCAAAGTGCTTTGTAGAATCAAATTTGGCAGAGTTTTGGCGCTTTTAACTTGTGTTGATGTCTCTTGCCAATCATTAAGTCTTCACTCCTTTATATAGAGGTGTGAAAGAGACGTTGAGATTTTTAGCACGTCTAAAGAGTCGTTGAGTTCCTTTGATCATCCACCAGTAATCTTTTGCCTGATTTGGGTGTAGTCCTTTGAAGAATCAACTTCAAATTCATTCTCATCTTGAAGGAACATTTCTGCAGGCAGAGCTGTTGTCTTGTCTTGTAGCGTAGACAAAAACAGAGTAGTGGAGGTAGTGGTTGTACACTTTTACTTTGTTAACTCTGATAACGAAGGACAAGTACTCAGTGCTTTTCAAATGACCGTTGATACCTCCCTTTCAATTCTTCGTTCTCTTAGACGAGGTTGAAACGAAAAACAGCTCCTTTGAATCTTCAGTTTAAATTACTGATCACTTGTAGCTTCTGGTGATGATATAGCTTCTGATGAAATCTTGCTTCTAATGGTCTTCTGCTTCTAATGGACTTCTGCTTCTGATGACGTCATTACTTCAGAGGCACTTGTTACTTCAGAAGCATTTCTTAGCTTCAGACGCAGTTTTCTTCAGATGCTTTGGATTCCTTTGCTCTCCATTGTTCTTTCAAGACCTATTGAAATTGATTGACTTTGCCTATGGTCCTTTACACTTGAACAATTATTAGCAATAACCAATTGACAATTTTTAATACCTTGTTATCATCAAAACTCATTAAGGTTTATTGTGAAACACATTTTGTTCCAACATGTTTCACCTCACGAGACTTTATAGACGGAGAAGTTATGTTTTCAAGTCCCAAGTCATCTTATATGGAAGCAAATATTCAAAAGGACGGAAAACGGAGATTTAGGGCTCGAAACACACTCACATGCGCCGAGGGCATGAGATTTGCACCCCGAGAACTACTTAGTGCGAGCCAAAACTGCATTTTGCTACTTTTTAGTGGGAAAAGTCCAGTTTTTCGGCCAAACTTCAGGTGAAAACTCTCCGTATAAATATCACATTCTTCATTCACAATTTCTCATTCATAACGAAGTGGTTCAAGAGGAAGGTAAACACTAGGAGCTTCCAGGGGGGAGTTTCTCTCTCATGACTCCAAGTTTCTCTAAGGTATGTTTTATTTCTTTTGTAATTTGTCTTTAGTTACCATGAATAATTAAACCTTTTTATGCTAGGGTTCTAAGATGAACCTCGATTTTATTTGTTGGATAATTATTTAATTTATAGTTGTTTATTAAGTTATTTTCTGTTTGCTATTTAGTTTTATTGTAATGCGTAAAACTTGTCTCCTCTGGAGCATAACCCTGACTTAGGCACTTAGGTAGTGACATTGCCTAATATTGATATTTATATCTGTCTAACTAGGAAGTAATTAATTATTAACTAGTGAAACGAACCGAAAGCGAGTGTACCCAATAGTAAGTTCTTAGGAGGTGACATAACTAATATTGATGTAAATATGTTGAAATTAGGTAGTAAGTAGTTAGTAATTAAGGAAACAATTGACTTAACGACTTCAATCAGCCCAGTAACTCCATTCTTCTTGCACCTTTCTAAGGTAGACGCTGATAGGGTTGTTCGTTTGTAGAACTTCCGAGATGGTGAGTGTGTTGTGTGCTTCTAAGATTTATAGATGAGGGAATCTTTACGAACACTAGAAGTCATACCTTTGGAAATTTAGGAAATCTAATTTATGTTTATATTTCAATTACCCATAAACGAGTAAGACCCCACACTAAAAATCCATACAAAGGTGGCGGATCCTATAGGATTGATAACCCTATATTGTAGCATGTGTATAACCTTAGTGTGATCAGCAGGTGCAACTCGATAGGCGGAGGGATAGACCGAAATCAACCAAGAGAGTAAGACCTAGCACGTAAGGATCACCGTGCGACCAGCTGGTGCAACTTGACAAACCGATTAGGTTACCACATCCCGACGAACTCATCACTTAGATAGTTTACTTAGAATAATTGAATGTGACTTGATTGTTAATTAATTTCAACAAATGAATAGAGGATATTCAAAGAATCCTAACCACCGCTAACATTCTGCAATCAAAACAGGCAACTTGCTTTGTTGCAAACAGGTAAAAATTGCAAATCTCTAAACCCTTATCTTATTTTAGTATTTTGTTCCTAAATAAGTAATGTGAATAGTTTAGAAGAAACGACAATCCATGTGAATACGATACTCTACTTATCACTTTATTATTTGATAAACGATTTGGTACACTTATTTAATCTGACCAGCATGATTATCACAGTTAAAACTTTTTTTTAAAAAAGAGTTTAAGTATGTTTTGAAATATGATACAATTGAGAATGATATGAAATGGAGTTCTATTATTTAGGTTTAGAATCCTTAAACAAAATGATTTTGAAAAAGTTAATCATTCCGTCCCAAAATGGTTGAGTCTTTTGTTCATTAAAAAGATATTAAGAAAATTGTATAAATGAAAGAGAGAGAGAAAAAATAATTTTGAGTGTCTTTGTTGTAAAATAAAATATATTGAATTGCAAGTTATTAAATTCGTATTAATTAGAGTTATAATTGAAGAAAAATAATTAATATTACATTGAAAAGTGAAATGGGTATCTTATTTTAAGACATTATTTATTTTGTTTGCAAGTGACCAAGTTATTTTAGGACGGAGGGGGGATATGATGGATCATAGTTCATTCCATTTTGCTTCCCTCCCAATTTTGTGTGTATTGGATACAATCAAACCTCTTATATTATTATTATCTAGTGTATATTTTTCGGTGTTGTTCGGGTTACATATACAATATTATTATTTGGGTTACATGTATTCATTCAACAATCACATATCTCAGAAATAATAAATGAAAAACATTGTAGATTTGAGGTCGTTTTGGGACCTCGTCATTGCTCGGCGTTGCTAAGGGTTTCCGTTGGATCATAAGATCGTAGATGTGAGGTCGGTTTGAGACCTCATCCGATGTTGTAATGAGCCCGAATTGCTTTATGTGAGCACCCTTGGGGAGGCGTCGTGCCCGTCTGCATAGGTCAATAGTTTAAACTTTTTTGAGCGGAGCTTAATAGTTTAAACTGAATAGTTGATCACATGACATACAATATAACCGATGATTTTCTTTTTATTAAAGACTTATACTACCTCCGTCCCTAATTATAAAACCCTTTTTGAGAATTTTTTTTTGTCCCTTTTTATAAGACTCATTTGCTATTTTCAACTACATTAATTATTTCTTTATATATATACCCCTATTTATTATACATATTTTTTTCGCAAGGACATGTGCCTAACTTTGTAGTAATAGTTTGTCGGTATCACATTTTCAATGGTCAAACTTGCATACATTCAAAAAAGATCAAATATAGTAATTAAGGGCATGTGCCTAATGTCTCTACACAGTTTTAATTTTTTAAGTAATAATGCTTCAAGAGTTCACCTCGTGTTAATTGAGACCTCAAAACAAGACATAAAATAAGGCAATATCTGTTCTGTGTCCTGGATTTTGAAATGTATATATAAGTTGCAAACTTGTTTATACATACTTCATATACTACATTATATTCATCAAAACAACACACACATAAGACATCACCAAAGCTTAATCTATAAAACAAATGGATTTCAAGAGCAATGGCAGTGAAGAAACTCAGCTGTATCATGCTCAAATCCATTTATACAAACATGTATACAGCTTTATAAGTTCCATGGCACTCAAATCTGCTGTGGAACTAGGAATAGTAGATGCAATCCACAAACATGGAAAGCCTATGACTGTTCCTGAATTAGCCTCATCTTTGAAACTTCACCCTTCTAAAGTTAGTGTCCTATATAGGTTCTTGCGCTTGCTAACACACGATGGTTTCTTCGCAAAAACAACAGTGAAAGAAGAAACAGCTTATGCTCTCACACCTCCTTCAAAGCTTCTCATCAATGGTGAATCAACTTGTTTTGCACCACTTGTTAAGGGAATTCTTCATCCATGTTCTCTGGATATGTGGCACTCCTCTAAGAAATGGTTCTCAGAGGAGAAGGATCTTGCACTTTATGAAAGTGCAATGGGGGAGACATTTTTTAACTTTCTTAACAAAGATTCTGAATCTGATAAACTTGGTCTGTTTCAAGGGGCCATGGCAGCTGATTCACAAATGTTTAAGCTTGCTCTCAAGGACTGCAGCCATGTGTTTGAGGGTTTGGAATCTTTGGTTGATGTGGCAGGTGGGACTGGAGTTGTGTCAAAACTCATTCATGAAGAATTTCCACACATCAAATGCACAGTTTTAGATCAACCACAGGTTGTGGCTAACTTATCTGGAACTCAAAATTTGAACTTTGTTGGTGGAGATATGTTCAAATCAATCCCTCCTGCAGATGCTGTTTTACTCAAGGTATGTTTATGTTCATCAATTTCCTTTTGATATGTTCATGATTTCATAACCAGGAGCATCAACGACCGATCCATGAATTTATACTTGTGGAGGCAAGATTTTATATAATAAATATTTATACATAATTTTTAGTAATGTGTAAATGATAAAATAATAACATCAGTTTTTTTTTTTACTAAACAATAAGAACATTATCATTGAGAAAAATACTTGAGATTTTAAACACTATAGTATTACACTAAGAAAAATTAAAGATTCCTTAACACCTACAAATTAAAATTATTCTTTACGTGTCTTTATATTTAAAAAAGTATCTTAGAATTTAGTCAGTTTTTAACACTATCAAAAGTATATCTCTCTCACTATATATATATATATATATATATATATATATATATATATATATATATATATATATATATATATATATATATATATATGTGCGCGCGCCCTCAATCTCATGTGAGTGGATCTGTGCTTGATCAAAGATATACTTTATGAGTAAGGATCTTTTCTATTCAATAAATATTTAAATTTTAAAAGAAATAAAATTGTAAAATAATATCAGGTTTAATGATGTGTTTCGTCCTTGCAATTAGGCGTCATTTAAAAATTAGTCTCTGTAATCGTTAATCCTGGCAATATACCCTTGCATTGTTTAATCATTTAAAATTTCGTCATTTGACCAACTTAATCATCACCAAGTCATCAAATTAGCAAAATGGCATGGGAATAGACAAAAATACCCTCGTCTTTATTATGGGAAGAAGATGAAGATAGGGGTAAAAATATCATTTCATGAATGGATGACGAGGATATTTTTGTCCATTCCCATGCCATTTTGCTAATTTTAAGAATGGATGACAAGAGAATCTATCGCATTTTGTAACATTGTACTAAAATAAAAAATGTTTTTCACAGTGGGTTCTGCATGATTGGGATGATGAACTCTCCCTAAGGATATTGAAGAACTGCAAAGAAGCTATTTCAGGAAAAGGGAAAAAAGGAAAGATAATAATCATAGACGTATCAATTGATGAAACAAGTGATGATCATGAATTAACCGAGTTGCAATTGCACTTTGACATGGTAATGATGACTCTGCATAATGGAAAAGAAAGAGAAAAGAAAGAATGGAAGAAACTCATCTATGACGCTGGCTTCAGCAGCTACAAGATTACTCCAATATGTGGCTTCAAGTCACTCATAGAAGTTTATCCCTAATTTTAATTAGTAGTTGTTGCAAATAACTTATTTACAAATTTAATAAGTCAAATTTGTAATGTTTATTGTTCTTCTTTGCATCAAATGTTTATTGTTTCCTATCAAACATGAATTTCCCAAGATTGCTTTTTAAAAATAATTCGTTCACTACAAAAAATGGTGGGTTTTCCTACAAAACTTTCCGACGAAATTTCCTAGAAAGCATTTTCCTATGAATTAGCGACGAAATTTTCGTCGGAAAGCAACTGTCAGTAAAAAGCTGCATTATGGACATAAAAGTGGAGCACGTGGCAGCTTGTGAATGGCTGACTTTACCGAGGAATAATTTCCTAGGAAAACGGCGGCCCCACATGCAGAAAAAGGGTGTGTGGAAGCATGTGATTGGCCTTCTTTACCGAAGAATATTTTCCTAGGAAAGCTGCGGCCCCACTGCCGTTGGATAAAGGGTGTGTGTATGGTTGTGATTGGTGAAAATTACCTACGAAAATTTCGTCGGAAAACACGGGACCCACATGCTAACTAGCCGTTTGTTACCGTTGCAGCATCTGTGTGTATAAATATACAACACTCTATTTTCTTCTTTACAATCTTCATTTTATTCTCATTCAAATTTTATTTTCCATCATTTTATTATCATTATTTCTCATTCAAATTTTTTTAATATCACTCAAATTTTATTCTCCATCATTTTATTATCATTATTGAAGTTTCTAACAAAGGTAATTATTGATATTTTCTTATAATTGATTTCAATTTTACATGTGTTTGAATTTATAAATATTTAATGTAGTTATATATTAAAATAAGTTACATTATTTTTTATAGTTATGTTGGTTCTGATCCATTTTGAGGTTGGTGTTGTTGTTCGTTGCCGTTGATTTTGTTGTCTCCGCTTTGTTCGTCGACTTATTATTTGAGGTTGGTACATTTCTAACTTATTTTAAATAATTATTACAATGGTATTAGTACTAAATATTAATTATTAGAAAAATAGTTACTAAAATTATTATATTGTAATTAATAAAAACGTTAGCGGGATTTTTCTAAAAAAAAATGTTAGCTGGATTAACTTCTTTAAAAAAATATTTAGTGGGATTAAATTAAATTTCAACTTATCAGTGTTAGAGAAAGTATAATAAAAAAAGTGTTAGCTTGTAGAAAAACTTGTAGTTTAGTTAAAAATGTTTACTTTTAAAAATGTGTGTATTTATATATATTGTTAATTTAGTTATTACAATATGTTGTATTATTTTTTGTAGTTTCCTTGTTTTCGATCCATTTTAAAGTTGGTGTTGCTGCTGGCTGGTTGTTGCTTTTTTTTTTGGATCCACTTGTTCATTGGCTTGTTATTTGAGGTTAGTATCTTTTATTTATTTAAAATTTATTCAATGGATTAGTATTAAAAATATTAGATATTAGAAACATAGTTAGTAAAATTAAATTGTAGTAAATATGTTATTTAGATCAAATTTGTTTAACGTAAAATAAATGTAGCTAGTAAAAATGTTACCGTAGTTCTTTAAAAAAAGTTAAGTTAGTAAAGAAATATGTATAATTAAGTTTGTTAGAAAAATAATGTAAATTAGCAAAAAAATTATGAAGTTAATTAATATGACATATGTGAATTATTTTGTGGGAATCAATTCTGGCGTCCGCGCTTAACATTTATTTGTGGTTCGTAATTTGTATATGCACGCAATGTTTATTTCATACAAATTTTAGAAAATGTAATATAGATTAGAAAATATTATATATTTTAGTCATAAAATATAAAATATTATATAATTTTTATGCGATAGCATGTTTATTTTGTACAAATTTCTAAATATTTAGGTGATTAGAAAAAAATTGTTATTTATATTAAAAAAATATTTACGTATAAAAATATATGGTACTAATTTGAGTCAACTGCAGTGACATGAAAAATGGATCAACATATTTTCCATCGTAGTTGGATGTACGATAGAAAATATCCGGGGAAAAGGAAACTTAAGGCAGCTTTTGTGGATGAAGTTCGTGATTTTGTTGCTTACGCCATGGCGCAAGATGCCTTTCAATTGGAGGGAGGGATAAGATATCCGTGTGTTAAATGTACGTGTAGGTTGATTCGGAGCCCAAAAGATGTTCTAAACCATTTAAAGGACCTTGGTTTTAAAGTACCATTTAAAGGGATTTATCACGCTTCAAGCAGTGAGGCGCGTATGGAGTGTGAAAACTTTGGCGTGATGGAAGATATGGTCGGTGATGCACTTGGGGTGAACCTGTCTTACAACGAGGGTGGTGAAGAGGAAACAATCCCGAATGAGAAAGTGTTGAAGTTTTACAAGATGATGCAAGAAGTAAAGAAGCTGTTGTTTGAAGGGTCGTCTGATTCTAAGTTATCGATGAGTATGAGGCTTTTAGCTGCCGCATCAGATTGGAGTGTAGCCGAAGAAGGCTCAGAGTGTTATACAGATATCATGAGGGACGCAACTCCTGTAAAGGACAATTTGCCCTTGAGTTTTTATGAGGCTCAAAAGTTGGTGGAGAAGTTGGGATTGGAAGTTAAAACTATTGATTGTTGCGTTAATGGGTGCATGTTGTTTTACGACAATGAATTTGGTAAAAATGATGGGGCGTTGGTGGCGTGTAAATTTTGCAATGCACCGAGGTATGAAGTATGTGATGATGCCGGTTCTCAGAAGAAGAAACGAGTCTCAATCAAGTCAATGTTTTATCTGCCAATAATACCAAGATTGCAGAGATTGTTTGCATCAACTCACACGGCCGATAAAATGACATGGCATTATTACAATAAAACTAATTCAGGTGTGATGCGACATCCTTGTGACGGGGTGGCATGGAAGCACTTTGATCAAGTACATCGTGATTTTGCAGAATATCCACGTAATGTGAGGCTTGGATTATGCTCTGATGGATTTATTCCATATATCCAAGCATCAGCAACGCCTTATTCTTGTTGGCCAATTCTTCTTACCCCGTATAATCTTCCTCCTGAGATGTGCATGTGAAAGCCTTATTTGTTTTTGAGTTGTATTGTACCAGGACCTACGAGCCCATTAGATGGTATAGATGTGTATCTACAACCCTTAATTGATGATTTAAATAGATTGTGGAATGGTGTATCGACATATGATATTGCAAGGAAGAAATTTTTTTGAATGAGGGCAGCTCTGATGTGGACTATTAACGACTTTCCTGCATATGGAATGTTGTCTGGATGGTCGACTCATGGAAGATTGGCTTGTCCACATTGCATGGAACAAACAAAGGCCATATGGTTGCATCACGGAAGAAAGCATTCGTGGTTTGACTGTCATCGTCCGTTTTTACCCGCGACACATGAAGGGTTTCAGTCTGCTTTATCAGTTTTTCGTCACCAAGGACGTCCTAGTCATCCAGGGAAATATTACTGGATGAACGACGCAGAGTTGCAGTCAGCGACAATTCATGTGATGATTAATTGTAGCGAAGTTGGACCATACATTGAGATATTTCAAGGATTAAATATCGACAACATATATACAAGTTTTCAAGGATGGTTTAAGCATCAATTGTTAAATTCTCATCCGACTACACAAATATATCATTTGAGGGGATTAGCCGAAGGTCCGGGAAGAAAAGTGAAACAATGGGACATTTACTTTGTCAATGGGTTTAAATTTCATACTCAATCACAGTCAGTGGGCAAAAAAACAATTAACAGTGGTGTTTACGTCAAAGGGAAAAAAGGAAAGATAATAATCATAGACGTATCAATTGATGAAACAAGTGATGATCATGAATTAACCGAGTTGCAATTGCACTTTGACATGGTAATGATGACTCTGCATAATGGAAAAGAAAGAGAAAAGAAAGAATGGAAGAAACTCATCTATGACGCTGGCTTCAGCAGCTACAAGATTACTCCAATATGTGGCTTCAAGTCACTCATAGAAGTTTATCCCTAATTTTAATTAGTAGTTGTTGCAAATAACTTATTTACAAATTTAATAAGTCAAATTTGTAATGTTTATTGTTCTTCTTTGCATCAAATGTTTATTGTTTCCTATCAAACATGAATTTCCGAAGATTGCTTTTTAAAAATAATTTGTTGTTCATTTTCAGAATTGTTCTTTTAAGAGGTTCCAACCAGAAAGTATTTGGTTTTTGTTCGGGAGCACCAAGAGTAACAATAGACAAAACGATTATAAGAACTCATAAGACATTGACATAATATCTTTTTCAAAAACTTAAGACGTTAGAAACTATGAATTATCTATAATATATATCCAACATTTATCTCGTACATAGATAGCCAATGTGGGATGTGAAAATAAACACATAGTACACTTGCACCATCTTTTTGCTTTTAATCTTTTTCGGATCTAAGAAGTTGGTGTCGCCCAAAACACTAAGTATTTTAAGGTGGAAAGATTGAGGTCAAGTATACACTATCGAAGTTATGTATAAAAATATATCGATCCCACAAGGACTATGGAGCTATAGCTTCGCGTACCTTTTTAGCAAAAAACTTGTTTGTAGAAAAATAAAATAAAACATTTGTTACAACAATAAACATAAAAGGTTAAGTTTGGGAAAGAAGTTAAAGTCCATCGAAAATCTCAAGATGGAAAGCGTGGTTTAGATCTAGGTTCAAGTATGATAAAACATTATTGCGATGTACAAAGCTATAACTTTGGTATAGCTTCCTATCATCTGAGATACACATAGCTATATCCTTATATAGCTTTTATGCCTCACAAAGCTGCAACCGTTTATTAGCTTCTCGCAACTATGTGATTCATAGAGGTATATCTCTCAATAATCGGCTTCATGTCGAACCTATTGGTCTTAGAAAGTGTTACCTCATCCATTGTGTTAAGGGCGTAACGAAAATAATTACTCGGCTCAATATCGATACTTAACATGCAACAATTGCTAGGTTCAGGTGCCTGACCTTTCCGCTCGAGGGTATTAAGCTATCAGGTCCCATCTGCCAAATAAAAAGAGTGCTACCAAGAACTTAGCTATAACTTCCTATAACTTCAAGGCTCTTCTAAGGTCTAGATAATCAATTCAAGAAGTCTCTCTTGATCCTTTCACCGGTTAGTGCATAAGGACAAATTCATATCTAACAAACATTTTCCACTTCCATACCCTGTCGGGATCAGGGAGCTATAACATTAGAAATAAAGTGATCATAATTTATTTATAAAGATTTTGAGTTAAAACTGTTTGTTATTAATTAGAGTAAATCTCGGTGCTACAATTTATATAGATCACAAGTAAATAAATAAATCATAACCTCACCAAGTCTAAACCACGAGAAGGGGTTTAGCTCATGGTGAGATGAACCATGGAAATGGAAATGAAGATGAACATAAATGAAAATATGGAAAACTAAATTGATAGATCAAATACAGTTAGCACAAGATTACAATCCTTGAAGGAGAGTGGTGAGCCAAAGCATCACCAAGTAATTTAACTCAAAACTCTAGAATATAGCCACCATGCTCATCTATGAAGAAGATGAGATGGAATTATATCTTTAAAGCTGCTAACCCTAGCCGCAACCTGGTACCTCCAATTCTCTCACAATTTTTGGACCTTTGGCATAACACATGAGTGTCCTTTTATATTACAAGCCTACCTACCCCTAGCATATTCCCTTATTATTCATAGGATTTCAATCATTTGGGACAACTCATATTCTTCCTCATTAAGCAATGGACAGACTAGACCCACGTACTCGTACTATGTATGAACCAACTAGAGTCCCAGGGTGCTGCAGCTTCCCAAATCCTAAGCAATGCATCTTCAATCCACGCTGCAACTTCCCACATCTTTAGAACCATTACTATAAAATCCTAAAATAGACAATGATTAGATATTTGAGGCATTGAAATCACTCAATTATATGTCCATTATAGGGGCTAAGTGCAACACGATTAGATGTTTAATTTAAGGCATAACCTACTCATAGTAATCATGCAATTGGTTTTTTCCTGAGTGAGCTAACCTCAACTATACCTACTCAAGTATATTCTAGTCATCACCCTACAACATAACTTGTGATTATTTCCAACACTGAAATTTGTGTGTGTATTTCAACCTATATTGTTTTTATGTAAACATCATCCTAAATAAAATCACTAACCATGCTATCAAACATATGAATTAAATGTCACATCTTCTGTCATCTAAGCTATGTGGGAATGTTTATTAAATTGGTGTTTTCCAGAGATATAGCTTTGTAAGGCGGCATAAGAATTATTATTATTTATTTAAGAGGAAGGTCGAGTCATTCTTGATATGTTAGTGAGGGTGAGTCACTTCCATATTACGTCGATCGTTTTCTCTTTAGTTTTTGGGGGCTGCCCACTTGTTTTGGGAAAGTGGTGAGTGTGAATCACCCCAATCTTACTTTGATAGGTGACCCTTGTGTTCTAAGCCCCTTTTTCTTAACACCTTATTACTTAGGCTACTTTTTGTGCACTTCAGACTTACATGTACTAGCACAAATCTTCAGATGGGAATTTTTCACAAAGCTATACGATGGTCGGATTAGGAAAGTGTACCAAATTGTTTATCAAGTAATAAAGTGATAAGTAGAGTATCGTATCCACAGGGATTGTAGTTTCTTCCAAACAATTCGCGTTACTTATTTTAGTTTGACGATATAAAATAAAAGAGTTAGTGTTAGAGATTGCAATTTTTATCTGTTTTCAACATTTTCTGTTTGGCCGCGATTTTATCTTTAATATATCCTCGTAAGCTTGCATTTTCCTTGTTTCACATTTTCTTTCTCTCCTATGTATTAAAAATCGCTTTAGTCTCGTCATTATTAGACAAGCCTCAAGATACTATCATCTTTTTTATTACCTTAAAATTTCTTATAATTTTAAATATATCTTATAATTTCTTCAATAACGTATATGTAGTGCATTTATTTTATATAATTTTTTAGTAAATCATACTTTCAACTTGGTCCTCCCTAAACTTAAATTTGGACTCCGTCCCTGCATGACATGAACATGTCTCTAGACTGCACTTCAATAATAATCCTTTTGAGTCGTCTGGGTCATTTAGGTAGAATCCTATAATGTCTTTTCATAATCTACTTACAACTGTGTCCCTCAACGATAGCTGCCCAAGTAAAGGTTCAAGGACTAAAATATGTGCAATGAAACGGTGTTGGAAAAACTGCAAAGAGAAAATAATTATTTTTTTGGTCAAGTAGCCTAGTGGCTAGAGAAATTCACCTTAAAGATGAATAAGTGGGGTGTCCGGGGTTCGAACTCCGGCCCCTGCACAAATTATGCATTATCCCTTGTCAAATGAGCTAAGCTCTTGAATGTGAAAATTGGAATTTTATGGAAAGAGAGAAGAGCATAGCGGAGATATGAGAGAATGAAGCTCACTTAGGAGTTAAGATCCTCTCCATTTAAGAGAAGAATCACGTCCAACTGAAATACCTAAAATACCCCTGTGTTAGTTAACTAACGCAAGTGTAAAAATTTACACAACTTAAGTATTGGAACGGGAGTTAAGTCACGTAGAGTGACTTAACTCACTTTTTCTAATTTATTTACTATATTCAAATTAATTTATTTACTTTATTCTAATTTATTTACGTTATTCTAATTTGTTTGTTTACTTTATTCTAATTTATTTGTTCACTTTATTCTAATTTATTTGGTTACGTTATTCTAATTAATTTATTCACATAAAATAAATATTTATTCAAATTTATTCATTAAATAAATCCAAATATAAAATAAATAAAAAGAAATGAACTAAATTAATATTTATTCGAATTTATTCATTAAATAAATGCAAATATGATATAAATAAAAAGAAATGAACTAAATTAAAAGTTATTCGGATTTATTCATTAAATACAAAATCAGAAAATAAATGAAAATATAAATAAAAAGAAACGAACAAAATTAATACATATAACAACATCTCATTTTATTAATTGAATTCATACAATAATTGATACATTTATTCGAATTCACTAAATCTAAGTATTTTCTTTTGACCCTCTTGGGGTAAAAAGTGATTAGCCTTGGGTAAATAGTGAGCAGCCTTCTTTGGGAAAATACATCATCAACCTTTGGGCTAAATCTAAATCTGATTCTTTTTATATCCCAAGAAGATTCTTTTTACCCATGGTAAAATGTTTTTGGGGTAAAAAGAAGCAAATTTAATTTTATCCAAAGGGTTGATCACTTCCTCAAATCGGCTACTCACTTTTTACCTCAAAACTGATCACTTTATACCTCAAAGGGATAAAAGGAGACTTGAGATATAAAGTGCGTGACTTAACTCACGCACGATAATTTCGGAAGTTCAGCTCAATGCGAGTGAATTTTGTTGGGAGAAGAGAAGAATTCTTAAGATAAAGGATGGAAAAAAATCCAATGTGGTATCAATGATGAATTAGATGGTGATTATTTTGGTATTACTATAAACACCCCGTGCGATATGGATGGATATTAAAATATTGAGTAATGATATTTGTATAATTTTTTTGAGACAACTTTTGGAATAACCTTGTTATTATCTTTTGGATTAAATATGTTTTTAGTCCCTATAAATATGTCAACTTTTCGTTTTAGTCCCTCTAAAATTTTCCTTCAACTTTTAGTCCCTATAAAGTTTTCAATCTTCACTTTTGGTCCCTCTTTTAAAGTAAACTCATATTTAGAATTCATATTATTTAATAAAATTTTCCAGAAAAATTCAAAATATTATAAGAATCACTCCAAAAAAAATTCAGAATTTTTTGACAAAACATGGATTTAATATGAATTTTTATATTGTTTATGGTTAAAAATTCATATTTAATTTGTGTTTTGTTAAAAAAATATAATTTTTTTTAGGAATTGTTTTTAGAATATTTGACACATTTCTGCACAATTTTATTAAAAAAATACAAAAATTAAATTAAAAATAGGGACCAAAAGTAGTGATTGAAAATTTTATAGGGACTAAAAGTTGAAGGAAAATTTTAGAGGGACTAAAACGAAAAGTTGACATATTTATAGGGACCAAAAACATATTTAACCCTTATCTTTTTTCATTGGTCAAAAACAATAGAGAGAGAGAGAAAAAAAAAAAAAAGGAAGAGAAAGAATAAGAATATAATGTTAGTATGAGAGAGAAAGTTATCAAAAATTGTATCAAAATGGTTGTACAAATATCATTCCTCTAAAACATTAACGTCATTCAGAGGCTATCTTTCTTGACTATAAGATTACATGATTTTTTTGTATCAAAAATATTATTATACAAAATCAAATCAATCTTGTGTGCACCAAAAAATATTATATCTTGTGTTATGAAAAAGAAAAATTGATAACTTTTTTGTCGGAATCCTTATTATTTTATGTTGTTAATTAAATCGTATGCTGTTTTGAAAGAAAACTAATTGCTATGCATGGTTTATGTGTGTGCAAGATTTGAATAATGACAAACAGATAAACAAATTAAATAATTTTGTAATGTGAAAGATATAAGTACATCTGGTATATATTGTTTGTTTCCTGATCTGTGTTGTTCTTTCTTTGACTATTGTTGATTATATACAATCTTGTGTACAGCAAAAAAGATTATAATATTTTGTTAGGACCGGAAAAAAGATTATAATCTCTATTGTCAGAAAAATGATTAATTTATACTTCTTTGTCGGAAGCTTCAATAGTTTATTATTGTGAATTATTGTCAGAAAAATTATGTCAATGTTTCATTTTTTTTTGAGAGAAATGTCCATGTTTCATGTGCGTGCAAAAAAATGAATACTATATGAGCAAATTAAATAATTTGTAATGTGAAAAGAGATAGAGTAGAGATGGATTGTTGGTTTCGTTGGGTGTAACTTTTCTTCATAGATCTAAAATCTTTGTTTTCTTTATTTTTCAGTTTGTCTGCAACACTTTTAGTGATTGAGACAAAAAAAGTTGATTTACAAAACTTATAAGGTATAAAGAAAGTGTAACCTAATATGTGTTAAGAGTTAATTCATAACTGCCAGCTAAGCTAGTTAGTTAAGAATTTGTTACAAAACTAGTTAGTTTGTGAGATAGTTTGTGCTACAAGCAAGTATTAGTTTTGCCTATATATAGGCTTTGTAATGTGTACATTCACTTCTTAATGAGATTCGCATTGCAAGTATACTCTCTCTATCATTCTCTTTCAGTTTTACAGTTTTATCATTTGCTATTTTCTCATCTTGCTAAAACACCTTATTTGAATAAGCACTTTTGCTACGCAAATAGATCACAGTTTTGATCTAACAATATGGACCGAGTTCAAATGATGTTCGTTCTATATTTTTTTAAGGATTGTTGTTTGTTCTATTGTTAATAAAATCTTGTATTATTTTTTATTTAAAATGGTAAAATTCCACTTTTGAACTCTTTTAAGAGAATTGTTGTCGACACATTTGAAAAGGGTGAGAAACACGAGTAAAATACGTTTTTGTCCCCTCGGCAATTAACTGTCGAGGAATTCAAAACCGGCTGCAGTTAACTGCCGAGGAAAACCTCGGTAGTTAACTGCCGAAAATTATGTTTCATGAGATGAAACAGCCACCTGCTTCCCTTACACACTATTTTCATCATCAACTTCCATACCACTTCCATCCAATCCCCAAATCCAATATTTTTTTCATCAAATCTTGATCCAAAATCATTCAAGCATCAAGCATAGGAGGTATCCACACACTTTTGACGTAAAAAAAAACAGGTATTGAACATTTTAATCCGTTCATTTTTTGGTTTTGTTATGGGTATCTACGTCAATTACATAGAACTCTGTCATGGGAAACCTCGGCAGTTAACTGCCGTGGAAAACATCAGTAGTGTACTGCCGAGGAAAACCTCTGTAGTAAGGTACCGAGGAATACTTGTGAAAAATTTTCACAACGAAAACTTCGGTAGTGTACTGCCGAGGAAAACCTCGGTAGTAAGGTACCGAGGAATACTTGTGAAAAATTTTCACTACGAAAACCTCGGTAGCTGCCATTTTTTCAAAAAAAATTTTATTATTTTTTTTGTTTTAATTCATTATGACATTGATGTTTATGTATTAGTTAGTTGTTAATTCATATTTTTGTGTTGTTTAATTATAGTAATGGTAGAGAACGCGGAAAATGTTCCGGGAGAGACAAAACCAAATTTTGTCGAATTTTCCGGAGATGTCAAACCGCCTAAGGTTGAAGCAAAACCAAACATTAATGGAGCTTCAAAATATGTTGACTCCGGTGTCCTCCCAGTTCAAACCCACGAAGTTGACATAGCTAGGTTTTTTTTTCTTCAGACGACTGATGGGATAAAACATCAAGTGCACGATCTTACCGAAGTAGTAAAAATAGAGTATCGTTCCGACAGAGAGTTAGGAATTCAATTGACTTTAAATAATAATTAGACTGAAGGTAGAAAAGTTTGTATTTTTAATTAAAAGAAAAATAACAAAAGAAAAGATAAAATCCTTGGAATTATTGGTTCATCCTAATGACAAGTCCTTCACAAACCAAACTATTAAACTTATAACCTTATGTTAGACCTAATTTCTCAAGACAGTTTCTCTTTTGTTCCTCTAGAAACCAAGCCTATTTCGCTGACTTGATTACTATTAGATTTTGGTTCCTCTAACAACCAAGCCTATTTCGCTGACTTGATCATAATTAGTTCCCTTGAAGATCGAAACTATATGTCTCAAAGATTGTAAAGACTATTTCGCTGCCTTTACAATCTTTGTCTAAATTCACTTGTTCGAATATCAAAGCTCCACTTTCGTTTTATGAATTGATATTTGAGATGATGGATAAATTATCAAACCCTCCACTTTCGTTTCCACAGTTTGATAATGGTTGATCCATGTTAAAGCGGTGAATTTAGATAAGGAATTAGGGTTACATAAGATTAAGGTTTAAAGCTTGGTTTGATTAGGATTATATCATTAGACTTATCCAACAATCCCAAGACAAGAGATGTCTACTCACTAATGTTCATCGTAGACAAGGAGAAGAAGAGAGAAAGCGTAAAAGTAAATAACAAGAAAGTAAATGAACTTTTATTAGAAAGACAATTGTCACATATTGCATTCCAAGAAAAGATGAATGTTTGTGATGGCTAGCTACTCTATTTATAGTTTACATCCGACTTAAAATCTAAGCAATCACTAGAATGTTCCACAAGTAAACTAAAACAGAGTAGCTTAAAATCTAAGCAAAAGCAGCAAAAGTAGTTCTGGAGTGTGGCACGGCCGTGCCAAGCCTAGCACGGGCCGTGCCAAGTTTCTGACTTGAGGGAGATATATTTTTGTCTCCGAATCTTCGTATTTTCGTACCAAATCAGTTCCAAAACTCCTTTCTTTTGCTCCAAGACTCAATCCATCAAATATTCGTTCCTGAAATATAACAATATGCAATTGTAGTAAAATAGTTCAAAAATGGAAATAATATTAATATAAAATAAACTTAAATCTAATTAAAACTAAACTAAATAACATATTAAAATAGATAATAAATGACTCATCAAACTCCCCCACACTTGAATCTTTGCTTGTCCTCAAGAAAAAGGCATAGACATGGCAGCAACAAAAAGATTAATATATGACAATTCAAATAAAAGCTTATGTCTCCTTCGAGGTTTCATTTCAATGTACACTAATCACAACTTCAAGTATTCCTTGTGAACTTTATTCAACCCAACAACAAGTCTTAAGTGAGTGTGTGTGTGTAGTCCAACCCTTTTCTTGCTCCTATATAAGATAGATATTATGAGGAAGAGGTTCTAACCTTAACACTAAAGTGACCGAGAAAAATCCTTTCTTCATTTCATATAAGAGATATGAGAGTTAGCTTAGATAGATTTGACAATTTAGATACTTGGGGGCTTGTAGATGCCTAGGGGCTATCATTTCACATTGGAAGTCCGTGAGGGGGTATCCTTTCCTCCAAGTTTCCATGATCACCCTAAGTAGTGCTACAACTTATTCATCTTCACTTACGAAGTTCCTCTTTTTTAGAGGGTTTTATTCAAGCACAATTTGTTCGAGAAGTCATCACCACATTTAGGAAGTCAATGAGGGGGTGTCCTTTCCTCCACGTGTTGGTGATATTCTTCTGCCCCATTTTGGTTTACACATTATAGCACATTAGAATTATTCTCACACAAACTTATACTACTTTTACTCTAAAGATTTTTAAGGGTCCAAGTTACCATTAAAGTTAGAACGTGTTCCTTAAAATACATATTCATACACTTACTCAAGGATTGCAACTATGTGTTTTTCTCATTGGAGAATTTTCACAATAAAACTTGATGTGGGTATAGCAAGAACACTTACAACACAAGAAATCACTTTCATGTACAAGAAACGACCATTGAAGAGACAACAAAAAATTTATGTCATAATAAAACAATAAAAATAAGTTGCTTATTCATGCCTTTTACAATAAAACAAAACAAAAGAATAAAGTTCAAGGAAGTTTGGAAACACTACGACTCAAGACACTTTATTAGGCTCCCCCCACACTTAGGAGAAGCATTGTCCTCAATGATTTAAAAGAAGAAGAAGAAAAAGAAGAAGAAGAAGAAGATGATGATGAAGAAAGAAGAGAAGTAGGGAAGAGTAGAGGAAGAGGAGAGCTCACAATTGTATTGTAGTCCATAAGGTGGACCTTGGAGGTGAAGGTGTTGGATCATGTATCGGAACATTTGATTGTTTTATTCATTTATTTGATTGCCCCTTAGGACATCATTTCTTAGCCCGATCATTTCAACACCTTGTCTTTGTTGCTCGGTGCATGTTCTTTGAACATCGGTTTGCATCCATGCCCACCGTTCATCATTATAGTTTCCACCGTCTTGTTGTTAATGGTGCAAGTTTGCACCTACCTCCTCTTTATCACCACCATCATCACCATCATTGTGTACCTGTGGGTTAGTGCCAACATAAACCAAGTTTTCTACCACCTCCGGATTAGTAATATTTGAATTAGGTAGAATAATCAAGCAATTAACATAATTGACTCTCCACTCATATTGGTAATTGTTAGAAGGGTCATGAATTCTAAAAAAAAACATGGTAGTGAGGGTTTCTAAGTCTAGATAGTAGTTTCCCTCAATCCTATTTATCCCTTCTTTCACATTTACCTCAAATTTTTTTAACAATGAAAGTGATGATTCCACCTACCATTATATCACCCTTATCATCTAGTTTCTTTTTGAAACAAGATAATCAAGCAAATAATAGAAAATGTTAATAGGATGGTTATAAAGCATAGCCCACGACATAAACAACTCATCAATCCTCATCATTCCTACCTCTTTCGTAGTCTATCCATAGCATTATTATCAGGGTATCTACAAGCATAAATAGATTGAGAGATAAGAGCTTTATACTTACTTCTTTGCTTGTCATTTTTAAAATTGATGCCATGGTTCTTGACTATTGCTTTCTTTTTCTTTCCACCACTTCTAGAGCTTTCAATCTCCTTGCCTTTCATTTTTGATGCCATTGACCTAGTTGGCTTGGTTTGGGTTTTAGGGGAGGTTAGGGTTTGGTAAGGTTGGTTTAGTGATGGGTTGGGGTTTAAGTGAGGTTGATGAGTTTAATGATGGAGATTGGTGAAGAATTTTTTTGGTTTTTTTTTTTTTTTAGGGTTTAATGGTGTAGAATTTGGTGTTTGGATGGATAAATGTTTGGGATGAATGGAGATGGATATGGAGGTTTAAAGGTTGATGTTATGGAGGTTTAGAGAGAAAAGTTGAAGGATGATGGAATTTTGTGTTTGAGAATGAAGGAAGACGAAGAAAAATGAAAAAAAAATGGTAAAAGAGGGTCTGGGACCATGGCACGGCCGTGCCACCACAGGCACGGGCCGTGCCAACTCTCTGGAAGTTGGTGGATGTTGGCTAGGTCACAGGCACGGCCGTGCTAACATTGGCACTGGCCGTGCCAAGCTTCTGGACATGCAAGGCTCAATTTTCTTCATTTTTTCGCATCATATTTGGACAAATACCTACAAAACAAATTAAAACAACACAAAACAAACAAAATAAAAGCAATTAAACTCGTGGGTTGCCTCCCACGAAGCGCTCTTTTAGAGTCATTAGCTTGACAATCAAGAGGTTTCTCTACCCTATACCCAATCTTTCCCAAATGGGTAGCGGCATCAACCTGGCATTCTCTCCCAAATAACACATAGCTTTCTCAATGGTTTCACGCTCAATCACACAAGGGGTGGAAAAACTCTCAATCACTGTGAGGTGAGGCTTAGCAAGCCTTTGTGGGACATGGATTTTGAGTTTATAAGGTGGTGAAACGATTGGCTTATCACTCTCTCCTATGACTTTCTCACCTTGTTGCTTTTCACTCTCTATCTCACCCTCAATTGTCTTAGTTTTCATAATGGGGTCCTCTAACTGCTTACCGTCCCTAAGTTGAATAGCATTTATAAGGCCTTTGGGGTTGGCTTCAGTTTGACTTGGAAAGACTTCGGGGGTTTGAGAGGAAGTAGCTACTTTTTGGGCTACTTGAGAGATTTGAGTTTCTAGCATTCTAGTGTGAGTAGCAATGGAGTTCACTTTAGATGTAAGCTTGACAAGAGAGTCATTCAAAAATCCAGTTTGATTTTTAAGTTCTTGAAATTGCTTGGATTGCTCCATAGCATGTTTTTCTAGTAAAATTTCCAGGCTGGATTTCTGAGGGACTCTTTGGTTGTTTGCATAAACGGGTGGTGTTGTTTGTTGTCCAAAGGTATAAAAATTTTGCTCGAGACTTTTAGCAACACTACCTAGTTGGCATTTAACACCAGTATGGTCAAGTATTCCACAAAATTCACAAGGTGGTGAACAAGAGCAGGTGCGACGACACTTACAGTTAATTTATCAAAATTTTGAAGAAGTGTGTCCACCGTAGAAGATAAATGATCAAGGGTAGAAACCTGGTACATACCTGCCTCTTTTTTAGAGGGTGGAGGAGTACCTTCAGTGATAACTCTCTCAGTTGTCCACTGATAGTGGTTTTGTGCCATGTTCTCGATCAAATCATATGCTCCTGTGTAAGTTTTATTCATCAAAGCTCCACCTGCAGCTGCATCAACATTCATTTTTGTGGAAAACAAGAGACCATTATAAACAGTGTGGATAATAAGCCAATTCTCCAAACCATGATGGGGGCAAAGCCTAAGCATTTCTTTGAAACGTTTCCACGCATCGTAAAGATATTCACCATCTTTTTGAGTGAATTGTGTGATTTGACTCCTCAATTGAGCAGTTTTACTATGGGGAAAGAAGTGGGAAAGAAATGCCTTCCTCATTTGGTTCCATGAAGTGATAGAACCAATTTGCAATGAATGAAACCAAGCACTAGCTCTATCCCTCAAAGAGAAAGGAAAGAGGTGCAGCCTTACGGCCTCTTGGTTTGCCTTCAAAGTTCCATTGAGTCTTAAAAAAATTGAAACATGAAGATTCGGATCCTCAGTGGGTGATCCGAAAAATTGATTTTGCTGCACTAGGTAAATAAGTGCAGGCTTGATTTCAAATTTACTACCCTCAACCGTTGGATACACAATAGCATCGTACGGCTCATCTGAAGATGTGATTGCATACTCTTTGAGAGCACGTTTCTCATCCATATCGTTATTATCTTCTTTGAGCCATGTCTGAAATCAAAACGGTTAAAGATAGAAAATAAAAAATAAAATAAAATAAGGAGAAAGGGAGGAAGAGAGAGAGAGATTTTATATATAAATAAATAAAAAATAAAAAGATAAGAAAAAGAAATAATATATATATATATATATATATATATATATATATATATATATTTAGACTAACCACTATTGAAAAGTTAATCAAATTACAATAACTCCCCGGCAGCGACGCCAAAAACTTGATGGGATAAAACCACAAGTGCACGGTCTTACCGAAGTAGTAAAAATAGAGTATCGTTCCGACAGAGAGTTAGGAATTCAATTGACTTTAAATAATAATTAGACTGAAGGTAGAAAAGTTTGTATTTTTAATTAAAAGAAAAGATAAAAGCCTTGGAATTATTGGTTCAACCTAATGACAAGTCCTTCACAAACCAAACTATTAAACTTATAACCTTATGTTAGACCTAATTTCTCAAGACAGTTTCTCTTTTGTTCCTCTAGCAACCAAGCCTATTTCGCTGACTTAATTACTATTAGATTTTGGTTCCTCTAACAACCAAGCTTATTTCGCTGACTTGATCATTATTAGTTCCCTTGAAGATCGAAACTATATGTCTCAAAGATTGTAAAGACTATTTCGCTGCCTTTATAATCTTTGTCTAAATTCACTTGTTCGAATATCAAAGCTCCACTTTTGTTTTATGAATTGATATTTGAGATGATGGATAACAGTTATCAAACCCTCCACTTTCGTTTCCACAGTTTGATAATGGTTGATCCATGTTAAAGCGGTGAATTTAGATAAGGAATTAGGGTTACATAAGATTAAGGTTTAAAGCTTGGTTTGATTAGGATTATGTCATTAGACTTATCCAACAATCCCAAGACAAGAGAAGTCTACTCACTAATGTTCATTGTAGACAAGGAGAAGAAGAGAGAAAGCATAAAAGTAAATAACAAGAAAGTAAATGAACTTTTATTAGAAAGACAATTGTCACATATTGCATTCCAAGAAAAGATGAATGTTTGTGATGGCTAGCTACTCTATTTATAGTTTACATCCGACTTAAAATCTAAGCAATCACTAGAATGTTCCACAAGTAAATTAAAACAGAGTAGCTTAAAATCTAAGCAAAAGTAGCAAAAGTAGTTCTGGAGTGTGGCACGGCCGTGCCAAGCCTAGCACGGGCCGTGCCAAGTTTCTGACTTGAGGGAGATATATTTTTGTCTCAGAATCTTCGTATTTTTGTACCAAATCAGTTCCAAAACTCCTTTCTTTTGCTCCAAGACTCAATCCATCAAATATTCGTTCCTGAAATATAACAATATGCAATTGTAGTAAAATAGTTTAAAAAAGGAAATAATATTAATATAAAATAAACTTAAATCTAATTAAAACTAAACTAAATAACATATTAAAATAGATAATAAATGACTCATCAACGACGTTATGTCGAAAGATAGAGAAGAATTGCTTGAGTGAGCACGTCGTCAAGCAAATAAGGCGGAATTTACAATTGTTACACAAAGATCAAGCTTGATCAATCCAATGTTCCGCCTAGTGTGTTAAAGGAGTGGAGCTCACAAAGTGCCGAAAAAAAAAACCGAAGCATGCGAGAACGGGCTCAAGAAAATGTGGGTGCTTGTTCATGATTAGTGGATATCAAAGTAAGCAAACAAAGGAATGAGTATTGAACATTCTTAATGGAGTTCACACCCATGCGATGGAGCCGGCTTTAGAAGGACACATTCCTGCCGGTAGATTAAAGGATGACGACAAGAAGATTGTACGTGACTTGACCAAGAGCAAGATGCTTCCAAGAAATATTTTGATACATTTGAAGAACAAAAGACCACATTGCATGATAAATGTGAAGCAAGTAAACAATGAACGTCAACAAATATGGAAGACAAATAGAGGTGACAAGAAGCCGTTGCAATATCTAATCTCGAAGTTGGAAGAGCACAACTATACTTATTACTCAAGAACACAAAGAGAAAGTACTACAATCGAAGATATCTTTTGGGCTCATCAAACATCCGTTAAGTTGTTTAACAATTTTCCAACGGTTTTGGTTATGGACTCCACCTACAAAACCAACATGTACAAGATGCCAATGTTTGAGGTAGTTGGGGTCACTTCGACCGATTTGACATATTCGGTTGGGTTTGAATTTGTGACACATGAGAAAGAGGAATACTTTGTTTGGGTTTTAAAAATGTTGTGTAAACTTCTTACGTCAAAGATGAATATGCCTAAGGTGATTGTGACCAACATGGATATGTCCTTGATGAAAGTGGTTGCAAATGTTTTTCCCGAAAGTTATGCAATGAATTGTTACTTTCATGTGCAAGCAAATGTTAAACAAAGGTCCATCTTAGATTGTAAATATTCTTTGGGAAAAAACGATGGGAAAGAGGTGAAATCTCACGATGTTGTGAAGAAGATAATGAGGGCATGGAAAGCTATGGTTGAATCGCCCACTCAAGAGTTATATGAAAATGCATTAGTGGAGTTCCAAGATTCATGTAGCGATTTCCCACTTTTCAAAAATTATGCCATGTGTGGGTCGAATCAGCTCATGCTTTATTGAAGAAATATTTGGACAATAGTGTGGGTGATTTGGGTACTTGTTTGGGAGAAAATACATGACATGCTGTTGCTTCAGTTCACTGCGATACAAACAACCGTTGGTCAGAGCGTTAGCATGTTGGAACATAGATTCAAAGATGTCATTTTGTACTCCAGCTTAGGTGGTCATGTGTCTAGATATGCTTTGGAAAACATTTCTTTGGAAGAGACACGTTGTAGGGAAACATTGTGCATGGACAATGACATTTGTGGCTGTGTTCAAAGGACATCTTACGGACTACCATGTGCATGCGAAATTGCTACTAAACTCTTTGAAGAGAAGCTAATTTTATTGGATGAGATACACCACCATTGGCATAGGTTACGTATGGGCGAAGAAAGTAACGAAGTTGGTTTTTGTGTCGAAGTTGAGTTGAAGGCTATTGTAGAACGTCTCAAGAAACTCCCTTTCCTAATGAAGCTTGAAGTCAAAGAGGGTTTGTGGCAGTTGCCATTTCCTGAAACCATCATGATGCCTCCACCACCATGAAAAGTACCAACCAAGGGAGCTAAGAAAAAAGTGGACATTGCAAGGTCTAAAGGAAAAATTACATCGACTAGTCGGATCCCTTTTTCGTGGGAGGTTGTTGATTCCCAAAATCCGGATAGTCAACCGTCACCATCACCAACAACATCATCATATAAAAGAAAAGGAGGTGCTCGTCTTGGTAAAACATCACTTAACCCACTTCTACCACCTTCTCGGTATCCAAAGCCTAAGGCTATCCCGGTTATGAGGCCTATTGATTATATGCCACGCTTCATGCTTCCATTTATTGAAAAAGTGGTGGATGTTATCGGCGATTGATGATGAGATAAAACCGCAAGTGCACGGTCTTCCGAAGTAGTATGAAAAGAGTATCGTTCCGACAGGGAGTAGTTTAATTCAATTAACCTTTGGAAATAATTAGAAGAGAAAAGAATTGTAAGTTGGGGGTTTCAAACGATTGAAAATTAATAATATAAAAGGAGCCTTGGGATCGTTGGTTTCATCTAAATAACAAGTCCTTCTCAAACCAAAACTATAAGCTTATAATGTTATGTTAGACCTAATTTCTCAAGACAGTTTCTCTTATGTTCCTCTCTTAACCAAGCCTATTTCGCTGACTTGATTACTATTAGATTTTGGTTCCTCTAACAACCAAGCCTATTTCGCTGACTTGATTGTTATTAGTTCCCTTGAAGATCGAAACTATATGTCTCAAAGATTGCAAAGACTATTTCGCTGCCTTTGCAATCCTTGTCTAAATCCACTTGTTTGAATATCAAAGCTCCACTTTCGTTTTATGAATTGATATTTGGAATAATGGATAAACAATTATCAAACCCTCCACTTTCGTTTCCACAATTTGATAATGGTTGATCGATGTTTAAGCGGTGAATTTAGATAAGAAATTAGGGTTACATAAGATTAAGGCTTAGAGCTTGGCTTGATTAGGATTATGTCATTTAGACTTATCCAACAATCCCAAGACAAGGAGATGTCTACTCACTCATGTTCATCGTAGACATGGGGGAGAAGAGAGAAAACATAAAGGTAAATGACAAGAAAATAAAGGAAAATAAAAGAACTTTAATTAGAAAAGCAATTGTCACTTATTGTATTCCAAGTAAAGATGAATATTTGTGATGGATGGCTACTCTATTTATAGCATTCTTTCGACTTAAAATCTAAGCAATTACATTCGGGCTAAAAATAGAGTAGCTTAAAATCTAAGCAAAAAGCAGTAAAAGACACTCTGGAGGGTGGCACGGCCGTGCCACTGCTAGCACGGGCCGTGCCACTGCTAGCACGGGCCGTGCCAAGCTTCTGACTTAGGGGAGACATATTTTTGTCTCTCAATCTTCATATTTTCGCATCCAATCAGCTCCAAGTCCCTTTCTTTTGCTCCAAGACTCAATCCATCCAATATTCATTCCTGAAATAAAATAAAATGCAATTTAAAGTAAACTATCCTAAAAAGGAAATAATGCTAATATAAAATAAAATAAAATCTAATTAAAACTAAATTAAAAAGCATATAAAAGTAAGCAATAAATGACTCATCAATGGACATTGTGGATTCCGGGCTATAGTCGAGTTCATGGGCTTGCCCGAACTAAATCATATCATGATTCGTACACTTCTTATTCAAGAGTTGAAAGATCATAGAGATGATTATGTTAGTATTTGCGGGTGAGGATCATTATAACTACATTTTAAATGGTTTACATCCTCCCACAAATACAAAAAGTTGTGCACATCTTATTGATAAGTGTTTGACTTTTCCGGACATGGGACACATTGTTGCTAATTATTAAAAAAGGTGTGTGGTCGTGTTGACAAATCTTGAAGTTGGAAACTTAGAATCTCTTTTCCCACTAAGAGGGCCATCACCGTCGGGTAAGCAAAATACTCCCATCATGTGCCTTGGGGCAATTCCGAATCATTTCGTGCTTATTTATTTGAAAAATGGTTTTCCTACCTCCATCATCTACGGAGTGGCACAATCACAAGAAAGAAGATGTCGTGATTTGGGAAGATGAGTATTTGGATCAACATGAGCTGTTTCGTAAGCTCATGGCTATTGAAAGTGGAAACAAACCGCCGAAACCACAAAAGGAGTCAAACAAAGCGGCGCCTATTTTGTTGGACACTCCCGAAAAACCAAAGCAACAATTTGAAGTTATTGCGGAAGATGAGGAAGATTCTAATTCACTTGATCTTCCCCAATCACTCTGTCTTTAATGAGTGATTTTTTTGTCGGTGTTAGTCCTTTTTTTTGGTAGAAATTACACCGACGTATATTTTGGGTCGAAATTGTGACACCAATTTTTTGTGGCCAATATATAATTAACATTATGTAATTTATATTGATATATATGATAATATGACTTTTATGTGGTGAAACTAATGCGATACTTATTTATTCGTTATTAATGTTTACGCATTTGATTTATTCGTTATTACATTTCATATAATTTTGTTCTAATCTATGATTCTTTTCTTAAAGCTTTTGTCAAGTGAAACATGTCCAAGGTTGCAAAAATTGAAGGCCGTGTTAGGTACTCCGCTTTTAAAAAGACAATTAAGGTTATGATAACGCCGACGAACTCTCTTGATGATTTGAAGGCACAACTTAACACTTATTTTGAGCATCTTGGTGAAAATCAATATACACGTCACTTGTTTGGTCAAATGTCATGCATAGACCTAGGAGAAGATAGAGATGAATACGCATGGAAAACGGCAAGCTATATGCCTTGACTTATTAAAGACAATAGCGACGTCGGATTTATGTTTTGAAATATGGTGGAAAATAATATATTATATATGTATGTTCGTTCCATATGCAATTGTGATGAATGTAAGTATGGATTTAATATAATGATGTGTAATGGCTGGACGCCAGCAATATCAACTTTCGAGTCAAAATGTGTGTTCAAACAATAACAAACATGGTAAGAATATGCCAAAATGAAATTATGCCTAAATTAAGTAAAACACGTGCATTAGGTATATTGTATAAAATAAAATAAAAAGCATGGGAAAAAGGCTATATATACTCTTGTATTCTGTTCAATATACATCACCCCCAAAAAAATGGATTTCAGTAGCAATGGCAGTGAAGAAAATCAACTGTATCACGCTCAAATCCATCTGTACAAACATATATACGGCTTTATAAATTCCATGGCACTCAAATCAGCCGTGGAACTAGGCATAGCAGATGCAATCCAAAACCATGGAAAACCAATGACTCTTACTGAATTAGCTTCATCTTTGAAACTCCACCCTTCTAAAGTTAGTGTCCTTTATCGTCTCTTGCGCTTGCTAACACACAATGGTTTCTTTGCGAAAACAACACTGATGAGTGGCAAAGAAGGAGAAGAAGAAACAATATATTCTCTCACTCCTCCTTCAATGCTTCTCATAAGTGGCAAATCAACATGTTTGTCACCATTTGTTACCGGAACGGTTCATCCATGTCGTCTGAACATATGGTACTCCTCTACGAAATGGCTCACTGAGGAGAAGGAACTCAGTCTCTTTGAGAGCGCAAGAGGAGAGACATTTTGGGACTATCTTAACAAAGATACTGAATCTGATGAACTGAGTATGTTTCAAGAGGCTATGGCTGCTGATTCTCAAATCTTCAACCTTGCTCTAAAAGAGTGCAATCATGTGTTTGAAGGTTTGAGGTCTATAGTTGATGTTGGAGGTGGAAGAGGAGGTTTCACAAAACTCATCCATGAAGCTTTTCCTGACCTCAAATGCACAGTATTTGATCAACCACAGGTTGTGGCCAATTTATCTGGAGATGAAAATTTGAAATTTGTTGGTGGAGATATGTTCGAATCTATCCCTTCTGCAGATGCTGTTTTACTTAAGGTATGTTCACCAAATGTTAATCATATTTTTGGTGCATAACATTTTATCAAATATTCTTCAATCATAATGTTTGATGTATTGTTTCGTTTGACTTCATCAACAAAATATGTCTAACCTCCAGTGGGGTATGTGTCACTAAACTACCTTTAAAATACCAAATAAATAAAGCTTCTTATATATAGTCTTAAACTACAAGATTTGCCAAAGCTTGATATTTTGTTTCTTTACAAATTAAACAAATAAAATCTTAATTATTTTTTGCAGTGGATTCTGCATGATTGGAATGATGATCTCTCTTTAAAGATATTGAAGAACTGCAAAACAGCTATTTCAGGAAAAGGGAAAACGGGAAAGGTGATAATCATTGACATATCAATTGATGAAACAAGTGACAATCATGAAACAAATGAGTTGAAATTGGACTTTGACTTCATGATGATGACTTTGTTAAATGGAAAAGAAAGAGAGAAGAAAGAATGGGAGAAACTCATATTCGACGCAGGTTTCAGCAGCTATAAGATTACACCTATATGCGGTTTCAAGTCTCTCATCGAAGTATATCCATAATTTTAAGTTATGCAACTAAATAATTTAAATTAAGGCATTATGTAATCCTTCGACTCGATATTTATTGAAAATATGTTAATCGCAAAGCTAATCGAGTGGCTGATACACTACAAAAAATATACAATTTGCTACGCCAGATTATGTAGTTAATCGTAGCTAATTTCTAGTAAAGGAAATTGACTAGAGATATGATACAAAATAACTATTGAATTGGCCGTATCTGGATTGAGACAAATTTGTAGAGATAAAATTCTTAACAAATCGTAGCTATTAGAAAACAATTCCTAGCAAAATTTTAGTTAATCTATAGCAAACAAGTCTTCAAAATATATTTTCAGTAGCAACATGACTATTATAGTAGCAATTTCCCCAAAAATTCACAGTAACATAACTAAGACTTACCACAGCCATTTCGCAGCAAATCTGTAGCTAAAAACTTTACAAATTATCTAAGACTAGATACTAGCAATTAGGAGGTTTTAACCTTTTTTCTTAGTGAATTTTTCAATTATTATTGAAGAAATTAATATCTTATAAGCACTACCAATCAATTAATAAACAACTGTAGCTATTTTCTAAAGGAAGGAAAACTTCTGTCTTTTCGTTAACAACAATATCATGAATACAACTTTAGCTATTTTTAAGTGTAATACAATTTTGGACAATGTAGCCTGGCTAAGTTAAATATGCTTCTTTGCCAACGATCAACCACCGTTCTAGAATCAAGTTCAAATATAATATACGCCCTAGAGCTGTCAAAAATGAGCCGGGCTGGGCCTAAAAAACTAACTAAAAAACGCACTCGGGCTTTTTTGGCCCAAGCCCATTTGGGCCATACAAAAGTTGGGCCGGGCTGGTCCATTAGCCCATATTTCATTTTATTTTTGTTAAAAAACAACATATTTTTTAAAAAAAATTATCAACTAATTTAAAATTTATTAACAAAAAAATATTTAAATAAATAAACTTAATAAATATGGAGGAATTTAGCTTACAGTTTTAAAATTTTTAAAGTTTATAAATTATTAATTTGATTTAATTGAAAGAATAATCTAGAGTTTAATTATTATTCAATGTTAATGTAAAAATTATTTATATTTTTATGTCCATCCATTCATATTTTAGCAAAAAAATAATGGTGAGTAACTAATACATAAGAAAATACATAAAAAAAGTGAATAAATTTTAAAAATAAAACATAAACAGGCCAGGCCGGGCTGGCCCATGGCCCACCCGGGCCGGGCCCTAGAATTCACGGCCGAATCATAAACGGCCCGGGCCGGGCTGGCCCATTTCTATAGTCGGGCCTCTCGGGCTCGAGCCGGGCTGAGTCGGACCGGCCCATTTGACACCTCTGCGCCCAACGTTCCACCACATTTAGCTTAGCAACAATTCTAATGATTTTCGCCTTTAAAAACTGCTCGTATGCAAGTCTAAGACACATACCAAGGCCAATACATTAATCACTGAATGTTGCGTTCCCATTGCACTTTACTAGCTGCAAATCTCAACCATTTCGCCTGAGTTGCAACATTGCTATTTCTGCTATGTGCCTCTGTCTGCAGAATTATATATAATTCGCCTGAGTTGATTCTTATTACAAGATATATCTTATTATCAATGAAAATGAGATTAATGTAATTATAGTTAGCACAATATGAAGAGAAAAAAAGAAAAAAATCATGACGAAAATACAACAACTCTTAAATTGAACTTATTTAACCTCAACCATACAAAGATCCAATGGAGTTTTGTTAAATTGTGCCGCAATTAGTCTGTCTCCTTAACCTTACAATAACAAGACATTTGTTTGTAACGTAAATTACAAATTCTAATCAGCAAACAAAGCTTAACCCAAATAAATTTTACGAGTAGATAGGATCTGCATAAAAGAGTGTGATAGAGGAAACTTTAGCATAAGAACATATCATTCCAACGATTTCGATTTTATAAATCTTAAAGGATGAAATTTCAAAACAAAGCAAGAATGGAGAAAACAACCAACATTCATGCAAAATCGTACTAGAATATAAACCTTATACCACAATGAACACCGAATAATTCTATGTTTTTATCTATCTTGGAAAAATTCTATATGTATTTCTTTTCGTACCAGTTTGTTTTGAGCACTTGGTTCACTTTAATTGGTGATGAGTTTTGGAGAGAATAAGATATAATTTAATTGCTTATTTTAATTTAATTCTTTCGCCATAAGTTACGAATTGAATTGAATCTAATCACCAACATGGGAAACGAGTCATGTGGGCAAATCACGTGGTTTTTTTAACAAGTTATAATCTGTTTACACATAAAAATAAAGATGAAGTCGAATGAAGTGGTGGGATACTTGACATAACTCAGCATAATGTTTATATATTTCAGCACTTCATTCGACTTCGACTTTATTTTTATATGTAAACAGTGTATCTATCTGATGTGTTAGTTGGGTTTATATATTCTCTCTTGTTTTGGTGAAAGTCCATTGGCTGTATTAAAATAAATATATGCAATTAGCAATTAGCAATTGCCTTATTGTCCCTATTAGGAGAGTTGTTCCTTAGATCTACTCTCAATTAAAAGAAAATAGCAATTCTCTAAACGGCAAAGCTTTTAGGAATCTCCTATATTCTATACATTCAATTCACAATCAATAAAATGTTTAAGCACACATGACAGGTCTCCTTAACATTTAACCAAACTTGCATGTGGTATTCATTGATAATTGTTTAATAACTCGTTCATTTATTAAAATTGTCTTTGCATGTGCAATACTTTAATGAAATTGTTTTAATCCATATGACATGTCTCTTAACATTCTCAACAAACTTTACATGTGCAATAAAATTGTTTCATTCATTCCTTTAAAATGATGATAACTGGTAGTCTACTTCATCGACGAAAATAGCACGGCAAAGCTTTTAGGAGAACTTATCGTATGTTATATAAAGCCAAGAAAGATTCTGAACAAGGTTAATGTAAAAAAAATTAGAGTAATGATACATAGACACATTTATTTCCATACACCCTTGTACACCTCATGCATTAAGAAGAGAGAAGAGAAGAGAAAAGAGAAAGTGTGCTTGTGCGGGGTCCACGTGACTACGTGTCAGATTTTTATGTGGGTGTCAAAGGGTGTATTGCCACCTAAGGGTGTCTATGTATCATTACTCAAAAAATTATAATGTAAGGGAGGTCCTTTCTAAGACCCATCAAATGTTAAAAATAAAGTTGATCTCAAGTCAATACTATCAGACCAATCCAAGTAGACTATTACTCCCTCCGTTGCTAATTATAAGGAAATTTAACTTTTTAGATTCGTTTAATTAATGATGTATATGGTTTATATTGTGGACCACATACATCATTAATTAAATGAACCTAAAAAGTTAAATTTGCTTATAATTGGCAATAGAAGGAGTATATCTTATGCAGTCATGATTCGGTCCTGAGGTGGTTAACTAGGGTTGAAAAAGTACCCAAGGTATGACGTGTTTTTGGCTTGTATTTGGAATGTTTGATTTATATATTATTTCAACCCTTTTTAATTAGTTTTATGTATGCTATAGTTAATCTCGTTTTTCTTATCATTTTCAATTCTATATTTTTAAGTTATCACTTTTTAAAAAAGTTATTTCACGACAGGACATCTTATGTTATTCTTATCATGTTTTTCAGTCAATTGCAGTAGGTTTTACAAGCAAAACAAAGGAGTATTAGAATAATTGTCTATGATTTCAGGACATTTGTAATATTTTCAATATTTAAGACTGTAATTCTATTCTTCTCGAAAGATAGCAATTCTAGGGTGTTTTTGATATAATCCACAAAGAAATCATGCAAATCGGCAAAGGAAGAACATCCGAAGACTAGTGAAGACATTGAGAAGATCAAGAATGGAGATTCAAGAGGCCTCATGTCACGACCCAAGAACAATAATTGTGACCACTGCACAGACTTATACATTTTAGCCTGGCAAGCCTAACTACCAAGCTCGACAAATGATTGATAAATAATTTACACATAACTATTTTTTTATGAAAATAATATTTACAGAAATTTGGACAGAGTATCTCCTGTATTTTTAATGTTTCCAAGATATGAATCATGTCCATAAACCTGTTCCATCAAACAGAAACTAAAAAAAATGACATTTTTACATATTTGTACAACTCAAAATTAGACATTTCTAGACTCCATATAGCTGCACATACACTGACTGAATATGTACATAAAGCAAAGAGCCATCCATCAAGGAGGCCAACAAAAAAGTGACAATGCTGAACTTTGAATCTGGAAAGAAAAAAAAAGATAGAAAATAAAAGAGTAATTTCACAAGGACTTGATGAGGAGACAACAACCATCATCGACTAAAAGGGAAACACACAAGGGCGCGATTAATTACTTTTCTCAAATCTAATTTTAATTTACGAAGATAGCACGCGTATAAAAATATAATAAACTCACAATCAAGTATACCATGAAAATTCGGAAAACTTTGTAACTTTATCAAACCAAATAAGACTATGTCAAAATCCCAATGTTGTAAAAAAAAAAAGTGAACCCAAATCCACAACTTTAAAGAAAATAAAAAATCATGCATAATGAAAAGGAATCGAAATAATCAAATCCAAATAGAATATAAAAATCGGATTTAATGAAATGGAATCATTATAATCAACTTCGAAAAAAGTATAAAAATCCAATTTTAGTGAATATATCAAAATGGTTGAATCGAGAACTACCTCCATCTCGTTGATAGCCCTCTCCTCCTAATGGTGGCCTTTTCATAGGGACAACTCCATCTAACGGATAGCTCTTTACTCTCGACACAAAAACAAAGTGTAAAACATTTTCAATTAGGGAGTTTACCTCTCATTGATAGCCCTCTCCTTCTAATAGCAGCCTTTCCATAGGGTCGGCTCCATCTAACGGAATAACTCTACCTAATTGAAATCACATACTAGGTGCACCTAGGTCGTCGTCATTATAACCGTAATTTTCAAAACAAATTCTCAAAATGTCTCCCAAACCATATTTTTCAACATATCGGATCAAAATATGTACCATCAAAATCAATTAAAAATCTACCACTTATAGTCATAAGTAAATTCAAATCAAATCCACGTCGAGTACATATTAATACTAAAATCTTTTAAAAACAAAAATTTCAAACTCATGCTTTACAATACATCAAAACTAGTCAAAACAATTTTAGGAATGTTTCAAAAATATAAATTATCTCAACAACGTATTTTCATGAACATATCATAACTAGAGCACAAAATATGTGCAATCAAATATTCATTTCAAATAGAGTATATATTATTATCAATATCAATGACTTTTAAAATAAATAAAATGTTCAGAAGTTGTCTTTCCCCGTTTAAAAACAATACTTTGATATTGAAATAAGCAAAATATCAATAATAACAATAATCAAAATATTGATAATGATCGTCATCAACTCACAATTACAACGAATCAACTAAGTGTGCTCTCCAACCACCCATGAAGAAGCATGTGAAGCATCCGGCGCCATATCTGAGCATAAATAGTTATCTATCAAAATTTAGAAGCTTATTCTTGAACCTTAATAACAATAGAAACCATGAAATCCTCTGATATCTATACTCTAATCTCTAACTCAATAATCATGTCTAACTATGTATTAATTGAAATGTATGTTGATAAATATACCTTAAAGAGCTTCAATGAGTAATTACCAAAAGTGGGCACTCTTCTCCTTTCTTAGAACCCTAACCTCAATCTCCAAAATCAAACCCAAATTAACTTGTAGGATTGACTATAGCTTTGCTTATATAAGGAGTTTTACTTATGAATGCTTAATTTGGTGCTAAAATTTGATGATTTGGGAAAGGAAGAAACCGAAGGAAGAGAAAAGGTGAGAACAAAGAGAGAGAGTTAGGGGGAGTAAGAACGAGGGAAAGCGTATATATTTTTTTTCTTATGCGAACGTGTGTTTGTGTTGTTTACCTATATATTTATTTACTTATATATTATTATTATTACTTTATTTTTTTCCCCAATTACTAAAACGGTGTGTTTTGAAGGTGAGAAAAACACAAGAAGGGGGGTTGAATTGTGTTTTCTTTTTCTCTAAAAATTCTTCTTCTGATAACACTTCAGAAGCAGGTTAGGAATGCTTCTGATGTGATGTTCAGAATCAGATATGTAGCGGAATAAAACAGAGCAGAGAAAAGAAAGAGAGATGCAAGCAATTATCCTGGTTCCTTCCACAAACCGGAAGTAGTCCAGTCCCCCTTGCACTTCCAAGGAGATTTTCACTAATAATCACACAGATTACAAATGCTCAATACTCTCTAAGTATGAGACTTCTCAAATGCTCAAGCACGCAGGCGAGAGACTTCCAATGCTCAAGCACTAAAGCAAGAGTCTTCTAATGCTCAACCACGCAGGCGAGAGGCTTCTATTCAAACAAAAATACACAGAAAATGTTTGACTTTGAACACTTGATATACAATCAGTGGTGTTCACAATACAATGCAATAAAGACTCTAGACTTGAGAATTTCTAAGATGTATCAAATCAGTGCAGAAATTCAAAGTGGTTTGTAGAATCAAATTTGGTAAAGTTTTGGCGCTTTTAACTTGTGTTGATGTCTCTTGCCAATCTTCAAGTCTTCACTCCTTTATATAGAGGTGTGAAAGAGACGTTGAGATTTTTAGCACGTCTAAAGAGTCGTTGAGTTCCTTTGATCATCCACCAGTAATCTTTTGCCTGATTTGGGTGTAATCCTTTGAAGAATCAACTTCAAATTCATTCCCATCTTGAATGAACATTTCTGCAGGCAGAGTTGTTGTCTTGTCTTGTAGTGTAGACAAAAACAGAGTAGTGGATGTAGTGGTTGTACACTTGTACTTTGTCAACTCTGATAATGACGGACAAGTACTCAGTGCTTTTCAAATGACCGTTGATACATCCATTTTAATTCTTCGTTCTCTTAGACGAGGTTGAAACGAAAAACAGCTCCTTTGAATCTTCAGTTTAAATTACTGATCACTCGTAGCTTCTGGTGATGATATAGCTTCTGATGAAATCTTGCTTCTGATGGTCTTCTGCTTCTGATGGACTTCTGCTTCTGATGACGTCATTACTTCAGAGGCACTTGTTACTTCAGAAGCACTTCTTAGCTTCAGACGCAGTTTTCTTCAGATGCTTTGGATTCCTTTGCTCTCCATTGTTCTTTCAAGACCTATTGAAATTGATTGACTTTGCCTATGGTCCTTTACACTTGAACAATTATTAGCAATAACCAATTGACAATTTTTAATTCCTTGTTATCATCAAAACTCATTAAGGTTTATTGTGAAACACATTTTGTTCCAACAATCTCCCCCTTTTTGATGATGACAAACAATAGTAGTTAAAATGTTCAATTGTTGTTGATCTAATTAACAAGTTGACTACCAGGTAAGAGGTTTGTAAGCTCCCCCTGAGTCTAATAGACCTTTAAGGTGAGGTTTGTCAGCTCGCCCTAAGTTCTATACTCGTTAATTAAATTTCAATATAATGCGCACAAGGTAATTAATAAAATTTCAGAAGTATAAAGAATTACCAAAAGTTTAGAAAAATGGTTCTATTAATTTAACTTGATTAAATTAATGGGGCTCAGAGCCTAAAAATACTATACAACTACTCCCCCTTTTGTCATCAACAAAAAGTAAATAAAACAAAAGAAAGAGTTTGTGCAATCAATGAGAAAAACTGTAAAGATACACAATGTAATATAAGTATCAGAGCATTAAATATTGAAAGAAATTGTTTCAGAAACATATGAATGATACATAATCAGCAAGTTAAGATACATAATCAGAGCAAGTTAATACTAATTTGAAAAACAGAATCTAAACAAGCAAAAAAAATGGTGTGCTACTAAGGTTTGGCTAGTTTAGAGACTTGTTCCATCAAATACTTGATCTGCTCAGACTGATTCTTCAGTTGTTCTGCTTGCTTATTCACAACTTTTTCCAGAGTATCAGACTTCTGCTTAACCTTCTGAACTTCTTCATTCTTAGCCTTAAGCATCCTTTTCATCCCTTGAAGAATTCTGTCACCTCTTGAGACATAGTCACTTTCTGGAAAGAAATGAGCATTAGCTATCAGAAGTAGAGAGTCTTCCTCTGTCTCTTTCTCAGCTGAGTGAAGATCTTCCAAATGCTTCTTAAGCACTTCAGCTTGAGTTATTATGCATTTTTCACTTAGTAGTTCCAGCAACTCATCAAAATCTTTCTTCAAACCAGCTTTCAGATTCATCCATTGGTCTATATAGTGAATTGAAAGTGAAGGAACTTTTCTGAGAAGAACAAGTCCTTGAATTTCATCACTGATCCTTTGAAGCTCTTCATCAATGAATTCAGACTCTAGAATGGTATCTGGGATGAGTATAGGTTCTGGAGTAGATAAAGGTTCAGGAATGGATGTTATATGAGATGGAGATGGTTGGTCAGAAGTTGTGTGTTGCTCAGGAGTTGTTTCATTATGAGTTGGTGTTTGGTTAAGATTTTTTGTTTGTTGTTCAGGGTTAGTTTGGGGTAGGTCAGAAGCAACTTGTTCAGGAACAGTTTGTTCAGGAACATTTTTCTCTTGGCTGGTTGAGATTTCAGGTTGGGGATTTGATTGATGATTTTCTAAGACAGTCTTTTCAGGGACTGTTTTAGAGGCCTTTGTAGGGGTTGGTTGCATCTCACCTCCTAAGTGTTTTTCTAGGTTATGAATGGTTGAGGTTTCATGTTGTTGGGGGTCTTCTGAAGTGGCTGCTTCTGAAGCTACTTCAGAGGCTTTTTGTGGTGCTGGATTTGTTTCTGGGTGTTGGATATTTAAAGGTTCGATGATAGGTGGTTGGAAGAAATGGTCAGCAGGCAATTTCTCACAGATTTTTATTCTCTGTTTAGAGAAATTGATTTGCATTTGTTCATAGTCTGTGGTTTCGGAAGGGGTTGTTTTTGAGGGTTTGAAGTTTGGTAGACATTGTTTTATGTGCTGACTCAGAGGAATGTCATCTGAGTCAGTGGAGGATGATGATGATGAGGGTGATGATGTAAAGTTAAAAGTCTGAACATTGATTTTAGCTTTTGGACCTGAAGAAATACCTGAAGGATGAGCTTCTGATCTAGTAGCTTCTGATGCTGGTTCTGAAGGTTTTGCTCCTAAAACATTCTTAGCTTTCAGAGCCTGTTTTAACAAAGCAGTTCCTTCCTTAACTGTTTGTTCTTCAATTTCAGCAGCTAGAGAAGCAATCACAGCAGCTTTCTCAGCATCCAGATTATACCCTGCTGCTTTGAGCTGTTCATCTCTCTTCTTCTTGTAGAGTTCAGCCATATGCTTTCTTTTGGCTAACTCATTAGCAGCAATTTCCCTAGTCATTTGTTCTTGCTCAGGGGTGAGTCTAAAGCAAGGTGTCTCCAATGACACAGGCTTCTGAGCCTCCTTCAGACTAGGATCCTCTGCTTCCCTTCTTAACTGTTCAGCAGCTTCCTTGATACGCTCATGAACACTTCTTTCTCCCTTAGTTGTTTTGCTTCTGATAGCTTGAAGAGTAGCTTCCCTAGCAGCTTCTTGAACCTCTGGCTCTTTGTTTCTCTTCTTCTGAATAACTTCCTCAGAAGCAGAAACAGTTGAACCTTCAGTCTTGACAGTTTTACCTCTCTTGGGTTTAGGTGCTGCAACATCATCCTTAACAGCATTCTTTGATCTCTTGGAAGGCTTTCTTGGAGCTTCTTCTACCAAGTAATCTTCCTTGGTTAATGCTTTGGTTTTTGTCTTCCTGCTCTTGGCAACAGGAAGAGCTCCTCCATACATTTGTTCAGGTACTTCCTTCAAGCTGATTTTAACCTGAGTCCTTTCAAAATGCTTCCTGATGTAGTGCATCTGAACATCCAAAGGGTCTTGTTTGCAGATTGGAGGAAAATCAATCATCATAGCTGATTTAGCATCAGATTCTGTCATATCTGTGCTTTGCTTCTTATGGTCCTTTACACTGATCAGATGCATGGACTTTAGAGTTTCTCCATTGATGATTTTTCCTGTTACAGTGCCCAGCTGATCATCAGTGAAGAAATCCACTTCCTTAAGAAGGTTGAGAAGACCTCCTTGATGAAAGATTTCAGAGAGAAGCCTCCCATAGGTACCCAGCACCTATTTTTCAACTGGCTCTCTCTGAGCTGTTGTACCATGTGCCTGAAGATGTATCTAGGCACATTTGTCCTTACACCTGTTATGAAGAAGTGAAGGTGGATCTTGTGCTCCAGTGAAGGCTGATCACTACCACCACCTTTTGATAGCAGATTTTCATTCTGAATCTTCAGCATCATCCTGGTTTGAGTTGACATATCAGAATAAGTACCCTTAGTTGCTTTGTTGTAGATAGTCTGATTTACAACTTCATTCCAAGGACTATCTTTGACTTTCGTAATACCAGCTTTGTATTCCCCGGTAGTTGGCCTTCAGAGAACAAAAGCAATAACATCCTCAGAAATACAAACTGGAATTCCCATTATGCTTGACCTAATCTCTATCTTTAAGAACGGTTCCAATCCCATTTCTTTTCTGGACTTTCCTTTCAATTCTAGATTGAGAAGAACTTTTTCATCTTCTTCAATCTTTGCAGCTTCTCTATCATAAATGCTGGCCCTGACCCAGAAGTAACGCACCAGCGTTTGATATGTTGGACCATTCAAGAAATTGAAGTAACTCCCCAAGCCTTGAATATCGTAGAACTTTCCAATGTCACAGTTGTGAGCAGCTAGCGAAACGAAATCCACTGGACACTCAGTCTGGATTTTCAAATCCCATTCCTCCAAGGACATGGTTCTTCCTTTTATCTTGTAGGCAGGAGTTTCTTGTTGTTACTTGTTAGATGATGATCCAGGAGCAGAACTTGATGAAGCCATTTGATTGATTGAAGAGGAAAAGGGTTTCTAGGGTTTTAGAGGAAATGCGTTTACTTCGTAGAGAAGGTTGGAAAACAAATGAAAGTGTGAGTTGTGAAGTGAGTAGTGTAACACCCCGTTTTCCCCAATATCAAAACTTCTTTAAAAACATAACATTTATCAGAGTAAACATCAAACAACGGGATATCACATAAAAACGTAATCCAAAAACAGTTAAATAATAATTTAACTTCCACATAATATCTTAACATAGCAGCGGAATATTAGTTCATAAACCATAAATCAGTTTGGCACGCAGGCCCCAATAAAGTATCTCAAAAGAGTTAATCAAAACAGAAATTATCATAGCAGTTCACGTAAAAGAATGAAGCATGTTATAGCATTAACCCCATCCCGTTACGTATCAGAGCGACCTAGACGACACAGTGAAGGCAAGGCCAACTCACGAAAGCAAACTGCACACTAAGCACGATCACCTACAAGTTACCCATACGAAGGGCAACATTTTCAAGCAGAAGGGGTGAGATTTCATAATCAAATAACATTAATCAATGTAATTGCGAATCATAAATTAACATCATAATCATCCTTAAATAACATTGCATAATTGCTAAACAGTTATAACATAATCATATAACCAATTATCAGGAGCAACATAACATATTCGATAATCACTTATCACATAATCACGTAATCAATCATTATCAACAAGGCATCTTAATCATGACAATGCGATAATGCTCTTAGACTCCTTATATGCATGTGGTACCAATCGTCATCATAAGTATTAATATACTTTAATCGTGCGGAGGACAAAGCTCCTATAAAACGTGCGGAGGACAAAGCTCCTAATATTCGTGGTGAGGACTAAGCTCAATGAGATGCTATGCATGGACACATATGAACAAAACATCGTAATCAACTTATCAATATGCATCCAATAATTTGGAGCTAAACTTCATCATATACTTATCCACTTAGTTAAATAACGGAAACAGCATAAACAGGTCACATAACAAGATGATATCATTATATCAATAGCACATAAATTGTATCATTATCAAATCTTCATATCTTGCATAAATGTACATTACATTAGCTCATGTTTAATTAATATTATCATGACTTAAACAACTCTACAGACTGCATTTAACGACATCCCTAGGTCTCATTACTAGTTAGGGGTTCACTCTTGATCAACAAGTGCGACACAGATCGCACAACACACAAACAAGTTCATTCTGGTTGTACTCGCGAGGTGAGAGTTCTTACTCGCCATGGTGAGTACCACTCAACTCCCAAATTAATGTTGTTCTGGGTTCCCTCTGATCCTACATTCATTCCTAATCAATACTAGGTATGTTCAGGCACTCTATGGTATCCAAAGTCCAACTAAAAAGGTCGAAACACAAAATATGACATGCACTCTGCCTAAGCTCGCGAGGCGAGAAAGGTTTGCTCGCCATGGCGAGTTGCACCAAACAACTCGCGAGGCGAAGGGAAGGGGGCTCGCGTGGCGACCGATGAAGTTCATCACTCGCGAGGCGAGGATCATCACTCGTCGTGGCGAGCGATGAACAGAAGCACGGGCAGACTAGGGTTTTTCTCAAAAATCCAACACACAACATGGTTCAAAGCCTAATTTTGATTCCATAATCCATCCTAAACATGTTCTAAGGTTAAAGGACGGTTTCTACATCAATCTAAACAAGTTTTACCGTTTGATCATCAATTTTTAAGGTTTTGACCTAATTCCAAAACTTTTCTAAATCAATCCTAACTTTGTCAATTAATCATCAGAATTACAACAATTAACGCTATCGAATTATTAGTCTCACCCTTACCTTGTTTGAAGAAAATCGCAGCACTCTTGGTCTCTTGCTCCTCTCTAAGCTTTTCTCCCTTTTTCCAAAAGTTTTCACGTACAATGGTTTTCTAAAGATATTAGGTCTTCCCTATTTATACCTCTTTCTAATCACTTATCTTATCTCACTTTCTCCCCCAAAACTATCTAAAATATCAAAACAGCCCTCAACTAAATATTTTATATTATTTTCAAATCTTTATTTTATTTAACAATAAAATAATTCTCATATCCTTATCAAATCTTCCAAAACTCATAACTCATCATGTCATCGATCAAAACATACCAAAATCATGCATATATTATATAGTTATAATATAATCACCTAAACTCGATTAAATAAACGATTAAACGAAAGTGGGCGTTACAACTCTCCCCCACTTAAAAGATTTTCGTCCTCGAAAATTTACCTCAAGCAAACAACTCTGGATAAGACTCCAGCATCTTACTCTCAAGCTCCCACGTCAAGCTTTCACCAGTCGCTCTCGTCCAAACGACTCTCACGAGAGGTATCTCCTTGCCTCTCAACGTCTTCACTTTACGATCATCAATCCTCACTGGTAAAGTTTCTACCGTAAGGTTGTCTCTAACTTGCACATCATCACTTTGGATCACATGAGATGGATCCGGAACATACTTTCGAAGTTGCGACACATGGAAAACGTTGTGCAAATTCGAAAGATGCGGCGGTAAACCCACTCGGTAAGCCACCGTTCCAACTCTTTCCAATATCTGATACGGACCAATGAACTTCGGGGTCAACTTCTTTGACTTCAAAGCACGTCCTACACCAGTCATAGGAGTGACTCTCAAAAACACGTGGTCTCCTTCTTGAAACTCGAGATCTTTCCTACGCTTATCATGATAACTCTTTTGTCGACTCTACGACGCTTTCATTTTCTCTTGGATCATCTGAACTTTCTCAGTAGTCTGCTGAACAATCTCTGGTCCTAAGACCACTCTTTCACCTGACTCAAACCAGCACAACGGAGTTCTGCATCTCCGACCATATAAAGCCTCGAAAGGTGCCATTCCAATACTTGAATGATAACTATTATTGTATGTGAACTCGATCAACGGAAGATGACTATCCCAAGTTCCTCCTTGCTCAAGAACACAAATTCTCAACAAATCCTCTAGCGACTGAATTGTCCTCTCCGACTGACCATCTGTCTGCGGATGATACGCCGAACTCAACCTCAACTTCGAACCCAAAGCCTCTTGTAAACTTTTCCAAAATCTAGAAGTAAATCTTGGATCTCTATCTGACACAATGCTCGAAGGAACACCATGCAACCTCACGATCTCCTTGATATAAAGCTCTGCCAACTGGGCAACAGGGAAACTAATATTAATCGGTAGAAAATGAGCTGACTTCGTCAATCTATCAACAATAACCCAAATTGCGTCGTTCCCTCTATGAGTATTTGGCAAGCTCGTCACAAAATCCATGGATATACTATCCCATTTCCATTCTGGCACATCTAAAGGTACCATCATTCCAGCAGGTTTCTGATGCTCAACTTTCGACTTCTGACAAACTAAACAGGAATACACAAACTGTGCCACATCTCGTTTCAAACCAGACCACCAGAAAATCTTCTTCAAATCATGATACATCTTCGTAGCTCCCGGATGAATACTCAGGCTACTTCTATGACTCTCTTCAAGAATCATCTTCTTAATCTCTTCATTGTCTGGGATACAAATTCTTCCTCGGAATCTCAACACACCTTGATTGTCGATTTTAAAATCACTGTCTTCAGTCTGATCTCTAGCAACCAACAAGTCCACAAACTTTACATCAACTTTCTGTGCTTCCTTGATACTTTTCAGAAATTCACTATCAACCTTCAGCATACCCAATTTCACGCTCTGAGGTGACCATTCGCAAACCAAACTCATATCTCTGAACTGTTCAAGTAACTCGAACTCTCTGACCATCATAGCGGACATATGCAATGTCTTCCTACTCAAGGCATCTGCAACAACATTAGCTTTACCTGGATGATAATTCAAACCAAAGTCATAATCCTTCAACAATTCAAGCCATCTTCGCTGTCTCATATTCAATTCCTTCTGATCAAACAAATACTTCAAACTCTTGTGATCACTAAACACCTCAAATCTCAAACCATACAAGTAATGTCTCCATATCTTCAATACAAAGACTACGGCCGCTAACTCGAGATCATGCGTAGGATAATTCTTCTCATGAATTCTCAACTGTCTTGAAGCATAAGCTACCACTTTACCTTCTTGCATAAGCACACCTCCTAAACCCAACTTGGACGCATCACAATACACCACAAAAGGTTCATCCGACTTCGGCAAAATCAAAACTAGAGCAGTCGTCAAACGCTTCTTCAATTCACTGAAGCTATTCTCACAATGGACGTCCCACACAAAAGTTTTACCTTTACAAGTCATCTGCGTTAGCAGATGAGCTAACTTAGAAAACCCTTCAATAAACCTTCTATAGTAACCAGCTAAACCCAAGAAACTTCTAATCTCAGTAACTGACTTAGGAGTCTCCCACTATGATACCGCTTCAACTTTAGACGGATCCACTGCAATACCATCTCCGGAAATAACATGGCCTAGAAAACTCACTTCTTTCAACCAGAATTCACACTTAGACAATTTGGCATAAAGTTTCTTCTCTTTCAACACTTGCAAAACAATCTTCAGATGCTCAGCATGTTCTTCTTCAGTCTTGGAGTAGATCAAAATATCGTCGATAAACACAACCACAAACCGATCCAAAAATGCATGGAAGATGCGATTCATATACTCCATAAACACTCCAGGTGCATTGGTAACACCGAAAGGCATAACTTTATATTCATAGTGACCATAACGCGTTCTGAAAGCTGTCTTCTGCATATCTTCATCCTTTACTTTAATCTGGTGATAACCTGACCTCAAATCAATCTTGCTAAAAACACGTGCACTCACTAACTGATCCATCAAATCATCAATTCTCGGAAGTGGATACCTATTCTTGATAGTTACTTTATTCAACTGCCGATAATCAATACATAACCGCATACTACCATCTTTCTTCTTTACTAACAAAACCGGCGCTCCCCAAGGTGAAACACTTGGTCTAACAAACTTCTTCTCAAGCAAGTCCTCCAATTGTTTCTTCAACTCAGATAACTCAGAAGCAGACATACGATAAGGTGCCATCGAGACCGGCTTCGTTCCAGGAACAAGATCAATAGAAAACTCAACTTCTCTCTCTGGAGGCACATCAGGAATCTCATCTGGAAAAACTTCAGGAAAATCACACACCACCGGTAACCTATCAATCACTGCTTGATTCTTAAAAGATAAAGTAGCCATTAACGAAAACATCAAGATACCGTCGCGTTCCAGTTGCTTCAGCTGCTTAGTAGATAAAAACTCTGCACCACTTTCCTCTTCGACGGAAGAGAAATGCACTGACTTGCTAAAACAATTAATAAGAACGTGGTTGTACTCTAACCAGTTCATACCCAGAATCACATCCATACCGCTCAAAGGTAGACAAACTAAATCCATTTCGAAATCACGACCAAACATAGACAAAGGACATTTCAAACATACGAGAGAAGTAGTCACCGAACCCTTAGCCGGAGTTTCGACAACCATCTCTCCATTCATATCAGACAAATCAAGACCCAAAGCAGAAACACAATCGAAAGCAATAAAACAATGTGTAGCACCAGTATCAATAATAGCAACTAAAGGAGTATTATTAATATAGCAAGTACCTCTGATCAAACGATCCTCGTTCTCTGTCTGAGTACCAGTCAAAGCAAAGACTCTACCAGTAGTCGGCGCCCTCTTAGGCTGAGTACACTGTGAACTAATGTGACCCTCTCCGTTGCAATTAAAGCACACAATGTCCGTACGATTGCAATCAGCTACAACATGACCTTTCTTGCCACACCGAACACACTTCTTGATTTCTTCAGGGCAGACGTTGCTTTTGTGGCCTTTCCCACCACAATTGAAACACACAATCTTTGTAGCATCCTTCTTCTTAGGCCGCCTAACATCGACCATCTTTTGTTTCCCTTTATCAGCAGGGGCACTGTACGGCTTAGGACGACTCTGTTGTCCCTTGCCCTTCCTCTCATTCACTACCTTGTAGTGAGCCTTCGTATCCTCTTCATAGATCCTGCAGCTATTGACCAAATCCTGAAAAACTCTAAGCTGTTGGTATCCAATCGCCCTATTGATGTCGGGCCTCAAACCATTCTCGAACTTGATGCATCTCGAGAACTCAGCATTCTCAGCAGTATAGTGCGGGTAGAACTTTGACAGCTCCACGAACTTGGCAGCATACTCTGTCACAGACATGTTCCCTTGCTTCAACTCAAGAAACTCGATCTCCTTCTTCCCGCGAACATCTTCCGGAAAGTATCTTCTCAGGAACTCTCTCCTGAAAACAGCCCAAGTCACAACAGCTCCCTCCTGCCCAAGGGTAGGCAGAAGAGCAACCCACCAGTCATCAGCTTCCTCGGCTAGCTGATGAGTACCAAACCGCACCTTCTGATCTTCAGTGCACTGCATAACCCGGAAAATCCTCTCAATCTCCTTAAGCCACGTCTGGGCTCCATCAGGGTCATAAGGTCCTTTGAAAGTTGGAGGGTTCTTCTTCATGAACGTCTCCAACATCCTAGCTTCAGCATTCGCACCAGCATTTGCGTTAGGTTGTTATCCCACAGCTTGGGCAACAGCTTTTAGAGCAGCAGCTAACGCAACATCGTTTCTTCCGGCCATTCCTGATATTCTACAAAAGTAGCAACAACAACATAAGATAGTAATATAAATATTACTAAGACTCGACACGACTCTCTAATTGACCGGACGGACCAACCTGCTCTGATACCAATTGTAACACCCCGTTTTCCCCAATATCAAAACTTCTTTAAAAACATAACATTTATCAGAGTAAACATCAAACAACGGGATATCACATAAAAACGTAATCCAAAAACAGTTAAATAATAATTTAACTTCCACATAATATCTTAACATAGCAGCGGAATATTAGTTCATAAACCATAAATCAGTTTGGCACGCAGGCCCCAATAAAGTATCTCAAAAGAGTTAATCAAAACAGAAATTATCATAGCAGTTCACGTAAAAGAATGAAGCATGTTATAGCATTAACCCCATCCCGTTACGTATCAGAGCGACCTAGACGACACAGTGAAGGCAAGGCCAACTCTCGAAAGCAAACTGCACACTAAGCACGATCACCTACAAGTTACCCATACGAAGGGCAACATTTTCAAGCAGAAGGGGTGAGATTTCATAATCAAATAACATTAATCAATGTAATTGCGAATCATAAATTAACATCATAATCATCCTTAAATAACATTGCATAATTGCTAAACAGTTATAACATAATCATATAACCAATTATCAGGAGCAACATAACATATTCGATAATCACTTATCACATAATCACGTAATCAATCATTATCAACAAGGCATCTTAATCATGACAATGCGATAATGCTCTTAGACTCCTTATATGCATGTGGTACCAATCGTCATCATAAGTATTAATATACTTTAATCGTGCGGAGGACAAAGCTCCTATAAAACGTGCGGAGGACAAAGCTCCTAATATTCGTGGTGAGGACTAAGCTCAATGAGATGCTATGCATGGACACATATGAACAAAACATCGTAATCAACTTATCAATATGCATCCAATAATTTGGAGCTAAACTTCATCATATACTTATGCACTTAGTTAAATAACGGAAACAGCATAAACAGGTCACATAACACGATGATATCATTATATCAATAGCACATAAATTGTATCATTATCAAATCTTCATATCTTGCATAAATGTACATTACATTAGCTCATGTTTAATTAATATTATCATGACTTAAACAACTCTACAGACTGCATTTAACGACATCCCTAGGTCTCATTACTAGTTAGGGGTTCACTCTTGATCAACAAGTGCGACACAGATCGCACAACACACAAACAAGTTCATTCTGGTTGTACTCGCGAGGCGAGAGTTCTTACTCGCCATGGCGAGTACCACTCAACTCCCAAATTAATGTTGTTATGGGTTCCCTCTGATCCTACATTCATTCCTAATCAATACTAGGTATGTTCAGGCACTCTGTGGCATCCAAAGTCCAACTAAAAAGGTCGAAACACAAAATATGACATGCACTCTGCCTAAGCTCGCGAGGCGAGAAAGGGTTGCTCGCCATGGCGAGTTGCACCAAACAACTCGCGAGGCGAAGGGAAGGGGGCTCGCGTGGCAAGCGATGAAGTTCATCACTCGCGAGGCGAGGATCATCACTCGTCGTGGCGAGCGATGAACAGAAGCACGGGCAGACTAGGGTTTTTCTCAAAAATCCAACACACAACATGGTTCAAAGCCTAATTTTGATTCCATAATCCATCCTAAACATGTTCTAAGGTTAAAGGACGGTTTCTACATCAATCTAAACAAGTTTTACCGTTTGATCATCAATTTTTAAGGTTTTGACCTAATTCCAAAACTTTTCTAAATCAATCCTAACTTTGTCAATTAATCATCAGAATTACAACAATTAACGCTATCGAATTATTAGTCTCACCCTTACCTTGTTTGAAGAAAATCGCAGCACTCTTGGTCTCTTGCTCCTCTCTAAGCTTTTCTCCCTTTTTCCAAAAGTTTTCACGTACAATGGTTTTCTAAAGATATTAGGTCTTCCCTATTTATACCTCTTTCTAATCACTTATCTTATCTCACTTTCTCCCCCAAAACTATCTAAAATATCAAAACAGCCCTCAACTAAATATTTTATATTATTTTCAAATCTTTATTTTATTTAACAATAAAATAATTCTCATATCCTTATCAAATCTTCCAAAACTCATAACTCATCATGTCATCGATCAAAACATACCAAAATCATGCATATATTATATAGTTATAATATAATCACCTAAACTCGATTAAATAAACGATTAAACGAAAGTGGGCGTTACAAGTAGTGTTTGTGTTTGTCTAAGTGTTTTTAGTAAAAACAATTGCAATTCAAAAGGGGACAAACAAACAAAGCATTGATGACAAATTGGGGGCGCGTGTTAGTATGTTTAAAAGCATATAAATCATCCTTTTTGTTATACTCCAATACAAATAGACCACGTCAGAAACTTTTCAGACTAATAACTTTGGTTAATGGGACAGGTGTTACTAAGACGTAATTGCCAACGATCCCACTAACCTTGCTATTCAGAAGTAAAGAACACAGCTTCTGAAGTTTTAGTGCTGACGTCATCTTCAGAAGCACATTTTCCTCAGAACCTCAGTTAAGAGCTTCTGATGGACCAAAGCTTCTGAATAAACTTCAGAACCAAACTTCTTATTCAGAGGCAAGCAAATCTTAATCAGACACAAAGTGCATGTTCAAATTTTTCTTGATAAAATCAAATCTTTCAACAGTTAAAGGCTTTGTAAATATATCAGCCCATTGATGCTCAGTATTAATGAATTGTATATCTAAAATTCCTTTTTGAACATAATCTCTGATAAAATGGTGTTTGATTTCAATATGCTTGGCTCTTGAATGTAGAATTGGATTCTTTGAAAAAAAAAATAGCAGCAGTATTATCACAAAAGCTTTCTCTCCTGTCATATGCCTTGAACACCCGCTGTTTAGGTACCAGGACCTTTGTTTCTCTCTTGCCCTTAGGCATACCTGCAGTTTTGATCAATTCAGACTTAGGTACCCATATCTTCATGGGTCCTTTTGGGTTAGTTCTGGAGGTTTTACTTTTCCTCCCTTGTACCTTGGGGTGAGTGCTGAGTAGCTTCTGATCATTCAATATTTTAGGTTTAACACCTTTGGGTATTGTTTTCTCAGAAGCAGTAACTGTTTTGTTCTTCTGATCCTTTGACTTTAGGATTCTAGATTCTGGTTTGATCAGACTTTGAGGAACAGGTTCTGATCTTTTCAGAATTTTGATCTTTGTAGTCTTAGGATCAGATTTTGTCATAACCTTAGACTTGAGGTTTTCTGGCTTTGATGTAATCTTAGGCTTAGAACCAGAAGACAGCAGTTACAGCATCAGTACCCTCAGGCACAAAGGTGGATTTCAATCCATCCTTAATACAATCGCAATAGCTCTTGAGACTGTACTCTTTGGATTTCTCCTCAGAATATCCAATCCCTTTGCCATTGTTTTTGTATATGTTGTAGATCATAGAAGCTACTTTGCTTCTGTCTATGCCAGCCATTATAAAATCATCCAAGGCAATTTCATGTTTATTGCCAGAACCTTTATCACATTTTTCTTTTAGCTTCTGACAAAGAATCTTGAGTCTGTCTTCATATGTGGTTGATATGAAGTTAAACCCTCTGAATTCTTCTTTAGAAGCTTTCAGTTCCAATAGAGTTGTTTCTTTTTGTTTCATTAAATCAACATATTTTTCTTTTAAATCAGTTAACTCATTGGTTCTGTGTTCAAATAGTGATAAGAGTTCTTTAAGATAATCAACAAGTTCTTATCTGGGAATTTTGGAATATACCTCATTTTCATCTTCTGAATCTGATTCAGCTTCTGATACTGCTTCTGATGATACTGTTGCCACTAACCCCATGGCTGCTTTTGTATCATCATCTGCTTCTTCTTTATTAGAACCAGATTCACTATCCAGATCATCCCAGGTCGCCATCAAACTCTTCTTGATTTGCTTTCTGAATTTGCTAGAGCTGAAACTTGGTTTCTTAGGTATGCTCTTTGACTTCTCCTTCTGAAGATCAGGGCAATCAGCAATGAAATGTCCAGGCTTCTTACAGTTGAAGCATCCCTTTTGATCTTCTTTCTTGGAGTTCTTATAACCACCTCTCTTGCTCAAAAACTTCTTCTGCTTCCTTGCCAGATATTCAAGCTTGTTAGACAGCATAGCCATCTTCACAGATTGATCTTCATCAGAATGTCCATCTGGTGACTCTTCTTCAGATTCACTGGCCTTGTAAGCTTTGGAAGACTTTCCTTTAGATGGTAGAGCAATAGATCTATTCTTCTTAGAGGATTCATGCTCATTCAGACTCATTTCATGTACCTTGAGGGAACTGACAAGATCTTCAACACTCAAAGTGTTTAGATCCTTAGCTTCCTCAATGGCAGTTACTTTGGGTCTCCATCTAGAAGGCAATCTTCTCAGAATCTTGCTAACGTGATCAAAAGCAACATAACTTTTCTTCAGTATTTGCAGTCCAGATACTAAAGTTTGAAATCTTGAGTACATCTCCTCTATACTCTCATCATCCTTCATTTTGAACAGCTCATACTGATGAACTAGCATTAATGCCTTTGCTTCTTTAACCTTCTTGCTACCTTCGTAGTTAGCACATAGTGATGCAAACATTGCCTTAGCAGTGGATTTATCACTCATCTTCATATATTCAATGTGAGGTATAGAAGCAACAATCATCCCTCTGATCTTGTGATGCTTTTTGTAAAGTTTCTTCTGAGCAGGAGTGTGTATCCTTCTGTCAATAGCAGCTCCTTCTTCATCCGAATCCAGATCATCAACTCCATCATCAAGAATGTCCCATAGTTCTTCATCCAATCCCATGATGTAGCTGTACATGTTGGTTTTCCACCATGAAAACTCTTCTAGATCTCCACTGAACTTTGGAGCTTTTCCAGAATTTGATTTCCTGTCAGCAGTATCATAGTCATGTTTGACACTATTGTATTTTGTAGATGTAGTGGATTCATCTTCAGTATACATGTTTTTCTCGGATCTTGATCTGTCACACGGTTAAGTGCTTTGATAACAGAGCAAGCTCTGATACCAATTGAAGGTGAGAAAAACACAAGAAGGGGGGGTTGAATTGTGTTTTCTTTTTCTCTAAAAATTCTTCTTCTGATAACACTTCAGAAGCAGGTTAGGAATGCTTCTGATGTGATGTTCAGAATCAGATATGCAGCGGAATAAAACAGAGCAGAGAAAAGAAAGAGAGACACAAGCAATTATCCTGGTTCCTTCCACAAACCGGAAGTAGTCCAATCCCCCTTGCACTTCCAAGGAGATTTTCACCAATAATCACACAGATTACAAATGCTCAATACTCTCTAAGTATGAGACTTCTCAAATGCTCAAGCACGCAGGCGAGAGACTTCCAATGCTCAAGCACTAAAGCAAGAGTCTTCTAATGCTCAAGCACGCAGGCGAGAGGCTTCTATTCAAACAAAAATACATAGAAAATGTTTGACTTTGAACACTTGATATACAATCGGTGGTGTTCACAATACAATGCAATAAAGACTCTAGACTTGAGAATTTCTAAGATGTATCAAATCAGTGCAGAAATTCAAAGTGCTTTGTAGAATCAAATTTGGCAGAGTTTTGGCGCTTTTAACTTGTGTTGATGTCTCTTGCCAATCATTAAGTCTTCACTCCTTTATATAGAGGTGTGAAAGAGACGTTGAGATTTTTAGCACGTCTAAAGAGTCGTTGAGTTCCTTTGATCATCCACCAGTAATCTTTTGCCTGATTTGGGTGTAGTCCTTTGAAGAATCAACTTCAAATTCATTCTCATCTTGAAGGAACATTTCTGCAGGCAGAGCTGTTGTCTTGTCTTGTAGCGTAGACAAAAACAGAGTAGTGGAGGTAGTGGTTGTACACTTTTACTTTGTTAACTCTGATAACGAAGGACAAGTACTCAGTGCTTTTCAAATGACCGTTGATACCTCCCTTTCAATTCTTCGTTCTCTTAGACGAGGTTGAAACGAAAAACAGCTCCTTTGAATCTTCAGTTTAAATTACTGATCACTTGTAGCTTCTGGTGATGATATAGCTTCTGATGAAATCTTGCTTCTAATGGTCTTCTGCTTCTAATGGACTTCTGCTTCTGATGACGTCATTACTTCAGAGGCACTTGTTACTTCAGAAGCATTTCTTAGCTTCAGACGCAGTTTTCTTCAGATGCTTTGGATTCCTTTGCTCTCCATTGTTCTTTCAAGACCTATTGAAATTGATTGACTTTGCCTATGGTCCTTTACACTTGAACAATTATTAGCAATAACCAATTGACAATTTTTAATACCTTGTTATCATCAAAACTCATTAAGGTTTATTGTGAAACACATTTTGTTCCAACATGTTTCACCTCACGAGACTTTATAGACGGAGAAGTTATGTTTTCAAGTCCCAAGTCATCTTATATGGAAGCAAATATTCAAAAGGACGGAAAACGGAGATTTAGGGCTCGAAACACACTCACATGCGCCGAGGGCATGAGATTTGCACCCCGAGAACTACTTAGTGCGAGCCAAAACTGCATTTTGCTACTTTTTAGTGGGAAAAGTCCAGTTTTTCGGCCAAACTTCAGGTGAAAACTCTCCGTATAAATATCACATTCTTCATTCACAATTTCTCATTCATAACGAAGTGGTTCAAGAGGAAGGTAAACACTAGGAGCTTCCAGGGGGGAGTTTCTCTCTCATGACTCCAAGTTTCTCTAAGGTATGTTTTATTTCTTTTGTAATTTGTCTTTAGTTACCATGAATAATTAAACCTTTTTATGCTAGGGTTCTAAGATGAACCTCGATTTTATTTGTTGGATAATTATTTAATTTATAGTTGTTTATTAAGTTATTTTCTGTTTGCTATTTAGTTTTATTGTAATGCGTAAAACTTGTCTCCTCTGGAGCATAACCCTGACTTAGGCACTTAGGTAGTGACATTGCCTAATATTGATATTTATATCTGTCTAACTAGGAAGTAATTAATTATTAACTAGTGAAACGAACCGAAAGCGAGTGTACCCAATAGTAAGTTCTTAGGAGGTGACATAACTAATATTGATGTAAATATGTTGAAATTAGGTAGTAAGTAGTTAGTAATTAAGGAAACAATTGACTTAACGACTTCAATCAGCCCAGTAACTCCATTCTTCTTGCACCTTTCTAAGGTAGACGCTGATAGGGTTGTTCGTTTGTAGAACTTCCGAGATGGTGAGTGTGTTGTGTGCTTCTAAGATTTATAGATGAGGGAATCTTTACGAAAACTAGAAGTCATACCTTTGGAAATTTAGGAAATCTAATTTATGTTTATATTTCAATTACCCATAAACGAGTAAGACCCCACACTAAAAATCCATACAAAGGTGGCGGATCCTATAGGATTGATAACCCTATATTGTAGCATGTGTATAACCTTAGTGTGATCAGCAGGTGCAACTCGATAGGCGGAGGGATAGACCGAAATCAACCAAGAGAGTAAGACCTAGCACGTAAGGATCACCGTGCGACCAGCTGGTGCAACTTGACAAACCGATTAGGTTACCACATCCCGACGAACTCATCACTTAGATAGTTTACTTAGAATAATTGAATGTGACTTGATTGTTAATTAATTTCAACAAATGAATAGAGGATATTCAAAGAATCCTAACCACCGCTAACATTCTGCAATCAAAACAGGCAACTTGCTTTGTTGCAAACAGGTAAAAATTGCAAATCTCTAAACCCTTATCTTATTTTAGTATTTTGTTCCTAAATAAGTAATGTGAATAGTTTAGAAGAAACGACAATCCATGTGGATACGATACTCTACTTATCACTTTATTATTTGATAAACGATTTGGTACACTTATTTAATCTGACCAGCATGATTATCACAGTTAAAACTTTTTTTTTAAAAAAGAGTTTAAGTATGTTTTGAAATATGATACAATTGAGAATGATATGAAATGGAGTTCTATTATTTAGGTTTAGAATCCTTAAACAAAATGATTTTGAAAAAGTTAATCATTCCGTCCCAAAATGGTTGAGTCTTTTGTTCATTAAAAAGATATTAAGAAAATTGTATAAATGAAAGAGAGAGAGAAAAAATAATTTTGAGTGTCTTTGTTGTAAAATAAAATATATTGAATTGCAAGTTATTAAATTCGTATTAATTAGAGTTATAATTGAAGAAAAATAATTAATATTACATTGAAAAGTGAAATGGGTATCTTATTTTAAGACATTATTTATTTTGTTTGCAAGTGACCAAGTTATTTTAGGACGGAGGGGGGATATGATGGATCATAGTTCATTCCATTTTGCTTCCCTCCCAATTTTGTGTGTATTGGATACAATCAAACCTCTTATATTATTATTATCTAGTGTATATTTTTCGGTGTTGTTCGGGTTACATATACAATATTATTATTTGGGTTACATGTATTCATTCAACAATCACATATCTCAGAAATAATAAATGAAAAACATTGTAGATTTGAGGTCGTTTTGGGACCTCGTCATTGCTCGGCGTTGCTAAGGGTTTCCGTTGGATCATAAGATCGTAGATGTGAGGTCGGTTTGAGACCTCATCCGATGTTGTAATGAGCCCGAATTGCTTTATGTGAGCACCCTTGGGGAGGCGTCGTGCCCGTCTGCATAGGTCAATAGTTTAAACTTTTTTGAGCGGAGCTTAATAGTTTAAACTGAATAGTTGATCACATGACATACAATATAACCGATGATTTTCTTTTTATTAAAGACTTATACTACCTCCGTCCCTAATTATAAAACCCTTTTTGAGAATTTTTTTTTGTCCCTTTTTATAAGACTCATTTGCTATTTTCAACTACATTAATTATTTCTTTATATATATACCCCTATTTATTATACATATTTTTTTCGCAAGGACATGTGCCTAACTTTGTAGTAATAGTTTGTCGGTATCACATTTTCAATGGTCAAACTTGCATACATTCAAAAAAGATCAAATATAGTAATTAAGGGCATGTGCCTAATGTCTCTACACAGTTTTAATTTTTTAAGTAATAATGCTTCAAGAGTTCACCTCGTGTTAATTGAGACCTCAAAACAAGACATAAAATAAGGCAATATCTGTTCTGTGTCCTGGATTTTGAAATGTATATATAAGTTGCAAACTTGTTTATACATACTTCATATACTACATTATATTCATCAAAACAACACACACATAAGACATCACCAAAGCTTAATCTATAAAACAAATGGATTTCAAGAGCAATGGCAGTGAAGAAACTCAGCTGTATCATGCTCAAATCCATTTATACAAACATGTATACAGCTTTATAAGTTCCATGGCACTCAAATCTGCTGTGGAACTAGGAATAGTAGATGCAATCCACAAACATGGAAAGCCTATGACTGTTCCTGAATTAGCCTCATCTTTGAAACTTCACCCTTCTAAAGTTAGTGTCCTATATAGGTTCTTGCGCTTGCTAACACACGATGGTTTCTTCGCAAAAACAACAGTGAAAGAAGAAACAGCTTATGCTCTCACACCTCCTTCAAAGCTTCTCATCAATGGTGAATCAACTTGTTTTGCACCACTTGTTAAGGGAATTCTTCATCCATGTTCTCTGGATATGTGGCACTCCTCTAAGAAATGGTTCTCAGAGGAGAAGGATCTTGCACTTTATGAAAGTGCAATGGGGGAGACATTTTTTAACTTTCTTAACAAAGATTCTGAATCTGATAAACTTGGTCTGTTTCAAGGGGCCATGGCAGCTGATTCACAAATGTTTAAGCTTGCTCTCAAGGACTGCAGCCATGTGTTTGAGGGTTTGGAATCTTTGGTTGATGTGGCAGGTGGGACTGGAGTTGTGTCAAAACTCATTCATGAAGAATTTCCACACATCAAATGCACAGTTTTAGATCAACCACAGGTTGTGGCTAACTTATCTGGAACTCAAAATTTGAACTTTGTTGGTGGAGATATGTTCAAATCAATCCCTCCTGCAGATGCTGTTTTACTCAAGGTATGTTTATGTTCATCAATTTCCTTTTGATATGTTCATGATTTCATAACCAGGAGCATCAACGACCGATCCATGAATTTATACTTGTGGAGGCAAGATTTTATATAATAAATATTTATACATAATTTTTAGTAATGTGTAAATGATAAAATAATAACATCAGTTTTTTTTTTTACTAAACAATAAGAACATTATCATTGAGAAAAATACTTGAGATTTTAAACACTATAGTATTACACTAAGAAAAATTAAAGATTCCTTAACACCTACAAATTAAAATTATTCTTTACGTGTCTTTATATTTAAAAAAGTATCTTAGAATTTTGTCAGTTTTTAACACTATCAAAAGTATATCTCTCTCAATATATATATATATATATATATATGTGCGCGCGCCCTCAATCTCATGTGAGTGGATCTGTGCTTGATCAAAGATATACTTTATGAGTAAGGATCTTTTCTATTCAATAAATATTTAAATTTTAAAAGAAATAAAATTGTAAAATAATATCAGGTTTAATGATGTGTTTCGTCCTTGCAATTAGGCGTCATTTAAAAATTAGTCTCTGTAATCGTTAATCCTGGCAATATACCCTTGCATTGTTTAATCATTTAAAATTTCGTCATTTGACCAACTTAATCATCACCAAGTCATCAAATTAGCAAAATGGCATGGGAATAGACAAAAATACCCTCGTCTTTATTATGGGAAGAAGATGAAGATAGGGGTAAAAATATCATTTCATGAATGGATGACGAGGATATTTTTGTCCATTCCCATGCCATTTTGCTAATTTTAAGAATGGATGACAAGAGAATCTATCGCATTTTGTAACATTGTACTAAAATAAAAAATGTTTTTCACAGTGGGTTCTGCATGATTGGGATGATGAACTCTCCCTAAGGATATTGAAGAACTGCAAAGAAGCTATTTCAGGAAAAGGGAAAAAAGGAAAGATAATAATCATAGACGTATCAATTGATGAAACAAGTGATGATCATGAATTAACCGAGTTGCAATTGCACTTTGACATGGTAATGATGACTCTGCATAATGGAAAAGAAAGAGAAAAGAAAGAATGGAAGAAACTCATCTATGACGCTGGCTTCAGCAGCTACAAGATTACTCCAATATGTGGCTTCAAGTCACTCATAGAAGTTTATCCCTAATTTTAATTAGTAGTTGTTGCAAATAACTTATTTACAAATTTAATAAGTCAAATTTGTAATGTTTATTGTTCTTCTTTGCATCAAATGTTTATTGTTTCCTATCAAACATGAATTTCCCAAGATTGCTTTTTAAAAATAATTCGTTCACTACAAAAAATGGTGGGTTTTCCTACAAAACTTTCCGACGAAATTTCCTAGAAAGCATTTTCCTATGAATTAGCGACGAAATTTTCGTCGGAAAGCAACTGTCAGTAAAAAGCTGCATTATGGACATAAAAGTGGAGCACGTGGCAGCTTGTGAATGGCTGACTTTACCGAGGAATAATTTCCTAGGAAAACGGCGGCCCCACATGCAGAAAAAGGGTGTGTGGAAGCATGTGATTGGCCTTCTTTACCGAAGAATATTTTCCTAGGAAAGCTGCGGCCCCACTGCCGTTGGATAAAGGGTGTGTGTATGGTTGTGATTGGTGAAAATTACCTACGAAAATTTCGTCGGAAAACACGGGACCCACATGCTAACTAGCCGTTTGTTACCGTTGCAGCATCTGTGTGTATAAATATACAACACTCTATTTTCTTCTTTACAATCTTCATTTTATTCTCATTCAAATTTTATTTTCCATCATTTTATTATCATTATTTCTCATTCAAATTTTTTTAATATCACTCAAATTTTATTCTCCATCATTTTATTATCATTATTGAAGTTTCTAACAAAGGTAATTATTGATATTTTCTTATAATTGATTTCAATTTTACATGTGTTTGAATTTATAAATATTTAATGTAGTTATATATTAAAATAAGTTACATTATTTTTTATAGTTATGTTGGTTCTGATCCATTTTGAGGTTGGTGTTGTTGTTCGTTGCCGTTGATTTTGTTGTCTCCGCTTTGTTCGTCGACTTATTATTTGAGGTTGGTACATTTCTAACTTATTTTAAATAATTATTACAATGGTATTAGTACTAAATATTAATTATTAGAAAAATAGTTACTAAAATTATTATATTGTAATTAATAAAAACGTTAGCGGGATTTTTACTATTTGTTCATTTTTACACTATCAAAATATGGGTAGCACTTGGGTGACATAGAGTTTGATGACATTGGTGACATTGGCCAATCACAATGTCACAATGTTTATGTTTCTCTCTCTTTCACAAGCAGTGTGACATTGTGATTGACCAATGTCACTTAACTCTGTATCACCCAAGTGCTATCCTTAAAATTGTAAAATAATATTATTTTAATTTATTGGTCTATCTCGTTTTCTAACATTGTACTAAAATCTAAATTGTTTTTCAAAGTGGGTTCTGCATGATTGGGATGATGAGCTATCCTTAAAGATATTGAAGAACAGCAAAGAAGCTATTTCAGGAAAAGGAAAAAAAGGAAAGATAATAATCATAGACATATCAATTGATGAAACAAGTGAAGATCGTGAGTTAACCGAGTTACAATTGCACTTTGACATGGTAATGATGACTCTACATAATGGAAAAGAAAGAGAAAAGAAAGAATGGAAGAAACTCATATATGATGCAGGTTTCAGTAGCTACAAGATTACTCCAATATGTGGCTTCAAGTCTCTTATAGAAGTTTATCCTTAATTCTAATTAGTAGTTGTTGCAAATAAGTTATTTGCAAATTCAATAAGTCAAATTTGTAATGTTTATTGTTTGTCTTTGTATCAAATGTTTATTGTTTCCTATGAAAGGTGAATTTATCAAGATTGTTTATTAAAAGTATTTTGTTGTTCCCAATAGGTATTTTTTTTATGAGGTTTCAAACAGAAAGTGGTTAGTTTTTGTTGGGGAGTACGAGAGTAAAAATAGACTAAACCATTAAAAACTCACAAGACTTTGATCTTATATCTTTACCAAAAACTTAAGACGTTGAATTTATAAATTATCTCTCATATATATGCAACATTTAACTCATACATACATAGTCAATGTGGGATGAAAAAATAAACACATACACTTTTCAAAATCTTTGTTTTGAAAATTATTTTTAACGTGTTCGTTTTTTAACACATGTTTCATAAATATTATCCTTATCAAAATTGATCTTATGAAGACCTCTAACCAGATAAAATTTAAATAGTCTTGTAATAATCATCCCTTTTGTGCCGAATCCACTTATTTTTTCAAGAGATAAGAAGCATGATTCAGCTCCCAATTCATATAAGAATAGAACATAAATGTTTTTCCTTCTCACAAATGTTGGGTTTAATGGTGTCTTCCAAACCACTGTCACAAAACTGACTAATTCTTAAATAGTTATGTTTCTAACCTTAAACACATTGACATCTTCTATTTTTGTATAATTATGCTTACCAATCATACTTTTTTCTATGATATCTTCCTTGTAATTGTTTTCAGAAGTGACAGATCCTCCGATTTCATTCCCAAATTATAGGAATCTAATCGCATCACCGGTTATGTTTCTGGAACAACCATTGTCAAAATACCAAGGCTTTTGCCTTGCATTTGGGGAATAGACCTTCATTTTGAGTTAGAGGTTTCTTAGCTTACCATGATGAGTTTGGTCCTTGATGGTCAGCCTTTTTAACTCTATTTCTATTAAGAAAGCGCTCAGTTTGAACATGACCAATTAAGTCACATAAGGCACATTTTTTTTCCCTTTAGATAGGCCTCTTCTCATATTCCTAATAGGTTCAGATTTGGAGAAATTTATTTTTTAACCTTACCTCTTTTTTGAGAAAGCAAACAAATTTAAGATGTCCATATTTATTCCATATTTATGAAGATTATTTCTTGGAATGTGAGGGGGTTGAGTGGTTTTGAGAAGCGGAAGGAGATGTGTAAGTTGGTGGGTGAAAAGGAGCTGAATGATTTGTGTATTCCATAAGAAGAAGAAAACTTCTCTTCTTTTTATGATTTTTGTGTTCCTTTATTTGAGGTGGAGCGCCTCATGGCTATTCCTTTCGTCCTTTAGATCATGTTCTTTTGATTCATGGTAGATTTGTTAAAAGTAATGACAAGTTTTTTCAAGCCAATGTTTATGCACCTTGTGATGGAGCGGGAAAGCAATTGTTGTAGGATAGGTTAACCATCTAGGTTGATAGTTAAGCAATTGTTCTGTAAATTGGAGGGTGTGGGGAATGTGTGTAGTGCTGTTTTTTTTCTAACTTTCCGGCTCATTTTAAAGCCCATAATGTTGAGCGATCTAGTACAAGTAATCTTCAATTTCATAGTTTGTCATCCATGGAAGAGGTGTAGTTAACTAAACCATTTAGATTGGAAGAGGTGAAAGTTGCGGTTTGGAATTGTCATAGTTACAAGAGTCCTAAGCTAGATGTGATAAATTTTGGTTTTATTAAAGACTTTTTGGATGATATTAAGGATGAAATTATGAGATTCATAACTGATTTTCATCGGAATGGAAGATTGACAAAATCTATAAATTGTACTTTCATTGCCCTTATTCCTAAGATTGATAGCCCTTAGCAATTGAATGATTTTTGTCCCATTTTTTTGGTCGGAAGCTTGTATAAGATTTTGGCTAAAGTATTAGCTAATAGATTGCGGCGTGTTATTGAGAGTGTGGTTTCATAATTGCAGTCAATATTTGTGAAAGGTACGCAAATTCTTGATGGGATTCATGTCACCAATGAGGTTATTGTTGAGGCTCTTAAGTTGAAAAAAGAATTTATGTTGTTTAAATTGGATTTTGAAAAAGCGTATCATTCTATTGATTGAGGTATTTAAATGTTGTTATGGGTAAAATGCAGTTTCTGGTTCTTTGGAGGAAATGGATGAGAACATGTATAAGTGCGACAACATCTTATATTTTGGTGCATGGTAGTCCTACAGAAGAATTTTAGTTGGAGAGAGGGTTAAGGTAGGGGGACCCTCTATCTCCTTTTCTATTTATGTTGACTGTAAAAAGTTTGCATGTCATGATGAAGGCAATGGGTGAGAATAATATTATGTTGGTTGGAGTGAAAGTCAATATTTCCTGGTTCAAAGAGGATATCTCGGTTATGAATTGATGTGTTGAGCAGTTTCCCTTTTGTATCTAGGCCTCAGTAGGTCGGGATTCACATCATTTAAATTTTTGGGATATGTTGCATGCCTGTATTAAGGCAAGATTGTCAGGGTGGAAGAGTAAGAATTTATCTTTTGGTTGGTCGGTTGATTCTCCCTAAGTTTTTCTTGGCATCTCTCCCTACATATGTTATTTCCTTCTTCAAGGCTCCCTCATGTATTATCTCCTCTATTGAATATCTTTTAAATTGTTTTTTTTTGGGGGGTGGGGGGGCTGAGGACTATAGGAAAGTTTATTGGGATAACTGCGATTCTATTTTTTTGGGAAATGAGTATAGAGGGTTGGGGTAACACAAACGTGGGAGTTTAATTTTGTTATGTTGAAAAAGTGGCGTTGGAGGATTGGGGAAGGTAGAGAGGTGGCATGTGGTTTTAAGTGTTGTCTGCTCAGTGCGGTGTAAGGGGTCTGTTAAACGGAGGGTGCTAGTGATAAGTCTGCTTGGTGGAAAGATTTAGTGTGTATCTGTGATGAGGTTGGTTTCGAGGTCGGAGGTTGGTTTGAGGAGAATGTGTGGAGGGAGGTTGGTAATGGTGAAAATACATTTTTTTTAGACAAGTCAATGGTTAGAGGATGTGTCTTTAAGAGATAAGATTAAGATGTTGTTTGATTAGAATGAGAATAAGTGGTTGGCATTAGCAGATAAGTTCTCTTTGGGATGGGGTGAGGGTGGCGAGGCATGAAAGTGGCATCGTATGTTGTTGGTATGGGAGGAGGATCTAGTAGAGAAGTGTAATATTTTTCTTCACAATGTGTCTTTGTAGGTGTATATTGAGGATCATTGACATTGGAATTTGAATCCGACATTTGGGTACTCAGTGCATTAAACGTATCGGCTTCTAACTAGTCAGGAACCTCATAAAGATATCCCCTTGAAGGTGTCTTTGTTTGCATGGCAGCTTTTCTGAAATAGGTTACTTACTAAGGATAAACTATGTATACACATCCCTTCAAATTCTCAGCTTTGTGTGAGTGGTTGTGGGTCTCTTGAATCAACAAATCACTTATTTTTGACTTGTAATATTTATAGTTCTCTTTGGCATCTTGTATGCAATTGGCTTGGTTTTTATCAGTTGATCCATCTGGAATTGCGGATCATTTTGTTCAGTTTGGCAGCTTGGCATGTGTTTCAAAATTTCGACGGCCAACTATGCACTTACTTTGGTTCTCTTGTGAATGTGATAATATATTTCATTTTGACTTGTTAAAAAAAAAAACTTGTAGAAAAGGCTTCCGACAAAAAATTATAAATTTATTTTTTACCCATCCGTTTTAAAATGAGTGTCGTTTAAATTTTTTACGCACAAGTTAAAAAATATAATAATGATATCAAAAAACATAACAATTTTACTAAATTAGCTTTATTTAGTAGTGATGTAATTCTTTAAAAGTAGTGTCTACTCAACTAATTAGATGGTACAATTGAAAACTATATTGAAATAGATGTGTCTTTAATAATTAGATGTTTCTTTAATATAATAGTCAAGAAATATAGGCTCTGATTCTGTCCATCTTGCATGGCTTATATATCGAAATATTAAATTGATAATAAACAAAACTATATGAATAATTTAAGACTTGCTCAAAAAAAAAAATAATAATAATTTAAGACAAAACCTTTGTAAATAATTTCTGTTTTGCCGACCAAAAAACCTTTTAAAATAATGCTACTTGCACGTGAAGTGTGAAAAGATTAGAAAATTTATTACAAAACACATCTCCGAACCAATAAATGAATGTCATGTCATTTTGTTGCGCGGGGAAGAATTGTAATATTTGACAACCATTTGAATCAACTTTCCGATAATTTCTTTTTTCTTTTTCCTGATTTTTTTATTGATCAAAACAATAGAGAGAGAAAGAAAAGAAAGAATAAAAATATAATGTGAGTTAAAAGAGAGTTATCAAAAAGTTGTTATTAAGTTATTATAGAAATATCATTTCTCTACGAAAAAAATGAATATCATGTCGTGTAAACTTGGACCAAAATATATCTAATATTACTCAAAAGTGTTTAGATGAGACAACACAGATCTCTTATAGCTTAACTAAGTTCTTGAGTTCAAATCTAGTCTAGGACATGCAATAACGTTAAAACTTAGCTTAATTGCACTTTTCCTCCCTAACTTTTGCCAATTGTGTGATTTTGCACCCCATGTTTTTAATCGTGCGATTTTGCACCACATCATTTTCCCTCTTTTTAGTTTGAAGTCCCCTCATATGTTTTAGTGATGATGTGTCTGATTTTGATTAGGTGTCTTCATTTAATGTTTGCCACACGTGAAAATGTAATTTTTTAAAAACAAAAAGTTGATTTTGGAAATTAAAAGGTAGTATCGTGAGGAGGTCATGATAATTGCGTCTTTTTTTTTTTTTTTTGGGTAAAGCTATTGTTTCTATACTGTTTTACAATTTTAGTTATGATTATTGCTATCGGAGTAGATTGTTCGAGAAGGTGAGGTGTAATGGTTTCGGTTGATCATACGGATGACGTGACGGAGGCTCTCTGGTGATGGCTACGGCGGTGGAGAATTGTCTCCGACAATGAATGTCGGCGGTGGATTTCGATTATAGGTTCCATCCATGGCGGCGGAGCTGTTAGTTTTTTTCCCTTTCTTTTCTTCAAAAAATAAAAAAATACAAATTTCCCTTTCTTATAATTTCCAAAATCAATTTTTTGTTTTTTAAAAAGGCTTAATTGCACTTTTGGACCCCTATCTTTCCAAAAGTTGCGGTTATGGACCCCTTACTAATTTAAATACAAAACAGCCCTCTATGTTTTGATTCTTTGGCAGTTTTGGACCCCTAGTCCATTGTTGACTCGTTCAACGCTGACGTGGCACCCTAAGTGAGGTGTCACGTGTCAATATTTTTTATTTTTTTTTGCCTTGGGGGTCCAAAACTGCCAAAGAATCAAAATATAGGGGGCTGTTTTGTATTTAAACTAGTTAGGGGTCCATAACCGCAACTTTTGAAAAGATAGGGGTCCAAAAGTGCAATTAAGCCTTTTAAAAATTACATTTACACACATGTCAAACAATAAATGAAGACATCGAATCAAAATCAGACACATTATCACTAATTAAAAAGGGGGAAAAGGATTGGGTGCAAAATCGCACGATTAAAAATATGGGTTCAAAATCGCACAATTGGTAAAAAATAGAAGGAAAAAGTGCATTAAGCCTTAAAACTTTTAGGACGAGTTTGTGGCATAATTAAATCCTATAAAGTTTAAGATTAATTCCTACAATTAAGTGTAAACGATGCTTAGTTTACGCAAACAAACAAAATCTAATACTACTGAAGAAAAAAACTTACACCCTTGATGATTTGTTCCAAGTATCCAGCTCAGGTTAGATTTGAAAATAAAAATAAAATCACATATACATGTGATAATAAATGCATACAATTGTAACAAAACAGATTAGAGCTCACACATCCCATTTTTATGGTTTGACAAAGAGAAAAATTGCTTCTTTATAACTCTTTGGTTCCTATAGAAAGGAACTTTTAGTAATCCAAAGATTGATCGGAAGGTAAGTAAATTATTTCACCTAGATATTGAAACCAGGTTATCCTGGATGATCCATCTTTTGATGGAGTTTATAACCACTTGAATTCAATAATCTGATTTGAAAGCTTTTCTGATGGATCTTATAAAAGTACGTAGTTATTTACATAAATATAGAAGATATTGCATTGGAAATTGTATATTCAATTCTTCAAAGGTCAAAAAAGTGTTATTTTCAAATTCAAAATTGTCTTATTTGACTTCCTTAACCAATGCTTCCAGGACACTGATTACCATGACTTGTCCAAGGCACTACTAATACTTAACTAGAATCCTCAATAGTGAAAAAGAATGTGATGTTTTGTCTAAAATATTCATTACAGCCCTATGTAATCTTTAACTAGAATCCAAATATATAATTCCTTATTGCAATTTGGTTTAGAAATGTTGAATCATTGTTTCCACATTGCCTACGATTCATTGGCCGCGATTTTATCCTGAATATATCCACATAAGCTTGCATTTTCGTTGTTTCGTATTTTCTTTCTCTGCTATATACTAAAAAATTGATTTAGTCTCGTCATTCTTAGGCATGCCTCAATGAACTCTTATCTTTCTTATTTCCTTAAAATTTATTATAATTTTGAATATCTTATAATTTCTTGAATAACTTTTATATGCAGTGGATTTAATAATTTATTTTTTCTTTAGTAAATCGTACTTTCAACTTGGTTCCCTAAACATAATTTTGGACCCATCCCTGCATGACATGAACATGTTTGTAGACTGCACTGTAATAATGATTCTTTTGAGTTCTCTAAGTCGTTTAGGAAGGGTCCTACGATGTCTTCTCATGATATAATTATAGTTGTCCCTCAACGACAACTGCCTAGGTAAAGGCTCAAGGACTAAAATATTAAACCTACACTATAAATACTAACTCAGGGGCATTGATTCAAGTACATATAAATTTTACCATAAAATTACCTAATAAATAAATATAAGGCGTTTACTGACTTGAGTGAGAAGTGTTTTTACAAGTATCACCCCTCATCGTCCAAGACAGAGGTTGCTGACAAAGCTCCTCCACTCATAGGTCATTCAACACCACTGTAGAGATCATAGACCCGACTGGATCACCTCGAAACAACCTTTCCATTTATTTCCAAACAAGATCGATGATTAACACACGCCTCCGTTTAGCTTCACTTTTAAATCGGGTTCATATTAGTCACCCTTTCATTTTTTTAGGAAAAAAATAATTGATAGACAAAACTTATAAGGTATAAAAAAAGTATAACCAAATATCGACCAAGTTCAAATGTTGTTCGTTCTATTTTTTAAAAGGATTGTTCTTCGTTCTATTGTTAATAAAATCTTAATAATTATTTTATTTAAAATGGTAAAATTCCACTTTTTAACTCTTTTGAAAAATTCATACGAAACACATCCTATAAAAAAAAAAATTAGAGTATAAGATATTTAAACTCTACGAAACCAACAATTCAGCTCTACTCTATCTCTTTTCACATTACAAATCATTTTAATTGCTCATATTTTTGTTAGTATTCATTTTTTTGCGCGCAAGTTATTGAGGCATAAATTATTGAGGCTTCCGTCAAAGAATTATAAATTAATCATTTTTCTGACAATAAATTATAATCTTTTTTGCTGTACGCAAAAGATCGTATAATCAACACCAGTCAAAGAAAGAACAATTCAGATCAGGAAACCGACAATATATACCACATCTACTCTATCTCTTTTACATTATAAAATCATTTAATTTGTTTATCTGTTTGTCATTATTCAAATCTTGCACACATATAAACCATGCATAGCAAAAAATAAATCTTTCAAAACAGCATACGATTTAATTAACAACATAAAATAATATGCTTCCGACAAAGAGTTATAAACGTTGCTTTTTCATAACACAAGATATAATATTTTTTGGTGCACACAAAAGTTTGATTGTATAATAATTGTGTTACACAAAAAAGATCATATAATCTTATAGTCAAGAAAGATAGCCTCTGAAAGACGTTAAGGTTTATTATATCTGTCAGTGTCCCACGGGATGTTTATCATAATATCAAATCAAATAATAAACAAAACTATAGGCACAATTTAAAATAAATAAATAAAATAGTCATAACTATGGGAAGGCTTGCATGGCAGAGTGGTTAGGTTCTAAAAAGCTTGTGAGAGTGTGAATCCTTTATATGACTGTTTAGATGAAACACATTTATTTGGACTCAATTAACTGTGAGAGTGTAAGTCCTCATTTTAGGGAACCATACTACCGTCTAACGAATCTTAGAGGAGTGACGACTTTTTATTATAAGTGCACGTATACATCTTTAGAGTGGTGAGGAGCAACTTGAAATCTGGAGGGACATATGAGTCCCACGAGGTTAATCGTCGTTTATATAATCCTTATGTCGTAATTAATATAAACTTTGTATTAATCCAACATAAAGATAGAGGGGATTCGAAGAAACCTAATTGTTGTTAAAACTCTGAATTAAATCAATCTTATTTGTGTAATCAATCAATCTTACAAACACTCTTCCTACTTTATTGCTTGGAATATTTGATGCACTTGCCAAATTTGACATCACCCATCACTCACATAATACATTGATAACAACAATAAAAAAAATTTGAAATAGGTAACTAGTTTAAAATTATAACAAAATTGGATTGAAATAATGAGATAGTTTACTAGATGCATTTCAATGGACTTTTTTCCTGATTATAACCGCATCCAAGGTCCTTATGGATAATAAGTATGAACTACAATTTTTTTCACAATGTACCATTATTATGTCACAAAATTCTAATACTGATATGTTTCATCCAGCAGCTGAGATGTATTCTGCTTCTGTTGTGGACAATGCAATAATGCTTTGTCTCTTATTAGCCTAGAATATCTAGTTTTCACCAAGGAATTGACAATTTTCACTTGTAGATTTTCTTTCAATTCTATCCTCAGCATAGTCAGCATCACACAATCCAACTAGCTTGTAATCTTGAGATTTCTTATAAAGCAATCCAAGATTAGTTGTTCCTTTCAGATACCTGAAGATTCTCTTAACAACAGTTAAATGAGATTATCTAGGATCTGACGCAATCTTGCACACAGACAGACACTAAATAAAATATCAGGTCTTGAAGCACTTAGGTAAAGCAAGGAACATATCTCACCTCTGTATAGCTTTTGAATCACTTTGCTACCAATTTCTTCTTTGCCTAAATCGCAGTTTGGATGCATATGTGTTGTCATCAGTTTACAATCCTCTAGCTTGAACTTGTTCAGAAGCTCCTTTGTATACTTGGATTGATAAACATAGACTCCATCTTTACATTGATTGATTTTGAATACCAAGAAAGAACTTCAATTTTATCATCATACTCATTTCAAATTCAGCTTGCATTGTCTTTCAAAATTCTTTGCAAAGAGTAGCATTAGTAGAACCAAATATGATATCATTAACATATATCTGAACAATTAAGATGTCTTTCTGAAGAGAGTAGTATGAACCTGTCCTCTTTTAAAATCCTTTTCCAATAAGAAATTGATCAATCTTTCATAGAAAGCTCTAGGAGCTTATTTTAAACCATAAAGTGATTTCTTAAGCTTGAAAACATATTTTGGGTGTTTTAAATCTTCAAATCCATGAGGTTGTTTAACATAAACTTCCTAAGAAATTATGTCGTTCAGAAAGGCAATCTTAACATCCATTTGATATAGAGTGATACCATGATTTACATCATAAGGCAGAAGTAATCTAATTGCTTCTAATCTAGCAACAAGTGCAAATATGTTTCAATATAGTCAATACCTTGCTGGTGATTGTAGCCTTGTGCTGCAAGTCTAGCTTTGTTTCTTATCACCTCACCTTGCTCATTGAGTTTGTTTATGAACACCCCTTTTGTTCCAATAATGTTCTTCTGAGATGGCTTGATAACCAGATCCCAGACGTCCTTTTTTTGAAATTGGTTCAACTCTTCTTGCATAGCTGCAATCTATCCATCATCTGACAATGCTTCATCTACAGAGGTATGCTTAATCAGTGAGATCAGTCCCAACATTTGATTCATTTCTGAATGTTGATCTTGTCTTCAGATGACTCTCTTTGTTCCCAATGATTAGCTCTTTTGGGTGTCTTGTAATTGAATGTTCATATTGATTATGTGGCTCCTTCTAAACCATCATAGACTTCTTCAGAATCTTCATCATCTAGTTGTGCATCAGTTTCTGGTACTTCTGGTGCATCATCACATTTTGTGACTTCAGAAGTTGATCCAGATACTTGCACTAGTTCTAAGGCATCTTCAAAAATTTGTATATCTTTAAAACTTTCAACTAGCTTTGAAATTTTATTGTCATGCTCTTTGTCATTAAATTTGATGTGCATTAATTATTCCACTAAGTTAGTTTCAAAATTATACACTTTGTATGTCTTTGATCTTTTTGATTATCTTAAAATTATACACTTCTAAGCTTTGGCATAAAATTTCTTTAGATGGAATTTGTTGTTTAGGATATAACAAGTACATCCAAACTGATGAAAGTAAGCAATGCTTGGTTTTCTTCCTTTGTAAAGCTCGTATGATATTTTGTTCAGAATAGGTATGATCTAGATCATGTTCTGTACATAACATATTTTGTTCACAACTTCTTGAAGGTGAGAAAAACACAAGAAGGGGGGGTTGAATTGTGTTTTCTTTTTCTCTAAAAATTCTTCTTCTGATAACACTTCAGAAGCTGGTTAGGAGTGCTTCTGATGTGATGTTCAGAATCAGATATGCAGCGGAATAAAACAGAGTAGAGAAAGGAAAGAAAGACACAAGCAATTATCCTGGTTCCTTCCACAAATCGGAAGTAGTCCAGTCCCCCTTGCACTTCCAAGGAGATTTCACTAATAATCACAAAGATTACAAATGCTCAATACTCTCTAAGTATGAGACTTCTCAAAATGCTCAAGCACTCAGGCGAGAGTCTTCCAATGCTCAAGCACTAAAGCAAGAGTCTTCTAATGCTCAAGCACGCAGGCGAGAGGCTTCTATTCAAACAAAAATACAGAGAAAAATGTTTGACTTGAACACTTGATATACAATCAGTGGTGTTCACAATACAATGCAATAAAGACTCTAGACTTGTGAATTTCTAAGATGTATCAAATCAGTGCAGAAATTCAAGGTGCTTTGTAGAATCAAATTTGGCAGAGTTTTGGCGCTTTTAACTTGTGTTGATATCTCTTGCCAATCTTCAAGTCTTCACTCCTTTATATAGAGGTGTGAAAGAGACGTTGAGATTTTTAGCACGTCTAAAGAGTCGTTGAGTTCCTTTGATCATCCACCAGTAATCTTTTTCCTGATTTGGGTGTAGTCCTTTGAAGAATCAACTTCAAATTCTTTCCCATCTTGAAGGAACAATTCTGCAGGCAGAGCTGTTGTCTTGTCTTGTAGCGTAGACAAAAACAAAGTAGTGGAGGTAGTGGTTGTACACTTGTACTTTGTCAACTCTGATAACGAAGGACAAATACTCAGTGCTTTTCAAATGACCGTTGATACCTCCCTTTCAATTCTTCGTTCTCTTAGACGAGGTTGAAACGAAAAACAGCTCCTTTGAATCTTCAGTTTAAATTTACTGATCACTTGTAGCTTCTGGTGATGATATAGCTTCTGATGAAATCTTGCTTCTGATGGTCTTCTGCTTCTGATGAACTTCTGCTTCTGATGACGTCATTACTTCAGAGGCACTTGTTACTTCAGAAGCACTTCTTAGCTTCAGACGCAGTTTTCTTCAGATTCTTTGAATTGCTTTGCTCTCCATTGTTCTTCCAAGACCTATTGAAATTGATTGACTTTCCCTATGGTCCTGTACACTTGAACAATTATTAGCAATAACCAATTGACAATTTTTAATACCTTGTTATCATCAAAACTCATTAAGGTTTATTGTGAAACACATTTTGTTACAACAATCTCCCCCTTTTTGATGATGACAAACAATAGTATTTAAAATGTTCAATTGTTGTTGATCTAATTAACAAGTTGACTACTAGGTTTGAGGTTTGTAAGCTCCCCCTAAGTCTAATAGATCTTTAAGGTGAGGTTTGTAAGCTCCCCTTATGTTCTATACTCGTTATTTAAATTTCAATATAATGCGCACAAGATAATGAAATTTCAGAAGTATTAAAAAAAATTACCAAGTTTAGAAAAAATGGTTCAGAGCAAAACGTTAACTTAATCAAGTTAATTTAATGGGGCTCAAAGTCTCAAAATACTATACAACTACTCCCCCTTTTGTCATCAACAAAAAGTAAACAAAACAAAAGAAAGAGTTTGTGCAATTAATGAGAAAAACTATAATAAGCATAAGTATCATAACATAATCAGAGCAAAAATGATAATTAGCATAAATGATTAACAGCAATTGTTTCAGGAGCAGTGAAAGATACATAATGAGCAAGTTGAGATACACAATCAGAGCAAGTTAATACTAAAACAAAATCTAAACAAGCAAAAAATATTGGTGTGCTTCTAAGGTTTGGCTAGTTTAGACACTTGTTCCATCAAATACTTGATTTGATCAGACTGATTCTTGAGTTCTTCTGCTTGCTTGTTCACCACTTCTTCCAAAGTATTCACAACTTCATTCTTAGCTCTAAGCCTCCTTTTCAGTCCTTGACGAATTCTGTCACCTCTTGATATGTATTCACTTTCTGGAAAGAAAGGAGCATTTGCTAACAGAAGTAGAGAGTCTTGCTCTTTCTCTTCCTCAGTTGAGTGAATTTCTTCCAATATCTTCTTCAGCAATTCATTGTGAGTTGTTATGCATTTTTCACTGATTAGTTCCAGCAACTCATTAAAATCTCTCTTCCAACTAGCTTTCAGATTCATCCATGGTCAATGTAGTGAATTAAAGGTGAAGGAACTTTTCTAAGGAGAATAAGTCCTTGAATTTCATCACTCATCCTTTGAAGCTCTTCATCAATTAATTCAGACTCAAGGATGGTATCTGGGATGGGTATTGGTTCTGGAATAGATGTTGTATGAGATGAAGAACGTTGGTCAGAAGCAGTGTGTTGCTCAAGGACAGTTTGATTCTGAGTTGGTGAATGGTTAAGATTTTCTATTTGTTGTTCTGTGTTAGGTTAGGGTAGGTCAGAGACAACTTGTTCAGGAACAGTTTGTTCAGGAACACTTTGCTCTTGGTCAGAAGCAACTTGTTCAGGAACAGTATGTTCAGGAACAATTTGCTCAGGGACGGTTGAGGTTTCAGGTTGGTTTTCTAAGACAGTCTTTTCAGGGACTTTTTTAGAGGCCTTTGTGGGGGTTGGTTGCATTTCACCTCCTAAATGTTTTTCTAGGTTGTGAAGGGTTGATGTTTCATGTTGTTGGGGGTCTTCTGAAGTGGCTGCTTCTGGAGCTACTTCAGAGGCTTTTTGTGGTCTTTGGTTGTTTTCTGGGTTGGTTTCTTGGTTTGTTTCTGGGTGTTGGACACTTAGGGGTTCAATGATGGGTGGTTGGAAGAAATGATCAGCAGGCAAATTCAAATTCTCACAGATTTTTATCCTTTGTTTAGATAAATTGATTTGCATCTGTTCATAGTCTTCTTGGAAGGTTGAAGTTGAAGGTTTGTAGTTTGGTAGGCATTGTTTGATGTGCTGACTCAGAGAAATGTCATCTGAGTCAGTGGAAGAGGATGATGAGGGTGAAGATGGAAGGGAAAAAGTCTGAACATTGACTGAAGCTTTAGGAACTGAAGGAATACCTGAAGGATGAGCTTCTGGTCTAGTAGCTTCTGATCTAGGAGCTTCTGATGCTGGTTTTGAAGGTGTTGCTCCTGAAACATGCTTAGCTTTCAGAGCCTGTTTTAACAAAGCAGCTCCTTCCTTAACAGTTTGTTCTTCAATTTCAGCAGCAAGAGAAGCAATCACAGCAGTTTTCTCAGCATCCAGTTCATACCCTGCTGCTTTGAGCTTTTCATCTCTTTCTCTCTTGTAGAGTTCAGCCATTTGCCTTCTTTTGGCTAACTCATTGGCAGCAATTTCTCTAGTCCTTTGTTCTTGCTCAAGAGTGAGTCTGAAGCAAGGTGACTCCAAAGACACAGGCTTCTAAGCCTTCTTCAGACTAGGATCAACTTCTTCTTTTCTTAGCTATTTAGCAGCTTCCTTCATACGCTCCTGAACGCTCCTTTCTCCCTTTACTCTTTTGTTTCTGATAGCTTGAAGAGCAGCTTCCTTTTTGGTGGCCTTTTCACGAAGGGCAGCTTCTCTAGCAGCATCTTCACGAAGAGCAGCTTCCTTAGCAGCATCTTGAACATCTAGCTCTCTATTTCTCTTCTTCTAAATAACTTCCTCAGAAGCAGAAACACTTGAACCTTCAGTCTTGACAGTTTTACCTCTCTTGGGTTTAGGTGCTGCTTCATCATCCTTATCATCTTTCTTAGATCTCTTGGAAGGTTTTCTTGGAGCTTCTTCTACCAGGTACTCTTCCTTGGATAATGCTTTGATCTTTGTCTTCCTGCTCTTGGCAACAGGAAGAGTTCCTCCATACATCTGATCAGGTACTTCCTTCAAGTTGATTTTGACCTGAGTTCTTTCAAAGTGCTCCCTGATGTAGTGCATCTGAACATCCAGGGGGTCTTGTTTACAGATTGGAGGAAAGTTAGGGATCAAAGCTGATTTAGCATCAGATTCTGTCATATCTGTGCTTAGCTTCTTAAGATCCTTTACATCAATCAGACGCATGGACCTCAGAGTTTCTCCATTAATGATTTTTCCTCTAACAGTTCCCAACTGTTCATCAGTGAAGAAATCCACTTCCTTCAGAAGATTGAGAATACCTCCTTGGTGAAAGATTTCAGAGAGAAGCCTCCCATAGGGCACCCATCACCTATTCTTCAGCTGGCTCTCTCTGAGCTGTTGTACCATGTGCCTGAAAATGTATCTAGGCACATTTGCCTTTACACCAGTTATGAAGAAATGAAGGAGGATCTTGTGCTCCAGTGAAGGCTGATCACTACCACCACCTTTTGGTAGCAGATTTTCGTTCTGAATCTTCAGCATCACTTTGGTTTGAGGTGTCATATCAGAATATGTTCCCTTGGTTGCATTGTAGATAGTTTGATTTACAACTTCCTTCCAGGGACTATCTTTGACTTTCGTAATACCAGCTTTATATTCTCCTGTAGTTGGCCTTCTGAGAACAAAAGCAATGACATCCTCTGAAATACGAACTGGAATCCCCATGATGCTTGACCTAATTTATGTCTGAGAGAACGGTTCCAATCCCATGTCTTTTCTCGATTTTCCTTCCAGTTCTGGATTGAGAAGAACTTTTTCATCTTCTTCAACCTTTGCAGCTTCTCTGTCATATATCCTGGCCCTGACCTAGAAGTGTCGCACCAGCGTTTGATAAGTTGGAACATTTAAGAAATTGAAGTAGCGTTTGAGAAGTGTCGTAGAATTTTCCAATGTCGCAGTTGTGAGCAGCCAAAGAGTTAAAATCCACCGGACATTCAGTCTGGATTTTCAAGTCCCATTCCTCCAAGGACATGGTTCTTCCTTTAATCTCGTAAGCAGGAGTTTCTTGTTGTTACTTGTTAGATAATGATCCAGGAGCAGAACTAGATGAAGTCATTTGATTGATTGAAGGAAAAGGGTTTTTAGGGTTTTAGATTACTTTGCAGAGAAGGTTGAAAAGCAAACGAAAGTGTGAGTTGTGAAGTGAGTAGTGTGTGTTTGTCTAAGTGTTTTTAGTAAAAACGATTGCAATTCAAAAGAGGACAAACAAACAAAGCATTAATTACAAATTGGGGGCGCGTGTTAGTACGTTTAAAAACATATAAATCATCATTGCCCTTTTTGTTATACTCCAATACAAATAGACCACGTCAGAAACTTTTCAGACTAATAACCTTGGTTAATGGGACAGGTGTTACTAAAATGTAACTGCCAACGATCCCACTAACCTTGCTATTTAGAAGTAAAGAACACAGCTTCTGAAGTTTTAGTCCTGACGTCATCTTTAGAAGCACATTTTCCTCAGAACCTCAGTTAAGAGCTTCTGATGGACCAAAGCTTCTGAATAAACTTCAGAACCAAACTTCTTATTCAGAGGCAAGCAAATCTTAATCAGACACAAAGTGCATGTTCAAATTTTTCTTGATAAAATAAAAATTTTCAACAGTTAAAGGCTTTGTAAATATATCAGCCCATTGATGTTCAGTATCAATGAATTGTATATCTAAAATTCCTTTTTGAACATAGTCTTTGATAAAATGGTGTTTGATCTCAATATGCTTGGCTCTAGAATGTAGAATTGGATTCTTTGACAAACAAATAGCAGCAGTATTATCACAAAAGATGGGAATACTGTTAGCATTAATCTGATAATCTTCCAACTGATGTTTCATCCAAAGTAGTTGTGTACAACAACTTGCAGCTGAAATGTATTATGCTTCTGCTGTATACATAGCAATATTTTGACAATTTCCACTGGTTGATTTTCTTTCAATCCCGTCACCAGCATAATCAGCATCACGGAATCCAATTAACTGATAATCTAGGGATTTCCTATACAGGAGTCCAAGATTAGTTGTTCCTTTCAGATACCTGAAGATCCTCTTAACAGTAGTTAAATGAGATTCTCTAGGATCTGATTGGAATCTTGCACACAAGCATACACTGAATAAAATATCTTGTCTAGATGCAGTGAGGTATAACAGAGAACCAATCATATCTCTGTATAGCTTCTGGTCTACTTTAGTTCCAGTATCTTCTTTGCTCAAGGTGCAGGTTGGATGCATTGGAGTGTTCATCACTTTACAATCTTCTAGCTTGAACTTCTACAGAAGCTACTTTGTATATTTTGTTTGATGAACATATACTCCTTCTTTGCTATGATTAATTTGAATTCCAAGAAAGAATTTTAATTCTCCCATCATGCTCATTTCAAATTCATCCTGCATTAACTTAGAAAATTCCTTGCAAAGAGATGCATTAGTAGAACCAAATATTATATCATCAACGTATATCTGCACAATCAGAATGTCTTTCTTAAGAGTCCTTCTGAAGAGTGTTGCGTCAACTTGACCTCTCTTAAAATCATTTTTAATTAAGAAATTACTTAGTCTATCATACCAAGCTCTGGGAGCTTGTTTCAAGCCATATAGAGATTTCTTAAGTTTGTAAACATGGTCAGTATGTTTAAGATCCTCAAACCCAGAAGGTTGTTTAACATACACTTCTTCTTCAATGACACCATTAAGAAAAGCACTATTGACATACATTTGATATAATATTATGCCATGATTAACTGCATAGGATAGAAGTAACCTGATTGCTTCCAATCTTGCAACTGGAGCAAATGTTTCAGTGTAATCAATGCCTTCTTGTTGACTGTAACCTTGTGCAACAAGTCTAGCTTTGTTTCTGGTTACCTCTCCTTGTTCATTCAGCTTGTTTCTGAATACCCATTTTGTTCCAATAATGTTCTTCTGATTAGGTTTGGGTACCAGATCCCACACATCATTCCTTTGAAACTGATTTAGCTCTTCTTGCATAGCTAATATCCATCCATCATCTGAGAGAGCTTCTTCAACAGTGTTTGGCTCAATTATTGAAAGCAATCCTATCAAAGATTCTTCTTGTCTCAAATGAGATCTTGTTCTTCTAGGACTGTCTTTGCTTCCAATGATTAGCTCCTCAGGATGTGAAGATTTGTGCTTGAATTTTGATTGAATCACGTGCTGAGTGTTATCTTGAATATCCTCATAAGCATTTTCATTTTGTGCTTCTGGATTAGGTTCAGCTTCTGAACTTGACTCAGCTTCTGGATTAGATTCAGCAACAGGACTTGATTCATCTTCTGAGTTCTTTTCAGTATCAGAAGGTTGATCAGATTCTGATGCATCTTCAGAATCATATGTACCTGCATTACTTTCAACTTGCTCTGGAGTTTTACTTCCAAGCTCTCTATCATCAAATTTAACATGCATAGATTCTTCAACACAATGTGTTTCTGAATTATACACTCTGTATGCCTTTGACCTTTCAGAGTAACCTAAAAAGATTCCTCTTTGAGCCTTGGCATCAAATTTCTTTAGATAGTGTTTAGTGTTTAGAATGTAACAAGTACATCCAAACTGATGAAAGTAAGAGATATTGGGTCTTCTTCCTTTGAAGAGTTCATATGCAGTTTTCTCCAACATAGGTCTGATATAGATCCTATTTTGAATATAACATGAAGTATTGACTGCTTCTGCCCAGAAATGTTTAGCTAAATTGTTTTCATGGATCATGGTTCTGGCCATTTCTTGTAAAGTTCTGTTCTTTCTCTCTACAACCCCATTTTGTTGTGGAGTTCTAGGAGAAGAGAATTCATGGAGAATCCCATGTTTTTCACAAAAAGATTCAAATGGCTCGTTTTCAAATTCTCCACCATGATCACTTCTGACTTTCAAAATTTTCATTTCCTTTTCGGATTGTATTTGAGTGCAGAAGCTGCTAAACACTTCACATGCATAATCTTTACTTCTAATGAATTTTACCCAAGTCCATCTGCTGTAATCATCAACAATGACTAATCCATATTTACTTCCATATAAAGATGCAGTGTTAATTGGTCCAAATAGATCAATATGGAGTAATTCTAAGGGTCTGGAGGTTGATACAATGTCTTTGAATTTGAAAGAAGTTTTAAAAAAAATTCCTTTCTGACATGCACCACATAGTGCATCTGAATGATAATAAATGTTAGGCAAACCTTTGACAAGTTGTAACTTGCTGATTTTAGAGATTAATCTCCAATTAGCATGTCCCAACCTTCTATGTCATACCCACTTTTTATCATTCATTGACAGAAGGCAAACTACCTTCTGATCAGCCAGATAAGAGAAATTAATCTTATAGACATTCTCAACTCTCTTTCCCTTAAATGTAATGGATTTGTCATCCTTGTTGACTAGAGTGCAGTTGGTCTTACAGAACATAACATCATACCCATTGTCACAAAATTGACTGATGCTCAATAGTTTATGCTTCAGACCATCTACTAGCCAAACATTATTTATTAAAATGGAGGAATTACCAATAGTACCTGTACCAATGATTTTTCCAGTTTGGTTGCCACCAAACTTCACTTCTCCTCCATCTTTCATGGTAAGGGTAAGGAACAAAGCTTTCTCTCCTGTCATATGCCTTGAACACCCGCTGTCTAGGTACCAGGACCTTTGTTTCTCTCTTGCCCTTAGGCATACCTGCATTTTTGATCAATTCAGATTTAGGTACCCATATCTTCATGGGTCCTTTTGGGTTAGTTCTAGAGGTTTTACTTTTCCTCCCTTGTACCTTGGGGTGAGTGCTGAGTAGTTTCTGATCATTCAATACTTTAGGTTTAACACCTTTGGGTATTGTTTTCTCAGAAGCAGTAACTGTTTTGTTCTTCTGATCCTTTGACTTTAGGATTCTAGATTCTGGTTTAATCAGACTCTGAGGGACAGGTTCTGATCTTTTCAGAATTTTGATCTTTGTAGTCTTAGGATCAGATTTTGTCATTACCTTAGACTTGAGGTTTTCTGGCTTTGATGTAATCTTAGCCTTAGAACCAGAAGCTTCAGGTTCTAACTGAACAGCAGTTACAGCATCAGTACTCTCAGGTACAAAAGTGGATTTCAATCCATCCTTAATACAATCGCAATAGCTCTTGAGACTGTACTCTTTGGATTTCTCCTCAGAATATCCAATCCCTTTGCCATTGTTTTTGTATATGCTGTAGATCATAGAAGCTACTTTGCTTCTGTCTATGCCAGCCATTATAAAATCATCCAAGGCAATTTCATGTTTATTGCCAGAACCTTTATCACATTTTTCTTGTAGCTTCTGACAAAGATTTTTGAGTCTTTCTTCATATGTGGTTGATATGAAGTTAAACCCTCTAAGTTCTTCTTCAGAAGCTTTCAGTTCCAATAGAGTTGTTTCTTGTTGTTTCATTAAATCAACATATTTTTCTTTTAAATCAGACAACTCATTTGTTCTGTGTTCAAATAGTGATAAGAGTTCTTTAAGAGAATCAACAAGTTCTTGTCTGGGAATTTTGGAATATACCTCATTTTCATCTTCTGAATCTGATTCAGCTTCTGATACTGCTTCTGATGATACTGTTGCCACTAACCCCATGGCTGCTTTTGTATCATCATCTGCTTCTTCTTTATTAGAACCAGATTCACTATCCAGATCATCCCATGTCGCCATCAAACTCTTCTTGATTTGCTTTCTGAATTTGCTAGAGCTGAAACTTGGTTTCTTAGGTATGCTCTTTGACTTCTCCTTCTGAAGATCAGGGCAATCAGCAATGAAATATCCAGGCTTCTTACAGTTGAAGCATCCCTTTTGATCTTCTTTCTTGGAGTTCTTATAACCACCTCTCTTGCTCAAACACTTCTTCTGCTTCCTTGCCAGATATTCAAGCTTGTTAGACAGCATAGCCATCTTCACAAATTGATCTTCATCAGAATGTCCATCTGGTGAATCTTCTTCAGATTCACTGGCCTTGTAAGTTTTGGAAGACTTTCCTTTAGATGGTAGAGCAATAGATCTATTCTTCTTAGAGGATTCATGCTCATTCAGACTCATTTCATGTACCTTGAGGGAACTGACAAGATCTTCAACACTCAAAGTGTTTAGATCCTTAGCTTCCTCAATGGCAGTTACTTTGGGTCTCCATCTAGAAGGCAAGCTTCTCAGAATCTTGCTAACATGATCAGAAGCAACATAGCTCTTCTTCAGTATTTGCAGTCCAGATACTAAAGTTTGAAATCTTGAGTACATCTCCTCTATACCCTCATCATCCTTCATCTTGAACGGCTCATACTGATGAACTAGCATTAGTGCCTTTGCTTCTCTAACCTTCTTGCTACCTTCGTAGTTAGCACAGAATGATGCAAACATTGCCTTAGCAGTGGATTTATCACTCATCTTCATATATTCAGTACGAGGTATAGAAGCAACAATGATCCCTCTGATCTTGTGATGCTTTTTGTAGAGTTTCTTCTGAGCAGGAGTGTGTATCCTTCAGCAATAGCAGCTCCTTCTTCATCCAAATCCAGATCATCAACTCCATCTTCAAGAATGTCCCATAGCTCCTCATCCAATCTCATGATGTAGCTGTACATGTTGGTTTTCCATCATGAAAACTCTTCTGGAAATCCATTGAACTTTGGAGCTTTTCCAAAATCTGATTTCCTGTCAGCAGTATCATAGTCATGTTTAACACTATTGTATTTTGTAGATGTAGTTGATTCATCTTCAGTAGACATGTTTTTCTCGGATCTTGATCTGTCACACGGTTAAGTGCTTTGATAACAGAGCAAGCTCTGATACCAATTGAAGGTGAGAAAAACACAAGAAGGGGGGTTGAATTGTGTTTTCTTTTTCTTTAAAAATTCTTCTTCTGATAACACTTCAGAAGCTGGTTAGGAGTGCTTCTGATGTGATGTTCAGAATCAGATATGCAGCGGAATAAAACAGAGTAGAGAAAGGAAAGAAAGACACAAGCAATTATCCTGGTTCCTTCCACAAATCGGAAGTAGTCCAGTCTCCCTTGCACTTCCAAGGATATTTCACTAATAATCACAAAGATTACAAATGCTCAATACTCTCTAAGTATGAGACTTCTCAAAATGCTCAAGCACGCAGGCGAGAGTCTTCCAATGCTCAAGCACTAAAGCAAGAGTCTTCTAATGCTCAAGCACGCAGGCGAGAGGCTTCTATTTAAACAAAAATACAGAGAAAAATGTTTGACTTGAACACTTGATATACAATCAGTGGTGTTCACAATACAATGCAATAAAGACTCTAGACTTGTGAATTTCTAAGATGTACCAAATCAGTGCAGAAATTCAAGGTGCTTTATAGAATCAAATTTGGCAGAGTTTTAGCGCTTTTAACTTGTGTTGATATCTCTTGCCAATCTTCAAGTCTTCACTCCTTTATATACAGGTGTGAAAGAGACGTTGAGATTTTTAGCACGTCTAAAGAGTCGTTGAGTTCCTTTGATCATCCACCAGTAATCTTTTGCCTGATTTGGGTGTAGTCCTTTGAATAATCAACTTCAAATTCATTCCCATCTTGAAGGAACAATTCTGCAGGGAGAGCTGTTATTTTGTCTTGTAGCGTAGACAAAAACAGAGTAGTGGAGGTAGTGGTTGTACACTTGTACTTTGTCAACTCTGATAAGGAAGGACAAATACTCAGTGCTTTTCAAATGACCGTTGATACCTCCCTTTCAATTCTTCGTTCTCTTAGACGAGGTTGAAACGAAAAACAGCTCCTTTGAATCTTCAATTTAAATTTACTGATCACTTGTAGCTTCTGGTGATGATATAGCTTCTGATGAAATCTTGCTTCTGATGGTCTTCTACTTCTGATGAACTTCTGCTTCTGATGACGTCATTACTTCAGAGGCACTTGTTACTTCAGAAGCACTTCTTAGCTTCAGACGCAGTTTTCTTCAAATGCTTTGAATTGCTTTGCTCTCCATTGTTCTGCCAAGACCTATTGAAATTGATTGACTTTGTCTATGGTCCTGTAAACTTGAACAATTATTAGCAATAACCAATTGACAATTTTTAATACCTTGTTATCATCAAAACTCATTAAGGTTTATTGTGAAACACATTTTGTTCCAACACTTCTACCTAAAAGTACTTCGCAATATAGTTTCATGGAGTATGATTTTGGCCATTTCTTTTAAAGATATAATTTTTCTCTCTGTAACCTGATTTTGTTGTGTAGTTATAGGAAAAGAGAATACATGGAAGATTCCATGTTTTTCGCAAAAGTTTTCAAATGACTCATTTTCAAATTCTCCTCCATGATTACTTCTAACTTTCAAGATTTTCAATTCTTTTTCAGTTTGTACTTGAATTCAGAAGGTACTAAACACGTCATATCCTTCACCTTTGGTTCTAAAGAATTTTACTCAAGTCCACCTGCTTTAGTCATCAACTACAACTAATCCATACATCTTCCCATTTATTGATGCAATACTAACTAGTCCAAATAAATCAATGTGAAGTAGTTCTAGAGGTCTGGAGGTAGAGACAATGTTTTTAGGTTTGAAAGTAGCTTTAACATTTTTTCCTTTTTGGCATGCTCCACATAGAGCATCTGAGTGATAGTGTAACTCTGGTAGTCCCTTGACAAGTTTTTGCTTGATAAACTTAGAGATTAACCTAAAGTTAGCATGTCTTAACCTTTTATGCCAGAGTCACTTTTCATCACTCACTGATAGAAGGCAAACGACATTCTAATCAACCAGTTAAGAAAAATTAATCTTATAAACATCACTTTTCCTCTGACCTATGAACATTATGGATTGGTCAGACTCATTGATGATTGTACATGTGTTCTTATCAAACTCCACTTTATACCCACTATCACAAAATTGACTTATAATAAGTAGGTTATGTCTTAGTCCATAAACTACGCATACATTATTGATTGAGATAAAAGAGTTACTTATAGTCCCCGTACCAACAATATTGTCTTGTTGGTTTCCTCCAAAGCCCATAGTACCTCCCTCTTTCATGGTCAGGGTTTGGAACAAATGCTTTTATCATGTCATGTGTCGCGAGTAGCCACTGTTTAGATACCATGATTGGTGCTTTGGTTTCCCTATGAAGCATACCTAAAACATTCACAATATCGCACTTAAGTACCCATATCTTAATTATGGGCCCTTTGAGGTTAGTTTAAAAGACATTTTCCTCTTCAGAACCTTCAGCTTTAAACTATGTTGCGCAAAAAAATTCAAGACTTTTGATTTACAAGTTTTTGGTCTTGAATCTTTCCTTACTTTGGGTTTTGAACTCTTCTGAAACTTGAGTTCAAGAGTCTTTGGTTTTGATTTGATCAGAACCTTAGATTGTAAGGTCTCAGATTCTGACTTGTTCAGAACCTTAGCTTTTTCAGCCTTTGGAACAAAGTGGGAATACAAACCCTTTTGTATGCACTCATAACAAGGAGGTTTCTTTGTTTTCATAGGAGTCTGCACCTTTTTGAAAGGAGATTCTGTTGTGAATCTAATTCCTTCTTATTTGTTCCTACTTACTCCATAAATCATGTAAGCTAATTTACTTTTGTCAATACCACCAATGATAAACTCTTCAAGAGAATTATCAAATTTAGTCAAAGGTATATCAATTTTCTTGATGTTTGAAAGTTGGGTTTTCTCTAAAATTTCATTTATCATTTTGAGATTTTCATTTTGGATTGACAGACTTTTATTTTGGTGTTCCAAGAGCTTGGACTCTTGTGTCAACAAATCAAACTATTTTTGCAAGGTTTTTAAAGCTTTTGATTTGTTTAGACAACATCCTACAAGCTCCTTGGCAGTTTCAACATACTCTTCATAAGTCAGTTTAGAGAATACCTCATCATCATCATCATAGTTTGAACCATATTTTGCATTAGAAGTTGTTATGGCCACCAGACCGAGATTAGCTTCTTCTTCATCCTGATCAGATTCTGATTCTTCATTATACTTATCCCATGTTGCCATGAGACCCTTTCTTAGCTTGCTCAAGTAGCTCTCTTTCTAGGAGCTCTCGTTCTTCGACTTGTCCTTTTGTAACTCTGGACGATAAACAATGAAATGATCAAGTTTCTTGCAGTTGAAGCATCTCTTCTTATCTTCTTTCTTATTTCTGAAACCTGATCCTTTAGATTTAATTAACCAAGTTTCTTGATGTCTCATAATTTATCATCGACATCAATGATGTAATTGTACATCTTACTCTTCCACCACGAAAACTGACAAGCATCTCCATTAATGGATGGTGGTTTTATAGAAAAGTTATACTTTTCATTAGTGGTGTTGTAATTAGTTGATAGCAGCGTTGTGGTTCCTACCTGAAACAGAAGGACCATAAGCACTCTCATTAGTATACATGTTTTTCTCTTTGGATCTTTGATTGTGGCACGATTAAGTGGCTGAGTGCAAATTATGCTCTGATACCAAGTAAAGGTGACAAAAACACAAGAAGGGAGGTTGAATTGTGTTGGCTTTTTCAAAAAATTTCTAAGTGTTTTGCACTGGTCAGAGTCTGATGAGTTCAGAATCTAACACAAAGTCTGATACATGCGGATAAAAACAAACATGAAGAGAGAGAGAGAGAGAGAGAGCAAACACAATCAATTATATTGGTTTCTCCTACATTCTAGGAGTAATCCAAGAGCAGAGTCTTATTATCGTTCTTCAAGTATTTAGCTCCTTAGATAGGCAAGGATTTGTTAGACGTTTGAGAAGAGTGTCATCACATTAAGAGTCGTTGAGAAGCTTCAAATCAGGATGTTAGGCCATTACCTAATATGGATAATGTCATTGATTAAAAATTTGAAATTCCTTTGTTGAAACTGGAATTATCCGTTTATTCTCTTTGTCCTTGAAGTTTTTTGTTTGTTTCTACACATGGTCAGAAGAAGACAAATTGTATTATCAGAGTCTTGATAGAGACAACAACATAAGAGGATAAATCTGATGTGAATTCTGGGTCCCTCTGGGTCTTCTATTCTTCAGAGTCTGATGGTCTTTAGAGTCTGATGTAGATCTTCAGGTTCTGATTGACTTTCTTTCTTCTGATCCAAGGTGTTGACTTCTGATTAACCTTTCTTGAGATCTTCTACCATAGTCTATTAGCTTCTCTTATACTTTTGATGCTCTTTTACATGTTCAGACCTTATTAAATTTTAATATATGGTCCTGCACACTTGAACATATATTAACATGTCCAATTGTTTTTCAATATTGTGTTATCATCAAAACTCTAAAGAAATTGTTCAAACCAATTTTGTTCCAACATGTTATTTAGAAAGAAAGGAAAAATAAAATTTTTAATCACAAGGAAGAAAAGTTATAACAACTATTAGACAAATTAATCTCCTCTCTTTTTTGTGGTTGAAGGAAAGAACTACTACTTTTACTTTTGATCATCATAACCAGTAGTGACTTACTTCCATACAATGTTTTGGCATTGACATGTAATTATTCTTTCTCGTTTTGCTTGCTTGTTTTTACAATGTAACGGATTGCTAAACCATTTTTGTTCTATTTTGGCACTCCTTTGTGTTGGGAAGAACTCTTTGTTATTGGTAATATAATTTATTTTAGTTTGTTAAAAAAATAATTAAAATAATAGTATTGGACATTATGAGAAAAAAAATTATTTTATCTTCATATAAAAATATTGTATTTTGATGTAACATTTTTTTTTTTTAATTTTACCGTTTACTTAATTATTTTTTTTATCATGTAAGTATATATTTTAACGATAGTTATTATAATAACAATTGACCGTGTGCTTATTTTGCTTACAACCAGCTCATGAAGAAATAATATAGTAGTGTACATGTGTTTAATTTGTTGTAGATGGTCAAGCCCGTCTATTTTGAAAGAGACGCCACATTAAAAAAGTTGTATGTGCAAAATTGTTTTGAATCGTCAATCCACCACTATTAAATTCTTATAAAATTTGTAAATATGAGATGGAATCATATTTTTTTTTTCTGATGTTGATGCGTTGATATAAACAACAAAAAATTATTTGAACACACTTTTCTACACAAATACGACAATATTTGATGCATTTGATTAAAAAATTATTGACGCGCTGCCAATATTTTTTTATTATAGAGGAAGATGTTTGAAACACAAATATAAACTAATTTCACTACTGTATTAATTAACCAAAAAAAATTGTAAATTGTTAATTACTTTTGAAACTTACATGCTTCTGTAATTTTTTAAACTATATTAAATAAGTGGTTAACACCTTTAATATTTTGATTAATGATGTAGTTAAAATGGTTAATGAACTTATGTTGTAAATGTTTTTTTTTTTTTTGACAAACTTATGTTGTAAAACACTAAACAATTGAATAATTAAAAGTTCCATGTTTGCCGAATGAGTAGTGTTATTTGAACATCAATTTACTTGACAATCAAATGGACAACCACATTTTTACAAAAAAAATTATGTATTGGCACAAATATCAAAGTAATAGAGAGAGAAAGTAAAAATATAATATGAATATGAGAGAGAAAGTTATCACAAAAAGTTGTTAGAAAATGGTTGTAAAAATATCATTTCTCTTGCCAAATATATAAATATTGTATGTATATCATCAACTTTTGTGTCAAAATGTGTGTTCCAACAATAACACACATGGTAAGAAAAAGCCAAAATCAAACAATTTATGCCCAAGTTAGTAAAACACGTGCATCAAAAGTATATTATATGAAAGAAATAAAGATCATGGGCATAATATAAGGCTATATATACCTTTGTATTGTGTTCATTGTTCAAAACATAGAAGAGTTGCAAGCAAATTTACACTTCACTTCATATACACACCCTTAGAAACACAAGACATCACCCAAGAAAATGGATTCCAGTAGCAATGGCAGTGAAGAAAGTCAGTTGTATCATGCTCAAATCCATCTGTACAAACATATATACAGCTTTATAAATTCCATGGCACTCAAATCTGCTGTGGAACTAGGCATAGCTGATGCAATCCACAACCATGGAAAACCAATGACTCTTACTGAATTAGCTTCATCTTTGAAACTCCATCCTTCGAAAGTTAGTGTCCTGTATCGTCTCTTGCGCCTGCTAACACACAATGGTTTCTTTGCAAAAACAACACTGATGAATGGCAAAGAAGGAGAAGAAGAAACAACATATTCTCTCACTCCTCCTTCAATGCTTCTCATAAGTGGCAAATCAACATGTTTGTCACCATTTGTTAGCGGAGTGCTTCATCCATGTCGTCTGAACGTGTGGCACTCCTCTAAGAAATGGCTCACTGAGGACAAGGAACTCAGCCTATTTGAGAGCGCAAGAGGAGAGACATTTTGGGACTATCTTAACAAAGATACTGAATCTGATGAACTGAGTATGTTTCAAGAGGCTATGGCTGCTGATTCTCAAATCTTCAACCTTGCTCTAAAAGAGTGCAATCATGTGTTTGAAGGTTTGGAGTCTATAGTTGATGTTGGAGGTGGAAGAGGAGGTTTCACAAAACTCATCCATGAAGCTTTTCCTGACCTCAAATGCACAGTATTTGATCAACCACAGGTTGTGGCTAACTTGTCTGGAGATGAAAATTTGAAATTTGTTGGTGGAGATATGTTCAAATCTATCCCTCCTGCAGATGCTGTTTTACTCAAGGTACGTTCACCAAATGTTATTGAGTAAAAGATATTTTTTTTTTGGTAATTATGTTATGAAAATTACTGTCCATTCTCTTATATCTGCAGCATTGGTAGTTAACTGCCGCTGACACTTTTAACATCGGTCGAACCGACTTAAAAAGCGAATGAACCGATCTTAAAAGTGTCAATGGCAGGACTGCCGCTGATATAAGGGAATGAGGAATTTCATAACTGAGATGAGTAATTTTCTTATGTTATTGGTGTGAAGTATTTTACCAATTTTTTTGATGACTGATTAATCTTGGCAATAAAGAAGAACTAATATACTCTTAAACAACAGATTTTAGCATATCGATTTATTAACTATATAGATAAAATCTTTTTTTTACAGTGGATTTTGCATGATTGGAATGATGAATTGTCCTTAAAGATATTGGAGAATTGCAAAAAAGCTATTTCAGGAAAAGGGAAAAAAGGAAAGGTGATAATCATTGACATATCAATTGACGAAACAAGTGACAATCATGAAACAAATGAGTTGAAATTGGACTTTGATTTCATGATGATGACTTTGTTAAATGGAAAAGAAAGAGAGAAGAAAGAATGGGAGAAACTTATACTCGACGCAGGCTTCAGCAGCTATAAGATTACTCCTATATGCGGCTTCAAGTCTATCATCGAAGTTTATCCTTAATTTTGATTAGAACTTGTTTCACTTAAGTTATGATTAAAATTCAATAAGTTTGTACTCAAAAGTCAAATTGATAGTCACAACTGAATAATGTTAATTAAGGTGCTATGTTGTTTGGTATTCATATGCAACTTTCTTACCATGTATGATCTTAGCCAGTCAATTTCTTTGAAGATGTTAAATTTGGTTCCAAAATTCCTCCCTTTACCAATCTTCAGAGACTCAATTTGTACTTCTTTTCGTAGATGCTTCTTGTTTATTTTGAGTATTTTCCTAGCTGCATTTTGTCTACATTTGTTTTAATATCAGAATCACAAAATAATAGAGGAAAAACAACAACTCTAAAACAAATAAAACACTAAGTTGAGCTTGAAAATCTAAACCAAGGATTAATGAGTACCGGAGATCCATCAGATGGCTTCAAGCTTCGTTGATTTTGATCACCAACCCAAACATCGCTCTGCTTCGGCTTTAGTATTGTTGTGATCATCGTGTAACCCAAACTACTAAACTTGGGGCATTTACCATAGTCCACAACAGCAGTAGAGGGTTATGATGTAAAAACAACATATATGCAGAAATAGAAAGCAAATCCATATAATATGTTCATATTAATTCAAAATTCAACAATACAAAACAACCTAAATGCAATGACAATATTCTAATATAAATGATTTCAGAATTTTATACGTCTACATTGGGTTGTGAATCACCATGCAATACGACACTGCATTATGGGTTACCATTCAACCTGACAGCACAATGAGGGATGTATCCAACCAGTAACAAGACTCAGATTCCATTTCTCTTTGGGATTCTGGTGGGTTGATTGTTTTTCCTTCGAGATCGGAAGTTAATGTCTAGTTTTAATTTTAGTTATGATGCTTTTTGCGGTGGACTGGGAGTTGAGCAGTGCCTTATTGATTTGCTTTTTAATTCTGGTGGGCTGATCGTTTTTGCTTGAGATGGAGGGCCAGTTTCTAGACTCAAGTTTTTGGTCCTGTTATGGTATTTTCTCCAATGGATCGGGTGTTGATTGATGATCAAATATGAATAAGTGCAGGGTTAATTGATTTTCGGGTGTTTATTTGGGCTCAGTTGTGCGAATATAAGGTAAGGTGATGTTATATAGGAGTTTGGTTTATTTGATGGTTTTTTGGAGGGGTTTTGGTGCGAGTAGCAGTTGATAGGTGATTGAAACTTGTTTCTAAGGTCATTCATGATGTAGTTTGAGGATTTTGCTCAATGCGTGGGGGGTTTTGCTTTGATTTTGGTGTTGGCTTTGGTTTTGGTTGTTAGTAATTTGATTGGTTTTGGTGGTAGCCCTCAGTTGGGTGGTGTCTTTATTCGGGTTTTTGATGTACGGCGTGTATGAGTTTTCTTTTGGGTGTTCTACCTATATATGACGCACTTTAATTTCTTGTTTCTTTGGTAACACGTAAACGAGTTTTCTTTGATTTTCACCCTTCACATGACTCATGTCTAGGGGATGTGAACTGGTATATTTGAATAAAGATCCAACTAAGCATTTAAACAACGACACCGCATAATAACACATGTGGGCACATCGAAATCTCAGCCTAAAACCAAAGGTTAAAGTGCTCGATGTCCGCTCCCGTACATCCTTATCCATTAAACCCAAGTAAAAAAATCAAGATATGGACAGAGTCCCAAGCGGGATGGCTAAGACGAGGATAAACATGAATAACATGTACTTCTTTATAAGAACTTACTCCTTAAAAATCTTAAAAGAACTACTTAGGTTTTTACCACTAACAGGGGACAAGAAACATTATAAATAGAGACCCTGAAATTATTCCCAAATCATTACTTAAATAACCTAAAGCTCGAGTTTCTGCGTAGTATTATTGCAGACAAGGCATCTAATATTGTACGCTCTACAAGTACAATAACCATAACAAAAAGGACTCATGGCACATAAAATTTTTAACGATCGCAGGACCCTCAAATTTTTTGTGGTTCAAACCATCACAAAAGTCTCTCAGAACGCCACAAAATACTTTTTCTTGTTATGGAAGTTAACTCCTATGTAACCATAAGCAATTGACTGGTGTTAAACCAAAATGGATTCTTAACAATACCTCTGAAGTTTTGATGATAACAAACTATAAAGAACAATTGAATATGTTAATGTGTGTTCGAGTGTGTATGACCAAAGAATTAAATTATGACTCTCAAAGTCAAGTTTTGGCTCTGAAATATCAAGACATTTAGCGCATAAGAAAGCATCCTAATCAAAAGAGAAGCTATTATGACTTCAAGCAAAATCTGAAGAAATTTAACTATAAACTCAACACTTTGATCAGAAGAAGCATTTTGTTATGAAGCAGAATAGGAATTTTGTTATGAAGCTTTTGATATAACTGACTCTGAAGGATTATGAAGAATGGAGCATCTAAAGATGACATCAACATCTAAAGACGTTGACCTAATTTGTCGTTTTCTGAAAGAATATCTCTATCAGACTCTGAATAGTTCATTTTGTCGCATTCTCATCTCGTGCAGAAACAAACAAGAAATTTCAAGGATAAAGATAATGTAACAGATCATTCTATTATAAGCTAATGATTTTCGATTGACTATTTCTACGTCTCTGATCAAACTTCTCAAGCACTTAATTGATGCGTTGGCACCTCTTCATCAACGTCTCTCTCATTCTCTCCTATATAAGAACCTGAGCAGTTGAAGAAATACAACAAGACTTCTATCTTTTTACAAGTATCATTACTCTATTAAATTAAATAGCGCACAAATACTTAGAAAAATTCTTACAAACTTTGAACCTTAGAATTTTTTAAGTGTTCAGAAGTCACTTGCACTTTAGGTTTTTTATACCTCTGATTGTATATCAAGTTTAAAGACAGTCGTATTTATTTGTTAAACTCTTATTGTAGAAGTCCTCATGTAAGAGGCAAAGGAAGTCTGTGTGTTTGATTGATTTGATTTCGCTGAATTTTCAGTTTCAGACTCTGATTGAACCTTGCTTTTGATTAGACGACTCTGAACTATTTTAAATAAACACTTAAGTTTTTTTAAGAAAAAAAAACTCACACAATTCATCTCCTTCTAGTTTTTTCTCACCTTAATTAAAAGGCTATTGATTCATACTCGACTGGAGGCATACCCAACCCCAATACTTCATTTATGTTATATAATACTTGGACGATCGTCAATTCAAAGATGCATTATTTTAAATCTCACACTCACTTGAAAACTTATACTAACTTGAAGGTCGAAGTGTTAATACACCATCGAACATCAATTTCATTGTAGATTCCGACCAAGCTCAATCAATCGAGAGGCATTTCTTCCACTGATAGCGAATAAGCGAGTCTCTAAGTTTAGTTCAAAACATTGAGTTTTGTAGTGGTGGTTTATGACTTGATGATATTCTTCCATGGGGATTATTGCCTTCTTCGATGTTTAATTTTTTTTCTCTCTCGACTGTTTAAAGTTTAGAATAGTTAAATTGTGAGTTGCTTTATATTGCATGTTAAGAATCCAGTAATTTATTCTATTTATGAAAGCTTGAGCCATTGAGAACAGGTGTAAGGTTATAGACTTACACCAAATCTCATATTTAGAAATCAAATCAAATGTGTATCAATAGTCTTCACTCGGCGCCGATTAAAACAAATTATGTTGTACATTGAGGCACACCATGTGCTTCAACATTAATAAATTATTAAATTTCTTTTTGTTCTTAACAAGCTTAACAATAACATTATTAAATTTGTTCTTTCTAACAATATTATGACAGAGTTTCCAAGTTTAAATCTAAGAATATTTAATTCAATACTTCATAAAATTTAATTAGTTTTATAAAAAGTTCTACGTCCCTTGTAAAGTAATGCATCCCCTAAAAAATGCATGCTATTAAACAAGTTTTTAAAATATCCCTCTCACCTCCCTCAAAAAAAAAAAAATATCACACTCACCTAAAATCTAATCTAGTTTTATAAAATAGGACAGCTGTAAAATAATGTGAACAAAACTTGACCTCGATGAAATAAAATAGTGGTAGTCCCCTTGCAAAACTCATGCTATTAAACAAGTTTTTATTTTGAAGGATCTATTAAACAAGTTTGTAAAATCACAAAATAAATTTAAAACCTTCACGAAGGGACAATAAAAAAGTGAGTTGTAGAGTCATTGAAACCAAACTAGACTCCAAAGAGTTAGGTGTGGTGCAATATAGAAAAATAATATCACATGGCTCCCAAACTCATGTATGCATTTGAAAGTATTACAAATGTCCTTTAAATTGTATGTAATAGTTTTGAAACTCTTTTAATTTGGAGTAAATTATAATTAAAATGATTAAAAAATATGTTCAAATAACGTAAGATGACATGTCATCAATGACACAATAGGTTAAACACATTAGATTGACTCGTTTAACCCTTTTTTTTCAGGGCGGATTGAGACTTTGACAATTTTTCAGTTTTCACCTCACATAGTGGAGGAAAAAAATGTTTAATCCATCAATTTTGTTTCTTGATTTTAGCATCATGATATTAATAGTTAGTTGGTTGGTAATTCATGAAGTATTTATTTTGAACTTCTTTTGATTTATTATAGATTTTTAAATTAGGTAATTTATAAGTTTGAATGATAATTTTCATATTTTTAGTGGAATCATTAGTTATATATTTAAATTCTTTTAAATTGACTTTAAATTCATATATATATATATATATATATATATATATATATATATATATATATATATATATATATATATATATATATATATATATATTTACATTGTTTTTGTAAAAAAAAATATTAATAATTTAAAAAAAAAAAAAAAAAACATTGACGGATCAACCTGTGTATCCATCGCCCATCGGTCACCATAAAATGGGGCAGTGTGGTGAGATTTTCATCCATATATCTCTAGTTGATCCTCCCATTTTTTGACGGGTTATGACGAGGTGGGACGGTACAGGACGGGTTGGTCCGTTTTGCCATCGCTAAATTTCTTCTAAACCTCACACCGACCTAGAAAATTATGTTGGTATATATGGCCAATAAGGATGCGCTCTAGAGGGGGTGAATAGCAATTTAAAAAAGTGTTTTGGTGAAAGCATTTTGAAAAGATATTGACTTATTGGAATTATGCTTTGAACAATCACAAACTATGACAAATTGTTAAAACTATGCATTAGTAAGATTTACAAGAGAATTGAGAGATTCACAAGCTAAATCTTATTTCAATCAATTATTAATAAAATTTAAACAATTTTCAAAACAAGACAATTTCATAACCAAATCCAAAATTAAAAAAACAAGCTAAAAACCAAGAACACAATGTATATGCAATGGGTTAATTGACTAAGGATCGAAACTAATTGATCCAAGTGAAATAGTGAAAACCTAATTCAAGGTATTAGGCCAATTTTAACCGAAAAGAACATAGATAAAAATCAATTTATATCCGATCAATTAATCAATTCAAGCATATACAATTATCAAAATTAAAGAGGATAAGGAAGAGAAGACAACACCGAGGTTTTTATAGTAGTTTTCGTACTCGCTTCGGGCTACATCTACTTTTTTTTGTGAAAAACGCATCCACCAAGGATTTCCACTAATGTAACAATGTTGAATTACAGATGTGATTACAAGAGTTCCTTAAAACTACCCTGGTTCTTCAACCCCTATGTAACCACTCCCCACAACTTAAAATACCCTTTGAATTTGGTGCTTCTTGATGTCTTCGAATCCTCAATCACCCGTGCAACCCTTCAAGCTCTTCGATGCTCCGTCTGGCAATTGGATCCCCTTGAACACAAGAACAATTAGAAAGAACCCCCAAGACTTTTGGAGTTGGAATGAGATTATTCACTTCAATTTAGAACCTTGATTAAGCCCAATCAATTTCCTTGAAAGAACCAACTTATAATCCCTATAGCAACCTAACAATCTAAGACTCAAAGACCAACGTGATTCTAAGAAAAAGTGTTTAATCTTGAAGAATTTATGAACTTTGAGGTTTGTGAACTCTAGAGAGAATAGTTGCAAATGATTCAATAATTTGAGTGTTACGCGGAAGAGTATATATATATATTTGAGTGGCAAGTGTAAAAACTTGGTAAAAAAAACATAGTGAATCAATTTACTAAATGTGTGAACCGATTCAGACAGCAAAAAGACAAGCCATATGAAATGATGATTGATACGATTCAGACTAAATTTGACTCAACTCAAAAGAGCTCAGGATGAAGATTGAAACGGTTCAGACTCATTTGAATCGATTCAACATAAGTCAGAGAGTTTCCATAAGTCAGAGACTAAATAACGATAAAATATTTTCTTTCAAAATAAATCCACCGGAGAAGAAGAAAATTATTCACTGATTATATTAATAAATTCATACTTGTCGTTCAATAATCATAAACAAGAAAATAACAAAGTTTCCAAGATTCAACTCAAACTGCAATTAAAATTTAAATCGTCATCCCCAACCCTAGTGTTACAATATCAGAGCTCGTATCGACTACATGCTTATTCAACTACTAATAACAGAACTAAACGGAGGGCATCCCGTCATCTCCACTTTCTAAAACATCTCATAGCTACTCTTGTCAACCTGAGTATCTGTACTCAAAGTACAGCCACCATAAAGAAAACAAAACAACAAAATAAGGGGTGAGAAATCCTGTCATAACATAATAATAGGGAAAAACACGCATATTAAATAAATATCAAAATAATATAATTTCCACCATATCTTCACTCTCAATAATTATTATTCATAATCTCTTCTTTCACATATCACTGCAACACATCATTTTCACAATTGCAACCACCAAGCACAAAACATCATCATATATATGCATATGGACTCTCCTATTGACCAATATGAATGCGGTACCACACCTACTCATCATTTTGCCAGAGTTATGTTACTGGACTTTCACCTACATAATTTGCCAAAAGTATTTTACTGGACTTTCACCTACATAATTTGCCAGAGGTATATTACTGGACTTTCACCTTCATAATTTGTCAGAGGTATATTACTGAACTTTTCTCGACATCAATGCACGACACCATGCTCTAGACTCAATATGAACGTAAAGAATTAAATTCGACAAGTATTACACGTATACACTTAATCACATAACCCACATATTAATGCACGACTCTAATGCAAGCACTCAAAACACAATCACCACATCATCACAACAACATAAACATCGTCATTCTCATCATTATTATAATATAACATCAACATTTCCTATCGTAGTAATTTCTTTACATATATATAATATTAATCGTCATCACTCTTTGTGACAGTATGGATTCATCATCATTACTCTCTATCAACCATTTATATCACCACCTTATCTCTTTATCAATCCAACCCTTACGCATGACTCATTTCTACGTCAACATCCCTCTATTTTAATTCATTATTCATTTTATGGAAATACTCAATTCTCTCCTTTATTTTAGGCTCTCTATAAACTTATCTCTGATATCATATCTTATTCCTCATTCCTAATCTCAAGATGTTTTCTTATTCATTATCATTACATACAACTTACCCTCCCTACATAACTAGGTTCTTCCTCAGCATTGCCATTAAATCTTTCATATTTATTCTCCTCAATAAAACTATTTTTTATCTTATTACTTTGTTGTGATGTTCGTAGTCATCTATTCATCATCCATTCCCCTAATCTTAACTTCATTCTAATTTAAAGTTATTATCTCACCATATCATTAATTTCGACTTCAGCAACTTTCCTCACTAAGACTACATTATAATTCAAGGTTTCATTCTCTCAATACTAGTCGTTATTATTATCGTCAACCATTATAATTATTACCTCTTATCCTCTTTCCTATTCATCTTGCCCTCTTCTAATTGATCCCCGTTTTATTCATCATTATCATCATTCCTATTATCTTTTATTACTTAATATACAACTCCTTATCTTCCCTTACATTTCATCTTAACGACCCTCTCATCGTTTACAATCATCTATATTAGACTAATATATTCTCTATTCATTTTTACACCTTATACATTACTATCTAACATTCATCTTAAGTTCTTTAACTACCTTGACTCTTTTACTCTTTCACTTAACGGTATTCCTAAACTCATTATTGGTTTAAGGATATTATGCATAACCTCATCAGTTACTCGGAAGAGCACCTACTTCATATCCCCTTTCATCATCCTCTTATACTCCTTTTACTATATCGTGTGTTTTTAGACTCACCACGTACCCACGCTATTTGCTCTATTGAATTTTTGTCTTATAACCTTAGTTAATTGGATATCTTTTTTCACTGTTATTATGACCAACTACCTTGCCCAATGTTTTAACTCCTACTCGCAACATAACCCACTTCATCAATTACTCGTCACCCTAAACAAGATAAGTCTTCAGCTTTGCTCGTCATTCACAAACATCATTCATTATCACCATTAAACAATTATCATATCAACATAGATCTTCATCTTACAACAGTAACTTCTCATCATTAAACAACATCTTACACAAGCATATGCACACATCACATTCTTTTGTTATTCATTACTACATTTTAAATCTACTCTCGTCATTCGTTCTCTCCATCACTACATCTTTCATTCTAATTTAAGTGTTTACCCCTCTACTAATATTCCTCGTAGCGTCATCCATATTATCTTTCACTTCCTATTTCCAATTCATCTTGACATTCTTAATTTCTCATAGACTATTATCTTCGGTTCATATTTAAGCTTGTTAATATCCTGAGGTGATCACTTCTACTTATGCTCGAACACCCTCTCTCATCTATATATGTAATTTAGGGGTCCTTACATTTAATTTACACACTAATATATTTCTGAAAATCACTACTAATTTTATAAATGTTGAAGAGTCCACTAAAAGGATTGTACTAAAATTTCATTAACGTATCATGACCCAAGTGCGGTGTTTAAATCATAACTCAAGTTCTAGAGAGACTAATGGATTCTATCCAATGGTAAATGAAATCTAACACATTTATCTACATCTTTCATGAAGAGACCTAAATCCAATTCAGTACAGAGAATGGTGGAAAGATTGGTTTTCTTGAACCTAGGCAGATCGCATGGCCGTGCTGACCCCTGTGTAGTATTTTGATCATAACTCACGTTTTGAACGTTCTCTTGAAGTGAGATCAAAGCCATTGGAAAGCTAACATCCATACCTACAACTTGAATGTTTACACCAAGACCCACTTCAGAACGAAAATGGGTGAAAAACACTCATATGTGGGCACTAGGCGCCAGGAACAGGCACCTGAGGCGCCAGCTCTCGGGTTGTGGGCGCTAGGCGCCCTTACTGCCGCGCAGCGCTGAGATGTGTCCAAATTCTACGTTTTTGAGCTACGAGAATGCTTCTAAATTGCCCTAAATGTCCACTCTAAGAGCCCTTATAATCCCAAACTGATATGAAACAATACTTAGGGTTACCCTAACATGCAAACACTACTTTTTCACACAATTTATCTAATTGCATCACTTTTTTTTTTATCAAAGCAATAAAATATAAAAGCAAGAGAGGCCTGAACCAATCTAACTGCATCACTCTTCATATGATTAAATTCTCAAATCAATTACCCAAACTTTGGTTTTTGAATTTTAATCTTTCAACAACAACAGTAACCCTCAATTCTCCTGTTTCAACTTTATCTTTTAGTTAGTTCATCATCATTCTCCAATCACAATCTCACATCATACAACAACATCCTACTCTAACCTCTTTACATCCCCACAATAAAAATATAAACCCTAGAGTTGATTAGATTCTCCTCCTTACCTAGAATCCGTAGAAACCTTCGGTTTGGCTCGATGTTGTTGCATTAGGGTTCCACTTCTCTCCATCTGCTTCTCTTCTACTTTTCTCTCATCAGCAAAACTGATTTCTAAACCCTAATATTCCCATTTATATATGGGCTCACTAATCGTTATAATTGCCTTTATTTCTTACGCACTACTCTTTTACTTCTCCCCTCCCCCACTTATTAAAATCTTACTTTCTACACCCACGACTCTTCATTTATTTTTTTAGGACTCTCCTCTTCGTTTCTTTTTAATTTTTTCAAACCACCTCCCACTCCACATCATTATTTCTATTTTCTCAACAACAAAATAATACTCAAGCACAAGAAGCATCAACAATAATAATAATCAAAACTCAACTTATTAAAAATCGTAGAATTAATTAAAAATAGAAAATTGGGGTGTTACATTCGGCATTGCTCAATCAATCGATATGCATTTCTTCCAGCCATTTGCTAACAAATTTAGTTCATAACATTCAGTTTTTTTAGTGGTGTTTTATGACTTGATAGTTGATATTCTTTAATGGGATTATTGCGCGTCATTTCCTTCTTCAATGTTTAAACTTTTTTCTCGACAAATTCGATGTTTAAACTTTATAATGGTTAAATTGTATATTGTTTTTTATTGCACTAGTATAGACATCCGTGTCAAATACGGGTTAGAATTTCGTCATAATTGATGGAGATATTATTATGATGTAATAAATGACAACATTGATAAAAAAGTGAAAGCTGAACAACAAATAAGTGAAAAGAAAAAAACTTATACTTAAGCCTTAAAATTTTGGATGAAGATGTTGTAGCATTTTCACTTGTGTGGTTGCTCTTTCTCAAATGTGTTAATCCACAATAGTTGGCTCTCTCCGAAAGCCCAATTGTGATATGATATCTCGCATCAACATTGCAGGGGAGCGGGAGTGGTTTTTGTTGGAGGATCACAAACATAGAGAGTCTGACACTTATTGAAGAGATGTTAATATGTAAAGTGTGACTTAAAATTTGATATTGTATGCAAGAGTAAATGTTGAACAACATATAAGTGTGATGATCCATATTTAATGTCTTAAGCCTTTGGATGAAGATTTGAGTTCAATCTCACTTGTTTGATTGCTTTTAACCTAATTTGATTATACAACCCATTTTAAGCTCCTTTGGAAAACCCAACATTGTGACAATTAGTTTTGTTAGTTTTTTGGTGTCATTTGTTTAACTCTTTTTTTTTTACCTTAAATTATAATTTTTAAATGCCATTAGATTTCATTCAAAAAATGTAAATGTGTTTTGTTGAGTTGACAAAATACATAATAATTAGACATTTTAAATTGATGGGGTATTTTTAAATGAGTTTAATATTTTGGTAGCATATTTATTCAGTAATCTTCAACTCCTTCGATAAATCCATAAAATTACCATGCATCTAACTCTATTCCCTATGCTCTAACGAATAAACACACACTCCTTACTTTTTTCTTTATCATTTCTCTCAAGTTCAAATTTTTTTTTCTTTTTCTTTTTATACTTTACTTTCACTCTTTACATGAAAGAAAGGAACAAAAAATCCCACTATGAAACCAATGCAAACCCACATTTTTTTTACCATGTTGTGCCTCTGACTTTATTTTTCTATCTCACCAAATCACAAATATAAAGAGTCCCACACTTAAGGGAGAGATGTTAATGTGTCATGGGTGAGTTAAACTTATACATTGGATGCAAGAGTATATATTGACAATATATACGTGAGATGACAAATATACTTGATGTCTTAAGGTTTTAAGTGAAGATGTAGTTTCAATACCAATTCTAGAATTTCTCTTAGTCAAATGCGATGATCTAATAATCCATTGTAGGTTCCCTCTAAACTTTGAACATTTTGATAAAAAAATTGTTTTGTTTTTGTTGTTCCTTTCAAGTAAATTTTGTTTAGTTATGAGTAGCTAAACTCTTGGTTTGATTGAGACATGATGAATCTATTGTAATATGTGATCCAAGTAGTTGAAACTCTCTTTATTATCAATGTTATACAATCTTTATTCAAAATTATTTGTGTTCATTGCTTTTATTATGATTGTTTGCATGACTATTAACCCTAACTTCTTTTAGTCATGTTAATTGACCTTAGGTATTAATTGACTAGTAACCCTATCTTTTAATCCTAAAATAGTAATTATGTTTAACTTTACATATGAAACTAGAGATAGGAAGTTGCGAGTTATGACTTAGGAATTAACGTTCAGACATAGCTTATGCGGTTGTTCAATCGGTTTAAGAGATTAATAGGTTATAACTTAGGAAAGAGTTTTGAGTCAAAAGATTGATCAAACTAATTAGTTAATTTGTCTTAAAGAAAGAATAATCATTGAGAGTGAAGAGAGGTAAACTATTCACATAGGACAATAGCGGATTCACCGGTTTAATCATTCATCTCCGATATATTTTCCAAACAAATTCTATATTTACTTTTTGTTGCACTCAAATCTACTGCCTAAGGCAAACTAAATAACCTTTACATATTCTAAACAATAACGTCATTGCTAAAAATTGAGATTAATACAGTCCTTGTAAAATGATATTTATTACTACTTCGATAGTTTTTTGTACACTTGCCAGAATTCTATCAGTTAGCAATCGATGTATGCATTTCTTCATTTTGGATTTCGGCATTGCTCAATCAACCGATACATATATTTCTTACACCGATCTGCAAACAAGTTTAGTTCATAACATTCAGATTTTTAGTGGTGGTTTTATGACTTGGTAGTTAATATTTTTGACACGAAATAGGATCCTTTGAGTCATTGATAACAGGTGTAAAGGTTATGAACTTACACCAAATCTCATATTTATTTAGAACCAAATCAAATGTATATCCAGCACATGCGATCGGTAGTCTTCAGTCGGCGCCGATTAAAACAAATTATGTTGTACATTGAGGCACACCATGTGCTTCATCATTAATAAATTATTATTTTCTTTTGTTCTTTCAAACAAAAAATAATGACACAGCTTTCAAGCTTAACAATAACATTATTTAATCGTAAAAAAAAAATTAGACAGTTACATTTTTAAATCATTTAATTAAATCTAAGAATATTTAATTCAATACTTTACAAAATCCAATCAGCTAATGTACACGTGCATATTAAACTAGTTTTATAAATATCATAACAAATATAGAATCTTCACGAAGCTCTATAGGACAGAGCAGTAAATGTGAACAAACTTTTTTTTCTTTTTAAGAAAATGTGAACAAAACTTGACTCAGAAGAAAATAAAATAGTACTACGTCCCTTGCAAAACACATGCTATATTAAACTAATTTAAAAAATCTAAAAATAAATTTAAAACCCTAGTGAAGAGGTCTATAAAAAAGTGAGTTGTGGTGTCACTTAAACCAAACTAGACTCTTAAGTGTAGAGTGTGGTACGATATAGAAAGATAATATATCACATGGCTATCAAACTCATGCATGCAGTTCAGTACGATTCCTATGATGGAGGTTCTTCTGGACTTAAGGTAATCATCACTCATTTATCATTTCTTTCAAAGTATAAATAATCCATACTAAAATAGAAGGGAAAAAAGTAGTTGAAAAATTGATATATATTGACTAAATTTTTAATCATATACATCACTATATTTTTTTTTGTTTATATTCCATTTTAGGTTATCCTTACGATTTAATATATAAAAAAAATTGAATCAACAAAAAATTATGTTGTTAATCTAAAATACATTCATTTTTATTGACTCAAATTTTTTTTATACATAAGATCTGAGAAAATAGTATGATTTTTGTATACTTACCTCACGGTTAATGAATTTTATTTTACTAAAATTTATTATTTTATTGTACTATATTAGAAAATCTGATAAAAGGAATTTCATTATTAAAGGAATTCCTATGATGGAGGTCCTTCTGGACTTAAGGTAATCATCACTCATTTAACAGTCACTTCAATCTATTTTAGACAATGTCTAACGCTAAATACAAACATCTCACGTAGTATAATTTGAACTTTATCGCCAAGTTGAGGAAGTAAAAAATCTTTACTTTACGTGGGTTTTGATTTTCCTAATACACTTCTTCACACTCGGTAGTATTGATTTTGATTTGTGAATATAAATCATAGGTGAATCGAATCAATATATTCTGATATCACATTAGATTTTTATATTAACTTTAATTTATCTTTACAAAACGGATTTGTAAGATGAAGGTGTCACTCTTTATAAACTTTAATTTTATATATATAAATAATTACTTACAAATGAATAATCGGCAAGCAGGCAACAAGCTGCGCCGTTAATTCTTTTTTGAATGACAAAATCAATCCTCGTAAACTCAATGTAGAAGATCAACAACCTCGAGTGTTAGAAAACCGAAAATGTCTAAAGTAAATGATATAAAAGCATGTTGATTGTCCGAACACCTCTAACTTTTTATTTGTATAGGATCGGAGAGAGCAGTGTGTTTTTTGTTGTTCTTTCATTAAGCTTTTGTCTCCTCGGTCCTCATATTAAGTTGTTTAAGGTAATGCATAGTACTTACTAGTTACTACTACTATCTTCAGGGCCGTTTTTGAGAATTTTGTGGCCTATGGCAACAATTTGAATTAAATTTTCAAATTTATTTTGACGGAAGAGTTTGGGATGGTGAAAGGCTTTGATTTTGAACTCCCTTTATAACATCACGATAAATTATAAATTGGTCAGCAAAGAACGAAGTCTGTTACTAACAAAGATTAATAGGTCTTTACCTCCTATAATATAGGTTATTTTTTGTTTTCTCCCCTGTAAAATTTTTATTTTGATTCACCCCCGTGAAATATTTTTGTTTTGATTTACCCCCCTAATAGGCCAAACAAAAATGAAATTTTCTTGAAAAAATAAAATAAAATTGGTTTTTGTTTGGCCTAATAGGAGGGTAAATCAAAACAAAAATATTTTAATCAAAATAAAAATTTTACAGGGGAAAAAACCAGAAATGACCTATATTACAGGGGGTAAAGACCTATTAACCCTACTAACAATCACACCTCCCATTAGAATTTAAGTAACTTTTTTAAGGCCTAATGAACCCGATTTTATTTTTTTTGTTGGGGCCCAAATTTGATACTTATGTTTTTAGGCCTAGGCGGTCGGCGTCGCCCTCCTCGCCCTGCTCAAATATAGCCCTGACTATCTTGCAAATATGGAAAGTAAAAGCGCTTTCTCTATATATAGAGATACATATATAAAAATTGTTTTCCGTTAAAAAAACATACAAAAAGGGACAGCATGATTCCAAAACATAGAAAGTACTATAATTCCATTTACATTTGCATGAGTCACTCTAATTCAATTCAATATTGTTGGTTTGTTTTAAGCAGCATGTTGAAGTTCATATTCCAACTCCAAAGGCCAATGAAGTTTTAATCAAAGTGGAAGCAAGTAGCATTAATCCAGTTGATTGGAAGATTCAAGATGGTCTTCTTCGCTATTTATTGCCTCGAAAATTTCCCTTCACTCCTTGTATGATTATCTTATCCTTTTTTTTTTATTAAGCTCCGTTTGGATTAAACTATTTTTTCTCTTGCCAAATAAAGACATAATTTACATTTCTTTGTTTTGTGACTTTGATTCAGGCACCGATGTAGCAGGAGAGGTAGTAGATTTTGGATCACAAGTTAAAGATTTCAAAGTTGGAGACAAAGTTATTGCTAAACTCAACAATCAAGTAAGTATCTCTTTCTTTTACTTCTTTGTGTTACTTCTCATTTCTTCCTATGGTCTCAATTTCAAGTGTAAATTGCAACACAATTTCATGAATATGAAATGATTTTCAATTCTATATATAATTTTCAATTATATACGCTCGCACACTCACATTAGATACATTACTCGTTATTATCTATTAATATTTATTTCATGTTTTGTTAAATAACAGGATGGGGGTGGACTAGCTGAGTTTGCGGTGGCTAGCGAGAGCTTAACAACTTTGAGACCATCTGAAGTCTCAGCTGCTGAAGGTGCCGGTTTACCTGTAGCCGGTCTCGCGGCTCATGATGCCATCACAAAAATGGCAGGAATTAAACTTGATCGTACTGGTGAACCCAAAAACATTCTGGTAACCGCTGCTTCAGGTGGCGTAGGTGTATATGCAGTTCAACTTGCCAAACTAGGAAACAACCATGTCACAGCCACTTGTGGTGCTAGAAATATTGAGCTTATCAAGAGCTTAGGCGCCGATGAGGTTCTCGACTACAAGACTCCAGAGGGAGCATCACTGAAGAGTCCATCTGGTAGGAAATATGATGCAGTAATACATTGTACTGCTGGAATACCATGGTCAACTTTTGAACCAAATTTGACAGAAAATGGAATTGTTGTAGATTTAACACCTGGACCAAGTTCATTGATGAAATATGCGTTGAAGAAACTTACCTTTTCAAAGAAGTTGTGGGTACCTTTTATTGTAACTATCAAACGTGAGGGCTTAGAACATCTAGCTGAATTAGTGAAAGATGGAAAACTTAAGACAATAATTGACTCCAAGTTTCCTTTGGGCAAAGCTGAATATGCTTGGTCTAAGATCATTGATGGCCATGCTACTGGAAAAATCATTGTGGAGCCAAGTAGGGTTTTGTTTTGAATTGTGTTTGGGTTGTATGCTTTATGTTTTGGATGTTGCTTGTTGTATTCATGTGTAGTTAAGTTGTTACACTCACGAGTTAACTCTTAAATCTTACCGGTTTACAATTTTAGATTAAAAAACAAGTTAACTCCTATGTAAACTCTCTTTCTAGTAATAAAGTGTTACAAATTCAAAAAAAATAATATGATAAAATCGATATCTAGTTTAGTTATTTTAATATTCGATAAACTCTTATAAATATATGAGTTGAGTCCATTTTTTTTATAAGTCGAATTAAGTCGCTAAATAAGTTTGAGGAGTTTAATTAGACTCTCAAGTTTGACAACCTGAATTGCACTAATCTTAGAATATTGAGTCGAGTTGAGTTTAATTAGACTCAAGCTCAAATATGGATCCAAATTTTTTATCTTCCTCAAGAATATTGGAGGCAGAAAATTATTTTTGAGATTTCAAGCGGGGTTAGTACGTCATTGTCCGTTGATGTGGCCAGGAAGAATAGAGTTTTTTGTCAGTATGTGTGAGTTCTTGTGGACCTTGATCCCTCTAAACGCATATATGATGAAATATTGGTGTTAAGAGAATAAGAACATATTGCTATTGATGAAATAAAAGAGAGTATTGTTGTTGACACATTTGGTTTGGCTTAGAAACACGAGTAAATTATTCAAATGTCTTTTGGCGGTTAATTGCCGAAATTCTAAAGAACCGGCTGCAGTTAACTGTCGAGGAAAACTTCGACAGTTAACTGTCGAGGAATTTTAAACCTGAAATTAAATAAGAAAATACGCCTAAATTTTCCTTAATTAAATTTAATTCTTTAATCCTTTTAAGGAATTAAACAAAATTATTTTTATGATTTTGTTGCCATAAATGAAGAAATATGAGAGATGAATAATATCTGCAATCTGTAGTTAATGGGCCTAAAATGATTATTCAATAAAAAAAAATGCAACAATAAAAACGTTACAAATGATAGAATAATTATATTTGTAATTATTAGTAATTAATTTCATTGATGTCTGTCATTATTCATAGGTTTGACTAACCTATTATTACTTTATACTAATATTTCAGATATTATTACTTTAATTAACATGAAAAACGCAACAACAAAAAATAAAAATGTTTGTCATCGGTAATTAATGGACCTAAAATGGTGATTCAATAAAAAAAATGCAACAACAAAAAACATTATAAATAAAAAGAGCATTTAGGTCCTCCAAAAACATTTGAATAAGTGTAAAAATTAAGCATCTGAATATTATTTTGCAAATTACTTCAATAAATAAAAAAATATTTGTGCACAATTATTTTAATGTAGAAAATATAACAACATATTATACCTTAAAAAAAAATCGTTGTGCACAATTATTTTAACGATTTATTATTATTATTTTTATTTAAGTAATATGCAAAACAATATTCAAATGCTTAATTTTTACACTGATTTAAATGCCATTCTTATTAAGATATATACGCATAAGTATAATACTGCAATTGTTTGAAACGTACCAAAATAATGATTGAAACATTCAAAATCAATAAATATTATTAATGACAATTTATGATTTTTGTCAAAAAAAAAAAAAACAGGTTTGAGGTTTTCTCGGCAGTTAACTGCCGAAGTTTTCAGTTTTCCTCAGTAGTTTACTAATTGCAGCCGATTCTATAATTCGGCAGTTAACTGCCGATGGACATTTAGGTAAATTACTAGTGTTTTCAACCAATGACAATGTGTCAACAACAATTCTCAACAAAAGAAGATAATGAGGAGCATTGGACATAAGAGACACCTATGGAAAAAAGAGAAATTTTTGCATGCAAACGTACCTAACACATAAGGTTTAACAAACAACCACTAATAACTTGACACCTCATTTATTTATGTTAAAAAAAAAAAAAATTGGAAATATTGAAGTTGTCAGTGCAGCATTTCCCTCTCGTGTAGTGGCACTTCCAAACCATTTTTTTCTTCTTTTGTTTTCTCTTCTGTCTAACTATTTCCATAATTTTTTCCTCCCTCATAGCACCTAAAAATGAATTGGGGTCTTTGCTCTCATCTTTAAAAGAATCCATTTCTCTGTTTCTTTCTTGTGGATACAAGACTTTGTTTTATTTTACAAATACTTTCAACAAAAAACATTCTTTTGATTACAACTTAGTATCTAATCAATACAATATGGGAGTACAAGACTAAGACTCTTTTGATTACAATTTGGATTTTCTTCCATTAATTCAATACATTTGATTTGAATGCTTCCTCTTCATAATCAATGTTGTTCTTTTGTCATTGACCTGTATAGGACATAATATTAGTGTCGTGATTATTAACTAAGTAAGGCCTTCTCTGCATTTTGAATCCACTTGCTAATAATGTTTCTAAGTTGTTGTTCCACTAGTACATATATTTCCTTTGAGGAATAGAGACAATTGTCAGGACATAATCTTTGCATCATACAAGAAACAACTAATAATTCCTTTTTTTTTTTTTAAAAAAAAAAAAACAACTAAGTAAGTCTCTTGTTTGTTGACATGTAGAAAAAGTTCATAGAGAAAACAAAAGAAGAAGAAACGGTTTGGAAGTGCCACTACACGAGAGAGAAATACTGCACGACAACTTCAATATTTCCAAAAAAAAATTTTAACATAAATAAATGAGGTGTTAAGTTATTAGTAGTTGTTTGTAAAACCTTATGTGTTAGGTGTGTTTGCATGCAAGAATTTCTCTGGAAAAAAAAATTGATTAGGAACAAATTATACCATAGACATCTGCGGAATCTCCTTTCACCTAACTTATTGAGTCAGTTAGCACAAGATGATGAAGAGGTAATGGTTGCTTTTTCACTTGTCCCAAGTGGTTTCAGGAAGACGATTCAAATTTCCAAATTATCTGTGAATTCTCGATCTATTATATTCCTTTGCATAACTTGTGGAAAGTTTTGGGTGAGCATATAATATAAACCCGACTGTTCTTTACCAAAATTCTCAAAAAGTGACGAGAGTTTTCCATCAGATTTTTTTACTCAAAAAAATAAATGAAAGAAAGAAACTATTATAAAAACAAAACAAAAAAAATTAATATATATGGAAGTGTTCAAAACTAATTGCAAGGTTCTCAATAAAGGACCAGTATATAAATTTATCTGTAGTCCATTCTACACACTTATTTATAGACATTCTCTCACTCTGTTTGATCTTGAAGCGTAGGTATCTTCATGAAAGATCTCGAACCCTAGCCTATGAAACTTTCATTGAACTCATGGTTAAGTTCTTTTCTAATTGTCATGTTGGTGTTGAGTTAATTGAATAAATTCAACTTAATCCTTTTGTGTGCGTGAATACATAATAATCGTCCATGTATATCTGCCCATGACAAAAGGCGTAGGGTAAAACTTCTCAATGTTCAAGCTAGCTAGACAAATACCTTCCATGTGAATTTATCAAAAATATCAACACTAATTTCTTGATGCTCCATTTCTAAAAACTCAGTAAAAGTGACCTAGCTAGCTCTCGAGAACGACACAATTTTGACAAAGAGAGAGAGTATTCCAGACTTATATAGGGAAATAGCATTTCTCCCACACTTTGTACGTAAGTATAGAAACATATTTGTTTGAGTAGTGATATATTTAAATCCATTTGAACACAACTTTGATGATAACCTTGTTTTTTTTTTCTTTTTATTGGTCAAAAACAATGGAGAGAGAAAAAAGAAGAGAAAAGAAAAGAACATCATATGAGATAGAAAGTTGTCCAATAGTTGTCACAAATTGGATGTACAAATATTATTTCTCTATTTGTTTTAGCATACAACATTCCTAAAAACACCATCAGGAACTAGGAAGGCATCTTCATATATAACCACACTCTTTAAAGGAAAACAATTAGTACAATTAGTACTTGATCCACCAAAAGACAAAAATGAGAGGGCTTGAAAACCGTTCATAATATACAAAAACCCTCTTTTCTTCTGGCAAGAAACCATTGTAAGCAATTTAATCATAAAGATCGAGTTATTATATGAAATTAGAACACACTTACTTTGAAACCTTGATTACCGGATTCGCCGAGATTTGAGACAAGAGTCTTCCTTTGCCTTTCACATGCTCCGGACTTGGGATTTTCGATGGGGCAAACCACTAATGAGCATAATCGTCAGAGTGATGGCAAAGAGGACACAACCTCTCTATTTATAACCGTGCAACCCTAGGTACCACCCATCATAGGCCCTAGTGTTCGGACCTACACTCTGTTTCTACACAAATCAGATTAAGTGACCAAAAAGCTCATTATCTATTGATCACTTTTATTATGGCATAAATAGGTGACAAACTCTTCTAAAAGTTTAATGTTGCTGGCCCAAGTATGTATTCGAACTCAGAACTTTGATTAGGTTAGAGAAACTCGTGTCATCCTATCTAAACACTCTTGGATTATGTCGTCTAAGACTCTAGAGATCAATTTGTTCAATGGCATATGAAAAATACACGGTTTAAAACAAAAATCATTAAAAAAAAATTAGAGGAAAAAAAAACTAAAGTTATATAAAATGAATAAAATTTAATTAAAATAAAAATAAAATAAAAACTTATATACAAATGAATAAATCTATACGTTTGAATTTGTTTCATTAGGGCTTTTGAGAGTGTGAGCAGTAGCATAGCAGCACAGAAGAAAAAGAAGAAGAAATGGAAGACATTGAAGATTTACTCATCGGAGTCGCTACCGGAGCTCCACCGGGATTCCGTTCTCCGTTATCCTCCGTTACCGTCGGCGTTGCAACGAAGAAGATTCAACGCTCTTCACTTTTACCCTCACCCTCACCCTCAATCCCTGGCACTCAGGTTCTTCATCTTCATCTTCTTCCTCTTTTTTTTTTTTTTTTTTAATTTCTAATTATTTTTGTTTTGTTTTGTTTTCGCAGACGATTTTCATAAAGACATTTGGATGTTCTCATAACCAGGTAAGCTGAATTTGATCAAAGAATTATGTATAATTTTAATTAATTAAGATTATGATGATTAATTGAGTTGGTGTGTTGATTCATTAGTTAATTACTTCTTAAAAAAAATTAATTGGTTAATTACTGTTTTGATTTGAACAGAGTGATAGTGAATATATGGCTGGTCAGCTTTCAGCATTTGGGTATTCATTGAGTGATAATCCTGATGAAGCAGATCTATGGCTCATAAACACGTATGTTTCGCTCTTTTTAATTGTTGTTATTTTCATTATTTTTATGAGATTTTTGTTGGTTATGCTGATTCAAGAAAATTTTGAGGTTATATAATTTTTGGTATGGAATTTGTAGATAGAATGGGATTTAGGGGATATGGAAACTTGGGGCATGTTGATAAATGATAATGTCACTTCTCGTAAGTTTGAAAGGACCGTCGACATTGTTGTCAATTGCGAATCGCGGAAAATATCTGTTTGTTTAAATTTGGTTATTGTACGGTGTTATTGTGCTCCTATAGCCACTATTTGACATTGCTTTTATACTGAATAGTGTATTGCGGAACAATAATGATTTGTTCAAATTCTGCTATGCTATAGAGCTATCGTAGCCTCTATTTGACAACATTATCTGTAGATAAGGATGAATGACCATATTATGTATCGTTTGCCGATTATTATTTTTTATTGATGGAAAACTAAGTGGAGGAAGAGAAAGTAGCAAAATAGTCATTTCTCTTATCCAAAAAGAAACTTACATAATATTTATTCGTATAAAGAGAAGAAAAATAAGCTTACATCATACCTACAGAGGTTAGTCTACTTGGTATAGATGTGACTCATATCTCACAAGGATGTGAGTTCAAATCTCCCTGACGACTGCAATTGCCTTTGCGGACTGCAATCTGAAACCATGACCAGTACTGCACTTAAATTTCTGTTACCGGCTCCATTTTTGAAGGATAAGTTTGGGAAAAATTAGTTATAGTATTTTCTTGTAGATTGTTATCTATATTCTTTATAGCTTAGGCAAGAAAAGTATAAAAGTAATTGATTTGGTTGTTGGAAAGTAGTTACTAATGTATAATAATAAACATGGGTTTCGTATCTGCATGGCTACTTGCATACACATTACTATATTGTCAACCCTAAATTAATTGTTTAGACCTAAATGGTTCTCAAGGGCCCTTTTTCCTCAACGTAATCAATCTATCATATTTCAATTTCAAATATTTTCCTTTCAGAATCAGTTCTATTTCAAAGGATATGGATATTGAGTGATCAAAAATTCCATTTTATTGAAGCAGACAGCGCTGTCTCCATTGGTTTGATGATGAAAAACAGTTTTGACAGTGGATCTCGTTGGAAGTTTTAGTTTTCTTTCTTGCAGTCAGTATATCATAGAATCTAGAACTAGTTATTGTTCTAATATCTTTATGTGGTTATAAGTGCATATATGTGTGTAATAGTGTGAATAAATAATCATACTGCAAACCGTTCTAATGCTTTCTATGATTGTCCTTATATCTTTTGTTTATTAACCTGCAAGTCAAAAGGTTTGTGATTCTAGAGTTTACAAGCCACATTCCAATAACTATGTTAAAACCCTTTGTTTCGGTCTCAATGTCTCATTGTGTTATGTCATTCATGTGTATGGAGGCAGGTGCATCAGTGTCTTAGATAGGCTGTACGGTCTTTTATTATCTGAAGCTATTAAAGTGAACAATATATCATGAATGCATAATATTTTAGAAAACCATATATACGTAGGAAAAGAAAATCATGTTAAGTAATTACTGGTGCAGTTGCACAGTGAAGTCCCCAAGTCAATCTGCCATGGATACCATCATAACAAAAGGAAAATCTTCAAATAAACCACTAGTTGTTGCTGGCTGTGTCCCTCAAGGAAGTCGAGATGTGAAAGAGCTGGAAGGGATTAGCATTGTAGGAGTCCAGCAAATTGATCGCGTCGTTGAAGTTGTAGAGGAGACTTTAAAAGGTCACGAAGTGAGGCTTTTGACCCGTAAGACATTGCCAGCGCTTGACCTTCCAAAGGTGTGATTTCAAACTTGTTATAATTCCTCTTCATTTTGTATGGAAATATCTTTTCTGCCATATGTATTATGTTATTTAATTTAATTTGGGTGTTGTATTATGCTTTTCAACCTCTGTAACAGGTGAGAAAGAACAAATTTGTTGAGATTCTTCCAATTAATGTTGGTTGTTTAGGTGCTTGCACTTATTGCAAGACAAAACATGCTCGGGGTCACCTAGGGAGTTACACAATAGATAGCCTTGTAAGTACTTTAGTAGTAAGCTACGTTTTATACTCTCACTCAGTCTCCCTCCTGCACACATTTGCGCGCGCACTATTTCATTTTCCTCACATCTCACACACACACACACACACACACACACATCCAGGCACTATTTTATTTTCCTCACATCTCACACACATGTGAGCACTATTTTATTTTCCTCACATCTGTTAATTCATCACTAATGCAGGCTGGGCGTGTAAAATCTGTGGTATCTGATGGAGTTAAAGAAATATGGCTGAGCAGTGAAGATACCGGAGCATATGGTAATTTCTAATATTGGTCAGATTCTTTTAATTACTTTCACTTATTTAAGACATTTGTAGATCTGATCTGAAGAAATTTCCCTTTTGACTAGTGCATATACATCCAAGCAATTAGGTTATACAAAATGTTTTGATGTTGAGTTTAGGTTTTATATCAATGGTTTCTTAGATCACGATGTCTTACAGGTCGTGACATTGGTGTCAACCTTCCAACTTTATTGAATGCCTTAGTAGCAGAATTACCAGCTGATGGAAGCACTATGCTGCGTATTGGAATGACCAATCCACCTTTTATCCTTGAGCACTTGAAAGAGATAGCAGAGGTTTTACGGCATCCATGTGTTTACACCTTTTTGCATGTGCCAGTTCAGTCTGGAAGTGATGCTATTTTGAGTGTAAGTCATAAAAATCCTTACAATACTAGTGATGCTGATATTCTAAATAGTATATTGACAAATCTGAATATCCCAGGCAATGAATCGAGAATATACTGTGGGTGAGTTCAGAACTGTTGTAGATACCTTAACTGAGCTTGTGCCGGGGATGCAGATTGCCACTGATATAATATGTGGATTTCCAGGTTAGTGGATGGTCTTAATTACATGTTTTACTAACCTTCTTAATTCTACGTGTAACAAATGGCTAGAGTACAATAACTCTTGAATTTGTGAATAAGAGGAGTGATATGTATGAAAATATGCAAATAAATGTTCTAAGCTTGAGACTCTTATACACCAATATAATAGTAAATGACAAGATGACTGCTGAGTTCTAATAATTGGGGTGTCAGTGTCACTTGTTGTCAACAGAAATCGTAAGACAAGATTCTCTTAATCTTAGAGATTATACAGCACATGATTAAAATGATCTGGAATTGATATAGATAATCTGGATGGTATATAATACTAGTGCCTTGATCATACTAACACTTGTTTCTTGGCCTTTTTCAGGTGAAACTGATGAAGATTTTGAGCAAACTGTTAACCTCATAAAAGAATACAAGTTCTCTCAAGTTCATATTTCACAATTTTATCCTCGACCAGGTGTGTGATCTGGCACATCATCATATTGAAAACCATAATTTCATTTTTTAGGATGAAACTGATGCCTAATATGATAGCTTAGAGGCAGGGTATCTTGGCTCCACTAGGTTCTGTGCATGAACAGTTCTTGTTTTTTTTTTTGTTTTGGAGGGGGGGAGATTTAGGTTGTCACCATTTTTTTCTTGCAATAAAAGGGTGCTCCAAATAAATTTTAAGGCCACCGACAGGACTTAATATTAGGCAGTGATGATAAGTTCTTCTACTCTATTTTCAATTCCACTTTTTCTAGGTGCTATTGTATGCCTTCTCACTTGTTATAAAGGGTTACATGATGTCTCCGTCCTTCCTTTTGAATAGTTACTAAGAGGTGCTTATGTGTTATGCGAGTTATTGTTTCTTGCCTGACTAGAAAATACTATCATAAACATTTTTCTAATTTGTTGCAACGAAAAAAATATATAATGTGGAGATCCATTTTTTTGTTAATGATACAACATACACGATCTGCCTTTTTTCCTCCCCTAATCTCTCTATCTTAGGTGATTTTGATTGATTTCGTTTCTCATAATCATCTGAATTTAGTGTGCTGTTCATATGCTAAGGTAAATAATATTCTGTTTATTTAAATAGTTGCCACTGGGCCAAAGGCCCAATAGAATTTGGATGGTTCTGGATAAATAGTTAACAGTTTACAGTTATTCAATAAACTATGATAGAGGGATTAAATATGTTCTTATTCATTACCTATTTTAGGAAGCTTATTGAAATATGTTAAAAACAACTTATTATATCATAAACTGTTTTTGTTAGTGTACTCAAACACTGGTTAGTTTAACTGCGTACGTCATGAGATAAGTTCGAACAAGCTTTAATTAAGCAATTCTAGATTCCCCCTTTGTGTAAGATGCTTATGCCAGAGGATATCTTACGTTCATTTTGAAATATTTTCATTATCTTCAAACTGACATTATTAATGAAAAAAATGAACAGGGACACCTGCAGCAAGAATGAAAAAGGTTCCAAGTAATGTGGTGAAGAGAAGAAGCCGTGAATTGACAAATGTATTTGAATCATTCACGCCATACTCTGGGATGGAAGGCAAAGTGGAAAGAATTTGGATTACTGATATTGCAACTGATGGAGTTCACTTGGTAAGGCAGTGTAGTAGATATTGAATCATGATTTGGTTTTTATTGCTTTTAAATTTATTCCATTAACATTAGGATTTGTGGCAACCGTGATTATTTTGTTGAAACCCTTTAATTGTCATGAACCTGCCAAAGTGCCAGGAAATTTTTTATTATAAGCAGAGACAAATTTTAGTGCAACATTTTTAACGTGTAATATTAAAAAGCAGTTATTTGTTTCTAAACTTTTACAGTCCCGATGGTCACACAATGTTTTTCGAAATACAGTATTTGAGACTTTAGTTGGTTGGAGATGTTCTCCAATAGCATAGCCATGGCCCGGAGGGTGCTGTCTAGGGTGTGGGAGATTATATCTCTCACAAGATATACCTACTCTGAACATGTGACTTCTGGGTAATATAATGCATTCATTTATGGTATTTTTCTCTAATTAATTTTTTCTTCAATGCTGAAGGTTGGTCATACAAAGGGATATATACAAGTTCTCGTAATTGCTCCAGACGACATGCTTGGAAGTTCAGCTCTGGCCAAGATAACATCTGTGGGAAGGTGGTCGGTTTTTGGGGAAGTAATTGAGACAATCAATCCTGCAAGTGACAATAAAGCTTTGAACAAGCAGGTTCCTACTCAGGATATGTCTTCTCTCTGTTGTAACCAAACCAAGACTTGTGAAATCTCAGAAGAGCCAGAATCTTGTGCTTGTGGAAATGTTGACAGCTGCTGCAGTCAGAGTACTCTCGTGAAGACCGACAATTCAAGAGACACTGTAGTGCTGCCACAGAATCAAAACAACAAAAATTTGTTTGGATGGATACTAAGGAAAAGGAAGAATCTGCACAAAAGGGTAGAAAGTGAACTTGCCTCAGGATCTGATCTAAAGCAAGAAAGGAGCATGAGAAAGTGGGACTTTGTTGATAAAGCTCTTTTGGGTGGAATCTCTATCAGCATCTTGACAATTATTGCTTTATTAGTTTGTCTTAGGTTTAGTGTTCTTTGGTCCCAGTAAAAGGCTGTTATTATTTACTTTTTTTAAAATTTATCTGGAGTCATTGTTATTCCAAAGTTTTGACATACAAAGTGGTCAGATTTTATCAAGTATTCGCACATGTATTCTCTTGCAAAACCTCACCACACATCTTGCTTCATGTTTTGTGGCTGTTGTATTCATAAATGATATGATTCATTCAGAATCCTTTTACAACAATACTGGTGTGGTATACAATAATTGGAAGTTACATCATTTCATAATTTAATAAAAGCAATTACAAGCATAAAGGAATGTTTATTTTGATGGCTAAATAAAATTCAGAATCTGGGATATACATATAATGAAAGTGTGCTTTAAGTAGTGAAAATGGAAGTGAACTATGCACATTTTACCTATACCCTCTTTATTTGGGTGTAATGATGCATGTCTGTTTATTCGTAAGTATTTATTTGTGAACAATAATAATTCCACAATAGGTGAAGAAAGATCGAATACAAGTTGAGCATCAAATCATTGTATCTGATTTGGAAGGCAACCTCTTGAAGAAATTAACTGGTACTGATGGCATTTTGCTTCGAAACCGAGGATGACGCAGCATGAAGAGGCCAACTATAATTGCTATTACTTGGAATGGAGTAATGTAAATGAATACGGCCCAGATCAGTGAGAAGATGATGAAGATAGCTGTTGCCCTTGAGTCTCTCCAACTCAGTAAAGCTTGAGCTCTTTCGCCTTGAGTGGCTAAATCTCCAACCACAGTTTGTACTCTACCTCCCACACTTCTCAATCTGTCGTACCTCATTCGAACAATATCAGCAGGTCTTGTAGTTGGAAAAGTGTCAAATTCCTCATCCAATTCATCTGGATGACAAGCTTCTGCCTGTGAAAGCCTAGCATCCATGTGGGGTGGATTCCTTGGCCGGAACCGGTAATTCCAAATCCCAATCACAAACAAGTAAAGAAAAATAGTTGGCAGTATCAATTCAGGGTAGCAAACAAGTATCAAGAACAAGACATGAACAAGGCAAGTTGTAATTGGGTTTCTCCAAGTGCAAATGTCGTTAAGCCATTTACACACAGCAGTAAAACCCGAGAGTAGTGACATTATGCGATGAAAATTGGCTTTGCTTCTCCTTAGACTCCACATATGGTAATCCACATCAAGCATATACTCGACTGATTCACGTCGAAGCGGCGGCTCAGCTCTTGCTAGCCTTGCCGCCACAATCTGCATGGCCTGATAGCGGAGCCAATCAATGTGTCTAACAGGTATCGGTTGAACATAATGCATTTTGGGAAGCAAAGGTCTTCCATATTGAGCTACCATATTAACCCAAGCTGTGCAAGTAAACCTCACTGCCAAGTGCAGCTCTCCATTCTTTTTTAAACCGTTAGGTTGAAGAACCAAAAGAGGATAGTAATGAGTATAAACTCTATCAGTTTCAAGAGTTGATAACCTTATTCTCACCTTTCCAATCCTCTGATCTTTGTGGTCGCTGCTACCATTGAGGTGGTGATTGTCAAAAACACTAACTGTGATCACAGTGCATGGATCATGAACCTCCCATGTATACTGCTCATTCCATCTAGGGGACAGTGTGTCAAGCAGAGTTCTTGTTCTAACCCATTTGTTTCCATACTTGGCAACACAGTATGCATCAGTAGTTCTACCATCTTTGCCCTTCATAGGTAGCAAATTCCGGGCACTAAGTATCCCAAGTTCGAGATATCCAATGTTTTTCCTCCTTAAGTGTTTCGAAGACGGTTGAAGATCACTGCTGAAGTGTGTCGACTCATCAAGAACATGATACCCCGCCTCAAGACAAATTCGGAGATGAATCTTACTCGAGAATTTCTCCTTCTTTTTCTCTGTTTCTTCCTCCCCGACTGCACTAGGTCTATGAAGATTGAACCAACGAGAATCCGGAAGCTTTCCGGTCTCCAATCTTTGCGGAACATTTCTCACCGACATAATCTCCCTTCCCAAGATTTCAACATTGTTAGGACCAAATTTGTCCTCAACTGTCACAATTATAATATCCTCAAAAGGTTCAGCTGCTACAAACATAAGCTCCTCATTCCAAATAGGGTTAACACCTCTCATTTGAGAAACCCTTGTGAATCTCATCTGACTTCCTAGCTGAACCCTAACAGAAGCTTGTGGAACTCTTCCTTTATCATGAGGAACCAAATCTTGAGCTTCAATCACTTCAACTCTAAGATAATAAAGCTTAGGAGTAAAATACACCTTCGATCGTGTATTCGAGAGGTTCGAGTGACTAACATTATGAGCATCAGAATGCCATGCCTCAGGAAAAGACTCATCAGCTTGTGTTCCCATCCAAACAGCAAGCATAATTTCACCATGATTTATCTTCATCCCTTTTTTATCCTCCAATCTATACCACTGAGGAGCCAAAGGACTATCCGGCGGAACCCTAACCGGCACTTCAGTAAGATCAAACATAATCCTACCAACAAAATCATCTTTACTGATAAGATCTTTATCTTTCACAGTAACTTCAAGTAAATTTGACTGCAACCTCTCCTTCGAAAACGCAAAGATTTGCTTCCAAACAGGATGCTGATTCTTATCTAAATGCTTTGTAACACCTTTGTAGTTACCAAGTTTCACTTCCACATAAGGGTCAAGACTTCCTGTGATATCCATCACAGGAAGTTCTTTTGCTTTCACAACATTCACATACAAAAAATGCATTTGTTCAACTAAATCATAAGTAGTTGATACCTTATTCCCTCCTTTATACCTCAACCTAGCTGCAAGTGGTGGAGCTGTTTCCACCAATGCATATTCTGGATTCTGCTTTGGGATCTGCATTAACATAACATTTGGAGGTCCTGATTTTGCATAATCAACCCTTGTTTGAGTTTCAACTCTTGGTGTTGCAAAAGATGCAAAATTTGCACCATGATTAACAGAAGGAAAAGCAGAAGCAGGAGCAGGAGCAGGAGCAGGAGCATGACCATGACCATGACCATGAGAATGAGAAGGTTTTTCTTTTTCAGTTCCAATGGAATGAAAAGTTCTAACTTCTTTTTCTTTTTTCTTCTTATTTTTCTTCTTTTTCTCACTATCACTAAACATGTTTTCTTCATCTTCCATGTTTATGTTAGTGTTGATTTCTTGTAAAGGAATTTCCTCATCAGGGTCAGGCTCAAATGATTCAAAAGATGTTTTTGTTTGTGAATGTTGTGGAGGAGGGTGAGAATTAGGTGTAGGAGGTGTATTAGCAAAAGGGTCATGAAAAGCAAACATTTTTAAAGCAATATCACCTTTTGAATGTTCAAGAGGGTAACGTTTGATACTGGATTCAGATTCAGATATAGGAATAGAATCACCTGAAATTCTCACCTTTCCAAGAAAATTCTTCTTACTATTTGGTTTTTTGTCATTGTGATTGTACACACCAACTTCAACTGTTTTGTGAGCAAGATCTCTTGAAGTGTTTATGTTGAACATAAACTTTTCATTAAAATAAGGATTTTGGTCTTGGTATTTGGTTTGTGTCTTCACTTGTTGTTCATCAAAGTTTATTTGAACATATGGGTTGGCTGAACCTTTTCCATCTTTTGGCATAAGGTTACTAGCATCATGAACTTCCACCACCAATCTGTTCATCTTGATTGTATGATAATAATTGTAGTTTTAGTAAAGTTTTGATGTTTGAATGAGAAGGCTAAGTTGGAGTTGGAGTGTTCATTATTCAATAATAATGTTTGAGAGAAAGAAAAGGAGAATTTTCTTTTAAAAGTGGTTAGTGAAGGGAAGAGTTTTTATTAAAATTTTATGATTTTAGTATCATTTGAAATAAGAAGGATAAAGAAGAGTTGCAAAGTTCATTATTTAATAATAATGTTTGAGAAAAAGGAGAGGTAACCTTTGCACAGTTGGTAAAGTTGTTGTCATGTGATTGAAATGGCATAGGTTTAAGTCTTGGAAACAATCTATTGTATAAAAAACAATATAAAACTGCATACAATACACCAAAAATGACTAAACCCCTTTCTGAATTCTACGTATGCGAAAACTTTAGCACATCAGGTTGGCTTGATGTTTCAAGAGACAAAGAAAAATAAAAAGAAGATATTTTAAAAGTGGAGAGTGAAGGGAAAAGTTAGTTGGAATGGAAAAGAAATAGATATAAATGGGAATAGGAGAGAGGGGCCAAGAGTAGGAGGTAGTGGTGGTGATGAGATGCTCATTTGGAGTATGAAGACAGAAACATTTGTTGAGGAGAGAGAGAGGGGAAATGTACATAATATTTGGTGGCCCCTTTGATTGATTCATATGGTTTTGATAGGAGGAGATTCTAGTGTGGTACCTTCCTTTCCATGTCTCTTTGCTTAGGGTGAGTGGTTTTTGGAATGAAAAGTAAGTACACTCACATTGTTTATTTAACTTCAAAACAAACCAAAATGTATGTATATACACAATTGGTTTCTTCAAAATATATGTATACACAATTGGTTTCTTTAAAAAGGATTTAATTATATATATAGTAATAAGGAACTAATCTATAAGTAAAAAAAAATCTATGACCACATACATATTTATGAGGCTTAATTATCCATCAAATATATCACAATATATTGGTTCACAATTTGATTTCTATAATTGTATAGATTTTGTACAAATTGTGTTATAATAAATATTTATGCATAATGATACATATATAGTATACCTAGTGAAATATTATTTTTACTTTTATTAAAAATTATATGGTATTATTTCTAAGGTTGTGTTATTTTGGTTGTTTTCAATTATGATGACGTGTGATTGAAGATGAGGATAAAATTTAGGTGGATGAAATGAAAAAAAATACATAAAGAGATGAATAGGTGTGGGCCAGATGGAATACAATTGAACATTCAAACAAGCACTATGAATATGATCTATATGATAAATAATAATAAAATTAAGATTTAAAAAGAAAAAGCAGAAAACACTTTTGATATTTCCCTTTCAAAGTAATTAAGGTGGATCCATTATTGTTCAATTTAACCGCATATGTTTTTTCGTCCAAATGGTCGGCGAACATAATAGTCCTGTTATTGGTAGTATTATCTGTACTACCTTAATTACCTTTCCCTAAAAAAAAAAAAATTCCTTTTTTTTTTTTTAACAAATCAAAATGAAGTATATTAACCATAAATAGTGTATAAAGGAGAAACACCGACAACAAGAACAATAGATTAACAAAATCATGGAGCCGTCAAAAAAGGCAGCAATCAAAGAGCAAAAAAATTACATCATGACACCCATACAAAGAATGAGATGTTTCCACCAATCATGGTAGCTATAATTGAACGCTACATGTTTAAATTTCAACCATAACAATGAATTTACCTTAACTCTTTCAAGGAGAGAATAAGGAGTGGAAATTGTGTTTTGGAATACACAGTTATTCCTTTCCTTCCAAATCATCCAAATGGTTGCAAACGAGATAATTTTGAATAACAAATGAGAATATCTAGGCATGCCTCCCATCTTTGTGAACTGATTAAAGTGATGTCGGAGCTCACCAGAATGCACAAAATAAATACCTAACCACTTCAATACTTGAGGAATGAATGAGAAGATCTCGGCATACCTGCCAAATGAATAAAATATGTGAAATATGCACCAATCGCACCAGGGGAAACAGAAGTGATGCCTAGCCATTGCCACCTCATATTTCAAATGCTACCAAAGATGTTACATCCAAGAAAGAGATGCTCCGCTGTCTCGGAGCAGCCACATCCGGCAACACACATGATATTAGTAAGTTGTAGCACTCGACGTCGCACCAAATTATTTTTGGTAGGAAGACGATCTCGAAGTAGACGCCACAAAAAAAACAGATACCTTTGAAGGAACGTGATGATGCCACACTTTAGGAATGCAGCCCCTGTCCACCAAGTCCTCAGATGCCGTAAGGAAACGGTGAGTCCCACACCGGAATATCCTTGAACAGGGTCAAGCAACCACTTCCATCTGTCACGAATATGTTCCTGCAAAACAATGCTAAGTAATAAAAGAGTACACTCCTGCACGCTATCCTCCTCCCATGCTAAAAGGAGTCTCCTCCACACCCATGCTAAAAGGAGTCTCCTCCACACCCATGCATCCCCCTTCCTTCCACCCCAACGCAGCCATCTCCGCCACCGAACTCTCTCGATGCACGGCCTAATCAAAGAAGCGGCGGAATTGTATCCCTAAAGGGACTCCGCCCACTCAATTATATGTCCAAAAGTAAGTATTTCGGCCATCACCGACTTCCCGACTAGTATTATCCACAAACCAACACCCCACTCTCATACCAATCCCTCCACGAATATTACACATCGTCCTCCACCACAAATGGCCTCAAAGCAAACTCGAGCTTCCTTGTCATAAGTAGCGATCGAATTTTGGTATAAAAAAAAAGTTGTTATTAAATTGTTTTGGTTTAATTTTCTCATGATCTATTTTTTTTTTTTGTAGTTATTAAATGGATTTGCAATTTCATTCAAAAATTAAGAAGAATTTCGTCTATAAGACCTAACTCAACTTATAATATTGATATTGTTAATTTAAAAATATTCATCCTAATTCAAATATGAGATCCTCGCAGTTTTGTATGTAGATTTTCAAGGGTAATTGTCGGTTTTAAACAAACAAACAAAAAAGATCTTCACCTAATAAACTATGAAAAGTAGTCAAGCTACATTAGATTGACGCCGCATTAGAATATATCTCTACAAGATATGTCCAAATACTAACATTGGGGATGACTCTTCATGCATTCAAGGAGGATTGCCCCAAATGCTGGACCAAAAATTGTACTATCAACTGCTAGAGATGATACCATGCATGTGAAGCAGCAGGAGCTTTGATTTCTTGAATCTTGATCAGCAAATTATCTTGGTCTTTACGTTTGTAATTATTTGCATTAGCCACGGATGTTTCTAATCCGAAATATATTAAATTTGAGTCTTTTTCACTTTAGTATAAGATGAATTTAAAGGTTTAACGTTGATCTATTTACAATGTAATTTTTTTTTTTTGTCAATTATATTGCCTTTGGTGCGCAGCTTAACAAAACTCGCAACCAAAACACCTCGTTAGAAAGATTTTTGACACAAGAATTTGTTCGAACGCTTGTCTAATAATAACTTTGATATCATTGTTGGATCATAAGGGAAGAGCTCAGAAATGATCTACATTAGATGTAGATCAACCATACAAATGAGATAAATAGCATTCTTTACCTAAAATATTAAAGAATTAAGTTTATGGCTCGTCTCATCTAACCTCTACACATGTTTAATGAACTTGGCCTACTTCTTTGATCCACACTGGGTCAATATCTTTTTGTTTTGAGTAAAAGCAAAGTTAATTTATTTCATTCAAAATTAAAGAGTACAAAGTAGTCGGTACATTAATATGGAGGCTAAGATTGGATAAAGATGCTCGAGATACTATGAATAACTTTATTAGTTTGTCTTCTAACATACGACACAATAAAATCGTTTTTAGAAATTAAGAGACTTCTACAATCAAAAACAAGGTCATCAAACTTGAAGTTGGATCAATATCTATCCATGGGACAATGCTGAATAGATGGGTTTATACACTCGAGTGTTTCACGACAACTTCTAATTGCAAGCTTTTATTTAGATCAATGATTGAGGTACATGTCGGCTTTCATATAAAATTTATTAGCAATGTTTTTTACGGGTGCATTTTTCCTACTCTCTCCGTCCCATTTTAGCTGAGCCTTTGGCTCATTTCACATTTATTAAGAAAAAATGTACTCCTTTCGTTTCTAAATATAAGTAAATATTACTTTTTAGCTTCATTCAATTAATGATGTATGTGGTCCATAATATGAACTACATACATCATTAATTGAATGAATCTAAAAAGTCAAATTTGCTTATATTTTGGAACGGATGCAATATAAGTGAAAGAGAAAAAAAAAATGGTTTTGAGTACCTTTATACTATTGGTGTATTATTCTTTATTATAAATGTAAAGTAAAATATATTAAATTGAGAGTGATGAAAGTAATATTAATTAATGTTATAATTAAAAAAGTAATATTAGAAAAATGAAATGGATCAATTTTTCTAGGACAATAGGCTCAATTATTATGGAGAGAGAGGGAGTATTTATTTTCTGAGTTAATTCGTCTATGAAAGATTTAGGTGAATATTGATTCTTGTTTTTTTGGTTCTAAGTTTTTTGGTAGTGAAGTTGGCATCGTGTCGCTGTACTCCACATGGAAGTGCATGCACATGCCAGCTTTTGTGGTCATCACTTTCTTCTCATATTTATCTATCTATTATGCCCTTTTCAGAAGAATGTTATAAACCAATAGAATATACTCGAATAAACGTCTCTGTTGTGTATATCTTTTGATAATGAATCTCATTTTTTTATATAATATATTTAATACTAACTATTAACTAATTTTACCTATTCAATACTTGTAATACATACTATATTCAAGAAAAAAATGTAACGTCTTTCTTTTACATGTAGTTTTTAGTTTTGTTTTTTGTGTTGGATTTTAATTTTAAAAATATTACTATTTTATTTTCTTTGTGTCTGATTTTAATAATTTAAGAACAAGGTACCAACAACCGTTGGTTAGAGTACATATGCTTTCCAACCTTTAGGAAGTATACCTAAATTTGATTCTTAGACAGGGGACATTTTATTTGGGAGGTCAAAAAACTCAACAGATTATTATTATTAATTCTCATGATTAATGTATAGAGTTAAATACTTTAATTATAGTAATTGTCAAAAAAAAAAAAATACTTTAATTATAGTTGTTGAAAAAATCAAAGAAGGAGGGTTGGTTACGATTTGGAAAACTTCGGAGGTAGATGTGTGGTTTTCTGTTCGAGGTCAACACTTTCTGATGATTATATTCATGGCAGATTTGTTAAAATTAATGAAGAATTTTACTTGTTTAATGTGTATGCACCGTGTGATCGGAATGCAAAACAGATTTTGTGGAATTCTATATCTGCTTCCCATACTTCTAATTTGCCGGCAAAAATTGTTTCTTTAAAGAATAGGCAGGCGGTCCTAGATTCTAAAGGGGAGGAAGTGAAGTTTTCTGAGGAAGAGATTGCTGAGATTCATGGTATTTCAACAGATATTCACTCCTTATCTCGTCTTAACACTAGTATTTGTTGGCAACAGTCGAGGCTAAATTGGATTCGTGATGGGGATGCTAATTCCAAATTTTTCCATTCAGTTTTGGCCGGAAGAAGACGTGTTAACTCTTTGTCGTCGATTTTGGTGAATGGGGTGGTAGTGGAGGGTGTTCAACCTATTCGACAAGTTGTGTTTTCGCACTTTAAAAATCATTTTCTAGCTCCTACAGTAGCGCGGCCTAGGGCCGGGATTTGCGGTTCCAAAAATTGTCTTTCTTGGAAAGGGGCAGCTTGACCAAACCTTTTTCTGTGGATGAAATTAAGTCTGCGGTGTGGGACTGTGATAGCATTAAGAGTCCTGGCCCTGAAGGGATCAGCTTTGGATTCATTAAGAATTTTTGGAACGAGATGAAGAAGGATATAGTGCGATTTGTTACAGAATTTGATAGGAATGGAAAGCTGTCAAAAGGTATAAATTCTACGTTCATCGCTTTAATACCTAAAGTTGAGAGTCCTCAATCATTGAATGATTTTCGACCTATCTCACTGGTGGGAAGTCTCTATAAAATTTTGGCAAAAGTTCTAGCAAACAGACTCAGACAGGTCATCGGGAGTGTAGTGTCAGAAGTCCAATCTACGTTCGTCAAAAATAGACAAATTCTTGATGGAATTCTGATAGCTAATGAGGTTGTCGATGAAGCCCGTAAAACTAAGAAAGACCTCTTGATGTTCAAAGTGGATTTCGAAAAGTCGTACGACTCGGTCGATTGGGGGTATCTTGATGAGGTAATGGGGAGTATGTCTTTTCCGATTTTGTGGAGAAAGTGGATGAAAGAGTGTGTTTGGACCGCTTCTGCATCAGTTTTAGTGAATGGTAGTCCGACTGAAGAGTTTTATCTGGAGTGGGGTCTTAGGCAGGGTGACCCTTTAACCCCCTTTTATTTTTATTAGCAGCAGAAGGGTTGAATGTTTTGATGAAACAAATGGTTAAAGCTGATATCTTTACGGGGTACTCTGTGGGGGCGCTAATTCAGTGTCTGTGTCTCATCTCCAGTTTGCTGATGATACGCTCCTCATTGGGAAGAAAATCTGGGCTAATGTTCGTGCATTGAGGGCTGGTCTTGTGTTGTTTGAGGCTATGTCTGGCCTGAAAATTAATTATCACAAAAGCTCTCTGGTAGGGGTCAACATTAATGCCTCTTGGTTGACTAAAGCGGCTCCTGTTTTGGGTTGCAAATTGGGTAAGTACTGTTCCTCTATTTGGGCCTTCAGATTGCGTCTGATCCTTGCCGTTTATTATTTTGGGAACCTGTTGTTAATCGAATTAAATCTAGACTGTCTAGATGGAAGAGTCGGTTCCTTTCTTTTGGTGGTCGCCTAATCCTTCTAAAATTTGTCCTGACTACACTTCCTGTGTACGCTCTTTCCTTTTACAAAGCTCTGTAAGGTATAATTTCTTCCATTGAATCTTTGTTAATTATTTTTTTTTTTTTGGTGGGGGGGGGGGAGAAAAGTGAGGATAAAAGAAAAATAACTTGGATAGGTTGAAATTCTATGTGTTTAAAAAAGGAATATAGAGGGATGGATGTTAGGAGGTTAAGAGAGTTTATTACTGCCCTGTTAGGAAAATGGTGTTGGCGGTTGTTAGTTGATAAGGAAGGGTTGTGGTGTAAGGTGTTAGTGGCTAGGTATGGTGTGGCGGATGGAGGTTTGGAGAATGGGGGCCGAAGTTGTTCTTCTTGGTGGAGGGAGATAGTTAGGATTAGAGATGGGATAGGTGAGGGTGGGGTGGGCTGGTTCTCGGATTGTGTTAGGAGGAGGGTGAAGGATGGATCCGAAACTGATTTCTGGCGTGACTGTTGGTGTGGTGATGTCCCATTTTGTGAGCGCTTTAGACGGTTATATGACATAGTTGTCAATAAAGCAATCGCGGTTATGACTATGTTATTGTTGGGGGTGGATGTTGGTAGGGAGGCGTGGCAGTGGCGCCGTCGTTTATGGGTGTGAGAGGAGAACCTATTAGAGGAATGTAGGGCTTTATTACTGACAGTTTCTTTGCAGGATGATTTGCCTGATAGATGGTTGTGGTTACCGGGTCAGGGAGGCGGATATTCAGTCTGTGGTGTGTATGACATGCTGACATCACAGGAACAGCCTCAGTTGCATCCATCTATGGAGTTAATTTGGCATAAATAGATACCTATCAAAGTATCTATTCTTGCTTGGCGGCTTCTGAGGAATCGTTTACCTACGAAAGAAAATTTGGCAAACCGCAGTAACATTCCTATGGAGGGGCGGTTGTGTACTACTGGTTGCGAGCACGTTGAAAATGTGAATCACTTGTTTTTGTCTTGCCCAAATTTTGGTGCTTTGTGGCCATTGGTGAGGGAGTGGCTAGAGGTTGAAGGTGTTGACCGTCAGCATATTTCGGACCATTTTTTGCAATTCATTCATTATGCAGGTAGCTCGACATCCCGTAGATCTTTATTTCATTTGATTTGGCTTCAGGGAATTGCGGTCTTATGGAATGAACAAAATGACAAAATTTTTAGAAATAAGGAGAGTTCTTTACCACAAATGTTAGACAAAGTAAAATCATCTTCTTTGTGGTGGTTAAAAGCTAGTAATGTTGTTTTTAGCTTTGGTACTCATAGTTGATAGTCGAGCCCTTTGCTTTGTATGAGTATCGACTGAAAACTTTGTAACTTTGACAGAACCATGTTCTTTGTGTGATTGTTTAACACTCCTTATGCTACAACAATTGCATTTTTGGTAGTAATATATTTCATTTTGACTTGTTTAAGAAAAAAAAAATCAAAGAAAAATGTAAAAATAATGAGATATTTATAATTAAAATCAAAACAAGAAAACATTTTTTTTTTAAAGTTAGGTCCTATCTAATTCATCCTTAATTAAAATGGGTATTGTTTATGCCCAAAAAAAAAAAAGTATTGGTTGTCATTCTTCGTCAATGTATATCAATGACCGACATATTCCAATTTTTGACTAACATGCAGAAAGGGACCACTTTCTCTACGAACTCATAAGTGCCTTGACTTCTAAGTCATTTTGTTTGGTAACTATACTCTAATCTATGACAAATTTCAACACATTTTCTTTACATCGTAATTTTAAATAAACAATGAAAAAACCATGTTAATTTTAATAATTTATAAGGTAGATATGTTTTCGTCCCTATGGTATAAATATACCAACTTTTTATTTTAATCTCATTAAAAAATTTCTTCAACTTTTAATCCTTTAAATGTTTTTTATCTTCACTTTTGATGCATATTTTTAAATAAACTCATATTGTTATTAAAAGTGTGAAATTTTTTAACGGTGCATCACAATGAAATTTTAAACAAGTACACATTCTGAAATAAAAGACAATCATGAATTTGTGATAACATTATCTTATTTTCTGGGTGATGGGAAGTTCATTTATGAACGGCTTGGTTGCCACCGCTTGTTATGTTTTTTTTAATGGACCAAACTTTATTTTTGGGTTGCATTTTAGGGCTTACCAGTAAGAAAGCAACTATTTTCACTTTTATTTTTACTCTTCACACTCTACAAATATACCAAAATATTCCCAGCGGTGGTTAACTGATGCTCACTCTACAACAACATATGCTGAGCAGAGCTAACTCCGTGGAGTGTTTTGGTATTTTTGTGGCGTGTGAGTGCAAAAATAGAAGTGATAAGAGCAATTTTTTTACCACCAAGGTCTCGATGATTGGGCTTATCCTACATTTATAAAGAATTATTTTGAAAGTCTTTTTTTTCCACTCTACTAACTTTTCACACGCCATCAAATTCTTTTAAATCTTAACACCCAGATTAAATAATTCAAAGTATATTTGCGATATTTCAAGTTATATAATTCTAATTCTCTAAAACAAACTTAAATAGATTAATCAAAAGTTTTTGTTGATCATCATATTGTCTGCACAAAAATCGCACAAAATTTTGAGATAGTATGAGTTGTCAACAACGACCTAACATCATAATCGATCCCAAAAGAATAAGTTAGAAAGAAAAGCGAAGAAGGAGATAAATAAGTTTCAAAATGAAGAATATGAAAGAAAGGAAGGGTATTTAGAGCCAAATGTTGAACATCAAATGTATCATTGATCAATATATGCCAATAAAAGATGTAAATTATTTCATTTTATCATCCAAAATCATCTAACATTCTAAAGACGTGTTGGCCGAATCACTGTCCAAATTTTAGACTACTTCAAATTATTTAATGCGAAAAACTTGTACTTTATAGAGTTGATAGTTTTTAAATCATATAATGAAACCGTGTTCAAACGCGGAAAATAAAAAAAATCTGCCATTAAATCAAGTTCTACAACAAGAGAAATTAAATTAAGCATAATAATTTCAACAAGATAATTCATCAACAAAATAAAACAATCTAAAACAACATAATTAAACACAAACAAAATCATGCAAGCCATGTCATCTTCGTAGATTATTAGATGAATTAAACTTTCACAAATATCGAAAAAAAATAACCAAGAAAGCAGTCCAATTTGACCAATCTTTTAAATTGTACTAACCAAATATAAAAAATAAAAAAATAAAAAACAAGATTCTCATGTGTCGTCATTCCATAGCTTCATCAAGGTGAACCAAATGCACATAGTCGATCGATAGACGGTGATACTCAAAGTATCCCTCCTCCTAATGTCTTAGCTGTTGAGACGACAATTAATTTGGTCCAACTCGTCTTTCAAGCCATAGAGTGTCATCAACATAGACCCTAAATAAATTAAGTATTTATACATTGTTGTTAACCGCATCTAACTTATTATTCATATCTACTAGGTAAATGTTTATGGTTCTATGATATAGTTTTAAGTTATTCAAACACGCCAATTTATAAAAAAAAGTTTTATGCATCATAGATTATAAATACTATCATTGCAATGTGAAAGATAAAAAATCATACATCAGACCTTTACCTTTAATGCAGTTTAAACCCATTTTAGATTACATTAAAACAGATAACATTCGAACCAATATTGAAAATAAGTTCGAAGAATAATGCTAGTAACACTCTCTTTTCAAGACTCTCTTAAACACTCATTTTTATATTAACTTAAATCAAAGTGGATCTCACACTTTAAAAATAAATTTCACTTAAAGTAGTAGGTCATACATTAGTTTCATCCAATAAATGAACAAGTGTTGATGAGAGTGCCCTGGAATTACTCTAAGTTCAGATAATTTCAGATGGTCTATTACACTTTGAAATGTCAGATAATTTCAGATGGTCTATTACACTTTGAAATTTCCTCATTCTAAAACTCATCTCTATCTTCCTTCACCTTCCTTCTACCCTTTTCCTTCTTACTTCACTTTTGAGGAGGTTATAAAGTTAATGTTTCACCATTGATCATTCATACAAAGATCAACATAGACCTTGTGTCATCATATAGGATTACTACCAATGGTCAAAGAGAAGTCTTATGATTATGAAAATAAAATGTGTGCTTTAATGATGTACAAGAGGAGAGCCATATAGAAGAATTACACACTAATTAACCATGAAGCAAAGCAATAGTAAAAGTTCCTCACCATCAAAAACAAAATGAATACAAACTAAAATATACACTACACATGTCTAATCATAAACCTTTGGAGTCCCAACTTAAAACAAACCAGAAAGATACAAATCTAAATACTACAGTCACTGCATGTATCAACACATATCATTACAAGCACAACACTTAAACAAGTACAAATTAATGAACATTAAACACAATTAATCTGATTAATTAGCAACTCTGATGAACATTTTGAGCCAAATAAACCAGATGCCAAGTAAGAGACATGAGATTGAGGATATTCAGAAAAGAAGAATATGAATTCAGTTTTTTCAGTTTATTATTAAGCTTCATTATCTTTGCTCTAACAGCATCATCATGCTCTTTCCTTTGTGTTTGAGATTCGGTTCCTTCTGCAGCAACAGTGGTAGTTGTAGATGTTTTTTTAGGATCAGGTGAATTTTGATGCTCTTCTGTTCTGCTACGTTCTGTAGTTGTTGTTACATCTTCTCTTCCTCTTCCTTCTTCTTTCTCTATTTTCATCCTTTCAAACATTAACTGATCATTGAAAACAACAGAACAATGTATGAGTGCAAGTTATTCAACTTAACTTGTTATTTAAGGAACTCAAAAAAGAGACTATGTTTATTCAAATTCAGTGCATACTACAGAGACTTGAGAGAACTGAGATTGCAAAGAGCTATAAATAAAACTTTCATTCCTCATTTTGCCAATAATCAAACAAAAGGGACAAATGCCTATAGATAGTAGAATCAAAATAATGTCATATGTTTATGGTAACCAGCGATTCCATTCGCAACTTAACATGGCCATAATGGGTGGTAGACCTACCTAATATACTAACTAACTAGTAACATTTTTCTATTTGAAAAACTACAAATAAATCAAATCCTAGACAAAATTCTTAAGACTATCTATCAAATGTCCACAATCTTGTTATCAAGGCTCAAAGTTGAAAAGATTTCATATTAATGCTTACCAAAGTTATCCACATTAAAGCACACTATTTTTTTTCTAAGAAGCTAAATTAACCAACTCAAATTGGTTCCGGAGATAATCGAACTTGAATTTTTATCAACATAAATTTTTATCAATCAATTAAGCTAAATAGTCAAACTAAAACAATATGAAATGTGAGCAGCAATTGAAAATTAGGCATAACAATAAAAAAATTGAAAAAACAAAAGCTAGAACATACCTTAGTGGCCCTAGGCTCCAAGTAAACAGAGTTAACAAAAACAGTCAAAAGAGAAGCCAAAAGGTTCCAAGATTGCATAACACCACCACCATTATTGTTTCTCATTCCATGTCCAAAAACATGACCCAACAAAGCAACCAATAAACAATAACCCATAGCCCTAAAATAAACAGGATAAATCTTACTCTGGACCACAGCAAATTGTTGTCTTGGCATAACCCTAGACAAAACATAACTAGAAACAAATGTGATCCAAACATTCATTCCATAACCACTTGAAAATCCCAACAAATTCAACAAACTCATCATTGATTCAACTCTCTCCATTGATAATGACATAAACTTCTTCACACCGTCTTTTGCCTCGGTCACGTTGTGAACAACATGTTCCTTAAACGTTTGTCCCATTTCTTTCCCTTTTTCTAATGACCCTTTTGTGTATTCTTGAACATTATCATAAACATCATTTGCTTTATCATAAACTCTCTCTTTAGCATTATCAACTGCATCAACAACATTGTTACCAACTTCTTTCACTGCTTCTTTGTTTGAATGCAAAATATCTCTCTTCTTATCAATTGTTTCTGAGGCTTTATCCTTTGCTTTCTCCATCACATGTTTGCATTTACCATATGCATCACAAATAAGCTCTTTAGCATTTTTGGCATTAGGAGTATGAAGATTATAATGTGATGAAGATGCATCTTGTGAAATTCCTTGACCCATGTTTGGAAGAACAGAAGCAGCTTCTTTGATTCTGTCTTTGGTGTTTTCTATGAAACCAGAATCCATGTTGGTGTAATCTTGTTGATGGGTTTGTTGTTGTTCAGGTAAGATTGAGATTTTGGTGTTTTGGTAACCATCTTGATCATATTCAACAACAACAACTTTGTGACCTTCTTTGACAATTGTGTTTGGTTGTTGTTTTGGATTTGGAGAGAAAATGCTTGCTGTTGTTAGTGAAGTTATGAACAAACTCAAAGCTAAAAGGTTCATCATTGTGTCTTGTTTTTGTTCTTGACGTTGTTTTGGTTTGAGATTGAACTATGTTTTTGGTTTTTTGGTGTTTTTTCTTTGAGGATTTTTAGGATTGTGTTGTGGTAAGAAAAGAAGAATGATGAGTGTAACAATGTTTGTGTTGTGCCGAATTGTTTGGTTTTATTGTTGAGTTCTATGTTTCGGTTTTGGCGGTGGTTAGCTGCCACGTGGCGTTGAGAAATGGAATGAAAGAGTGACACGTGTGGTGAGGGATTGACTGGTGCACACGTATTACTCTTCGTGTCAAAATGTAAATAGAGAAACATGGTGATTGGACTTGGAAATAGAGAAACAATATTTTACAGTCCAATCCAACCTAATCTAATAATCAGGTCACGTTCGAATATGTTCCTAGATTATGTTTTTGACTGCAAACTATAGTTTCTTGATCTCAAGCAATAGCATTTGAACTTGAGTAATTGGTTACAACGAGTTCCAATAGGCAACAACGATACCGGTTCATGGTACAATGTTACGACATGGAATCATGATTATTTGTGATATTTTACTATAGCATTTTGTTGAAACCAATTCTAAACTAACAACTACCAAATCATTCCATGTGATTAGAGTAAAATAGCACCCCAAAATAAGTAAGTAAATGTCAAACACCAAATTAGGCTTTCTCTTGGCCTGAGATGTCTCAGCTTTTTTTGAACTGAAAAATTGTTTGTTACAGAATCTAGCTTAAGCATAATAGTTCAGGCTTGCTTTCTTCTTTGCTTGGACTTGAATTATACCTTCATTAAAGTCCTCGTGGTTCACCTACATTTGAAACAAAAAGAAATAGAAAGGAAATTCCCACATCAACAGGTAATATAAGAAGCAAATTATATGTTGGTCTTGGGATTTGTAGTGCTTATATAATTCATAGAATATATCTTGTAAGATGATTCGGGGTGTATAAATTAGTTGTTCCAAATCTGGCAGAAAACAAACCTCAGTTGCATCACGGCGCAGAGCCAACATGCCAGCCTCAACACAGACGGCTTTCAGTTGTGCACCATTGAAATCATCTGTGGACCGAGCTAGTTCTTCAAAGTTTACATCTGGGTGAACATTCATCTTCCTTGAATGGATCTGAAATACCAACATGGAAACAATCATCAAATATTCTCAAAAAAAATAAATAGAACAAAGCAGATGAAGTATGAGGATACCAAACCTGCAGAATTCTAGCTCTTGCTTCCTCCGTTGGGTGAGGAAACTCAATCTTGCGGTCCAATCGACCAGAACGCATGAGGGCAGGATCAAGAATATCTGCACGATTTGTTGCTGCTATCACCTGCAATTTACAAGCGTAAATGAAAACTATAAATTTGGTTCCAACTTCTAAATCGATCTAATTAATCGCCATTCAAGTTGTTAGATTCAAGGTAGTCTTGAAAAAGTTGTTAAATGAAGGTCAACAAAATTATGGGAGGCCCAAAACACAGCATTCGGGAACATATGACCTATTATGCTTAACCCAAAGCCAGTATTCATCTATCATACATAACTTCATCACCTCAATAAAAATATACCATACAGATAAGAAAATTAAGACAAACCTTAATCCGGTCGTCGCTGCTAAAACCATCAAGCTGATTGAGCAACTCTAACATGGTTCTTTGAACCTCCCTGTCCCCACTCACTTCACTGCAATCAGCCACGATATAAATAAATTACAAGGTTGAAGAAAGTCCGCAGTATTTTTACAATCTAAAATTCAATACTTGAATCATAAAACATCCCCTTCACCACAAAGAAAGAAAGAAAAAATCGAGATGTTGATCTAAAAGCCTGCATGCTAATATTTAATACCTATCAAAACGCTTTGTACCAATTGCATCGATTTCATCTATAAATATAATGCATGGTGACTTCTCTTTGGCAAGTTGGAAGGCGTCACGAACAAGTTTTGCTCCATCTCCTATGAACATCTGTGCAGAATTTCAGGTTACATGATCAACTATTAATCCCAATACAAAAATATAAATTCAATTTATAAAGAAATGAAGGCAAATATAATAGAGGGATGGGATAGCAAAACAGCAGAAGTGTTGAAAATAAAGACTAAAAGAAATGAATAACAAAAAAATCCTTGTAAAATCAATCAGCAGGGGACATTGTGCATGTCAATGTCCCCTGCTGAAGAAAAGATTGAACTGAAAATAACAGAAAATTGAGGCCCAATTGTACAACTATTCAATTGTATTAGAAAATGATGGAGAAATATTGACACATACAAGGAAAAATGGAAGCATTAGCCGAGATCAGAAATATATACCTGGACAAGCTGAGGACCTGCTAACTTGAGAAAAGTGGCATTTGTCTGTGCTGCACAGGCCCGGGCCATTAAAGTTTTCCCTGTCCCTGGTGGACCATATAAGAGCACTCCCTTGGGAGGACGGATTCCTAACTTCTGGAAGCGCTCTTTGTGGGTCATTGGCAAAACGATGGCTTCAACTAATTCTTGGATCTGTTGACAAAAACAAACAAAGTTATTCATATTAAAAACATAAGTGGTTGAATACAAAATTAAAGATTACCTACCTGCTTCTCTAATCCACCAATGTCATTGTAGTCCTCTGTTGGCTTTTCATCAACTTCCATGGCCTTAACTCTAGAATCATACTCAGAAGGCAAAGTATCCAAGATTAAGTAACTATCTTTGTTTACACCAACAAGATCACCAGGTTTTAGCTTGTCAGGGTCAACAAGTCCAACAACTGGAAGAAATATCGTCTGCAATCAAAAGAAAACTATTGAATTTATCGTTGCGACAAACAAGGTATATGAAGAGCATGATGAAATGGTATATCTCACTCGCCTGTCGTGTAGATGTTTTTAGCACAACACATTTTCCCTTCCTTTGTGAGTCAAGGTCAATATTAGCACCATCTTCCTCAGCCTCATCTTCTGGATTCATTTCCAATATCTAAATGCAAAACATTATCATACAATAGTAGACAGATTCAGTGACCTATGAAGCACGGACACTCCTCAGATTAGGCGTGTCCCGATGTCGGACAATGACACGACACCTACACTTGTAATTACACTGAATTATGTGATTTTTTCAAATTATTAGCTTTGTTGGCGTATCAGTGTCTGGTGTCCGTGTCTGTGCTTATATAAACAATACTCAACAGAAACAGAAAGCTACCTCAACAATGTTACCAACGAGATAGGGTAATTGTTTATTAAGCTTAATTTTCTCTTGATTTTCTTTAATCTTGTCTTTATACGATTCAAGTTCCAGATTGGTCCTCTGCAACTCTTCCTGTAACGAAAATCAGGAATAAAGTTACATAAGTAGAAAAATGAATGAATAAAGAGAGAAGAGAAGAGAAAAGGAGGAACCTTGAGGATGCGAATCTCGTTGTCGAGAAGACGAGAAGCTCTGACGATATCGTCGGTGCTCATATTAGCTAATTGGTCATCTTCGAAGTTACCATCTTCTACCATTGCAGCACTCGCCATAATATTGATTTCAATTCAATTTTCTGCAAACTTTCGTAACGTCAATCGAAATAGGTTCAACTTACCACACTCGCAGATTTCAGAATTACGTTGAATTCAGCAATAGCAGATTAGGGATTCATAAACTGAACACTGTGCAACGCTATAAACAAAAGTGCATATTAGATCATAAATTGGGTTAATATGTCAGGAACTTCTATGGTTCAGTCAAAAAAATATGAATATGAAGATTTTTTCGAAAACGCTCAGCCATCAACGTGGCATGTCACTGTGTATTTAATTTAGTTTTTATTTTTTTAAATTTGACATGTTTGTAATTTTTTAACACATCATTAATTTCCTTTTTTAAAAAAATCGAAATTGGGAAAAAATATTAAGTTAGAATTTAGAAAAGAATATGTTTTTCCCAAATTCAATGTTTTTAAAAATAAAAAAGAATTGATGATGTGTTCAAGAATTACACACATGTTAGGTTAAAAAAAATAAAAACTAAATTAAATACACAGTGGCATGTCACGTTAGCAAGTGGAGTATGCATGTCAGATGGGGTCATGGGCATTTTCGAAAGAATCTTCATATTTTAGGGACGGAATCTAAACTTTCATTGTGGAAATCCACCTCTATTTGTTTATCGCATTGCTATTATTTCAACTATATATCCCTCGTTCATATCAAGTAAGGATGCCCTTAACCTGATTGATAAATTGCTTATGGAGAAGGATTTTTGGTTTTCCCTTTTAATAAGGAGTATTGATTTTCCTTTTGTGTTTCCCTTTCAATATGGAGTTTTTGTGTTTATCAAAGATAATGAGTTGCATAGCTTGGAATTGTCATGGGCTTGGTAATCTACAAAGAATAAGTGTGTTCAAAAAGCTCTTACGAGATAAAAATTTCACATGTATATTACTCTTAGAAACTAAGAAAAAAAAATTCGAAATGTTCAAGGTTTATCTAGTGTTGTTGTTTTTGCTAGTTGTTCAAGAGAAGGTAATAGACGTGTCGGCGGTCTTGCAATGTTTTAGAAGAAAGGAGTTAAAGTGGAGTTATTATATTTTTCCTTTAACCATATTGATGTCTTAATTGCTATTGAGAATGGAGATGAGTAATGGAGGTTTACTAGGGTATATGGTTTTACGAGTCTTAAATGAAACATAAAACCTGTAAGTTAATTAATCAATTAGCATTGGTGGAAAGTAATGATAAGTAGCTTCTCATAGGAGATTTCAATCTGATTCTTTCATAGGATGAGAAGGAAAGTGGAAATTTCGGCAGCTCTCATATGATTTTGATGTTTCGGGACACTCTTCAAAATCATAATCTCTCTTACTTAGGTTTTGAGGGTGATAAATTTACGTGGCAAAATAGACAAGATGATGTTTCTAATATTAAGGCTCGTCTTGATATGATGGTAGCTACATTAGCTTGGTCTCATTTTATCCTTCAGCTTCGGTGGTGTATTTAGCGAGGTGTGCCTCATATCATTTAGCTTTGTGGTTGTGGCTTGCTTCTAGGAAGCCAAAGAAAAAACAAAATGTTCTTAAATTACAACGTCCAGAAGAATGTTGGTTGTGTGATAGTGGAGTTTCAGAAGTAGTGAAAGGTTCTAGAGATATGGCAGGGGGATTCTATGTATGATAAAATCGATTGATGTGTGAATGATCTTTTTAACTGGAGTAAGGATCGTTTTGGTGATGTTCCCAATCAGATAAAAATTATTCAAAAGAAATTGGATGATCTTAATAAACAATCTCAACATGAGGGAGTGATGCCATAAATTAGATGAGTTGAGGCTAGACTAGATGATTTGGTGGAGAGTAAAGAAATTTGGTGGGCTTGGAGGTCTCGTGCTTTGTGGCTAAAGCATGGAGATAATAAAAAAAACATCAAAAAGCTTCTCAAAGTAAATCTAAAAATTGGGTGAATTTTATATGTGATGATCATGAGAAAAATTTGACGATGAGGAAGACATTGCCAAAGTTTTAAATAATTTCTTTTAAGATATTTTCTTTACCAATAACCCTGAAAGAATTTATGAAGTTATGCAATTGGTCATAGATAGATTGTGAGATGTCATGTGTAACATATTGGAAGCTGAGTTCACAAAAAATGAGGTTGTTTTAGCCGCTAAAAATCTAAAGTCTAATGATGTCCCGGGACCAAACGGAATGTCAACTTTATTTTATCAACAATTTTGGAGTATAGTTGGTAAGGGTGCGACTTCTTTTGCTTTGAAGATTCTCAATGGTGGTAGAAATCCGAGCAACATTAATTATACATATATCTGTCTCATTCCGAAAAAGAAGAAACCAAAGGTGCCATGTGATTTTCCACATATTTCTCTTTGCAATGTTCTTTTTAAAATAATTACAAAAACAATTGCAAATAGGTTGAAATTGATTCTTCCTGGTCTCATTCAAAAAATTACAAAGTGCTTTTGTGTCGAGACGTTTAATTACTGATAATGACTTACTATTTGAATCTTTTCATATACGAGGAGAAAATTTAGACAAGAAGGGATTTGTGACAATAAAGTTAGATATGTCAAAGACATATGATCGTATCGAGTGAAATTGTATGCTTGAGGTGCTTCAATCTATGAGTTTTTATCAGAAATTGAAGAATTTGGTTTTTAATTATATTTCCACGGTGTCTTTCTCTATTTTTCTGAATGGAATTCCTTGTCAGAACTTTTATCATCAACGATGTCCAGGGGATCCTTTATCTCCTTTGCCTCCACATATCAATCTCCATATAACTAACAATTGAGTTGCTAATATTAACATGTATAGCAACAATAGAAAGGTCGTTGATTAAGATCTGAAATAAAGTAAGTTCTTTCTACAAGAGAATGTTCAAATTACCCATTTATTTTGAAAAGATTAAGGGTTCGGGGGTTGGTTATATCTAGGGAAGGTATTGACACCCTAAATATTCGTAGTACTCTACGAGAACCTCTTGATTTTATTTAACTTTTGGGCTATAACTTACTTGCCTTTTATTTAAAAGAAGGAATTTAAGAATAGTGGTCAAAAGAAAAGAACCATTTTTTTATTTACATTTTTTATGATTTGGAAGGACGATTGTCCTTTGCCTACGTACCGATGAGGGATCGAAACCTCGTAATTCAGGGTAGAAATTGACGTTTGATTTGTTTTATGTTTTTTATTAGTTTTGTAAAAAGTTTTAAAGTAAAAAGGCCAAGTGACAAATAAGAAATTGGTTTGTGTTTTTTAATATTAAAGGAAATTACTCAAGATAAAATTAAATTAATTAAGCATTTCATTAAGGAAATAAAAAATAAAAGAATGGGATCTCTTGATTTTTGAATCAAGGTTTATTGTGAAAATGTTTTTTTTTTTGTGATTTTGTGGTTGTTTGCATTAAGTTAAAAGCAAGAAAACTAACGAGCAAGAAAATAAAACGTATGTATTTTATGGTGACGTTGGATCACCACAAAAATCTTTAACCTAAACTATGAACCAAAATAAAACACGCGCGCACACACACACACTTTTTATTTATGATTTACATTGACCTAGAATACATTCTAAAATCTGCATAATAAAATAAACGACAGAAAAATAATATGCATGATAATAAACCTAAACTAAATGCATGAATGAGAATCATTAGCCTAATATACATTCTAAATCCTTGCTGTAAAAATAAATGACATAAAAATAAATATGTAATAAATAAATGAATGATAATTATGCAACCTAATCTAATAAAAATAAAAATAATAAAATACAAAAATAAAAAGGCAAGAGAAATTAAAATGCATCAAGAAGAAATTAAGATAAAAAAAAAATAAAAAATAATACAAAGAGACCACCAGTTCTCTTTATGGGGTCTGTTTGGTTAACCCCAAAAAAGAGCTTTTAGCTTTTAGCTTATAGCTTATAAGCTCGTTTGACAAAAAAAGCTATGTTTGGTAACACTTTTTCACCATGAGCTTATAGCTTATTTCACAAGCTTATAAGCTATTTTTCAGAAGCTATTCCAAGTAGCGTTTGAGCTTATAGCTTATAGCTTCTCACTTTTTCTTCCAATTTTACCCTTATTATTTCATTTAAATTGTATTTTTATCCATTATAATTTTTATAATAAGCTACGTAATAAAGACTACTATTTCTTTATTCCAATTTTTGTATATATATCAGCTAGCCTTTTTTTTGAATAAATATATACCTTCGTTTTTTTTTTACGAAACAAAATACTATTATTCTATTAGTGTTACTTTTTTTTTTTTGAGGTAAATGTTATTTTCTTTATTCTCTGTTATTAGTATTACTCTATTAGTGCTACCTTTTTTTTTTGTTTTTGAGGTAAATGTTATTTTTTTTATAAAGTGGAAACACTTAAATGATAATAAATATAAGATAAAATTTTAGTGAATAAAATTTAATTTAATTTATAATACATAGGATATATTAAATTAATAAATTTAGAGTATTTTTTTAAAGAAAAATTAGTTTACAAAATTACAAATACTTAAATTAATGATATAATTTTTATTATGAATTAAGAATACCCTTTATGTCATTTTACATTTATCAGCTAGTTGAACCGCTATTTTTACCAAACACTTCAGTTAGCTTATCAGTTAAAAGCTACCAGCTAGCTTATAAGCTAAAAGTTATCAGCTAGCTTATCAGCTATCCGCTATTTTTACCAAACAGAGCCATGATGGAGTGTCTTTAACTTTGGAGAGCAGCCACGTCAACAGTGAACATCAACAATCCAATTGAACGGAACACCGATTCAAGACCTGCAACAATGGTGACTAATTTCGAAACCGCAGCAACACAGTGACAGTAGAGCAAACTCAATTGAAATCAAATATTAGTATAATGGTAGCAACAATCGAAATGAGTAATACCTAAAATTCGTTCTTGAATTTTCAAAAATCAGTCAAATTTATCCCCAAATTTTGCAAAATATATATTAGTCCCTGAATTTTACAGACGTCCATCAAAATAGTCCCTCTGTCCACAAGCTTCGTTAGTGATGCTGATGTGTCCTCTTGCGTGTTGTGTTGTCATGTACACGTGTCAAGAAGGCAATCACGTGTATAAGGACTAATTTGATGGAAATGGTAAAAATTGCAGTTTTAACTTTTCAGTGTCATTTTTTCTGTGTTTCCAATTATACCCCTATATATAAGGATCAATTTGATACTTATTGTGATAATTTAAGGACTGATTTGATGGATAGTGTCATAATTTAAGGTCTGATTTGATTGATTTTATTTCAGGGAATGAGTACAAGGAGATATGGCATGAGAGGATCAGTTCTTTTAAACAACAGGCATAAACAAACACCAGTGAAGGGTCCGACTCCACAAAATCCAACTGCTCCTGGAGTTATTAGAGTTCCAAATCCAAATTACGGGTCATCTCCTTCTAATCAACCCCAATACATGGAGTTTATCCCAATCCCAGGATTTCCAAAGCAGTGATGCTTGTTTAAATTATGTTTTTGGACTAGTTTAATTAATGATTTTTGCACTTGTTTACTTTATGCTTTTTGGATATGTAATGACTTAAGAACATCAAATGACTTGATAACTTGATGGATATGTAATGTTCTTTTTTTGGCTAAGAAATGACTTATGAACATCAAATGTGTGACTTATGATGGTATGCAAATGTCTGTCTTTTTACAATCAAAGTGTATGTCTTTTACTTTTTACTTTGTTTAGCAGATGTATGCACCAAGGATCACAGTGATATATGTTGTGAAAATTGAACGACTTATTTGATTGTATTTGAAGTAGCAATAAACGTCACAAGAAAGGGGGGGTTTGAATTGTGACCCTTTTAAAATTATTCCTGAAACTTTAAATTAGATTTTATGTACTCAAGAAAGATCTTGGTGAATATTAGTTGAACAAATAAATATTAATTTGATGTATAAAGGACCAGAACGTTCTGGAAAGATATAATATAAGTGTAGAATGTTAAAACAATAATAAACTGAATTTTAAACCTTTAGTCAAGTATTAAGCAGTTGTTTTATCTTGGACCAGAATGTTCTGGAGGCAGTTTAATTTATCAGAATAATATGAGTTAAGTTAGGACCAGAGAACTCTGGATTAATATGGTTGAGATTAGGACCAGAATGTTCTGGAGGTGAATATTAAAGCTTTGTGATAATGTGTGTGTTTAGTGTGTATAAGTAAAAGAGAGAGAGAGAGAGAGAGAGAGAGAGAGAGAGAGAGAGAATAACACAGGAGAGTTATCCTGGTTCACCAAACCCGGCTACTTCCAGTCCCCACACTTCGTGTGAGATTGTCCACTATAGTATGCAGTTGGTAGAAACTTCTAACCAACACTATAAGGTCTTGATCACACCAGATCAGTCCGTAACCACTGTATTATCAACCTCAGCAGGCTTCTACAATTCTTTGCTTTCGCACAAGAAAGGTTGGAACTCTTCCTATCTCAAACTATTAAGCCCAATAGACTTGAGATCTAGTTATCTCTTTGTAAGGTGATTTGTTTGGATCGAATGTCTCAAACAAAGGTAATAAAAATATTGTTTGGATCTGGTGTCTCAAACAAAAGATGTGTAGGATGTTGTTTGGAACTTTATATGTCAAACAAACTATCCTTGTACAAACTTAGAAATATGTTCTCAATGAGAAAAGATGATTGAAGAGATTGATAGCTTTTTCTTTGAGAGAGATAAATGCTTTGTATTTCAAACTCTTGCATTTCTCCTTCAATGTCCTCTTCTATTTATAGAGCTGAATCCCTTGGAGAGCAAGCCAATAAAGAGCTGTTGTGCTTCCAATTTGAATTTGAATTTTGGCTCCAAAGAGACTTGGGGAGAAAGCATGTAGAGAATGTTTCTTCAGTTTCGCCCAGATCATTCTCTCAGTTCCAACCAAAACTTGAACGAAATTGTAGAGCACGTGCTTGCTTAGTTGGTGATGAGCTGTGATCAAGCCTTTGTAACTTGCTGCCCACTTGATGATGTTTGCTTAGATCATCTTGATGATGTCATGTAGCTTGGAGATAAATATTGATCCTTTGAATATTCCTTTTCCTCAAAATTCCTTAATGGATCGAAAAAGCCACATGAGGGCCCAAGGATAATTTTTATTCTTTTTGCTTCCAACACATGTGCAAGAATATAATTTATTTCCTTTGTTTCTTTGTCCTTTAATGCATTTCCAAGAACCTTGATTTCTTTCCTCTTTAAGTGAGACAAAAGAGAATATTTGCTTTGGTCTTGATCTTAATTATGCATATCTTGATAATTCCCCAAAAAGCTCATATTTGTTCATATCCATTTTCAATAAAGATTTTGTTATCCCTTGTGAGTGCCAGAACGTTCTCTTGCTTTTACTAAACATTCTCATGAAACATTTCTCACAAAATTCATTAGTAGATAACAATATAAATTAAAGTAAATATGTTTGTTATCTTTAAAACATCAATAAAAGATTTTGCTCTCAACAATCTCCCCCTTTTTGATGATAACAAACATGTGGAGAATTTCATTTGATTCCTTTAGTCAAATAAGATTTTTTGGTAATTTTTTGAGAAATAAGTTTATCATAAAAACTCCCCCTCAATTTAAGCATTCAATATCTTTTATTTGAAATTGAGAATGATAAACTTTCATGAATTGAAACAGTGTATATGACAGATTTTATTTTTAGGAATTACTTATTTCCTTTTAAAATCATGGCAAGATAAAGTCATAATTCAACAATCATGATTTTTTCACAAAGCATAGAATGCATATATATATATATATATATATAAAACAAGCAGCAGCATAAGAGTAACATAATAGCAGCATAGCAGTAGTGATCTAGCATTTTACAGACCAAAACAGAGTTTTAAATGCATAAAAGTCATATAGACTAAACATAAAGTTGCATAGGCAACAACATCAGCAGCAGTCCAAAAAGAAATATTTCCAAAAAGGCTTATTTTGCTTTTAATTCTTCAATCTTCCCCCTTTTTCTTTCTCCCCCTTTGTTTCATCAAAAAGGAGAATGAGCCACCAAGCTTGCTAAGGCGTAGGTGAAGAGTCATCAGAGGAGGAAGAAGCAGCAGGCATAGGCATAGTAAAGAGTGGTGGAGGAAAAGGATGCGCAACAGGTGGAGGGACATTATACCTCATGCTTAAAACTTGTGTGAGCCAATCCCTTAGGATTTGATTTTCAATATTGTTGTAGACTAGATAACTGAGAATAGCTTGCTGTCCTTCAAACAATCTAGGCAAGTCCTTCCTAAGTTTGCTAACATCTTTCTCAAGCTTAGTCCTTTTAGGACGCCTTTGATCTCTTGGATCATCGGTTGGTCCTGGTTGAGAAGTGTTTCCACACGCATTAGTAGGCATAGAGGGCAGAGTAGGAGTAGTGGATTGCAAAGTGCTGAAAGAGTGTAATGGAACAGAGGTGTTTGGAGCGGAGTTAAAGAATTTGCTCACATAACTGTCATTGAACAAAGCAGAATAACTATCATGTGGAGAGGACACATGAAGATAATTGGACTGAGACACATTTGTGAAAAGCTGAGAAGCTGTGTTTTGAAAACCATGAAGAACCTCAGTTGCCTGGGCAGTAGAAAATGATGAGGATTGATTTTTGAAATTTGCTAAAAGATCTAAATGCTCATCAGCCACAGGAGAAGCTTGCTGAGAACGTTCTGGAATTAAAGGAGAACGTTCTGGTGTGGCTTCTTGAGTTGGAACAAAAGGAGGAGTGTCCTCACAAACAGTTTCCTCATTCATTTTCATGGATGAAAAATCAGAGGAATCTGCTTTCATGTGACTGATGTTCTTAGGAGTGAATTTTGAATTTTCAAAAACAGAATCTTCATTTTCTAAAACAACTCCTTTTTCTTTAAAAATCCTAGTTAACATCATACCATATGGAAGACAATATTTTTTGTTGTCTTTTGCAGCAGCAGCCATCATGTGATGAATGATCACATAAGGAAGACAAAGTTGTTTTTCAAAAAACATATGATAAATGATCATAAGGTCGTTTTTTGTGACATGACCATGATTACCACTTCTAGGAATTAAGCTATGTTGACTAAGCAGATTGAACATTTTAGGAACTTTTTGAAGGTTAGATGAAATAAGACCAGTGGTACCAGGTAAAAACACATCTTGGTAAACCTTTTCTAGATTGACCCCTAGTTTTTCATCCCAAGAATCACCATAGACACAGTTTCCAGAAACAGGGATATTAAACAAAGTTCCTATGTCTTCAGGGGTAAGAGAGATCTCAACCCCTTTTATAGTGGACCGGATTAAACTCTTTTCAGGAAAAGTTTCAGACATAAAATAAAAAGCTTGAACAATCTCGGGATAATACCTTTCTCGCATTTGAAGGAAGGAGGTCCAACCAAGAAGATCAGTGATAGCTTTCAAAAAGATTTCTTCTTTGTCAAAAGCTTCAAAATCCACAAACCTTCCATTTGCAATAGGTCTCGTGATCCACTTGTCATGAAAATCTTCTTCAAATTCTGGCTCAATCAGAGGAAAGAATTTTGATGTGTTAATAGAGAGATTGTTGGTTTTCTTTCTCTTGGGTTTAGGAGCTTCGTGAGGCGCCTTTGTAGGAGCAGAAATAGCCTTTCCTTTGCCTTTATCCTTCTTTGGAGGAGGCGGTTTGGGAGTAGCTTTTGGAATAGGGATTGTCTTGGATTCTTCCCTAACTTTTGAAGCCACAGTTTGCGACTTTTCAGGAGACTTTGGAGGAGAAGGATCCTCGTGGGAGACATCAACAGAAGGTTCTGTTGGAACAGCTTCTCTGTGGTTGGTTTCATCTTCAGAATCATGAATTTCATGTACTGTAGTATCTACACTTTGAGTTTTTCTCAATCCTATTCCAGCCCTAATTCTGTTTGATCTACGAACACCAATTGATTGAGAAGATTTTGTCTTCTTTGGTTTCGATTGAGAGAAATTTTTGAGATGAGGAGCGGTTTGAGTGATGATTGGTGGAGAAGCTTGAAACAAGGGTTTACTAATCATGTCTAGAGGCATGATGTTTAGTGGTGGTTCATCTTCTGGAGTGTTTGGTTGGTGTTGAGTTAGAAGAGGAGACAGAGATGAATCTGATGGCGGCGGTGAGAGTGGTGGAGAGTTTGGAGATGGTGGTGTTTTGTTTAGGTCAGGTGGAGAAGGTGGTGGAGGAGGAGACGGTGACCGTGGTGAAGGCGGTGGTGATGGTGTTCTGGCTCTTTTGGCTTTTCCTTTGGTTCTGGCCATGGTGTGGATCTGAGATTTTTGGAGAAGATGAAGAGTTTCTTTTATAGAGAGAAGATGGAAGAGAAGGTTTTTCTTCTTTTCTTGAAGAAGTAGGGAGTGAGATACGTAGGAGAAGAAAGAGAAGGGCAAAACAGCTTTTACTTGATTGATGGTGGTTTTAAAAAAAAAAAAACTAGTTTCCATAAAGTAAAATGATGTGCATTAAATGTGATGAAAATGGCATCTTTTGATATTTGAAAATCTTTACCATTTTTGTTCAGACACAAACATATATTTGAAAAACAAATATGATAAATTGATTTCACTTTTCTTCTAAAGAAGAAAACGTGAAGGCCAAGGGAGAGAGAGAGAACGTTCTCTAGAACGTTCTGGGCCAAATCATTTAGGTTTTTTAATAATATGTAATTTTTCTTTGATAAAATTAAACCGATCTTCAACCAAAGGTTTTGTGAAAATATCGGCCAATTGATTTTCAGTGTCAACAAAAATTAATTCTATTTCCTTTTTGTTAACATGATCTCTAATAAAATGATGTTTTATTTCAATGTGTTTTGATCTTGAATGCTGAATAGGATTTTTAGATAAATTTATTGCGCTCGTATTGTCACAAAATATGGGAATGTTTTCATACCTGATTGAGAAATCTTCTAACTGATTTCTTATCCATAATACCTGAGAGCAGCAATTTGCTGCTGACACGTATTCAGCTTCAGTAGTTGATAAAGCAATAGTGTTTTGCTTTCTACATGACCAGCTGATTAGTGCTTTCCCGAGAAACTGACATGTGCCACTTGTGCTCTTTCTTTCTATCTTGTCTCCAGCATAGTCAGCATCGCAATAAGCTGTTAAATCAAAACAAGACCCTTTGCTATACCAAAGGCCAAGATCAGTAGTACCTACTAGATATCTGAAAATTCTTTTGACTGCAGTTAAATGTGATTCTCTTGGAGAGGCTTGAAAGCGTGCACATAAACCTACTGCAAAGACAATATCTGGTCTACTAGCAGTTAAATACAAAAGGGAACCAATCATTCCCCTGTATTCTTTTTCAGAAATATTTTTTCCTGTCTCGTCTTTATCTAGACTAGAGGATGGATGCATGGGAGTAGCCATAATTTTGGCTTCATTCATTTTATATTTTTTGAGAAGATCTTTAGTATATTTTTCTTGACAAATAAATATTCCATTTGTTTCTTGTTTAATTTGTAAACCAAGAAAAAATCTTAATTCTCCCATCATACTCATTTCAAATTCACTTTGCATGAGTCCAGAAAATTCTTCACACATTTGTTCATTTGTAGATCCAAAAATAATATCATCTACATAAATTTGAACAATTAAGAAGTCTGATTTATTATCTTTTCTAAAAAGTGTTGTATCAATTTTTCCTCTTAAAAAATTATTTTTGAGTAAGAATGTACTTAACCTTTCATACCAAGCTCTTGGAGCTTGTTTTAAACCATATAAAGCTTTTGTGAGTTTAAATACATGGTTAGGTTTGGTAGAGTTTTCAAAACCTGGAGGTTGGTGCACATAGACTTCTTCATTTAAGAAACCGTTTAAAAAGGCACTTTTAACATCCATTTGAAAGAGTTTAATATTTTTATGAGATGCATATGCAAGAAGAATACGTATTGCTTCTAACCTGGCAACTGGAGCAAATGTTTCATCATAGTCAATACCTTCTTGTTGATTGTAGCCTTGTGCTACTAATCTAGCTTTATTTCTGACAACTTTTCCTTCTTCATTTAATTTGTTTCTGAAGACCCACCTTGTACCTATTATAGAATGGTTTTGAGGTTTTAAGACAAGATTCCATACCTGATTTCTCTCAAATTGAGAGAGTTCTTCTTCCATGGCTTTTACCCATGATTCTTCGCACATAGCTTCATTTATATTTTTTGGTTCAATATGTGAGATCATAGCCATGTTGTTATCATTGTCTTTGAATGATAATCTTGTCCTGATTCCATCAAATGTACTTCCAATGATTTGTTCTGGAGGATGATCATCAACAGTCTTCCAACTTTTTGGAGGAGTTTGAGATGAAGATGCTTGATCTATATTACTTATAATTTCTTGATTTTGTATAGGTTCCTCATCATCTTCTTTGTTAGTAACTAAATCATCAAACTCATCAAAAACAACATGCATGCTTATTTCCATGGTTTGATTTTTTAAATTATAGATTCTATAACCTTTGGAATTTGTTGCATATCCTAAAAAGATTCCTTTATCTGATTTTGAATCAAATTTTCCTAGGTTTTCTTTATCATTTAAAATATAACAAAAACAACCAAAAATGTGAAAATAAGAAATGTCTGGTTTTCTGTTTTTCCAAAGTTCATAAGGGGTTTTGTTGAGAATTTTTCTAATTGAAACTCGATTTATAATATAGCAAGAAGTGTTAATAGCTTCAGCCCAAAAATATTTTTCAACATTTGATTCATTAATCATTGTTCTTGCCATTTCTTGTAAGGTGCGATTTTTTCTTTCAACAACTCCATTTTGTTGAGGAGTTCTAGCACATGAAAAGTTGTGTGAAATTCCTTTTTCATCAAAAAATGTTTTGAATGATAAATTTTCAAATTCACCTCCATGATCACTTCTTACGGAGATAATGTTTGATTCTTTTTCATTTTGAATGAGTTTGCAAAAATTTTTAAAAGCTTCAAAGGCTTCATCTTTGTGTTTTAAAAACAAAACCCATATGTATCTGGAAAAGTCATCGACTATTACAAAACCATATTGTTTTCCAGCAAGACTTGCAGTTCTAACAGGTCCAAATAAATCTATGTGAAGAAGCTCAAGAGGTTTTTTAGTAGAAACAAAGTCATTTGATTTAAAACTACTTTTAACTTGTTTTCCTTGAACACAAGCTTCACATATTTTATTTTTATCAAAATTTATTTTTGGAAGACCTCTTACTAAGTCTAGTTGTGAAATTTTTGAAATAGTTTTCATGCTAACATGTCCAGCTCGTTTATGCCAAATCCATTTATCTTTGTCAATGGACATAAAACAAGTTTCAGCTGGAATGTCATCTAAGAATAAAACATAAAGATTTTTCTGTCTGGAACCAGTGAAGAAAATTTTTCCAGTAGAGACTTGTTTGACTTCACATATGTTGGGTTTAAAGATTACTTCAAAACCACTGTCGCATAATTGACTTATGCTTAGTAGGTTATGTTTTAATCCTTCAACATATTGAACATCTTCTATTTTAGCAGAATCATTTTTACCAATAATACCTTTACCTTTGATTTTACCTTTGTCGTTGTTACCAAAGGTTACTGCTCCTCCTTCCTTTTTTACAAAAGAGATAAAGCAGTGTTTGTCACCTGTCATGTGTCTAGAGCAGCCACTGTCTAAAAACCATGGCTTTTTCTTTGCATTTTGTGATGAGTCCTGCATTTTGAGTTAGTGGTGTCTTAGGTACCCCAGATTCTGTGGGTCCTTCATTGTTAGTTTTCAAAAGCTCAAGATCTTTCTTCTTGAGAAAACAGTTTATTTCTAAATGACCATTTCTTCTACAGTATACACATTTTATGAGAGAACGTTCTCTGTTTTGAAGAGAATGTTCTGTTTTTAGAGGAGAGTTTTCTGTTATCCTTTTTCTATGAAAACAAGAAAATTCATTGTGTCCATCTCTTTTGCAAAATGAGCATCTTAATTTTTCTTTCTTAGGTATAAGAGTGTTTTCGTAGATTTTATGTTTAGAGTTATCAAAACCTAATCCGGCATCATTGCCCATTTCTATTTGAGATCCTATAATTTTTTGAAAAGTTTCGGTTGATCTTATGAAAGTGGCTAGGTCATTTCTTAAATTTTTGATCTCGTTTTTAAGTAAAATATTTTCATCTTTAGGTTTCAAAGGAGATTGATTTTTGCTAAAATCTTTTAACTTTTCAGCTGCTTGAAAATATGAGTCTTGCAAACTTTGAATAATTTTCTTTTGATCATTGTTCAGAGTTTGAAGTTTCTCTTTTTCTTCTTTAAAGTCTTTAACTTCTTTTTGTAGAGAATAGCATTTATTTGTTAAAAAGTTTGAGTCAAATAAAAGATTATCTATTGTGTTTTCTAGTTCTTTATTTAAAGAAGGTTTGTCAAAAAGAATTACCTCTTCATTGTCTGAGTTTGCCATTAGACATATATTTGCTTCCTCATCTTCTTCAGCTTGTGGTTCATCAAGATCGTCCCACGTTATTAATGCAGTTCTTTTGTAAGGAGTCTTCTTTTTGTTTTGTGGACATTCATTTTTGTAGTGACCTTGCTTGTTGCATCCATAGCAGGTTACTTGGCTTTTATCAACTTCCTTTTTAGAGTTGTCTCTTTTGTTTGGGAAGTATCTTTTTATTTGTTCTCTTCTTTTGATCATTCTTTGAATTTTCTTTGTGATGAGTGCTAGTTCAGTTTCTGCCTCTTCTTGAACAATTTGTTCTTCTTCTGTTTCTTCGGTTTGTGTAGGCATTTCTCCTGTATTATCTTGAGTGGTTTGGGATGCTTTGAGAGCAATCATTTTTCCCTTTTTCACCGGTTTATCTTCTTGGAGTAGAATTTCATGAGCTCTAAGCGTTCCAATAAGATCCTCTAAGGCCAAGGAATTTAGATCTTTGGCTTGAGTGATTGCTGTAACCATAGGTCTCCATGTGTTTGGGAGACATCTTAATATTTTTCTAATTCTGTCATGAGGGGAGTATATTTTTCCCAATGACCTCAACTCATTTACTATAGAAGTGAATCGTGAATACATTTCATCAATGTTTTCTTCATCACTCATTTCGAAAATTTCAAATTTTCGTACGCCAATGTCTATCCTTGTTTCTTTAACATGGCTGGTTCCTTCATGATGAATTTTTAATGTATCCCAAATTTCTTTTGCCGTAGTGCATTCATAAATTCTTTCACTTTCTTCCATGGTTAGTGAACATTGTAAAAAGAGTTGAGCTTTAGAGTTCAAGAGTACCATCTTTTTATCAGCATCAGTCCATGATGCCTCAGGTTTGATAGTCACTATTGCTGTGGTTGCATTAGTGATTTGTGGTACAAAGTTACCTTCAGTGATAACCTTCCACATATCTACATCTTGAGACTTTAGGAATAATTCCATCTTTCCTTTCCAGAAGTAATAATTCTTTCCATTGAACAATGGTGGTTTTGTGCATGAAGGGCCTTCTGGTATGTAAGACATTGCTTCTTCCTGAATCTTTTCCTCTAGCACGTTTTAAATGCTTTTACTTCTTTAGAGACCGTGCTCTGATACCAATTGAAGTAGCAATAAACGTCACAAGAAAGGGGGGGTTTGAATTGTGGCCCTTTTAAAATTATTCCTGAAACTTTAAATTAGATTTTATGTACTCAAGAAAGATCTTGGTGAATATTAGTTGAACAAATAAATATTAATTTGATGTATAAAGGACCAGAACGTTCTGGAAAGATATAATATAAGTGTAGAATGTTAAAACAATAATAAACTGAATTTTAAACCTTTAGTCAAGTATTAAGCAGTTGTTTTATCTTGGACCAGAATGTTCTGGAGGCAGTTTAATTTATCAGAATAATATGAGTTAAGTTAGGACCAGAGAACTCTGGATTAATATGGTTGAGATTAGGACCAGAATGTTCTGGAGGTGAATATTAAAGCTTTGTGATAATGTGTGTGTTTAGTGTGTATAAGTAAAAGAGAGAGAGAGAGAGAGAGAGAGAGAGAGAGAGAGAGAGAGAGAGAGAGAATAACACAGGAGAGTTATCCTGGTTCACCAAACCCGGCTACTTCCAGTCCCCACACTTCGTGTGAGATTGTCCACTATAGTATGCAGTTGGTAGAAACTTCTAACCAACACTATAAGGTCTTGATCACACCAGATCAGTCCGTAACCACTGTATTATCAACCTCAGCAGGCTTCTACAATTCTTTGCTTTCGCACAAGAAAGGTTGGAACTCTTCCTATCTCAAACTATTAAGCCCAATAGACTTGAGATCTAGTTATCTCTTTGTAAGGTGATTTGTTTGGATCGAATGTCTCAAACAAAGGTAATAAAAATATTGTTTGGATCTGGTGTCTCAAACAAAAGATGTGTAGGATGTTGTTTGGAACTTTATATGTCAAACAAACTATCCTTGTACAAACTTAGAAATATGTTCTCAATGAGAAAAGATGATTGAAGAGATTGATAGCTTTTTCTTTGAGAGAGATAAATGCTTTGTATTTCAAACTCTTGCATTTCTCCTTCAATGTCCTCTTCTATTTATAGAGCTGAATCCCTTGGAGAGCAAGCCAATAAAGAGCTGTTGTGCTTCCAATTTGAATTTGAATTTTGGCTCCAAAGAGACTTGGGGAGAAAGCATGTAGAGAATGTTTCTTCAGTTTCGCCCAGATCATTCTCTCAGTTCCAACCAAAACTTGAACGAAATTGTAGAGCACGTGCTTGCTTAGTTGGTGATGAGCTGTGATCAAGCCTTTGTAACTTGCTGCCCACTTGATGATGTTTGCTTAGATCATCTTGATGATGTCATGTAGCTTGGAGATAAATATTGATCCTTTGAATATTCCTTTTCCTCAAAATTCCTTAATGGATCGAAAAAGCCACATGAGGGCCCAAGGATAATTTTTATTCTTTTTGCTTCCAACACATGTGCAAGAATATAATTTATTTCCTTTGTTTCTTTGTCCTTTAATGCATTTCCAAGAACCTTGATTTCTTTCCTCTTTAAGTGAGACAAAAGAGAATATTTGCTTTGGTCTTGATCTTAATTATGCATATCTTGATAATTCCCCAAAAAGCTCATATTTGTTCATATCCATTTTCAATAAAGATTTTGTTATCCCTTGTGAGTGCCAGAACGTTCTCTTGCTTTTACTAAACATTCTCATGAAACATTTCTCACAAAATTCATTAGTAGATAACAATATAAATTAAAGTAAATATGTTTGTTATCTTTAAAACATCAATAAAAGATTTTGCTCTCAACAGTATTTTCACTAATTTGGAGATCGATATGATGGATAGACATACAATAGAAGGACCAATTTGATGGAAATATTTTGATAGAATGGTTGAATTCATTGACAACATCTTTTTCATTACAACATTACATAGACTTGGCATAATACAATAACATTTTAAACAACTCAATCAAACAAATTACTCCTATCAACATCTTAATCAGCCTAAATTCACTTCCTACACAATCAACTTTATCCATACCTTGCCCTCCAAACCTCTTCTTTGCAAGTATCCTTTGACTTCTGCATCAACCTTGCATTTCTTCCATGCTCATCACCATTGTTTTTAAAATAACCTAGTTCTTCAGCTTCATCAACCAAGACAAAAAATTGACAATTCATAGTGTTGGCTTTTCTTACAATAAGAAAGGCTTAATCAACCTAAAATTGACAATTCAAATAGAAAGGCCTTCCTGGATTATTGATGTTGGCTTTTCTTACAATAAGAAAGGTTTTTCTTATTGATAGTGTTGGGGAAGAACTTTGTCATCAATTCATGGAAGAAATTTTGTGAATTTTAAACTCTAGTTGACAAATTATAACATGAATTGGGGAAGAACTTTGTCATCAATTCATGGAAGAAATTTTGTGGATTTTGAACTCTAGTTGACAAATTATAACATTAGGGTATCAAAATTATATATTTGGAGAAGAAGGAGACGTGGGGAATTTTGCAATTTTCTGTAAATCAATTTGGTTTGCAGGTTTTTTGGAATATTTGTGTGTGTGTGTTTGTGCAAGTTTGGTTTTATAGTGTTTAGGATCAGGGTTTGTTAAAAAAACTGTGTTCCTTGGCTTTGGGGAGGAGGAAAGCATACATTTGTTACCTAATTTGGGACTTGGCCATTTGAACTTATCATCTAACAGTGAAAATAAATAATAAAAAGGAAAACTATGCATATTTTGGATTTTGGACTTTTTTGGACTTATCATCTAATAATGTAAATAAAAATAAATAAATAAACAGATAAATACTAAAATTAAAAAAAGTGAAATAAATAAAAGATGGAAATGAATTAAAATAAAAAATTAAAATTAAAATAACTAATAATAAAAAAATTAATGAGAGAAGAGGGCCCGACTCGGAACCAAAATAAGGTATTTTAAAATACCTTTTTGTCGAATTTTTGCTGAAAAGTCAAAGATTTATTAGGGTCAAACGACGTATGAACGTGGGGTCTTAGATAATTTTTTTTAGGTATGACAGTTACTATTTTAATATATTTTATTAATTTTTTAATTGAATGTGGTACTGTTGTGTAAAAAATCGTGACCTTTACATCTTAATTTTAGAGAAGTTGTGTTAATTTGTTTTTTAGTTGATATTAGTCTGGGAGTGAGTGTTCACCGTTCACAGAAGGTGAGTGATCATGGCAGTGAAAAAGACAGGTTTCCATTCCTATTCTAGTATATAAATTCTTTATTTTTTTTTCTCCGCCACTAATTCGAACCAATATTAGAATAAGTTCGAATTACATAATCGGAAATTGTCACTTGGGCCCCGTTTGGATAAACAGCTTATATAGATGCTTATAGTATTAGGGCTTATAACATTAGAGCTTACATCATAAGCTCTTATACTTGATAAGCTATTTATGTTTGGATATGTACACTAAAAAGTACTTACATAAATTGAAGTGTTTGGATGTGACATTACATAAGCAATTATCAAAATTTTAAATATTTTTAATTTAACAAAAAAATCAAAGAATCGAACCACAATTATCAAGATTTTTTTTGATAAAATTAATCAAGATGTAAAAAATAATATTATAATATATTAATTATAATTATATATAGTATAATCAATATTCGTCCTTAAAAAAATATCAATATTCATATAAGACAAAATTAACATTCGAGGTGTAAATAAATAGTCTAAACATCATTATACGCAAGTATAATAATATATGATAAGCTTTTTTTAAAAAAAAAAGTATAATAATATAAATAAAACTTGAGAAATTATGATTGTAAACTTACCATATATATAGATTATTAATGTACAGTTTGTTACCAAAAAAAGACAAGTTAAGTTTGTTTTTTTTATTCAGTTTCATTTTGTTACGTATCAAAAAAATAAATAAAAATCATCCTTAAAAAAAAATCTTAGTTACGTTACGTGTGTTACTTTAGTAAGATAAGTATATAATAATTTTGTTACTCATGCACAACCAAAGATAACTAACATTATAATTAAAATATGTTTTTTTTTTCTAAAAACAAAAAAGTAAAATAAAAATATATGTTTTGAAAAAGTGGATCCAGAGAGAATCAAAAGAGGTTACATAAATTCATAAGCTCCTTGTTAAGCTGGAGGGTAAGCTGAAAATTTAGGCTTATTAAAATATGGCATAAGCAGCTTATGAAACTATGATAAGCTATTTTTATTTATTTACCCAAACACATTTAAAAAGGCTTATGAGAGTAGATAAGCCCACATAAGTTCAAAATAAACCAATCCAAACGGGGCTTTGGTCAATAATCTTTGAGATGTCAGATAATTTCATATGATCTCAACATAGACCTTGTGTCATCATATAAGGTTAGTATGAATCGAATGGTCAAAGAGGATTCTTGTGATTATGAAAATAAAGTTTGTGCTATGATGGACAAGAGGAGAGTCATATAGAAGAATTACAGACTAATCGGGTCAAAGAGGAGTCTTGTGATTATGAAATTAAAATTTGTGCTTTAATGATGTACAAGAGAGGAGAGTCATATAGAAGAATTACACACTAATTAACCATGAAGCAAAGCAATAGTAAGAGTTCCTCACCATCAAAAATAAAATGAATACAACAAATTTCATTTTTTAATTCATTCAAACTTAAAAAGTCAAATTTACTTATAATTAGAAACGAAGGATGTATCAATTATTTTTAGGATAAAATGCACTTTTAGTCTCAATTTTCACAAACTTGCGATTTTGATCCCCCAAATTTAAAAATAGACTTTTGGCCGCTTAAGTTTTAAGCTCTTTACAAATTCATGATCCTCCTTAATTTTGACTCACTCAAAACTGACATGACACTTTTTTAAAAACAAGTTGACACACAAGTTGATGACGTGTATAACAGAAGGACATTCTATTGTATTCTTAAACTAGCATCGAAGTATAAAGAATAAATAGTTTTAGAAGATGAAATATATCTTTGTCAAATAAAAAAAAAGATAAAATATATCTCTTTCTAAGTTCTAAGTAAGATTTGTGTGAGGTTCCACAGTTCCTGATTGAGTATGTGCTAATTATGTTATACTCTAATTGCAAATTATGATGACTAGCTAATGGTATTTCAATGTGATATGTTTCAACCACTAGTTGAACATACTGGACCAAGTACTAGTAGCAACTCAGACCAAACATTTATCCAATCACGCATATTGAAAACACATATCAGCAAGCAAATATATTTGAAAACATAAGTACCTTTCAAAATCGTTATGTCAGCTTTAACTGAGTCAAAATCAAGAGGATTATAAATTTACAAAAGTGTAAAACTTAAGGGATCAAAAATGTTATTTTTAAACTTGGAGATCAAAGTGTATGTTTTTTACTTTTTACTTTGTTCAGCAGATGTATGCACCAAGGATCACAGTGATATATGTTGTGAAAATTGAACGACTTATTTGATTGTATTTTCACTAATTTGGAGATCGATATGATATGATGGATAGACATACAATAGAAGGACCAATTTGATGGAAATATTTTGACAGAATGGTTGAATTCATTCATTGACAACATCTTTTCTTTACAACATTACACAAACTTCTTGTCAAAAAAAAAAAAAACATTACACAGACTTTTCACAATACAATAACATTTTAAACAACTCAATCAAACAAATTACTCCTATCAACATCTTAATCAACCTAAGTTCACTTCCTACACAATCAACTTTATCCATCAACCTTGCCCTCCAATCCTCTTCTTTGCTAGTATCCTTTGACTTCTCCATCAACCTTGCATTTCTTCCATGACCATCACCATTGTTTTTAAAATAACCTAGTTATTCAGCTTCATCAACCCAGACAAAAAATTGACAATTTTCACCATCATCCTATACAAAGAAAATTCAAAATCAGTACAATTTAAAAAAACCATTCACACATCACATAACCATTGTTAAATAAACCTTTGACAGAGGGAAGACATAGAAAGGTCTTCTTGGATTATTGATAGTGTTGGCTTTTCTTACAACACAAATTCTATGACACCAACATTGAAGTACTCTCACATGATCACCATTGTACATAGAGCTTGAAGAAGAAGACTGACTGTCGTAGTTGTTCTTGCCCAACAATAACCACTGATTTTTGGATTTCGAATTGAATCAAAAAAGTTAGGGTTTTAAGTTTTTTGAATTGGGGAAAAACTTTGTCATCAATTCATCGAAGAAATTTTGTAGATTCTGAACTCTAGTTGACAAATTATAACATGAATTGGGGAAGAACTTTGTCATCAATCCATGGAAGAAATTTTGGGGATTTTGAACTCTAGTTGACAAATTATAACATTAGGGTTTCGATATCATATATTTGGGGAAGAAAGAGTTGAGAAAGAGACGTTGGAAATTTTGCAATTTCCTGTAAATCAATCAATTTGGTCCTTGACAATTTTCTGTAAATCAATCAATTTGATCCTTGATAATTTTCCGTGGTAAGCCTTCTAAGCGGTTAATGGTACATGTGCCTTATAAGCGGTTAATGGTACACGTCACCTCCGTTAACAAGCCAACTTAACAGATGGACTGAATTGATTGAATTCAGGGACTACATATTTCTCAGAATTGGGAAATGAAATTGACTGATTTTTTTAAATTCAAAGACGAAGTTGAGGTATTACTCCAATCGAAATCTATATGAATAATCTCCACTGAATTATGAGAAATAAGGGTACGTAGCAGCAATATAGAAACAAATGGATTTTGGATGAATGATAATAATGATATTAATAATAGGAAATGCTAATTGAAATACGATAGAGAGTTGGTACCGGAATTGAAATTGAATGACACAGCCACAAGTAAATGAATTGGAATCAAAAAGCATATACGTCACGATGGGAATCCAAATATATATGTAGCGATGGAATCCAAATATGTCACTGTAATATCGCTATCAAACTAGAATTCAAAATAGGCATAGCAGCAATATGGATTAAATATTTAAATGGCAGCATGAAATAAAATTGGAATCTCCTAATAACGTAACAGTAGCTATGGAGTTAAATAGATGTGGCAATGGAATTATGAATAGTAATTGAATTTTGGAATCATCTAATAATAAAAATAAATAATAAAAGGGATAACTATGCATATTTTGGATTTTGGACTTTTTTGGACTTATTATCTTTTTTGTTTGATGGTCGGGGTTCTCGAACCCACATATATTATGCATTTGTCCATATCAAGTGAGCTAAGTTCATGAGGACCGGACTTATCATCTAATAATGTAAATAAAAATAAATAAATAAACAGATAAATACTAAAATTAAAAAAAGTGAAATAAATAAAAGATGGAAAAGAATTAAAATAAAAAATAAAAATTAAAAAGACTAATAATAAAAAAAAATAATGAGAGAAGATTGCCCGACTCAGAACCAACATGAGGTATTTGCCTTTCTGCCGAATTTTTGCTGAAAAGTCAAAGACTAATAGAGTCAAACGACGTATGAACGTGGGGTCTTAGGTCGAAAATTGAGGTATGACAGTTACTATTTTATGATATTTTACTAATTTTTTAATTGAATGTGGTACTGTTGTGTAAAAAATTGCGACCTTTACATCTTAATTTTTGAGAATTTGTTTAATTTGTTTTTCGGTTGATATTAGTCTGGGTGTGAGTGTTCACCGTTCAGAGAAGGTAAGTGGTCATGATAGTGAAAAAAACAGGTTCCCATTCCCATTCTAGTATATAAATTTTTTATTTTTTTTCTCCACCACTTATTCGAACCAATATTAGAATAAGTTCGAATTACATAATCGAAAATTGTCACTTGGTCAATAATCTTTGAAATGTCAGATAATTTCATATGATCTCAACATAGACCTTGTGTCATCATATAGGGTTAGTATGAATCGAATGGTCAAAGAGGATTCTTGTGATTATGAAAATAAAGTTTGTGCTATGATGGACAGGAGGAGAGTCATATAGAAGAATTACACACTGATTAACCATGAAGCAAAGCAATAGTAAAAGTTCCTCACCATCAAAAATAAAATGAATACACCATCCGTTTCTAATTATAAGTAAATTTCATTTTTTAGATTCATTCAGTTAATAATGTATGTGGTTCATAATATGATTATGAACCGCATACATCATTACTTGAATGAACCTAAAAAGTCAAATTTACTTATAATTAAAAACAAAGAGAGTATCAATTATTTTTAGGCTAAAATGCATTTTTGATCCCAAGTTTCACAAACTTACGATTTTAATCCCCTAAATTTAAAAATAGCATTTTTGATCGCTTAAATTTTAAGCTCTTTACAAATTCATGATCCCCTTAATTTTAAACTGATATGACGCTTTTTTTTAGAAACAAGTTGACACATAAGTTGACGATGTGTATAACAGAAGGACATTCTATTGTATTCTTAAACTAGCATCGAAGTATAAAGAATAACTGGTTTTAGAAGATGAAATATATCTTTGTCAAATAAAAAAAAAAAGATAAAAGTATATCTCTTTCTAAGTTCTAAGTAAGATTTGTGTGAGGTTCCAAATTTCCTGATTGAGTATGTGCTAATTATGTTATACTCTAATTGCAAATTATGATGACTAGCTAATGGTATTTCAATGTGATATGTTTCAACCACTAGTTGAACATACTGGACCAAGTACTAGTAGCAACTCAGACCAAACATTTATCCAATCACGCATATTGAAAACACATATCAGCAAGCAATATAAAATTGGTCACATATATCAGCAAGCAAATATATTTGAAAACATAAGTACCTTTCAAAATCGTTATGTCAGCTTTAACCAAGTCAAAATCAAGAGGATTATAAATTTACAAAGGTGTAAAACTTAAGGGATCAAGAATATTATTTTTAAACTTGAAGATCAAAAATATATTTTAATCTTATTTATAATTTTTATATCTTTAATAAATACTAAAGACACTTATTAGCAAGACTCATGAATTAAAATCTCCTCAACAATAAAGAAAATAACAATCATTTTTAAAGCATCTAGACTCGTCCTTGAAAACCAAACAGAGCCCTTACATTTTGACACTAAGAGTAACACGTGTCCAACTGTCAAACTATCACCACACGTGTCACTCTTCCATTCCATTTCACAACGCCACGTGGCAACGAACCACCGCCAAAACCGAAACATAGAACTCAACAAATAAAACCGAACAACTCGGCACAACACAAACAACTTTGTTACACTCTTCATTCTTACCACAACACAATCCTAAAAATCCTCAAAGAAAAAACACCAAAAAACCAAAAACATAGTTCAATCTCAAACCAAAACAACGTCAAGAACAAAAACAAGACACAATGATGAACCTTTTAGCTTTGAGTTTGTTCATAACTTCACTAACAACAGCAAGCATTTTCTCTCCAAATCCAAAACAACAACCAAACACAATTGTCAAAGAAGGTCACAAAGTTGTTGTTGTTGAATATGATCAAGATGGTTACCAAAACACCAAAATCTCAATCTTACCTGAACAACAACAAACCCATCAACAAGATTACACCAACATGGATTCTGGTTTCATAGAAAACACCAAAGACAGAATCAAAGAAGCTGCTTCTGTTCTTCCAAACATGGGTCAAGGAATTTCACAAGATGCATCTTCATCACATTATAATCTTCATACTCCTAATGCCAAAAATGCTAAAGAGCTTATTTGTGATGCATATGGTAAATGCAAACATGTGATGGAGAAAGCAAAGGATAAAGCCTCAGAAACAATTGATAAGAAGAGAGATATTGTTAATTCAAACAAAGAAGCAGTGAAAGAAGTTGGTAACAATGTTGTTGATGCAGTTGATAATGCTAAAGAGAGAGTTTATGATAAAGCAAATGATGTTTATGATAATGTTCAAGAATACACAAAAGGGTCATTAGAAAAAGGCAAAGAAATGGGACAAACGTTTAAAGAACATGTTGTTCACAACGTGACCGAGGCGAAAGACGGTGTGAAGAAGTTTATGTCATTATCAATGGAGAGAGTTGAATCATTGATGAGTTTGTTGAATTTGTTGGGATTTTCAAGTGGTTATGGAATGAATGTTTGGATCACATTTGTTTCTAGTTATGTTTTGTCTAGGGTTATGCCAAGACAACAATTTGCTGTGGTCCAGAGTAAGATTTATCCTGTTTATTTTAGGGCTATGGGTTATTGTTTATTGGTTGCTTTGTTGGGTCATGTTTTTGGACATGGAATGAGAAACAATAATGGTGGTGGTGTTATGCAATCTTGGAACCTTTTGGCTTCTCTTTTGACTGTTTTTGTTAACTCTGTTTACTTGGAGCCTAGGGCCACTAAGGTATGTTCTAGCTTTTGTTTTTTCAATTTTTTATTGTTATTCCTAATTTTCAATTACTGCTCGCATTTCATATTGTTATGTCTTGTGGTATTGCCTTGGGACCTGAGAGTGTGCTCCTCCTCCAGGTCTTAGGTTCGATTATCTCTGGAACCAATTTGAGTTGGTTAATTTAACTTCTTAGAAGAAAAAAATAGTGTGCTTTACTGTGGATAACTTTGGTAAGCATTAATGTGAAATCTTTTCAACTTTGAGCCTTGATAACAAGATTGTGGACATTTGATAGATAGTCTATTAAGAATTTTGTCTAGGATTTGATTTATTTGTAGTTTTTCAAATAGACAAATGTTATTAGTTAGTTAGTATATTAGGTAGGTCTACCACCCATTATGGCCATGTTAAGTTGCGAATGGAATCGCTGGTTCGAGGGGAGGCGGGCACCCCCAAAAAGCCGGGCAGCTTCAACAAAATCATTTTATCGAAGTCACCATAAACATATGACATTATTTTGATTCTACTATCTATAGGCATTTGTCCTTTTTGTTTGATTATTGAATCCATCATATTAGGTAGGTCTTGAATCCATCATGTACATGTTTAGATTTGCCATGATATACCGCACCCGATTTTTGCAAAAATGTACTTTCGAGCTTCCACAAAATCATGGTATCATTGTGATTCTATCTAAGTCACCATCAATGCAACATATGACATAATTTTGATTTTACTATCTTCAAAGTGCCTTTTGCTTGATTATTAGCACAATTAAGAATGAAAATTTTGTATATAGCTCTTTGAATCTCATAGAACTCTCAAGTCTATATATGAGTCATTTTGAATGAACTTTTCATCAAATGATCATTGAAACCCACTTGGGTTGACCTGATGGTATTTGATTGGGACCTGAGAGTATACTCTCTTTATGGTCTCGGGTTTGATTCTTCTTTGTGTCAATTTAGGTGGACTGCTTTAGCTTCTTAAAAAAAAATTAATAATACTTTTGAGTTTCTCAATAACTGGTTAAGTTGAATTACTTGCAACTTCTGATCATTTATTTATCTATAAGCTTATGTTTTGATTATACTCATACATTGTTCTGTTGTTTTCAATGATCAGTTAATGTTTGAAAGGATGAAAATAGAGAAAGAAGAAGGAAGAGGAAGAGAAGATGTAACAACAACTACAGAACGTAGCAGAACAGAAGAGCATCAAAATTCACCTGATCCTAAAAAAACATCTACAACTACCACTGTTGCTGCAGAAGGAACCGAATCTCAAACACAAAGGAAAGAGCATGATGATGCTGTTAGAGCAAAGATAATGAAGCTTAATAATAAACTGAAAAAACTGAATTCGTATTCTTCTTTTCTGAATATCCTCAATCTGATGTCTCTTACTTGGCATCTGGTTTATTTGGCTCAAAATGTTCATCAGAGTTGCTAATTAATCAGATTAATTGTGTTTAATGTTCATTAATTTGTACTTTTTTAAGTGTTGTGCTTGTAATGATATGTGTTGATACATGCAGTGACTGTAGTATTTAGATTTGTATCTTTCTGGTTTGTTTTAAGTTGGGACTCCAAAGGTTTATGATTAGACATATGTACTGTATATTTTAGTTTGTATGATCATTTTGTCTTGGATTATTAATGTTTTTCATCCCTCTAATATAGGTTATATCTAGTTTTTATTTCTATAAAAAATTTGGTTATAAAAAATTTGGTTAAGAATCCGTCCTCGTAATTTCTTTTTATCCGGAAAACACCCCTCTCCATATGACTGCATTTTGAAAATTAATTTTCAGATTATTTTAAAAAATTAAAATCTGATGTGGACAATTAAAAATCAATAAAAATTAAAAAAAAAAAATCAAGTCAGCGTCATATATGCACAATTGATGAGTTGGACGGAGGAGAGGTGTTTTTCGAAGAAAAAAAATTTACAAGAATGTAAATCACACTTAAAATTTTATAGGGACGAAAATAAAAAATGACTTATATTATAAGGTAAAAAACATCATTAACCCTTCAAAAAATAAGATTTATATTATATTTGTTGTTGCGTGAGCATGGGTAAATTAGTAATTCCACCGTATAGATTATTTTAGTAGTGTTTTGTTTGGGAATAGTTATTTTTACTAAGTTAATAGTGGGTTGTGGTAATAGTTAAGAACTGATAACTATTTCTTATTTTTTTTAGAGTTTTAATTTTTCTACCCTGCTGCCTTCTAGCGCGCTCTGCAAAAATTTCAATAATACCCCTGGCTCGGATTTCGTTTTTTGAACCAGATTGTTAGTGTTTTCGGAAAATAAAATTTCAACAATGACCATGACACCACAAACACTCCTAAAAGCTACTTAAAAAAAAAATGAACAAAATGTAAGAAAGGATGTGAAGAAGAATGAAGGAAAATAAGTCATAAGTCTTAATTACAATCAAATAAAACGTGTTTCACATTCAAAACCGTCAAAAAATGGATTCAAACTCCACTAACCGCCCTATCCTTTGGTGAAATGTCACAGACTAAAATGTTACCGAGGGTTTCCGGATTTTATAATCCGAAAAGCATGAAGTTAGTCCGGATTTTAAAGTCCGAACTGCATCAGACCTTTTATTTGGATCGTTTTTGTTGAGAATGCCTTGGAAAAAAATAGAACAAAAGTACATAACATAAAAAGAAGCAACATAAAATAAATAAACAATTAAAAAAAATCATAATAACATAAATGATGAATCTTTTGGGAATGTATTTTCAAGAGGATTTCTTTGAGTTAGATCATGTTGTCTTACAAAACGACATATTCATCTGGAAGGTAGCAAGATCTAACTCATAGCAACCTCTTGATATTTTTGGGAAGGTATATTTTTGAAAGCATATTGAGGATCTTCACCATGCTGGCACATAAGCAATCTATTTGTCACATAGAGATCAATCTATTTTGCGGCCGTATGACAAAGACCCTCAGTCTAATTACAAAAATTTGCATGGTCTCTTTGGTGTGTTTGTTTGTATTTTTGATAGCATGATGTAGATCTTCATCACGCCGTCAAATAGAGAGCTATATATTTGCGACAACATGAGAAAAATCCTCAGCTTAATGACAAAAAATTGCATGGTTTTCTTTGGTGTGTTTGTGTGTTTTGCTGGTATTGAAGCTGAAAATCGGAGAGGGTGTATTTATAGAGGTCCTTGGATGTTGTGGACCACATAAACTTTTGGTGCAATGTGGTCCATACAAAAGAATTCAATGTTGAAGCGCTCCAGATTTAGTAATTCAGAATACAGTTACGCTTTATGTGAATTCGGACTGCATATATATCTTCGATTATTTTATATAATAAATGAACATCTTTGACATAAATTAAAACATAATGAAAGTTTAAATAATATATATATTATTCAAAACATAATGCAGCAACTTAATTCAACAACAAATAACTAACAGACAATTAATACAATATAAAATACGCGATTAATTAAAACATAGCACATTATCACGGATCATCTAAACTACCTTCTTCCTCTGGTCCCTCCAGCAGAGCCTTGAGCTCTTCGTATTTCCTGGGCCAGTGCAAACTTTTCAGAATTTGTTCAGCATTTCTAACCAACGAAGCGTCCAACTCGATCGGTCCTGTAGTACTGTGCTGACCAAAGACAGAGAACATGGTTCTCACGTCGTCATCGTTTGTGAGTTTCATCCGGCTGAAGCGTAGAGATCTGGCTGATTCGGACAATGGAATTCGATATTCAACACCGACCACCCTCCTCATGTCTCTGTGGTTGAGTTGACAGTTGATTTGATCCAGCTCATCCTTCAGCCCGAAGAGGGTGACAACATTGCTGATAGACTTTTAGCAAGAATACTAAAAATGTATCGAAATAATAAAAATAAGTTCGTATCCATGAGGACTGTGTTAATCTCAATTTAGCAATAAGGATGTATAAAATTCAATGGTGTGCCCTAGGCAGTTGAGTTGACTTTTGTAATATAAACGAAATAAAAACAATAAAAGTTGGTTTTAGAAAATTTGAGACAATCCTTCAAAAAAAAGATAATTTGAGAGAAGCATGGTTAAGACCTTCGAATCCTCCGAAGTTCTCCTATGGTAATTTGCACTCATAATTTTAGCAAGGCTTAAATGCTCTTTTAGTCCCTTAACTAATTTAATTGGTATCGCTTTGGACCCTTAACTAAAAAAAAATTGTTTGAGGATTTTAAGTTTTTTTTTAGTCTCATTTTGGTCTCTTCTGTTAGGTTTCCGTTAGTTTTAATAAAAAACGTTAAGTGTGGACACGTGTCACCTTCTCATTGGCTCCGAGATTTATTTATTTATTTTTTTACAAAAAAAATATTTTTTTTTATTAAAAAAATTAATTAATTTTTTTTTAAAATTTATTTATTTATTTTTTTGTAAAAAATTCCCAGAACCAATGACAAGGTGACACGTGTTAACTCTAGGACATGTGTCGCTTTGTCATTGGCTTTGGGATTTTTTTTTAAAAAAAAAATATATATTTTAAAAAAATAATTGTAAAAAAAAATATTTTTTTTTGTAAAAAAAAAAACTCAGAACCAATAACAAGGTGACAGGAGTCCAGGAGTTAACTTTTTTTTAAAACCCTAATGGAAACCTAACAGAAGGGACCAAAACGAGACTAAAAAAAAACTTAAAATCCTCAAACAATCTTTTTTTTTAGTTAAGGAACCAAACGATACCAATTAAATAGTTAAGGGACCAAAAGAACATTTAAGCCATCAAACAATGATTACGACAGATTAACAAGCTTCTTTCTCCTCAACTTTTGGATCTCCCAAACCGTGATGTGCCAAAGCCTGATGATTCCTTTTTTGCGGTTAGCTTCTTATATATACTAGTTGTTATTGTAGACACGTATGGTATTCATTCAACATAGACGGACACATGATGTTATGCACTATTAAATAGTTAAATTCCATCCACATTCAATACTAGGATGAAATAGTTGACCCCTATCACTTTGGTGTATATGGAACTTTTCACATTTGGTCCACAACTCTTAGGTTCAGCTAAGTTCGTGTATTCTCTCCACAATATAATGGTTCTAAAATATTGTACAATGTATGATAGGTTAGGGTAGAGAGAATTGATACTTTCGAGCAGTATCAACTCCAGAAAATAAGAGAGAAAGGATAATTTTATTAATTTTCTTCTGTTGTCATTATTACAAGCAAGGGACTATATAGAGTCCACTGTTGTCCTAGCCTATGGGATCTAATGACACATGTGCCCAGATCCATAAAAGATGGCAACAAACTAGCTAGTGGCTATGAAGAACGGACACTCTTCGGATTAGACGTGTTCTGTTGTCGGATACATGTCGTGTCCGATACAGTGGCGGAGCCAGAAAAAAATGTCAGGGTGGACCACTAAAATTAACTATTGAAAAATTGTTTAAAGTCTCGTAAATTAGACCTATAATTGAATTATTTAAATTTTTCGGGTGTGCCACTACACCAATTTGCGGGAATTTGGATCAACCAAAACCTAAAATCGACATAAAATTGTATAAAATCTCCCAAAATAAACCTATAATTGAATTATTTAAATTTTCGGGTGGACCACTACACCACTTTGCATGAATTTGGATCAACCAAAACATAAAACCGACACAAAATTGCATAAAATCTCGCAAAATAGACCTATAATCGTTGATTTTTTAATTTTTCCGGGCGGGCCGTGGCCCACCCCAGCCCATGAAGGGCTCCGCCACTGGTCCGACACCGACACAACACTTGTAGTTGCACTGAATTATGTGATTTTTTTAAATTATTAGCTGTGTCGACGTGTCAGTGTCCGTATCGTGTCTTATGTCCGTATCCGTGCTTCTTAGGCTAGAGGCCAAGGATTACAACAGATATTTCATTACTCTAAAGTTGGTGTGATTCCCACATAATCACGTGCCCAGAAGGGCGCTTTCCTCTCCCATTGTGGTCTTGGGCTTTTGCTTCAATGTACCACTTGTTAGCTTGTCCATGCTAGATCAAGATAATTAAGAAAACCGGTAATGTTATTTATTAAATTTAATAACAATTTGTATTTAATATTTATTGTTGATTATAGACAAATATGTAAAATAATTAGGAGTATGTTAGTAAAAATTAAAAGTATAAAAATGTATTCTATAAACTATGGTCGCGGTTACAGACTTGTAATTATACTGTAATTCTTGATATTGAGGACAACTGCAGATAAATGCAACTACAGTTGTGATTGCTATAAGTTGTAGAGGTTTCCAATTTCCAAAGCCTTTACAATGTCACGGTCTTTGCAGGTTGCAATTTAGGACTATACTAAATAATAAGCAATAATAATTTTAGTCTTATCATATTTATAGGTTTATTTTCAAGGAGAAGAAATCAGCAGATGTGAAGCAAGGGATGTTTTCCAAAAGAAATCTTCTTCCTCGCCTGATTCTTCGAACAACTTACATGATTTTCTGTGGATTTCTGGCAGCCATGTTGCCGTTTTCTGGAGACATCAATGGCGTGGTTGGTGCTGTTGGTTTCATTCCTCTGGATTTTGTCCTGCCTATGATTTTATACAACAAAACACACAAGCCAAAGAAATCATCATTGACTTATTGGATCAACATTATTTTATCATGAACTTATAACTTATTTCACTATCATGAGCTTATAGCTTTTATTGTGATTACCATAGTTCGAACCCAGACTTTGTATATATAATGGAATCCATAAGTTTGTAGCTTATTTCATGAGGTTATAGTTTAAAAAAATATATATAAATTCATAGATTTTATTATAATTCATTGATATAAATACTCATAAACCAAATAAAATCAATTTGTCAAAAAAAAAAAACCAAAATACTACAATAGATTTTAGCCAAAAAAATTTGAAACTCAAATTGGTGGGGTGCGCCAGCCCATGCAATAGTGCAACACATAGGCGACACTCAAGAAGCCCAATAGCAAGCTATTGGAGTGGCTTCTCCCCCTCAAAAAAATAATTTAATATCGTGTGACCCATTGGGCCACATATCAGATATTAAACTGATAAGAACAGATACTACACTTGATCTTAGCCAAAAGGCCGAGAAAGGTATGAGTTAAAAGATGGGTTGGCTTCTGGTTTTATATCTCACATCCACTCACTTGCTTTCTTAAACGAGCGATGTGGGACTAAACTTAGACAACAACTTGTGACTCAATGGTTCTTGTACGCATGGCATAGCCAACAGAGACCAATTTCCAAGCAAAGGATACGTGAATCGAATGGAAAGGGAATTGAAATATAATGTTGGCTACTGTGAATTGAATTTGAGTCTTTCTTCTCCCTCCTTTTCTTCTAATTCCAAACTCCTTGTACTCAACAAGTGCTGCAAGTCTTCTACTCAGTTTCATTTCCCAGAAATCATGAATTTTTATTATGAATGAAAGATTTGTTGAGGCTAAACAAGTGCCTCATGAAGTGTACTTAATATCACTGTTGGAAATCAATATCAGCTATCAAACTGAAGTACAGCTTAAATGGAATCATAATTTTCCTAAGCCAGCCACAAATATTGTTTAATGGTTCTCGAACATAAAGTTTCTAAAACAGTGAACAATGTCACACCTAACAAAAAGGTGAACAACTAACAATAACTCAAGAAATCTTGTTGAGGATGAAACGGTGCTATTGAAATCAACTTTTTTCTATTCTGTTAGGCTGTTTCAACGTAAAGTTAAAGGAAATCAATCTCCGCAAGTTTCTTTACTTTCTCACCTTCCTTTATGAGGAAATTAGCATTCTTTGGCGTGATCACATCAAGGTCTAATATGCTCAAATCAAGAGTGTGATTATTTTATGGAAGGAATCAATTTCTTCACATAACGGATTTTTATGTAAAAATTGGTAGGAATTAGCATTTTAGAAAAATAAAAGATTAAATCAAGAAAAAAAGAAAGATAAAAAATAAACCATTATTTAAAATTAAGTTAAAGGAACACAGACGATTTTGCCTATAACTTACCTAGAGAGTTATTTAACTAGCTAAACAAAGAAAAAACTTGAATTAGGGATTAAAATGAGTGATAAAATTTAGGGATGAAAAATTATAGATGTTTAAAATCTAGGAGGCCAATTTAGGTTCTTAACATGTTCCCTAATAATTTAAGTTAGCATTTCCTTTAACTAATAACTAGATCATCGACCCGTGCTAATGCACGGGTCATATGGAAGGTAATATTTGACGGTAATAGGTAATAAAATAGTTTAGATGAATGTCATGATTGTCATATAATATTTCATAATATTAAGATGCATAGACGTTGGTACTATACCATAACATAATTTCCATGACATTGTCCTTGATACTGTAACGTAACATTATAGGTTAAGTACAGGGACGGAGCTAGGTACTAATGAAAAGAGGCAGCCGCCACCCATAAAATATATAGGACCCCTATAGGACTCATGTGCATATTAATCGTTCGCCACCCATGCTTTCATATCCACTTGGTTCATTTATACTAAATTTTATTTTTTTTAATTAAAGGTCCACTCATGTTATCTTTTTTCTTACCATCCACTCATATTTTTTTATAATAATAAATATAGCATATTGAATTGATCAGTCTATTAAATTTTATTCCTATTTTCAAGTAGAAGCCAACAACGTTTGGGAAATTAGGGGTGATAGAGATACCCTAAATCATACATTCAAGAACAATTATATTCTAAAGTTCCAATTTCTAAAAATTTCAAGTACCGCCATACCTCAAGATTTAGTAGTATATATTTGTTATTGTTTATCTTGCAAACAAAGTAGGAGCAGGGAAACAAAATAGGAGGAAATTGTTATAGGATGGACTCCGTTTAGTAAAAACAAAGTAGCAACGATGAGTTAAAAATAGGAGCAACGATTATAGGATGAAACAGTTAGCATCCGGGTTAACTTTAATAAATAAGAGATAAGAGATCTCTCCGTTTGAAAATAAAATTGTGATTAAATTAATTAAATTAACTCAATTCAATAGGTTTAATTAAATAGAGGTAATACAGTAAAAGTAAGCATATAATTTAGGTTAAAATTAGGGAAACAGTTAGGGTCCGGGTTAACTTTAATAAATAAGAATTAGGGCAACAGTTAACATCCGGGTTAACTTTAATAAATAATAGATAAAAGATCTCTCCGTTTGAAAATAAGATTTTGATTAAATTAATTAAATTAAATATGTTTAATTAAACAAGGGTATTACAGTAAAAGTAAGCATAAAATTTAGGTTAAAATTAGGGCAACACAACAGTTAGCGTCCGGATTAACTTTAATAAATAAGACTAGACCATCGACCCGTGCGTCGCACGGGTCCGACCAGTTAAAACATACGCAAATAAGTTACACATCATATAATACGTTTATATGAATAGCTCCATGTTTACGGTTTAAACAACTTTGCAAAGTGATATACCATATTATAAGATTGTTATAAAATGACTCAAGAATTTTCACACAAAAATATTCTCAAAGAAGTTTCTTTAAAAGAAGTTTTTCTCAACTAAAGGTTCTCTAGAGTGTATATCAAACAAAAATATTCTCCAAAATGTTTCACACGCAGACAAATATCGACAATCATGTTACTATTGCATATACAGATACACATGCGCATGGTAATAGATAGCATCAAATGAAGATTGGAAGTTGCCATACACTAAAGCATCATTGCGGAATGCACATTGCACATTTATCAAGCCAACCCTTTATATATTATAACTTAATCTTTTTGAGCCACACTCCATACTACAATCAAGACATATAACTTTAGTCACATTTAAATAAATGTGACTGTTAAATTATTGTGCAGAAATACTCATGTTAGCCTTATTGTATTTAATTTTGCAGTTAACAATAAGCTAAGTGTCTGGCTGCCACTATGTAGTCTAAACAATGCTAATATGTCCAAATGGCGTGAAAAAGAAGAGCTAAAAATTAACTTTATTTTTGTTTGGTTATACCCAAACAAACAGGCCCATAGTCATCGATATTGTAGCTGTAGTGTATGAATAGAACTAATCTGACTTAAGTTAACGAAAATATACTTTTCATTAGCATTTATAAACTCAAAATAATCAAACATGATAACTTTAACGATAGATATTCATTGTAGACAAAGTCATCTGTTTAAAGATAAGTTAACATTGTCAAACGCAAAAACAAACAAAAAGAATGCAATGCTTGCATGATAGTTCATAAAACTGATGAAAATAACAACGGTACTAAATATTAATTTGATTGCTATGAAAGCAATCACTCTAGTAATGTAATGTAAAGAAGTCCAATGTAGCCCCAAAGCAATTGATCCAATCTTTACCACTTTCCCGTGCACTATAGCTTTCTTGCATATAAGCATTTCCAATATCCTCCAAATTTGGTAGTCTTGTTCTCAGGATCAAACTCCAAAAGCATTCTCAAAAAATGACCGGATCATCAATCAAATCTAAATCTTTGCAACCCTTGTGGATGATACAGTTAATCCATCATAAGTGAAAGTCTAATTTAAAAAGAAAAAAAAGTTCTGGTATAATAGCATGGATAAGTATAAACTAAAACTAACTTATAAGAAACACACTGTACAGGAAAAAAAAATCAATTATATTATAACTTAAATTTCATTACTTACCAAAAATCAAGAGCTAACAGTAGATGAATCCAACCATTTGACGACGGAATAATTAAAATTTGTGGGGTCATAGTGGTAAGCAATTGATGCAGTAATACCAGAAAATCTAGGTTCAACATCATGTCCATAAACAATAATCACAAAAATTCTTGGGTGAACACATACCAATGTAATCCTCACCAAATTTCAAATTATAAGTGTTGTTAAGTTCATTCACGCCATGAGTTAAACATAATTTGTCATTCTTCTTATGAACCATGATCTCAAATTGATTGAGTGCAGCATCAATCAACATTATATACCGATATAACTAATAACCAATTTCCTTAATTAGCATAGGTCCTAAGTCTACAATAGGCTATAAAAAGCAATATATGACACATCTTAGCAGATTACATTGTAAAATGAATTTTTTTTTTACAAAAAATGATGCATAAAACGATAACAGAATTTCCTATAAAGCGGCCTAAAAAATTCAACTGCTTTATACCATTATTAACATCATTCCAAATCCAATCAAAGCCAGTTTCGACTAAAATACTTAGCAACAACCTAATAAAAAGTAGGAATATACTTATCAATAACGTCCATTTTACTCCAACCAATAAAAAATTCTGAAAGGAAACAGTACACAACATAATTGTCTATCGTTGTGGCTGATTTTAGATTTGAAAAAAAAAAAAAAAAAAAAAACTGTACATAATCACTACGATAAACTTTCAGAAATATAATCTTCTTCTGAACACCAAATATAAAAAACTCAATGTCACAATAACACAAAATGCCTTCGAGTTTTCCGTTTGAGACTCATATATCAAGATCTTATAGATATATTAGAGAAAGAAGCAAACAACAAAAAGATGAAACATATATACCTCTCAAACTATGACGGGCATGTGCAGTATCAGATCTTAATAAATTACACTCACGTTATATAGCGTCATATATCCAACCCAGCAACTACCTCTTTCTCTTCCTTCCCTTCAAGGATCTCACATGGCTTTTCAAGCCAACTATAACCAGGCAACTAACTTATCAACATTTCTGTCCTTCATCACCTTCCTCACATTCCTCCATCAATTGACTCTACATCTTGTGGTTGTTTCTTGTTCTCATGAATATTTGCCAAAGCTGAAACAAAAACCAAAACAACAACCATAAGTAACAAACAAAAACGTCGTAAAATGCAAAGCAAAACATTATGAGCAAGCACAAAAACAGGCCTCATCTCATAACTAAAGCTCAAAACTTTTCTATACATCACTTTTCATGGTCAAGGCATTGAAGGGGTTGTTCAGATTTCCATAAAAAAAAGAATCATAGGTTCAAGGACATGATATCTAAGAAGTTTGTCCATCTAATACTCCAATCACATATTAGGTGATAAACTTATTACTTATATAACATTACCTTAAAAACTTATGTTCCACCATTTTGAATGCGATTTGTCAGGTATTCGGTTTCTTCTGCAGTGAAGCTACTGGGAGACTTAACCTTTAAAAACCAAGTTTGAAGAAGGTTAAGTGACTTGTTTAAGGATGTCATCATTTTTAAGTAAGGAAGTATCAAGTATCCTTTACAAAACCTGTGATAAAAGAGGCAATATTGTGACTCCTGCATGACCTCCTACCACAGGAACATCAACTTCTCTTGGATCAACACCAAGTACCTCTGCCTGCAAGAGAAAAGGAAAGTACACCGCATTTACTCATATTATAGTAAGAAGGAAATTCAGTTATGAGATAGAAGAGGAAAGCTATGCTTACCACAAAAGTATTATATACTTATGATTGTGTCATTTTCAATAATTATGTCAACTTATGATGGAGAAAAAAGAACTCATCCATAATTCAACTCAATACATATGAAGCAAAGCAGTTAACATGCTTAAAAGTTCAAAGCAAAATGAATCATTATAAAAATGGTGTTAAGCAAATGATGTTCAGAACCAAATGCAAATTACATTTCAGATTTCTCGTCAATTTAGGAAAGAATACGTCTTGATAAAATTTAGGAAAGAATATGTCTTGACAAAAAATCAGAAACATACAAATTTAGAAAGGAAACGTACATCCAATTTGTATAAATACTGAATCATATCTGAAATGAAACAGGCAGTCTTAAAATTAAAAATCTTCAATAGTTAAGTGTTATCACATTTGCATTGAGGAATTCAAGACATCACAAATCAAACCTACACAAAAGAAAGAAAGAAAGACAACACAATCATAAAGAGTCAATTAATGGTGTGATATTAAAACTCAGAACATTCATTAGAACCTTGAAACGTTCAGATTCATTAGAACATTCATTATCAATTTTGGACACTAAAGTTCAATACCTGTGCTCTTTTTCTCTTGATTCAAGTAACTATAACTGTGTGGACCTTCATTAGAACCTACAAATTAAAAAAAAAAACAAAAAGTTCAGAACATTAAAAGGTAAGAATTAAAATAAAGAAACGTTCAGAAATTCATCCATAATTCAAGTAGAAGAACATAAACAAAGAAGTAGCATGATTGCAAGGTATTGAATTGAGACTGAAACACAGAGAAAGGAACGATTACAAAAACTAACAATGAAAAAAAGAAAAAAAACTATTCTAACAATGAAGAAAAAGCTGTAATTCACACAATCACATATCAAAATCAACTATAATTTACACAAAATTCACACCCTAATGTCAAATTCAAAATTAGCAAAATTTACACAAAATTGATAATCAAACCATTTTGGCTATACTGTAATTGATAATCAAACCATTTTGGCTATACTGTAATTGATAATCAATGATAATTTACACAAAATCAATGAAAAACTATAATTCAAACCCTAATGTCAAATTCAAAATTAGCAAAATTCACACAATCAATATGAACATGAAACATGAATCGGTAGGAGAAAGTGAGTTACCGGTGACAATTACGAAGGTCATTTGTTGTTGCGGCGGCATTTGCGGAGTCGGCGAGATGTGCGTGGATCAGTGCGACAAATAAATTTTTCGGCGGCTATCTGTGTTCATAATGGAGAGAGAGCTATCAGAGTTTGGTAGATGGAAGAAAGAGATCGGAGATCGTGACCCATAAGGGAGGCTTGGTGGAGAAAGAGAGAAGAAGCAACCATGGTTTTGGGAGAAAGTGTGTGAGAGAAAAGGGGGAGAGTTGCAGAAGAATCGTAGATAGAGAGAGGAGGGTCTGAAAATGGGGTGACTTTCTCTAATTAAATAAAAAATGGCCGTGTGAGGGGAGAGAGAGAACAAAAGGAAAGAAAATAAGTTTGTTTGGTTCAGATGGCTTTGCATGAAAAGTAGGGTGTTTTGTTAGGTTAATTGGGAAATAGGAGATTAGGTCCGATTTGTTTCAACAAAAAAATAGGATTAATAGGTTAAACATGACACAATTAAGCATTAGGGTTAAAACAGTAAAATTAATGCATTAGGGTTAGGTTAAAATTAGGGCTAAAATAAGCTTACATGTTAACTTTAATATATAAGAAGAAGAAGATATCTCTCCGTTTGAAAATAAAATTTTGATTAAATTAATTAAATTAACTAAATTCAATAGATTTAATTAAAGAGGGGTAATACAGTAAAAGTAAGCATAGAATTTAGGTTAAAATTAGGGCAACAGTTAACGTCCGGGTTAACTTTAATAAATAAGACGATTATATGTGATGATGTATTTATGAGTTTACGACATGAATATTTTGAAGTTGTATGTTAATTATCCGCTGCAGAGTTTTGAGGATTAATTTTTGATTACGCATGCTTTGAGATCATTTTGAAGACGATTTCTTCAATAAATATTTTATTTGCATGTTTTATCGCTTTAATAGAAGTAGGGCGTTATAATCATTACCTATAAATTTTAAAGAAAATCGAAATAATTTTAACCTAAATTTCATAAAGCTATTATTCATAATTTTTACGCATTAGTGCAATAAGAAAACAGAATATACAAGCATGGAGTACCCGTCTAAACATAGGTGGGTGATTGTGCATTGCATTGTCATACTCTTTTTCTAGTGTTCTTTTATGAAAAGGTTTGATAGTGAGTATTGGTGTTAAGCTAGTCTTTTATGGTCACAAGACCATATGTATAGTGTTTAGGCACACATATAAAGATACATTATTTTAATAATAAAAAATAAAATAAAATAAATATTTTGAGAACAAGTGCTTTATTGTGGGTTCGTAAATACTTCATATTTGATTTTGTGATCAAGTAAGTATTTTTAATTGATGTTTTATCTTTGATACACCGGCACTAGAGTACTCTAGAAAATATCTAATTTTATCTATTATCGATGACATTTTTTTGGGTGATTTGTCATTGTAGGAAACAGATAAGTGTTTTTTAAAAAAGTATTGTATGTTTAGTTTTCTCTTTATTATCTTGATTTGGAAGTCTTTAAAAAGAAACTATGTGTATTACATTGATTGCTTCTCAATTCTAAAAGATTTTGTTGTAACATCTCATCATAGAGTTACTCCCCTTGTTAAGCAGGAAATTTGGAATAAGACTTGTTGTAGGTGGATCAAAGAAAACATTGATGGTGCTATTTGGGTAAGCCTAGTTTTGTCAATGCTAGTGGCATTTTTCAGGACAATAATGCGACAATTATGGGTTTCTTTTCTTCTTTCTTGGGTAACACTTCTTCTAATCACACCAATTTCTCAACGGCTATGTTATTTATTGAGATATATCATAAAAAGAGTTGGAAGAATCTTTGGTTGAAGTGTGATTATAAACTTGGGGTTGCTTCCTTCTCCTACGTTTATATTGTTCCTTGTAATCTAAAAACAAGATTGAAAAATTATCTCAGTTTGGATTAGTAGTTTATGAGGTTTCAAACTTTTTATATTTTTAGAGAAGAGAATTATATTGAACAGAAAAAAATTAAATCAACTTGTGGGGCATTTTTATCTTTTGCATATTGATTTATGAGGGTGCAGGACGTGGTGGGTGGGCTACTAGGGTGAGTACTAGAGTTGTTAAAACAGGCTAGTCCGTATGGCTGGTCCGTTAAGCTCGAATAATTATAGGAATACTGCTTTTCATTCGGCACTTTTCACTCGCGCTCTGCAGCCATCCCAAAAATATCCTTGCGTTAGTTAACTAACGCAAGTGTAAAATTATGTGTTACTTAACTAACGCAACATGACTTAAGTCACACACAAAACTTGATAATAGAACTGTCCATTGAAACATTTTGAAAATGCAAAAACAAAACTTGCGTGTTAATTTCAGCGTGAGTTAACTCACACAGCGTGACTTAAGTCACGCAAGTGTAAAAAATCGGTTTTTACACGTGCATGACTTAAGTCACGCTGCGTTAGTTAAGTAACGCATAATTTTACACTTGCGTTAGTTAACTAACGCAAGGGCATTTTTGGGAGGGCTGCAGGGCACAAGTGAAAAGTGCTGGGTGAAGAGCAGTATTCTAATTATAGGACTTCGACCTTAAATATTGAACCAAAATTTTAATAGCGTTTTTTTGCCCGGCCATAAAAATCTTGATATCCTTTTGGGCTAGCCTGTATGGACCGTGGATAGCCCGCATAAAAAAACCTAGATATTATATATATTTTATAATATATATAAAAATAATAAAAATTTGTATTTACTCATTTCGCTAATTATAATTTTAAAGATCGGATATATAAATATCTATAACCAGAACATACGTAATTTATTTAAAATTGTTTTCCACACCATTTTAGTTTGCGACGTTTCTACAAAAATATTTACAAAATTTTGTTTGTGCTAGAAATTATTTAAACATATTAAAAATATTGATCGTAAGAAATTTTATATGAATATTTTATAGTACTTTTTTATTTAAATCTTTTTTATTACAGGTCGGCCCGTTTAGCCCACGATCCTTGTAGGGCTGGGCTCCGATAGCATTTTCAAGTCCGTATTTCAATCGGGCTTTTTGACCCGATCTGATAAAGCTCAAAGTCCGTTAGAACCGGTCCTAAACGGGTCGGGTAGTGAGCATGACCATGATTATATGTCCTCATAAGTATCAAAGTTCTCATAATATACTTAATTGGCTCCTTAGTTTTTAATTATGATGAAAGTGACAAGTGATGATCCGATATGTATATAGTGTTCGTTAGTTTGTTTGGGAATTTCGTTGTATCTTTTGGCATGATCTTTGGATTGTTGTTCATTGGATTGCATTTTTAGCTTGATTGATGGCTATATATTAAGATAATACACCAGCATCACAACACCTTATAAAATCCACAAAAAAATATCTTTGTATTTTGTATATATTTTCTATGTTTACGTACATTCTCTTCGATATACTTTACGTGTCTTTATATTTTAATTTATTCACAATTTTTTTTTTGAAGGACTTTTTATTTATTCACAATTTTATAAACAATAATTTAGGTTTGTCACATAAATTTCACCAATGAAAGGACAGGAGTCTCAACTACAACTTTTTTTTTCTTTCTATTATTCAGCAATACTTTTCTCTTTTCGAATATTTCCATTGTCTCTATTGAAAGGTAATATATATAATTAAACTTTAGAAAGAAAAATATTGACCTCTAATTATCATCAAAAGTTTCATGTGAGATTTTCACTAAGGTTAAGTGAATTAAAAAGATATGCAAAACGTATTGATGTATGTAAGAGGCATTTACAATAATTCTTAAATTTATAATGACTTTTTCCAACTCTATAAATACAGAAGGCTATTAAATTGCACTTAACAATGCATGGATTTTTGCTTATAAAGTGATCGACAAATTTTTTAATTATTATTCGCAAAGGAGAAAAAATATGGCTGAAATTCTCAAATTTATTCATGCTTTAGTCATCTTTCTTTCTTTAATTGGTCTTGTAATCAGTGGCAGTAAGTTATTTTTTTCATCTATTTTAAATTATTTTCTTTATTATACCCATAATCATTCATCTTTTTTTATTTTTTTTATTATTAATCTTTAATTCTTATTTGAAATCACAGATCATACATATTGGTGTGTTACTACTGATGATTGTGCTACTAATATATGTCGCTCTGGTTTAACTGAGGAATGTTGGGTCTTTCGATGTATTTGTAAATATGAGACAAAATAAGTTGAAAATTAATTATATGATATTTCTAAGTGTATAATTTTCCTGTAAGTTATGACAGGGGTACTTAAAGAATAAATATAATAAATGCTAGTAAATTCCCTAATGTTGTTTGGGTTAGACATATATAAGATTTTTGTTCACTACATGTTTATAGTACTTCTTAAACATTATTAAAAGTATAAAAAAAAAAATTGCCTCTTAGACCAAAAAAAAAAAGTTAAAAAAAAAAAATTGTTTACATCTGGTGTTGGGTTTTCGTGAGATAGGCATAAAAAATCTAAATCTCTAAGCGCAATAAACTCATTGTCATGAATTTTGTAAGCACAAATTTTCACGGTATGGATTTATGTGTTTACCTCTTAATGCGCAGAGGAGGATAGAAATCACCAATGCTAACATAGTGTCTCTACTCGGTCCACGCCAACGGTTGTTTAGGAATATTTTGGTGCTAGCTTATAGCTAGCATAAATAATTTTAGGTTTACATACATATATACTCTCTACCTTTTACCATAATGGGATTTTAAAATGCAAATTCAATCACCTTTTATTTAATTAAATCATTAGTTAATAATACAATTTCCTAATTAAATATCTACTTTCCATAATCACTTGAGTTGATCTGATGGTATTGACTTGAAACATTGGATTGTGCTTCTCTTTAGGGGATCAGGTTCGATTCTCACCAATATATGTGTTAATTGTCTCTTCATCTAAATATCTTAGGTCCAATTATTTATTTTGCTATTTTTTTTTTGTTGAGCTAGTTGTTTATTTCGCTATTCTCAAGCATACATGCGATCACTAATGAAGCCAATAACTTATATCGGTCCATTTCGACGTGGGCACACATATTTCACGTATCACTTTATCGAAACGCCCAAGACATAACTCATATCATGTGTGAGGAATGAATCATATCTACATCATTCATAACCCTCTAAACGGTTTATTTTGATATAGTACCTACCATTATGATTCTCCTGCCAAAGACAATGTTTGATGGCCTTAAAGTTTACAACTCTCCAAGTTGGGATTATAATGACTTCAAGTCAAAGACACTCACATGGAAGGGAAATAGTGGTCATACAAACAGATATATCCCAACAAAAAAAAAAAATCTCTTTAACTGAATCGTTACGAATGATCATGAATCAATGATCGATAGTTACCTCTTGAAATGTTGAGGAAACTAAATGAAAGATGGATCACGGACGTCGAAAGGCAACGCTTCTACTCAGTCCTTGCAAGTACAAATCGGAACACGGTGTTAGCCGTTATATGAGAAGCAAGTATCAAATTATTTAAGTATGTATTCCTCATATAATAACTACTTTGTTTTTCATTTATTTCGGTCTAAATTTGTTTCCATACGCCAATATGTCAATAGTAGAAGAGAGGTGCTATGTCAAGCGAGAGATTGTATAACGAACGACTCGCGAAATGAAATACAGTATAACTAATAAACAATTAAAATAGTACTTGGCCGCAAAAAACGGCGTTGCCTTTCCTATACTATTTTGATATGGCAGTTAGTCAAACAATTTTATAAAATCTAATGGACAAAAAACTTCCAATACATTCGCATAATTCCACGAACTTTCATTTCGCTTCATCTAGCATTTCCGATAGTAGAAAATTCCGAACTTCTAGCAAAAATGACTAAAACCCAAATGCAAAATTTGATCATCTATATGGCGGCAATTTGCATAAACTTCTGATCATTTGAAGAATTTTACATATGACTAATGACTAATTATATCTCAGCAAAAACAAATCTCAAGAAGCTACTGAATTATATTAGCAGATTTGTGTTTTGAGTTGTACAACACTGTAACTATGTCTATAAAAAAACTATAACACACTAGCTAAGAACTCTATTTGAAGTGGATTCCTCATGAAATTGATAATGGCACCCCCAGCATGTATTTGTTGCAGAATAATGTGACACAAACTTCACTCTCTGAGTTAAGGTTAATCTTCATCAAAACACCAAAATTATGATAATTCAAAAGAGAATATGCAAACGGAATCATCCATTTACTCGGGAATTGTGCATTTACATCTCCTTTGTTGTTCTGATAGTTCCTGTGATGTATCGATTCATGCAAGATCAGTCAACAACTTAGTGTGTGACAAAATGCAGAGAGTACTGAATACTAAATCACAAGCATAAATTTAGTCACACAGAAAAGAATACCTCAATTTGATTTTGTAGAAACTTGACATAAGCTACCGCTTCATCTAACATCTCTGCAGTATTTGTTTGCTACAAGAACAAAAGAAACTAACAAATTAAACAACTGCGAACTAACTTGCACGCAAAAATGAAATGACAAACTAAGCTCTAGAGGCATAACATTATTGTTTCGATGTAACTCAAATAAGCGCTTATATCATACAACATTAAAACAGAATTGGTCACACTATTTTCTCACTCTAACTCCCTACCACGTCATATTATTTCCCTGGCCATACACGCAAAAACAGTCACATGTCCAGGTATGGATCCGTCTTTTCGATTTACCGCAGGAGTATTGACTGCCCGAAACATTGATGGAAATCACCAATGGAGTTGGTACACCGTTGTTGACAGATGAGGCTACCAAGAAACGAGCATTCGGTCATTATGCACGAATTTTGGTTGATATTGATCTTTCCAAGCATATTTTTGAGGAGGTGATGGTGGAGCGTGAGGGATATGCATTCTATGTACCTGTAGTTTATGAACGATTACCAGAATTTTGCTCCAACTGCTATACTATTGGGCATTTTGTTGCCCTTTGTAATAAATTACATCCAAATCCTAAGGACGACAAGCCCAAATCGGAAAAAGAAGGGGAATTTTTCCAAGCAGCCCATCACCATTCATGATGATCAGCCCCCTCATGATCCTCCCAGGGATACAGAGATGCCAACATCAAATACACTTAAGGATGTTACTACAAAGCATAATACAAACAAACGATCAGAGGAAGTGCCTGTTGCTAATGATGATGATGAGCAAGATACAAACAAACAGTCACAAGAAGTGCCTGTGCAGTTACAAAATTCTGCTCCTGCTATTGATGATGATGATGCGAAGGAAAACAGGAAGGTTATGGAAGATGATACTCATAACAATAATGATACTGATGTCCCTGAAGCTAATCATACTTCTTCGGATAGCATAAATTCGGAAGCGGTATCATCAATCCAAGTCCATTCTGTGCATTCAACGGGCCCTATTTTGAAGAAGGTTGCGACGGATGATACTGAGAAAATTCAAAAGGCTTGGGCAGCAGGTGACGGCTCAACTTCTAATGATAAGGAGGACGGGTTTACTCCTTTTATAACAAAGAACGGTAAGAAAACGCAGGTAAAATTAGATCGTGCATCTGGGACACATAACACCCGTTCTAGGGGTCATATTCCATCAAGTTCCCAATGAAGTTCCTTTTCTGGAATCTTTGTTTTACTCATAATCCAAATTTCAGGGAAGGAAAACCTTGGGTCATGACTGTCATGATTTTTCTTGGTGGGATACCCTCCCACAGGTTCTTTATGGAAACTTTTACAGGGATCATTGTAATCTCCTGAATTTCTGTTTTTGTTCATTTTCTTTTTTTTTCCTTTCCTTTTTATGTTTGGGGTGACGGCCTAGTCCCCCCCTTTTTGTATTTTATTTTCCCCATTTTTGTTTAATAATATATATGAGTGCTTGACATAGGATTATAGGTTCTAAGGAGTGTCAACCTGGTTGGGATGTCTTACAGCATCTTTGATGTCATTACACTCTTGATTCAGCAAAAAATTAAATAACATCACTCTCTTCCTAATCAACTCTGGTTAGCCAGTTTACTACTTGGTCCGACATTCTCATTTGAGATCCTAACAGAAACTGCCACATTGAACAGCTACTAACTTGCCGGATAAAATGAAATGACAAACTGAGCTGACCTAAAGATATTACACAACTGTTTCTAACTCAATCATTAATGTTAAGTTTTCTAATGAACTTATACATTGCAAAAGGAACCTGAATAAGAAGTATACAAGGGGATTAAAACCTAAGGATTTGTAGTTAAGTTGGACTTAAATTAGTGCATACATTATGGCATTTTTCGGATTGCCGATTTATTCAAATAGTAAAGAACGTCAGTTTTCTACTCCAAACACAATATCAAATTGACGGAATCGGATTAGGTGCAGCCGTATAACCGTATGCAGTCAGCACATAAGAACCGTCAAATCAAAATCAGATGGTTCAGATCTCAAGACTGTTTTTAATTTTAGTTTAATATAAAATTCTGAGGTTCAAATCTGGACAGTGAGGTCTTGATCAGACGGCCTCGAGCATGCCAACTGCACTACTACACTGGTTTCAATTGCACCGAAACCTGGTCCCAACTTTACTATTGATTAAAGGAACTGTTAAGGAAAATTTAATATCTCCGCAATTGAAACTTTCTAAACTTGTTTCCTTAACCAGTGTCATTATGTCAATAATTAGAAAATAATTAACTTCAAAGTCAAAGATTTACCGATCATAAAATACAACACACATTGATTCATAGAGGAATTAAATTATCATTGCAATATCTTTCCAAGTAAATTTCGATCAAAACCTCATATGTAATAAAAGAAAAGGAAGCTTCTGTTTTAACAAATCATACTGTATGTTAAATAATATCTTGAACTAAATCATTTGTCTGGTAATCAAAAAACATAAAAACAAACAAGTTATAGTGCTTTAAGATGAAAAGCAAAACCTTATCCATATTTGGCACAAGTTCTTGAAGTTTTCTTATGCGATCACTAATACGAGTCCTCCGAACCTACATAACAACAAGAAACTCAAAAACTGAAAAAGTTCACCCAATTTGGATTAAACAAATAACTAAGCAAATCCCAAATTAGTATTAGCATTAAGACAAGTACAAAGAGTTACCCTTTCAGCAATACTCCTTGGATGAGTAGCAAATCCACGCTTTGCCCGAATCTTACAAGGAACTGAATCCTCTAAAATCTTGTCCATTTTAAGGTCAATTGCTATACCACTATCCTCAACTCCCTTTAAACACGCAAAAATTCAGAACATGTTAACTCAATAATAGTCGATACGTTGCAAGAGTCGTCAAATTAGGCTAAGAACAACTTTACAAATGAGTTCGAGTTCAACATCATATTTTTATCCAAAACATTAAATATCATGTATATTTTGTTAAACATTCACATTTCCAACTAATATTGGATTACTATACTAATTCACATTTGACGCACCAACAACACCTTCATCCAATCTATCAAATCACATGTCAATATAATTTTGCAATAATCCAAAAATATCTACATGTTAATATATGATTGAATGCATGTGTAAAAACCTTTTAGACAGACAGACACTACACACGAAAAGGAATGTAATCTCTGGAACCCTATTTATAAAAAACTGATGTATCGGGTTCAAAATTTGTATCAGATACATCAATTTACGAGGTAATTAATAAGAATAATAAAGTAAAAAAATTACCTGAGTGAAAGGATTATTAGCAACATTGGCAGAAGTAGGAGTAAGTGGTGAAGAGTAATAGTCAGATAAATATGGATGAGACTCAGGAGTTGAAGGTCCAGGTCCAGGTCCAGCAGCAACGTTGTTATTAGAAAGCAGTTGAGTAAAACTTAAGCTGTGATCTTGTTGTCTTTCATCAACTTCATCTTCTTCTTTAAGAATAAACGATTCTAACCAACTCGCCGGAGTTGAGTTAAACCGTGTCAAACCACCACCACCACCACCAGAAACAGGTTGCATCCCTAAAAATAGTAACAGGTATATTACTTAGATTGTGTCTTTTTTGTGTTTGTTTGTTTTCCAGAAATAGCACTTTGTTTATTATTCTATTTGTATTCGATGTGCTATGTTTAGGATAAGATGATAACCACGTTCACCGCCGTTTTCTTTCCCAATTTGCATCTTTCTTTGTCTCTCAATTTCTAATCTCAGCCGCACATGTCACTCACTTTTATTTTTGGGATTGACACCAACGGGAGTCTCCACACGCCAACCATTCCTTCCTCACACGGAATTTTACCACCATTTTTTTTTTAATCGGTATCTTCTGCACGCAACTGCGAACATTTATCCCTTAACATTGTATCATTCGAATGGCCGTGCATTGTAGGAAATAGGCAACAAGCTCTTCTTAAAATTTTTAACATTGCTGCATGCTTAACGCTGGATTCGAAAACATTGGTTAAGCTAAAAGAAATTTGTTCCATCTCATATAAGTGTTCTCAGATCCATCACCTTTTTATTTTTAAATTTTTTTTTTTGTATAATTTTCTCTTTTATATTTTCATTATATTTTTACTTCATTTTCTATTGTTTTGATTTTTGTATAATATCTAATTTTCTTTATAAATTTATGATTGTCACGTAAGTTATTACACAAATAGTTGCTCAAATAACACAATTCTTTTATTTTTATAAAAATGTATTCTCTCCGTCCTTAATTATACAACAAAGCTTATTAATTAAATTTAAGAAATATTTAATACTTTATATTTTAAATTATTAATTAATGAACTCGATAAACAACGACTTGTTTAATAGAATTTGAGTTTTATTTCTTAATGGAATAATTCATGATTTACCCATCTTCACATGATAACGAAACGGTTTAACAAAAAAATTTGCCATAAAAATTAGGAAGTATACTACAAACAAGAAAATAATACACAAAAAAATAACGAGAAAGTCTAATATAATCACAACCTCAAATAAAATAAAAAATTAGACACACTTATATAAAATGAAAGAATTAAAATAAAAATAAATCAGTCAAATCAATTAATATCATTTAATTTATTCTCATTTAAATTTTTTTATATTTTGTGAGTATGCCCAAATCATTTTGATTTAGGGTTGTTCTAAAACTTTATCTAAAATCAGAGGACTTGCAAGCTTCATGATACATCTAAAATAAATTTCAACAATCATAACATAAAATTTGCTAACAATAATAAGAAGGGTTAATTGTGTTTTAGGTCCCTATAAAAAGGCGCGTTTCCAACATTAGTCCCTATTTAAATTTTATTAAATATTTGGTCCTCGACGTTTTTTTCCGTTAGCAAAATAGGTCCTCGCTGTTAATTGTTGTTGATTGAGCAAACGGAAGCACGTGTGGATGCCACATCTGATTTTTTTTGTTGGGTTAAATATGTTTTTAATCCCTATAAAATTGAGGCATTTTAAGTTTAGTCCTTACTTAATTTTAATAGTTGTTTTAGTCCTTACAAAAATACTATGCATTCAATATTAGTATCTGCTCAATTCAAATTTGTTTAATTTATTCTTAAACGCTTAAGTTTTTTAACAATTTTTTGTAGATGTGTTAGGAACATTATTAAAAGTTCCGCCGCAAAATTTGATTTATATGTCCATATTTTATTACTTTTATCTTTAACTTTTATTGTTTTCAAAAATTCATATTTAATTCGTTTCATGTTAAAAAATTCTAAATTTTATTAATTGAACCTTTCGTAGTGTTCTAAACTTGTCTCAAAAAATTCGTTCAAAATTTTAAGAGTTTAAGGATAATTAAACAAACTTTGTTTTAGTAGGGACTAAAATTAGAAGTAATTTTGTCTTTGTAGGGACTAAAAAAACTACTAAAATTAGTTATATTTCATCATGAAAATATATTTTTGACTAGTAATTATTCCAAAAAAAACTATCAATTCGGCAACAAAACCACTCATGTCTGACAATGCAAAAGAAGTCATCGATAAGATAGTGAAAATCGTGATATTTTTGGCATTGGGATAGCCATTCCGCTCATTTCGTCAAGATAAAGAAGACGTAGTCTATCATAACAAAAGATGTTGACCAAAAGATGTTGAAGCGGCATAGACTATTTGAGTAGAACCTAATATCATTAACCAGGAGCAAAATATTGAATGAGCGTAGGAAAATAATTCCATATTACTTCGAACCAACCCATATGCTCCCATTTCATGCAAAACTAATTGCAGTATACAAGATGCCTACAGATCAACCAAAGAGTAATGCTTAACACATCTACAAAAAATTGTTAAAAAACTTAAGAGTTTAAGCATAAATTAAACAAATTTGAATTGAGCAAAGACTAATACTGAGTGCATAGTATTTTTGTAAGGACTAAAACAACTATTAAAATTAAGTAAGGACTAAACTTAAAATGCCTTAATTTTATAGGGACTAAAAACAAATTTAACCCAACAAAAAAAGTGAGATGTGACATCTACGTGTGCTTCACCGTTTGCTCAATCATCAACAATTAACAGCGAGGACCTATTTCGCTAACGGAAAAAAATGTTGGGGACCAAAAATTTAAGTAGAGACTAATTTTGAAAACGCGCCTATTATAGGGACCTAAATCATAATTAACCCTAATAAGAATAACAACAACATTTTTATTACTCAAAAAAAAAAAAAAAAAAGAACAACCGTTTTAAAAATATAGTATAAGATAATGCAATCAGATTGAACAAAGCAATTATTACATCTATTTCTCATTTGAACTTCTCCTGTCGGATAGTTAAGAGAAATAAGGGAGAGAGGCTAAAAAGTTGTGTGCTCTACACAAAATTCTTCTTATAACTGACGAGAAATAGAAAAGAGATGGGATGCTTTTTCTGTATTCCTATTTTACCATGCATTCCTTTTTCATTCAATTAATTTTATATGCTTTTATTATACTGTAATTTTTTTTCCAACGGATTTTGTTAGTAAAATATAGAGTTTGTCGTTATTTCGCAACTGTTTAATATTTTACAAAACATTTACGGGTTATTACACTTTTTTTGGGGGAAATACTACACTTTTTATTGATAAAAATACTTAAATTTATATAATATATATGTTCTATTTAAAATAAATAGTTAAATTATTTAACTGAATTTAAACAAAAGAATCAAATTAGTTTGAATAGAAATGTTATTTTAACATAGGAACATTATAGTACTTTTAAATATAAACAACACTTCTCTCTTCTCTATTTCTCTCATTTCTCTTTTATACCAAACAATTCATCAAATCTACTCTATTTCTCCCTTTTTCTCTCTTCTCAAACTCTCTTACCTATTTCTCTCTTCACAACTTCTCTTCTTAACCAAACACACCATAAATGATAAACATCATACATAACCATTGGAAGTGTACTCCTTCTTATATTTGTAAGAGATGTGTTATTTGAAAATCTATTTATATTACAACTTTTGTGACACTTAAAATTTTATAAAGAAAATAAATTATTGACACAAAAATCAAAGCAATAGAGAGAAAGTAAAAATTCAATGTGAATATGAAAAGAAAATTCTCAAAAAATAATTGTTCAAATATTATTTATCTATTTGTAAATAGAGAACAGAGCATGTTACATCGCTCAAGTTAAGATAAGTTTGAAGTAGACTTGTGTAAAAAAATGATTGATAAATCTAAAACCAATACCAAAATCAAAACCCATTGATAAATCTAAAGATAGCTTTGGCCTTCAACCCACTCATATATGACATGATAATCAATACTGATACAATGCATTATTTGTCCTGCTTGGTAATTCTCTAGAAGTCGTAAATATTTGGCTTAAACATGTTTCAAAACCTTATAAAATTAAAAGTTTTTAAGTTTAGTCCTTACAAAAATTTTATTGTTTTTTAGTCTTTATTTATATTTTATAGGGACTATTTTGCAGGACTAAAAGTATACATTTTTGTAATTTTTTTTTAAAATAGAGACTATTCTTACAAACTACAAAATTTTGAAGAAATAAAATTACGATAAAAATTTTATAGGACTAAAATTGAAAACTTACAATTTTGTAGTGATTAAAAACATATTTAACCTTAAATATCATCGATATATGAAATTTTGTAAACAAAAACAATTGCTACATAAAAGACATGTGAAACTACATTTTCCCCTTATATATCTTTCATTGAATTGAGTTGCTTGATTGAAAAAAGAAGAGAAATGTCTCAATAAACATTTTTAATTGTCTTTAAAAAGTGATATGTCCTACTCCTACATCAGAATTCAACGCTCAATTCAGTGTTTGAAAGAGGTGGAATGTGTGCAAAAATTGGATAAATGAAAGTGTACTTTGAGCATGATATTGGGTCACGCTTATACAGTGATTGATGTTGGTAACTGCCTTCGGATTTTGCTGCGTGAATCCTGGAAGCAGTTAGAGATGATTCTGGCGGTTAGGATTGATTCTAACGCACTAACGTGCGGTGATACGCACGGGGCTTCGAGTGAACCATCGCAGTGAACATGGGCCTTGGCTTTATTGGACCATTCACATTAGACTTTATGCAAACAATATTTAATTCGTTACATATTAAAAAATATGATTTTTGTTAAAATAGTTTTTAATAAGTTTTTTAACATGTCTGTAAAAAAATTTAAATTTAAAATATAATTAAACAAATTTTAATTGAATAGAAGTAAAACTTTCTTACCTACAAGTCCTAGCTCAACTGGCAAAATACCGAAATTGTTAGGCAGGATGCCATGATCGGGGTTCGAACCCCGTACCTCCACTTATGTGTGTAAGTTTATAATGACTTTGTTATTATTATTATTTTTTTAAACAAGATGCTATAGCATCAATTCATTAGAAGAAGAAAAAAGAGTACAAGAAAGAAAAGGGGGACCGAACCAAAACCTTTTCAAAAGGTGCAGAATCTAAAGTTGGGCATTCCCAACCTATTTCTAGTGTACTCTCCTCTAATGGATTCAGGAATGAAATCAGACCAAAATAAATCAAAAGAAGACATTTGAAGACCAATATTAGCAAGGCCATCCGCACAACTATTGCCTTCCCTGTAAATATGGGACACCACAAAACGCATACTTCTTAATCTAGCCATACAATTTTTCCAAAAAAAAAAGTAAAACTTCCTTAAAAAAATTTTGTGGCCCGAAAGCCGGGGTCGGACTTGGACAAATATTTTTGAGCTTGTTTATCTTACGGGCCTTTTTGACCCGACCCGCAAAAATCTGAGTCCGTCATGGGCTGGCCCGTCACGGATCGGGTAGCCCGTTTTGACAACTCTAGTGGTAGGGGTTTGAAACCCGAACCTTACATTCATATACTATACATTGTTCATACCAACCAGGGGTGGCAAAATGGATGGATTGGATGGATATAGATTTGGATCCTAATGGATGGATCTAAAAAGGTCCATTAGTCCAATACAATCCACTATTTTTTTTTCTTAAAAAAAACCATCCAGTCCATCCAATTAGAATAAAGTCCATCCACAATATTAATAAGCTGTTTTGCATAAATAAGCTGTTTCGGATAAGTTGTTTTTGAAAATGAGATCATAATAAGTTGTTTTGCATAAATAAGCTGTTTTGCATGAATAAACTATTTTTGAAAATGAGATCATAATAAGTTGTTTTGCATAAATAAGCTGTTTTGCATGAATAAGCTGTTTTTGAAAATGAGATCATAATAAGCTGTTTGGCATAAATAAGCTGTTTGGAATAAGTTATTTTGCATAAATAAGTTGTTTCAAATAAGTTGCATAAATAAGCTATTTTTTTAAAAAAATATTGTAATAAGCTGTTTTGCATTAATAAGATGTTTTGAATAAGTTTTTTTTTAAAAATAGATCCTAATAAGCTCTTTTGCATAAATAAGCTATTTTTTTTATAAAAGAAAAGATCGTAATAAGTTATTTTGCATAAAAAATTATTCGTTTTGGTATTTTATTTTATGAAATTAAAAAAAGTGGGAGAGAGATGATTTAATTATTAAAAAAAATAATTTAGTTAAAAAAAATAAGGTGATTATCAAAAATATAATTATTTGAATAAAAAAGATTAATATTTTTTGAAGTTATCCATTGGACTTTTTTAATTTAAAGTGGTGATCCATTGAATTTTTAAAATAAGGTGGATGGATCAAATCCATCCATAGTTTTTAATGGATGGATCAAATCCAATCCATTAACAAATTTTTTTGTTTGATGGATGAATTGGATGGATTTTGTATTGGATGGATATGGATCTCATGGATCTATAAGAATCAAAACATATTATTCTTTTACAACGATAAAAAAACAAAATCCTTTATATTTATAAACATAAAAAACTTATTTAATCATTTAAAAACTATCTTTCAATACCTAACAAGAAAAAAATCAAAAACTTCTCAATAAAAGAGAGTTCAACATTCTTACTGATTCACCTTAATAAAGAAAGAATGAGACGGATCAAAGTCGTGTTTGTGGCTCAAAATTCTTCAAATTAGATAAATGCACACATAAACAAACTCTTCTTTCATGAAAAAGAAGTGAATTATTGAATAGGTTTCATTGATGGCAGAATCCAACGAAGTGTTGTTAGAACCTCAGTTAGCTCTTGTTGATGGCGTCGTTGACTGCAAAGGACAGCAGGCAGTTAGGTCCAAAACTGGTTATTGGAGATCCGCTTGGTTTATCATTGGTACACAATTTCATATCTCTATGCAAAACTGATTTTTAATATTGTTCGTAAATGTTAACATTACAATTACAATGTAAGTGAGAATGTGTTTTTGATTTTCTTACTGAGTAAACCACCAAATTGATCATGTCTCTATAAATTACTTTTAAATTAGTCTCCGACTCTATAGTATTTCAATCTAATCTCTGTCACATGACATGACGGATGCATGGTAACTGAGAGACTTAACTGAGAAACGTTTGACAAATATAGATACTGTTTTGAAATATTAGTAGAGTTGAGGACTAATTTGAGAGTGAGTAGGCTTACAGAGAGATAAGGACCAATTTGGTAGTTTACTTATTTTCAATATCATTTTACTTATTAAATCTTTCATTTTAAATAAATTTTATATAGGCTTAAATTAATTGTTTTACTCATTAACTCTCTCGTAGATGTAGCAGGTATTTGGGTTGACAAAAGTTGATGAATTTGGATTAAGTATAAATTTTGAACTGAATATGTCAATTTTTGTTGACCAAACTATTTCTTTAATTTAAGACAGGAGCGAGGCCATGTTAATTTTTTTATTTTTTTTTAAATGTGATATTAGAATTGAAATGAGTTATGAATGTTTTGTATAGGTGTGGAAGTGGCAGAGAGGGTATCATATTATGGGATTCAAGGGAACTTGATATCATATCTAACAGGACCACTCAAACAAAGCACTGCAACTGCTGCTGAGAATGTGAATATTTGGGCTGGAGTTGCTTCTCTCCTTCCTCTCTTTGGTGCTTTTGTTGCTGATTCTTTTCTTGGACGCTATCGCACAATCATACTCGCTTCTCTCATTTATATCTTGGTCAGTATTGTTGTTACTTAATATGACGTCCAAAGACTTGAATTTTTCTTCTTCTGTACATACTAGTATTAGATAGACAGATAGCTCTATTGGTTTATTGTTTTGATGTTGGTGGCTTAATATAATTTACAGGGACTAGGCTTGTTAACATTATCAGCTATGCTTCCTTCTCTCACATCCTGTTCTCCTGAGTCACAAGTAATCTTATTTTTCATCTCACTTTATCTAGTAGCCATAGGACAAGGTGGACATAAACCTTGTGTTCAAGCTTTCGGGGCGGATCAATTCGACGAAAAACATCCTAAGGAGCATAGAGCTAGAAGCTCTTTCTTTAATTGGTGGTATTTTACTATGATTGCAGGTTGCACATCAATACTTACAATCTTGAACTATATACAAGATAACATTAGTTGGGTTCTTGGATTTGGAATCCCTTGTGTTGTAATGATCATTGCTTTGATTGTTTTTTGGCTTGGAACAAGGACATATAGGTTTAGCATTAAGGATAATGACAAGAGTCCCTTTCTTAGAATTGGTCGTGTATTTGTCACAGCTATAAGAAATTGGCGAAAGACCTTATCAACAACGGATTTTGAAGAAGAATGTGATGGACTACTTCTCCGTCAAAGTTCTGAACAATTCAAGTAAGAATAACAATGCTAATTTATTCAATTTTACAATATCCATTCATTTCAAATCAATTTGTGTCACCACCGAACCAAACACACTTGTTTTTCAATGTTATGCATATTAAGTTCAATCTTATTAGTAGCATTCTATGATGAAATATTATAGTCATGTGTTGCATTGCATTAATAAATTGTATTTAATCCACTATGATAGAATCTTGAGCGTGAGAGACTAGATTCCACCCGGATAAAATCATTGGTTCTTATCCATATAATCAATGGATTTGTTTGTCATCTCTTGGTTATAAATAACACGGTTGAGAGTAATTTCTTTCAAGCAATTCTTTTTTTTTTTTTTGGAGTACTTCTTTCAAGCAATTCTAATCATCTCATTCAACTAGTTTCAAATCTTTAAGTGTTTACTTATTCACTCAATCTACCTAGCTTCTTTATTCTTCTCTGATAATTGCATGTTCTTACGTAGTTATTTCTTTTAAATCATAGATTGTTAGAATCAACTTTTAAAAAAATATATTTTCTTTTAACACACTGTCATTATTGTGGCTTGAGAGGCTTGGAATAGAATAATACTTGGGTCACCACCAAAAAAAGAATAATACTTGGTGAGGTGAGGTTGTAAATTTGAGGAAAGGTTTTTTGCTAAAATACACTATCAACTCCCTTTGTATATATCCATGTGGTTAGTTAAACCTCTTCTATGTTGATTGCTTTAGAGTTCAATTAGTGTTTGGAATTGAATCTTTTGTCTATGTGTATTTTCTTGTATTGATTCATCTGCTTATTTCAATGTATTGGTTCATCTACAATTATAGTACATTATTAATGGTTCATCCTAGGTAAAGCTCAACAAAGAAAAAAGTAAATTGGCAGAAAGATTGATTATTTGAAATTTGATAGAATTAGAAAATTTGGTTACAATGAGTATTGGATACCTTTTATATAGTTATCATGACAAACTAATAAATCTTAACTAACTTACAATTAATATTGACCAGCTTATAACTACATATAACCAACTCCAACTAATTCTAACAAAGTAAAACCTTGAAAGATTATGGCTATTTTGACTTAGCTTGTAATTTCTACATTCGCAGCTTCCTTAACAAGGCATTGCTAACACCAAAGGGATCCAAAGAAGATGAAACTTGTAGCCTTAGTGAGGTGGAAGAAGCAAAGGCTGTACTAAGGTTGGTTCCAATTTGGGCTACAACTTTGGTTTATGGTATTATCTTTGCTCAAGTTTTTACATTCTTTACCAAGCAAGGGAGTTCTATGCAGAGAACAATATTTCCTGGATTTGACATACCTCCCGCTTCGCTTCAATCGATTAACGGGCTTGCAATTCTTCTCTTCAGCCCTATCTATGACCGCATATTCGTGCCGCTAGCAAGAGCTATCACCGGAAAACCCTCTGGCATCACAATGCTTCAAAGAATTGGCACTGGAATTTTTATATCGATAATCACGGTAACATTTGCAGCCTTTGTTGAGATGAAAAGACTAAAAATAGCACAAGAATATGGTATTGTTGATGATCCTAATGCAACTGTACCAATGAGTATATGGTGGTTGGTTCCTCAATACTTTTTGTTTGGAGTTTCAGAGGTTTTTACTATGGTTGGTCTTCAGGAATTTTTCTATGATCAAGTCCCAAATGAACTAAGAAGCATGGGACTTGCACTCTATTTGAGTATTGTTGGTGTTGGAAGCTTTCTTAGTGGCTTTCTCATTTCATTGATAGAACATTTTAGTGGCAAAGATGGACATGAAACTTGGTTTTGTGACAATATCAATAAGGCACATTTTGATTACTTTTATTGGTTGCTTGCTGGATTAAGTTTGATGGGGTTTACTTTGTTCGTTTACTTTGCAAAATCTTACATTTATAATCACAAAGGCAGTGTCACACAAGGATAGTCATTGATTAGTTTTTCTATTGTATATTTTTGTATAGAAGAGCAGTTTGGTATGTATGAAACGATAATGGATGACAATAGAGAGCAAGTTTAATGGTATTATGATTGATAAGCTTGTGATAATATCATATATTTCTTGCAATACCAGATAAATTATTGATTTGTATGGTAGAATAAATTTATGATGATGCTCTAAACAACATCAAAAAGGATACATTATTGAATTTTTTTATTTAACATATCAAATTCAAAATAACATCAAAGAGGATAAATCATGGAATTATTTTTATTTAACATATTAAAATCGAAATTGGAGAGGAATGTTTAGCCAAGAAAGATACATATAACTTGTTTCGTTTGAGCTTATCAAAAATAGCTTATACAAATAAAAAACATTTTATGTTAATTTATAAATTTTAACTAACGAAAATTGTATCTTCATAATTTGTTTTCCATAAACTACATCAACAAAGCTTATAAATAATACCAAAAAATTCATTTATTTGTATAAATTGTTTTACATAAGCTTAAAATAAGCCTTTATCCAAACGGTGTGATAGTCCACGCTATAAAAGCGAAATCACTAATGTAGTCACATGGCTGTCTTAAATAAATCGGAGGCATTGCTAATTTTAAAAATGGGACCCTAATTAAAAGAATCGTCAAAACACAAAAAGAGCAATATCTTGTTTAATAAAAATTGTTATTTAGGTATCCGGCATTTGATCTGAGACACTCTAAAGTGACCAAAATATCCCAACGACAGTTAACAACTGTTTGCTGGTGTACGGTAGTTAACTACCACTCCAAGTATGACATTTATTAATTGTCGTTCCAGACATACCTCCATATCAGGCATCTCACTTCTACTGCACACCATTCACTCACCACCTCCCATACCTCATTCCATCAAGAAGTTGTTTTTTGTTTTTATTGCATAAAATGTGTCTCAAATAATTGAAGAATTATTGATAGAAGGTATCTACACTGATTTGACTTCAATAAACATGTATTGGATAATTTGTCTTTCATAAATATATGTCTTTTATATTTTATATGGAGGACAAAACATCGACAATTTATGTTGATAATATTGCACCACATTTTATATAAATTAATGTATTCGGTTAATCTACAATTCATTTTATCGTTTCTTTAATTTCATTTCAGTATGATATTTTCTCTTGTATCTACTTCTGTCAAGTGAATCATGTCTCGGGATGAGAAACTTGAATGTCATGTCTAATATGAAGCTTTCAAAAGGACGTTTAAAGTTTATTTTTTAACCCCCACCGATGAGGTGGATGAGTTGAAGACAATTAAACCAATACTTTGTTCATCTTGGTGAAAATTAAACCACGTCTCATGTCTTTGTACAGTTACCGTGAATAGATCTAGAAAATGATAACGGCAAAAAGACTATTGTTTATCATCTTGAGATGTTTAAAGATGATGGCAATGTAGTATCCATGTTTTTCTAGATGGTTGAAAATAATAAGATATATCTTTGAGTTTGTTTGAACTACAAGTTTCCAAATTGACAATAGAGATTTTGTGTAATGTGAGTGTTAAGTTATTGGTGAGGTTTAATTTGGGAAAGGTTAGTTTTTTCCCACCATGGGAAAGTTAGTTTTTGACCATTAGATTAAATAGGGAACACAATGTTATTATGGTCTCTCAGCACTAGATCTTTCCCACATCATCTTCCACCACCACCTTTCTCCCCCTACCTTTGTGTCTTTTCCTCTTGAAGCAAAGCAACCTCTAACCATAATAATTGTGGCTTCTAGAGTAACAGTTACACGATCTCACACCTCCATTTTTCTTTAATTCCACACTTATACAATACCATTAAACTTATATGTGGTTTCTATATCAATGTTAAAAGAATAATCTTTTATCTTAGTCTTCATCCTTATACTCACAAAATCCATAACCTTTTGGTTTCCTAGTTTCTCTATCAATAACTAGGATTAAAAACACCTTTTTTTAACATAAACAAATGAAAAAACCAGCAGATCTGAAAGTTAATTCCAAAAAAATCAGAACATATGACTGTTAATCTTTTTCATCTTAATACAAAATATCTAGCTACTAATTAACCAAAATAACTCATTTTTCAACAGTATATGAGATCTTTGGAAGCATCAGCTGCGGCAATTGGGAAGAAAGAGTGGGGAACAAGTAGACCCATGAAGGAACATGGAACATGGAATACAAATGAACAAATCAAATAGTATAATCAAGTAGTATAATCGAACATGGTGAAAAATCAAATCCAAAACCATAAAATAAGAGAGAGATAAGAATTTAAAAAAATCCAAAACCATATCAATCTTAGATCAAATAATCAAATTATCACAAAATGTAGAAAGAGTGAGGGAGATCTATGTGTTAAACATGATGGTGGTGGTGGTTATAATGGTACTGTTGGAAGAGAGAGAGGAGAGGAGGAGGAGTTAGAGAGAGAAAGTGAGAAATCGGTTATTGTGAGGTTGAAGAGAAAGGGAGAACAATATAGTATTGAGGGAGTATGATATGACTGTACTCTTCATTTAATCTAATGGTTGAAATTTGCTTTCCCATGGTGGGAAAAAACTAGTCTTTTCCAAATTAAATGCCACCTAAGTTATTTGAGGTGATGTTGTGTAATGTTGTCAATTTTCGTAATGTTTGATTGTTGAATTTCAATTGTTTGTGTATTGTTAATGTAATGCTAAATTGGTGTAATGTTATTTATTATGAATGATGATATTTTGTTGTTGGAGTATAAATGATAATTATTGTTGTTGATAGGGCCGTCCCCGTGAAATAGGAGGCTCGACTCTCTTTTTAAAATAGGCCCCTAGTAAAATAAAACATAACTTTTTTGTGTAGCTAAATTTCATTAAAAAAAATCAGAATCAGAAAAAGTTCTAAACATGAAAGGAATTAAAAAAAAATTAAGTGAAAGAGGTGAAATTTATCTAACGGTGTTGTTTGGATTTGTCACTCATCTGTTGTGGAAAAGGGTAAAACGGATGGTTTATTCGAAGAAAAAAATGATTGTTGTGATTCTTTCAATGAAATAACTTTCCAAATTGACTGATTAAGTGATTATAAAAATTAGGGGTGGTTTGATAGGATCCGATTTATGTAAAAAAAAGGAGAACTAGAGTCTAGAAAAAAACTCAAACGTGTACTAAAGAAAGAAAAGAATATAATATATATATTTTTTATTTAAGTGGGGGGTGGGTATTAGATTTAATTTTTCGTTAGAGGCTCGTAGCATTTGAAGGCCCGGCCTGGTTGAGCACCTTGCACACCCTCAAAACCGGATCTGGTTGTTGAATTGATGTATTCCTCGTTGAATGATGTTTAAGACTAACATATGTCTAGACATGGATTGCATGTATCTCTGGAACTGATAGTTAACTATATAGTTGCTAACGTAAACCAACAAAAGATATTTAACGGCTGGAGTATTTTCATCAATTTATGGTGCCTGAGAGCAAATGATAGATGCCTAAAGAGTTTTTCTAATTACATTCTGTTCAATCCTGGTTGCACCCTAAAATGATAAAATTATCCTTTCATAAAATTTAATTTTCAAAAAGCATCTTCCTTTTTTCTTGGTTACACCCTAAAATCCCTCTTCAGTTTAAGTAGCTCATGTAAACTTAGTTTTACTAGGTCATGTAAACTGAGTTTAAGTGTACATACTTAAACTCAGTTTAAGTTGGTTATGTAAACCGAGTTTAAGTGTACATTTAAAATTTCAACTTTGTTCAATGATTCTACGTTATATCAGTCTAAGTAGATCATGTAAACTTAGTTTAAGTAGCTCATGTAAACTGAGTTTAAGTATACATACTTAAACTCAGTTTAAGTAGGTCATGAAAACTCAGTTTAAGTAGGTAATGTAAACCGAGTTTAAGTGTACATCTAAAAGTTCAACCTTGTTCAATGATTATACGTAATATCAATTTAAGTATGTACATGTAAACTTAGTTTAAGTAGGTCATGTAAACTCAGTTTAAGTGGACATACTTAAACTCAGTTTAAGTAGGTCATGTAAACTGAGTTTAAGTGTACATTTAAAAGTTCAACATTATTCAATGATTCTATGTAATATCAGTTTAAGTAGGTCATGTAAACTAAGTTTAAATGTACATACTTAAATTCACTTTAAGTAGACCATGTAAACTTAGTTTAAGTAGCTCATGTAAACTAAGTTTAAGTATACATACGTAAACTCAGTTTAAGTAGGTCATGTAAACTTAGTTTAAGTAGCTCATGTAAACTAAGTTTAAGCGTACATCTAAAAGTTCAACCTTGTTCAATGATTATACGTAATATCAGTTTAAGTATGTACATGTAAACTTAATTTAAGTAGGTCATGTAAACTGAGTTTAAGTGTACATACTTAAACTCATTTTAAGTAGGTTATGTAAACTAAGTTTAAGTAGATTATGTAAACTAAGTTTACATGAACCTACTTAAACTGAATTTAAGTTAACCTCAACAATGTAAAATTGAAACTGTCGTACAGTGCATCTGAACAAGAAGAAGACAATTGAAACCAGCGTTATTGAAAAAGAAGAAAAAATTCACTTATTTATATGCAATCGAGTATGAATGAAAAATGTTTTGATTCACTCTTTAATCTTCTATAGAGATTAATTGAACATCAGGATTGTTTGATCGTTGATGGGTGAAAGAGAGTGGAATTTTAGAGTGAAAATGAATGAAATCAAAATTTTAAGAAAATTTATATAAAAAGACAATTTTGGTATTATCAAAAAATTTTAAAAAAAATTGGGTGTAACCAGAAATATATAGGATGTGAATAGAAAAACTCATGCCTAAAGAGCAATTTTCTTGTTTAAATTGTAAATAACATCAAACATAAAAAACAATGTTTTCTATTACATCGGGAATACATGATTTTGGGATGCATTTTTACTTTCAATTATACCATTAAATAAATTTGTCTATAAGATTGCTATATTGTTGATGTTATTAAAAATGGTTAAATTAGTTTTTGGTCCCTATAAATATAGTCAGTTTTGTTTTTAGTCCTCATGAAAAAAAGTGACATGTTTTGGCCCTTTAAATTTTTCCAGCACATGCTTTTGGTCCTTGTAAAATTAAAATTTATTTAATTATGCTTAAAATTTTTACTTAAAAAAAGGGTTTAAATAAGTTTTTCATCCCTATAAATATAGCGAATTTTGATTTTAGTCTCTAAAAAATTAAACTTAATGTTTTCATCCTCACAATATTTTGTTTTTGGTCCTTAATGACCACATTATGTTCATGTGAGTGTCAAGATTGTAACACTTTTATGTTCAAATTGTATCTATATTATGTTTGTTTATTATGTTCAACCTTTATATATTTATATTATGTTCAACCTTTATATATTTATATTATTTCATTACATGTTTAAAAAAATAATTTTTTTTATAAAAGTGTTTCTTATAATGTTCTTAACATGTTTGTAATCATTCAAAATTTAGAAGTTCAAGCATAATTAAATTTTTTTTAATTTAATAAGGACTAAACTGCGTGCTGAATATCTTTATAGGGATAAAAGCTTGTCAGTTTTTTTACGAGGACTAAAAACAAAATTTGTTATATTATAGAGATCAAAAACTTATTTAACTCTTATAAAGATAATAATTTATGTCCTCGTTAGCTTAAGTCAATTGGTAGGACAATGCATAATATATGCAAGGTCTGGGGGTTCAAACTCCGGTCACCACAAAAAAAAAAAAGATAATAATTTATATCATATTTTCTAGGCTAAAATGTGGTTTTGGTCCCTGCAAATATGCCCCGTTTTGATTTTAGTCCCTATAATTTTTTTTGTTGTTTTTGGTCCCTGCAAATATGCCTCGTTTTGATTTTGGTCCCTGACCCCACTTTTGTGATGATTTTCATACGTGGCACATGATGACTGAACCCATTTATTAGAAAAATAGCCTCTGCAAAATCTTTTGATTTTTAAAAAGTTCTCTGCAAAATATTTTGTTTTTGAAAATAGTCATAGGGACTATTTTCAAAAACAAAATTTTTGCAGGGACCAAAAACATCAAATTTTTTTACAGGGACTAAAATCAAAACGAGACATATTTGCAGGGACCAAAACCATATTTTAGCCTATTTTCTATATAGTTCGTTACAATATGAAAAAACAAAATCAAATTTTTTTTTTAAGAAGTCAAAGAAGTTCACCTAAATTGATATCGATGAGAATCAAATCTAAGACCTTGAGAGAATCATACTCCAAGTCCCAAGCCAACACCCCAAAGTCAATCTAAGTGGGTTAAATTCAAAATAATTATAGTCAACATTTCATAAATACTACTATTGGTAATCTATATACATTCTCTCTTTCAAAGGAAAGAAAGGCAAACGCAACCGAATACGTCATTTTGGTAGAGGTGACACCAAAAATCTCAAATAATGACATTCGGTAGGTGTTGGTTTTGTAGGTGGAGTCCATGACCAAAACAGTGGGAAAAGTGTGAAGCATATCAATTGAATCCGGATGAGCAAAGAATAAGTCTTCAAGAGTGGTTTCCTCGCTATTTGCTCTTGTAAAATAGACATATTGATTCTTCTCCAACTTTGAAATCAAGTATTGCAACTCCGTCTTGTCCTCTCTTTTCCCCTTGAGCCATCTAGTTCGCGCATTATACACTTGCTTGATGAGTGTCAATTTTTCTTTGTTTTTTCACTTCAAATCCGTGAGACTATTCCTAGGCTTTTCCAAGCTCTTTGTCATGTCGATAACTCTTTGCTTCTCCTCCCCTTTTAGTCGACTCGCAAGAAGGTGGCCGGATAATTTGGCGCCAAGTCATGGTTGTGAATTCCACAAAGCATTGCAATCCACCAATCTTGTTTTTTTTTTCCTTCCAAAGAAGCATTTAAAAGTTATGATCGTAAAAGTTATGATCCACATCCTTATGTTTACAACATCCTCCCACACAAAGCTGCATACTATTATGTGAACCCCCTGCCGCAACAAATTATCAGTTGTACGTATACAATCATGAAGCATACGCAAAACATAAATACCTACTTTCGGGGGCGCACATTTATGCCAGATGATGTTGGTGTAGTGAAGTATCATTGTGAGCCACCGAAATCAAGTAGTCATAAGAACTAATAACATTGTACTTTATAGATGCATGTAAATACCAAATCCACCTATCTTCCACATCACCATGCAAAGCAATTGAATTTAACAAGGCATAACATTTTCCCACCAAACCAAAAAGTTCATCTCTGCCACCGTCGTCATTTTATTATCAGCTACATAAATAAGGCAACTGAACCTAGCCTTTAGGGTCCCTCCTTCAACCCACATATCCCACCAAAATAGCATCGAAGACCCATCCACGACCCCCACGGCTTATATTGTTGTCAACCCAATTCCCAACCCCCTTCCTCACACCATCACAAACCGCTTTCAAGTTATTCCACCAAACAAAACTTACCCTCCCAACATCACCAATCCTCCCCCCCCTCTACTCCATACCAAACATTTAAAATACATACCACACCCGCCCACATTCCTCCTCAACCTCCATCGTCATTTACAAAGTAAAGCCAAATTAAACTCCCTTAATCTCGTAACCCCTAATCTGTCATCCCCCCTTTTCAAACAAACGATATCCCATTTAATCCAAGTTATTTTCCTAAGATCCCCACGTCCCAAAAAGAAAACATCTACAAATATATTCAATAAAGGAAATGATACATGTGGGAGCCTTGTAGAAGGAAAGAAAGTAGACTAGAAGAGAGGAGATATCATACTTCAAAAGAACCAAATGACCACCCAAAGATATATTTATACTCTTCCAACCTGATAATCTTAATTTTATTCGGTCAAGCAAGGGATATCAAAAGTGCAATTTACGAGAGTCATCCCCAATAGGAAGTCCTAAATAAAGGAAAGAAAGCCAACCCGTTTTACAATTCAAAATCGTAACAGCCTCTATCTACCAAGAACCGTTAACATTAACTCTGACCAAAAGACTCTTATTAATTAAAACTAACCTTTAACCCCGAAATCACCTCAAAGAGAATAAGTGCCGCTTTCAATGCTCTAAGAATAGCCCAACTTTTGACACCCACGAGCAAAGTGTCATCCACAAATTACAAATGAGAGATCGAAACAATATTTGTATGCCCCACATTATAGCCAGCAAAAAGTCCCGCTTCTACAGTGACAATCATCATAACATTTATGCCTTTTTGTTGCTATCAAAAAAATAGGAAAGACGAAAGGGAATCTACTTGATGCAACCCTCTTTCAAAATTAAACTCCTCAGTCTGGCTGCCACTCACAAGGACCGACACCACCAAGAAAAGGACAATTGTTCATCTTATTCCTTATTCACCTGTCAAGAAATGGGCAGACACAACCAAGAACCTAGGCAGTAGGCAGTGACTAAACAAGGGATGGTAAGTAGGTATAGTGGCAACTTGACACACTCACACATATTATATAACATAAAGAAGTAATTGTTTCGCACTCATTGACATCATTGTTCAATAAAATATATTTCTCTACCTAAAACAAGGAAACTTAAAAGAGTTCAAAACTCTTAAAAAACCACTTTAAGAAAGAAAGAAAGTGACGGAGTTTTTGGCTCAACATCAATCATATCAAATACATAAACACATACAAACTCATTTTCATGAAAAAAAAAAGTGAATTATTGAATAGGTTTGTTTGATGGCAGAATCCAACGAAGTGTTGTTAGAAGCTCAGTTAGCTGTTGTTGATGGAGTCGTTGACTACAGAGGACAACCTGCCGTTAGATCCAAAACTGGCTATTGGAGATCCGCTTGGTTTATCATAGGTACTTACAAACACACAAATTTGTTATCTCTGCGGTTCTGGGTTAGTCCATTCTTAAAATGGACTAATTTAGAACAGCAGAGATTATAACTTCTAACAGACTTGAAAATACATGTTTAGTTTTATTTATTTTTATGAAATGAGATTGAGAATGAATTGTGAATGTTATATTTAGGTGTGGAAATGGCAGAGAGGGCATCATATTATGGAATTCAAGGGAATTTGATATCATATCTAACAGGACCACTCAAACAAAGCACTGCAAAAGCTGCTGAAAATGTGAATATTTGGGCTGGAACTGCTTCTCTACTTCCTCTCTTTGGTGCTTTCATTGCTGATTCTTTTCTTGGACGCTACCGCACAATCATGCTTGCTTCTCTCATCTATATATTGGTTGGTTATGTTCCTTACTTCTTTTACATTTTTTTCTTCCTTCAATTTTTACCACATGTTTTTGTTATATAAGTTTTTACCACGTGTTGGTACTGTAACATTATACTTCTAAAAAAAAGTATTGTAGCATTATAGTTATTCTTACTTGGATACAAACCCAAATAGATATGTTTTGCACACACACAAAACCAAAAAAATATAAAAGAGAATAAAATTGAATAGTGCTGATTGATGTAACTAAATACTTTTACTTAAATTTTGTTCGTTTAATGTGAGAGTGCCTAAATGATATTTATTTGTGATTGTGTCTATACAAGATTTTCTCAATAGAATTATCAGTTTTTAAATAGAAAAATATTTGATGGACACAAAAACACGAAATAAAGAGTGTGATGCGATAGAAGTAATATGTTAATGATATGACATGAAAAGAAAAGTAGAAAGAAAATAATTTGATTTTCCCAATGCCGAGGGCAATGTTATACAATAATATGCTCACGTTTAACATTTCTTTGAATGAATAATTTGGTTTCTCGTTTATATTTCAATGGAAGTTTTAGTGACATGGCAAATCTTAATGGGTAATAAAGTAATTTTTTACTTTTAGGATGAGTTTGGGGTGGGTATCTATATCATTGTTACCTATCTCATACCGGTGTTTTGAAATCGGAGAAAACCTAAACCCATACCCAAACCCAGTCAACACGAAGAAAACCTATCAAATTGGGGTGGGTTTGGGTAGGTAACCGCAGATACAGCTTCTACTACCATGTCTCAACAATCTCCTCTTCAAGTGTGAGTTCATTCATTCATTATATTATGCTCTCCCTCATATATACCATTGTTGGATCATGAGAGCGAGCCTGGTAGATCATCCACTTGGGACCAGAGCAACCACACAAGTGAGTTTAAGACTAACACAACATATAATTCTAAAACCTTATGGTATTGGATTTGTGGATCGTCTCACTTATACATTGTTCGACACTCACTTTCATTCAATGTGTGATTTTTAACTTACACTTCTTACACAACACGTACTAAGAGCGGGTCCTATCTAGTTTTAAATATGCGTTAGAAATAACTAGTAGATCTCATGCATTCAATGGTACACATGTAATTTAGTTAGGTACGTACTCCTCACTAAATCATCTAATATCATGCTATATTTTTATATTAATTTATTTTAAAATAAATTCAAATGTTAAACAAATTTTACATACATGTTACTGGTACCCAACCAAATTCCAATATATATAAAATAGACGTGAGAAATTCTACCACTTGTCATTAGAGAAAAACATTTTGAAAATGTTTTTGTAAACCCCATGTGAATGTATACACCTTGAAATAAAGAGGAAAAAAGAGAAAAAGAGAAAAAGAGAGTGATGCGATAGTTCAACATGTGATAGTTCAACGATGTGATAGAAAGAGAGAGTTAGAGAGAAAATGAAGTGTTGAATGAGTGTATGAAAGTTAGATGTGTCTATTTATCATAGTTCTATTGGCTTATTGGTTTGATGTTGGTCATTGGCTTAATATGAATTACAGGGACTAGGCTTGTTAACATTATCAGCTATGCTTCCTTCACTCACATCTTGTTCTACTCAATCACAAGTAATCTTATTCTTCATCTCACTCTATCTAGTAGCCATTGGACAAGGTGGACATAAACCTTGTGTTCAAGCTTTCGGGGCTGACCAATTCGACGAAAAATATCCTAAGGAGCACAAAGCTAGAAGCTCATTCTTTAATTGGTGGTATTTTACTATGGTTGCAGGTGCCGCGGCAACACTTTCGATCTTGACTTATATACAAGATAACTATAGTTGGGTTCTTGGATTTGGAATCCCTTGTGTTATAATGATCATAGCCTTGATTGTTTTCTTGCTTGGAACAATGACCTATAGGTTTAACATTAAGGATAAAGACAAGAGTCCTTTTCTTAGAATTGGTCGTGTATTTGTTGCGGCTGCGAGAAATTGGCAAAATTCCTTGTCAACGACGGATATTGAAGAGGAATGTGATGGACTACTTCGCAGTCGTCAAAGTTCTAAACAATTCAAGTAAGAATAACAATGTTAATTTCTGCTTGTTTTTCAATATATGTCTAGCAAGTTATTCTTAAAGCAGAAAATATAATGAAATACATTATTGAAGTCATGTTGATTGTTGAATTTGTCTTTTAAGTTTGATGAAATGCATTACATGAAATATATTCGTCTTAGAATACAAAGAGTACTAAGCTTGGAGAGGGTACTGCGTAGATACTACTCAGTGAGTTTCTTGGGTTGAAAATTGAGAACAATGAATACTTGTGTAATGTTTATACTAGGTGAACAATGAATATGGTTTGCTTTCAAACACCGTCTTTAGAAAAATATTTACTTGTATGGATAGAAACAGAATTCAACTTCCTTCTTATGTTTCCATGTGATTAGTTACATTTCTTCCTTGTTAATTGCTTTAGTGTTCAATTACTCTTTGGATTTGGATCTTCTGTTTATATGTATTTTGGTTTATTGGTTCATTTGCTTCTTTCGATGTATTGGCTCACCTTCAATTATAATACTTAATTAAAGGTTCATCCTAGACAAAGCTGTGAAAGATTATATCATGTTTGGACAGACAACTTAATTAACCACGTATAGCATACGAGTTTATCATATAAGTGATTTTGTATAAGTGATTTCTATAAAAAAAGAGAAAAGTCAAACTATTTTCATATATGTTAGAAGTTGTTTTCATAAGCTACCTTGACAAGCTTATAGAAATAAAGTGAAAACAGCTTATGGATCTGTCATAAACTATTTTGACTTGGCTTGTATTTTCTACATTTTCAGCTTCCTCAACAAGGCATTGGTAACACCAAAGGGATCCAAAGAATGTAGCATTAGTGAGGTCGAAGAAGCAAAGGCAGTACTAAGGTTAATTCCAATTTGGGCGACAACTTTAGTTTATGGCATTGTCTTTGCTCAAGTTTTTACTTTCTTCACCAAGCAAGGGAGTTCAATGGAGAGAACAATATTTCCTGGCTTCGACATACCTCCTGCTTCTCTTCAAACGATAAACGGTGTTGCAATTGTTGTCTTCAGCGCAATCTACGACCGCATATTTGTGCCACTAGCAAGAGCTATAACCGGTAAAACCTCAGGTATCACAATGCTTCAAAGAATTGGCACTGGAATTTTTCTATCTATATTCACAGTAGTACTTGCAGCCTTTGTTGAGAATAAAAGACTAAAAGTAGCACAAGAGCATGGTCTTGTTGATGATCCTAATGCAACTGTTCCAATGAGTATAGGGTGGTTGATTCCTCAGTATGTTTTGTTTGGTGTTTCTGAGGTTTTTACCATGGTTGGTCTTCAGGAATTTTTCTATGATCAAGTCCCAAATGAACTAAGAAGCATGGGACTTGCACTCTATTTGAGTATTATTGGTGTTGGAAGCTTTCTAAGTGGCTTTCTCATTTCATTGATAGAACATTTTACTGGCAAAGATGGTCATGAAAGTTGGTTTTGTGACAATATCAATAAGGCACATCTTGATTACTTTTATTGGTTACTTGCTGGATTAAGTGTGTTAGGGTTTACTTTGTTTGTTTACTTTGCAAAATCTTACATTTATAATCATAAAAGTGTCATCACACAAGGATAGTCACCGATTAAGGTTTAATTGTATAGTGTTTGATAAAACTTTAATAATATCGTGTATTTTGGTAATATCTAATAGTATATTGGATTGAATGGCATGTAAATACTCTATATTTGGTGTTTTTCTGTATAACATAAATAGGATAATAAATTGAAAATGTTAATATTTTTGATACAAAATTATTATTTATTAAAAATATATTATGAGGGAGAGTGTGCTATGCACTTCTAAGATTCGTAGATAGGAGAACCTTTAGGAACATTGGCCACCATACCTTTGGAAATTTAGGAAATTCAATTTAAGTTTATGTTTCAACTACCCCCGAGGGAGTAAGACCCCACATGCAAGAATCACCTTGTGACCAGCAAGTGTAACTCAATAGGCTGAGGGATACACCGAAATCGACCGAGAGAGTAAGACCCTATACATAAGGGTCACAGTGCGACTAACAGGTGCAACTTGACAAACTGATTAGGTTATCACGTCCTGGCGAACTCATCACTTAGATAGTCTACTTAGAATAATTGATCGCGACTTGACTGTTAATTAATTCCAAGAAATGTATAGAGGAGATTCAAAGAATCCTAACCGCCGCTAACATTCTGCAATCAAAATAGGCAAACTTGCTCTGTTGCAAACATATTAAATTGCAAACTCTAAACTGTTATCTTTATTTATTATTTTGTTTCCAAATAGGTAACACAAATTGTTTAAACGAAAAGACAATCTTGTGGATACGATACTCTATTTATCATTTTATTACTTGGTAAACAATTTGGTACACTTGTCTAATCCAACCATCAATGACAAAATGGACTACTCAGAGTCTGAAAGCGTCATTCCTTCATAAGACGACAAACCGAGTCGAAGTCTTCAGGTCATGGAGTCATTTTCAGATGCTTCATTCCTTCATAGTCATCATTCATTCCTAAGCTTATGAGTGAAAATCCTCTTTTGATCAGAGCTTTGACTTTTTAGTTGACCTTTCTTGTGATCTTGTTCTAAGTAATACAAGCTTCTCTTTTGTTTCATATGCTTTCATATGCGTTCAGTCTTGATATTTCAGAATTAAAACTTTGACCGTCGTAATTTAATTCTATAATTATGCATACTTGAACAAATATTAACATATCTAATTATTCTTTCATACTTTGTTATTATCAAAACATCATAAACATTTTTCAAAACCCATTTTGATTCAACAGTTGTTGCACTGCACAAATACAAATCAAGAAGTTGATACAAGAAGGTCACTTGCGTGTATATTAAATAAGGAAAATGTGACAACTTGACACAATACGATTTCACACACATAGCAATATCATATCATATATCATTCAACAAAAAAGTCTACTTTATTATGAATATTTAATTATAGAGAAGAGATAGTATTTAGCTGGACATGAACCTGGAATTGTTTATCCCCTCGTTTATTGCATTGCGTGTATATTATATAACATAACATAAAAATACTTGTTTCCCACTCATTGACATTGTTCTATAAAGAAAACCTTAATAAAGAAAGAGGGAGATGGAACAACAAAGTCAGTTACATTAACAACGCAAACAACCCATCTTTCATGAAAAAAAAGTGAATTATTGAATAGGTTTCATTGATGGAAGAATCCAATGAAGTGTTGTTAGAAGCTCAATTATCTCTTGTTGATGGCGCTGTTGACTACAATGGACAGCCTGCAGTTAGGTTTAAATCTGGTTATTGGAGATCCGCTTGGTTTATCATAGGTAAACAATTTCATATCTCAATTAATCTGGTTTACAGTGATGTATTTTAAAGTTTTTTTTCTACATGGACGAAAATCAAAACTGGTCCAAATTACAGGGACGATTATAATATTAAACCTTCTTTATATTTTCTTTTTTAAATGGTGATGAGAATTTAAATGGATTATGAATGTTATGTTTAGGTGTGGAAGTGGCAGAGAGGGTATCATATTATGGAATTCAAGGGAATTTGATATCATATCTAACAGGGCCACTCAAACAGAGCACTGCAACAGCTGCTAAGAATGTAAATGTTTGGGCTGGAACAGCTTCTCTACTTCCTCTCTTAGGTGCTTTTGTTGCTGATTCTTTTCTTGGACGCTATCGCACAATCATACTTGCTTCTCTTATCTATATCTTGGTCAGTTCTGTTCGTCACTTCTACCTATTTTATTTTTTGTCTAAAATGAACTACTTCTCTCAAACGTCTTGAATTTTTACGCCATAGTTAATAGTTCATTTGAGTATCGGTACCGTTATAGAATTTCTTTTCAGTGATTCCACTCATTTTATTGTTCTGCTACCATTAGACAAAAATTCTTTTTTTTTCAGCCGTTATTAATTTATTTTAAACTAATTACTATAAAAAAGTGACATGACATTAATGTTGGGCCCGGGTCATGAGGGGAGCGAGGGGGACTGTTCACATCGAGGCTAGAACAACCGCACAAGCAAGAGAAACTGATAAAATTTTAGCAAGTGTACTAAAACTATCGAAGTAATAAAATAAGTTCGTATCCACGAAGACTGTGTTAATCTCAACTTAGCAATAAAGTTAATATCTAGGATGTGTAAATTTTATAAGTGCCTGAGGCAGTAGATTAGGGTGCAATAAAAAGTAAATAATAGGAAATAAAATGGTTTGATGATTGGATTAAAACAGATGATCAAGTCAGTGAATCCTCTATTGCTTTATGTGAAATAACTTATCTCTCTTTACTCTCAACACTTATTCAATCTTTACGACAAATTAACTAATTAGTTTTGATCAATCTCTTGACTCAAAACCCTTTCCTAAGTTAAAACCTTTTAATCTCTTAAACTGATTGAATAACCGCGGAAGCGATGTCAGAATGTTAATTCATATGTCATAACCCTCAATTTCCTATCTCTAGGTTCCTATGTTGAATTAAACAGAATTACTATTTCAGGATTAAAAGCTAGGGTTAGTAGTCATTCAATTCCTAAGATCAATTTATGTGATTGCAAGAAGCTAGGGTTAATAGTCATGCAAACAATCATATGAAAAGCAATGAACACAAATAATTCTGAATAAAGACTGAATAATATTGATAATAAAGAGAGTTTCAACTACATTCATATATTACAATAGGTTTATCATGGCTCAATCAAAGAGAATTAGCTAGACATGATTAAATAAATAAACAACATAGTAAAGAAAATAAACCGATAGAATTTCGTCGATGTCGGCGTTGCTCCTCAATCTTCTTTCAATCTGTGTTGTTCTTCTCTCTTTACGGTTTCCATGTGCAAGCCATTTTGTTTTTTCTCTCCCATGTAGCGTCCCTTTTCCAAAACGTAAATCCTATATTTATTTCTTCCAAAAGTGTGATCACATTTCCTTGTTCCTGTACGTTTTCTCCTATAAGCCCATCAATTAATATGTTGCTTTTTGTCACCTCTTGTTTTTCTCTTCTTTGATTATATAAATATAACCAATAATAATGATAATAACCTATTAATTCCAATCATTTGCTTGCTTGACTCAATAGACCAAAAATACCATACTTTATTCAAATTGACTCTAAATTAAATACTAAACTAATAAAACTAGACTAAAAAATTATTAAAAAAAAACTTTAAAAATAGTGAATGACTGACTGTCATCACAACCCCAAACTTGAACCATTCCTTGTCCTCAAGGATTTACTTGTAACATTGACAATTGACAGTAAAATAACAATTACCTGATCAAGCGATAGTACCCAAAAGTTCAACACCTTACTAGCTAAAGATGAGCTAGTTTGACTTGTTAGCAACCACCAATTCACAACTCCACGCAACAATATGAAAGGGTTCACACACAGTCGACATGCAATCTACATATTACCATACGCTTGAAAAGTTTCTAAACGTCAATCAAAATCAATGTCAATGCACACTTTGAGGTCTTTAAGGGTTATAACGGGGCTTAGGTGAAGGTGAGATAATATTTGGATAAGTAGGCTACACAAAATTTGAGTTAGGCATTCCTACGGAAGTTAAGCACAAAATTCAATCCATCATTCATTCACCTTTTGGAACAACAATTCTTGCAAGGGTACTAGAAATTATTTATAACAATTGGGACAATCGAGTTTGAAGTTACTCGGTTTTTCAATGTCATGTCCCTTTTTCATTCTATTATATTCTCTTTTTTTTTTTTTTTTTTTGAATACACCATTTTGGCATATTGTTTTCATGAGAATGTTTTTTTTTTCTTTGTTCTCTAGTACCCCACCCCAAACTTAATTGGTTGCAAATTCCATTAGCAACCCCAAACTTAATATTTAGCAACATTCTTCAATGCCTAACTCAGAAAAACAATAAGGGATAAATCCTAAAAGTCTCTAAGCTTGTAATGTAGTTTGTCACCGAACAAAAAGTTCTAAACCTACCGGCTCAATTTGGCTAAAGAAAGGATAATTATTCAAATATAAACAGGGTAGGCTTCAAAAAGGCTCACAGGACCAAACACTTTTGCCTCAGTGTGCTAATGACAAAGATCAATCGACAGTAGAGAAAAATTGCAAGTTTTAGAAATGTAAATGCATGGAACACTCTTTAGAAGTAAATTAGAAAATAAAATTTGGCCATGAACCTTACAGTTTAGATTTCTGGGAGTTGTGACTACCTATCTTTAACTGCAGTACACTTCGCCTTTGAAATCACAAGTCACTCCTCCTTTTGAACTTTTGGAATACCACTTGAACACATATTTGTTACTAAACTGGAAAAAGTCAATAAAACAAGAAAATTCATCAATAATAAACAAGTGCAAGAACAATTACATAACAGGGGGATACAACTGAGTTATTCAAACACATTGACAATTGCCTGACTCAACAATAGGAATAAAATACTGAAAATAAAAACATAATAAAAATGATGGGTTGCCTCCCACCAAGCTCTTTATTTTACGTCATTGAGCTTGACGCTCCAACCACTGTTAGGGTGGCAAATATGATAGAAAGAATATATCATCCTTCTTCTTCCTCTTGTTTGGTAGGAATTCCATGAATTTGGCACAAAGCAGTAGATGCTCCCATGCTCCAGCCACTAAATCTTTGTCATTTGAGCTCTCCCACCTTAAAGAAGGACATGCATCTATTTGCACAAGAGTGATTTCCTTAACCCCCGTTGATCCAGACTTCGAGAAAATATCAACACTCCTCACTTTGGAATTTTCTTCTACCACAACCTTGTGACACTCAGTCTCCATCTGAACCAACTTCCTCTGAGACTCATGTGCTTTCTCAACAAGATTACCACACTGAACATCAAACTTCTCAAATAAAACTTGATTTGACACCAAGAAATCATCTAAAATATTTTGAAGTTAAGTATTGTAATCGATGTTGATCATCTCTTTCTTCTCTTCACAATTACTACCTGGTTGATCCCCCTCATAACGACCACATCTCTCATTTAATCTTGAGATTTTATTGTCCAAATATCCTATCTTCAAAGATAGCATATATTTTTCATACTTCAACATACCAATCTCTTTTGTGTCATGGAGGTATAACCTGTCTATCATAGCTGCAACACTTGAATAAACTTTTTAGTAGCACAGTACAATGAGAAGAAAAAGAAGAGCATAAATCATTTTTTTTTTTTATAAACAAAAATATAAATGACAGAAATCCTAAATAAAAACAAAATTACCAAATTGAAATGACTCAACAGTCCCCGGCAGCAGCGCCAGAAAACTTGATAAAATTTTAGCAAGTGTACTAAAACTATCGAAGTAATAAAATAAATTCGTATCCACGAGGACTGTGTTAATCTCAACTTAGCAATAAAGTTAATATCTAGGATGTGTAAATTTTATAAGTGTCTGAGGCAGTAGATTAGGGTGCAATAAAAAGTAAATAATAGGAAATAAAATGGTTTGATGATTGGATTAAAACAGATGATCAAGCCAGTGAATCCTCTATTGCTTTATGTGAAATAGCTTATCTCTCTTTACTCTCAACACTTATTCAATCTTTACGACAAATTAACTAATTAGTTTTGATCAATCTCTTGACTCAAAACCCTCAAAACCCTTTCCTAAGTTAAAACCTTTTAATCTCTTAAACCGATTGAATAACCGCGGAAGCGATGTCAGAATGTTAATTCATATGTCATAACCCTCAATTTCCTATCTCTAGGTTCCTATGTTGAATTAAACAGAATTACTATTTCAGGATTAAAATCTAGGGTTAGTAGTCATTCAATTCCTAAGATCAATTTATGTGATTGCAAGAAGCTAGGGTTAATAGTCATGCAAGCAATCATATGAAAAGCAATGAACACAAATAATTCTGAATAAAGACTGAATAATATTGATAATAAAGAGAGTTTCAACTACATTCATATATTACAATAGGTTCATCATGGCTCAATCAAAGAGAATTAGCTAGACATGATTAAATAAATAAACAACATAGTAAAGAAAATAAACCGATAGAGTTTCGTCGATGTCGGTGTTGCTCCTAAATCTTCTTTCAATCTGTGTTGTTTTCTCTCTCCCCTGTAGCGTCCCTTTTCCAAAACGTAAATCCTATATTTATTTCTTCCAAAAGTGTGATCACCTTTCCTTGTTCCTGTACGTTTTCTCCTATAAGCCCATCAATTAATATGTTGCTTTTTGTCATCTCTTGTTTTTCTCTTCTTTGATTATATAAATATAACCAATAATAATGATAATAACCTATTAATTCCAATCATTTGCTTGCTTGACTCAATAGACCAAAAATACCATACTTTATTCAAATTGACTCTAAATTAAATACTAAACTAATAAAACTAGACTAAAAACTTATAAAAAAAAAACTCTAAAAATAGTGAATGACTGACTGTTATCAGAGACGCCACACTCTTACCCAAAACCTTAAAGCAATGAGTTTATAGTCCTCTTACTTTTTTATCCGATGTGGGACATACAACTCACCCTTGCACACAACAACAATTAAATGACAGCGGGTGCATCCCACGGGTTTGAACCTAGTACTCCAAGGTAATGGTGACATGAGTAGTAGCCACCAGACTAACATGTCGCCCGATGCAAATTCCAGATGTTTAACATATATAACATTTCAGTTTACCGGAATTACTTAGAATGTTGTCTTTCTTTACTAAATGACACAAGTTTATCTATATATAAATACACTTTTGGAGGCTGAAACAGAAGACAAGAATCATGGTTTCATGACTCAATTATCATATGCCAAAATTATTTTTGAATCATTTCTTCTATACTTTCGTGCACAAGAGTAATGGAGAGAATTTTTTCTGTCAAGTTTAATTGGTCGATACTATTGATGTGAGTGTGAGATTCATATCAAGAATCTGAAAGTATCTTGAAGGGGATTCGCTAGTTACCCATTTGCATCTAGTTTGCATCTAAACTGGTGGAGACAAATCGAACTTAAAGCTTTGTGACTTCACACACCATTTGGAATTTATTTGTGCAACCATCATCATATTCTTCATCGTCTTGTTCAAGTATTTACAGTATTCTCCCAGACCAAGATCTCATACTAGTTTCCCTTTATTCTACATATCCTAACACTGTCTTCCATAGTTTTTGCTAATCTGTCTATCTTTCATTATTTTGATGTATGATATATCATTTAACTAGCTACACTTAATTATCTATGTTATAGGGGTATTTGTACGGTTTCACATATATTAAAAAAATGGATAGACAGATAGTTATGTGTGCTCATGTTTTGATGTTGGTCATTGGCTGAAAACAATTTACAGGGACTAGGCTTGTTAACATTATCAGCTTTGCTCCCTTCACTCACATTTTGTTCTCCTCAATCACAAGTAATCTTATTCTTCATCTCACTCTATCTAGTTGCCATTGGACAAGGTGGACATAAACCTTGTGTTCAAGCTTTTGGGGCTGATCAATTCGATGAAAAACATCCAAAAGAGCACGAAGCTAGAAGCTCATTCTTTAATTGGTGGTATTTTACTATGATTGCAGGTTGCACAGCAACACTTACGATCTTGAACTATATACAAGATAACATTAGTTGGGTTCTTGGATTTGGAATCCCTTGTGTTGTAATGATCATCGCTTTGATTGTTTTTTTGCTTGGAACAAGGACATATAGGTTTAACATTAAGGTTAATGACAAGAGTCCCTTTATTAGAATTGGTCGTGTATTTGTCGCGGCTATAAGAAATTGGCGAAATAGCTTATCAACAACGGATTTTGAAGAAGAATGTGATGGGCTACTTCGCCGTCAAAGTTCTGAACAATTCAAGTAAGAATAACAATGCTAACTTATTCTTGTTTTTCAATGTTATGTCTATTAAGTTCAATCTTATTAGTAGCATTCTGAAAGAAGCAAATATGATGAATTACATTCTAAGACCCATCTTGAGTTTGTCTTTTGAATTACATTATAAGCAACTCCCTTCTAAGTGTTAATTGCTTTAGAGCTCAGTTAGTGTTTGGAATTGAATCTTCTGTTAATATGTATTTTCTTGTATTGATTCATCTGCTTATTTCAATGTATTGGTTCATCTACAATTATTGTACATTATTAATGTTTCATCCTAGGTAGAGCTCAACAAAGGAAATAAATAAATTGAGAGAAAGATTGATTATTTGGAATTGATAGAATGAGAAAATTTGATTACATTGAGTGTTGGATACCTTTTATATAGTGATCATAACAAAACTAACAAATCTTAAACAACTCAAACTAATTCCAATAAATTAAAACACTGAAAGATTATGACTATTTTGACTTAGCTTGTAATTTCTTCATTGGTAGCTTCCTCAACAAGGCATTGTTAACACCAAAGGGATCCAAAGAAGATGAAACTTGTAGCCGTAGTGAGGTTGAAGAAGCAAAGGCTGTTCTAAGGTTGGTTCCAATTTGGACTTCAACTTTGGTTTATGGTATTGTCTTTGCTCAAGTTTTTACATTCTTCACCAAGCAAGGGACTTCAATGGAGAGAACAATATTTCCTGGATTTGACATACCTCCCTCTTCGCTTCAAACAATAAAATGGCTTGCAATTGTTCTCTTCTGCCCTATCTATGAGCACATATTCGTGCCACTAGCAAGAGTTATAACTGGAAAGCCCTCAGGTATCACAATGCTTCAAAGAATTGGCACTGGAATTTTTATATCAATATTCATGGTAGTATTTGCAGCCTTTGTTGAGACTAAAAGATTAAAAATAGCACAAAAATATGGTCTTGTTGATGATCCTAATGCAACTGTACCAATGAGTATATGGTGGTTGGTTCCTCAATACTTTTTGTTTGGAGTTTCTGAGGTTTTTACAATGGTTGGTCTTCAGGAATTTTTCTATGATCAAGTCCCAAATGAACTAAGAAGCATGGGACTGGCACTCTATTTGAGTATTGTTGGTGTTGGAAGCTTTCTAAGTGGCTTTCTCATTTCATTGATAGAACATTTTAGTGGCAAAGATGGACATGAAACTTGGTTTTGTGACAATATCAATAAGGCACATTTTGATTACTTTTATTGGTTGCTTGCTGGATTAAGTGTGATGGGGTTTACTTTGTACATTTACTTTGCAAAATCTTACATTTATAATCACAAAGGCACTATCACACAAGGATAGCCATTGATTTGTTTTTGTTTTTATCAAAGGATTGTTATTGATTATTTTTTGTATTATGCATATTTGTATTGTGGAGCAGTTTGGTTTTGTATTATACATATGTATATAGAAGAGCAGTTTAGTCATCAGCTATAAACTACCAGTTATCCGTTATTTTTATCAAACAGAGCCAATGAATGATAATAGAGTAAGTTTAATGGTGTTATGATTGACAAGCTTTTGACAATATAATATAATTTTTGTAATACCAGATAAATTGTTGGATTGTATGGTATAATAAGTTTATGACGATGCTTTTCTGTAGCAGCTAGATGCTACCACTCCATATATTATTTGTTCTGGACTGGTCAGAAGACCATCCGCACGTTGACACGTGGTCGAACTTACACTGCCTTAAGGCTCCGCGTCTGAAGGAGCACGTCAGCTTGCATGCACTGTGACACACAGTGCGCCCCCCAGCGAGGATCACCCTACATGTATCTGTTGGAACAAAATGTGTTTCACAATGAACCTTATTAAGTTTTGATGATAACAAGGTATTAAAAATTGTCAATTGGTTATTACTAATAATTGTTCAAGTGTACATGACCAAAGGCTACTCAAGTTATTTCAATAGGTCTTGGAAGAACAATGGAAAGAAAAACAAATTCTGAGCATCTGAAGAAAACTGCTCCTGAAGCTGAAGTGCTTCTGAAGTGATGACGTCATCAGAAGCAGAAGGTCATCAGAAGCAAAAGTTTTCATCAGAAGCAATATCTTCACCAGAAGCTACGTTTGATCCTTTAATCAAACTGAAGATTCAAAGTAGCTGATTCTCAATTCAGTCTTATCCAAGAAGAACGAAGAATTGAAAGGGAGGTATCAACGGATATATGGATAGCACTGAGCACTTGTCTCTCGTTAATAGAGTTGACAAAGTACAAGTGTACAACCACTACCTCCACTACTCTGTTTTCTGTCTACGCTACAAGACAAAACAACAGCCATGCCTGCAGAATTTGTACATTCAAGATGGGAATGAATTTGAAGCTTATTCTTCAAAGGACTACACCCAAATCAGGCAAATGATCACTGGTGGATAATCAAAGGATTTCAAACGACTCTTTAGACGTGCTGATTATCTCAACGTCTCTTTCACGTCTCTATATAAAGGAGTGAAGACTTGAAGATTGCAGATAGAGATACATAAGTTCAAAAGTGCCAAAACTCTGTCAATTTGATTCTACAAAGCACACTGAATTTCTGCACTGATTTGATACATCTTAGAAATTCAAAGTCTAGAGTCTTTACTGTATTGTATTGTGAACACCACTGATTGTATATCAAGTGTTCAACTCAAACTCAATTCTCTGTATTTTTGTTTGATTAGAAGTCTCTTGCCTGCGTGCTTGAGCATTAGAAGTCTCTTGCTTAGTGCTTGAGCATTGGAAGACTCTTGCGTGTGTGCTTGAGCATTTTTGTGAAGTCTCATACTTAGAAAGTATTGAGCAGTTGTAATCTTTGTGATTATAGTGAAATCTCCTTGGAAGTGCAAGGGGGACTGGACTACTTCCGTGTTGTGGAAGGAACCAGGATAACTGCTTGTGTCTTTGTCTTTCTTTTCTCTGCTCTGTTCTTTTCCGCTGCAATCTGTCTCTGATCATTTCATCAGAAGCAATCTAACTGCTTCTGAAGTTTTATCAGAAGAAGTATTTTTTAAGAGAAAAAGAAAACACAATTCAACCCTCCCTTCTTGTGTTTTTCACCTTCAATTGGTATCAGAGCTTGCTCTGTTATCACAGCACTTAACCGTGTTACAGTTCAAGATCTATTAGAAAAACATGTCTGGAGATGAGGAATCAGTTACTACAAAATACACAAGTGTCAAGCATGACTATGATACTGCTGACAAGAAAACAGACTCTGGAAAAGCTCCAAAGTTTAATGGAGATCCAGAAGAGTTTTCATGGTGGAAAACAAATATGTACAGCTTTATCATGGGATTGGATGAAGAGTTATGGGACATACTGGAAGATGGAGTTGATGATCTGGATTTGGATGAAGAAGGAGCTGCTATAGACAGAAGAATACATACTCCTGCTCAGAAGAAGCTTTATAAGAAACACCACAAGATAAGAGGAATCATTGTGGCTTCTATACCTCGCACCGAATACATGAAGATGAGTGACAAATCTACTGCGAAGGCTATGTTTGCTTCTCTATGTGCAAACTTTGAAGGCAGCAAAAAGGTGAAAGAGGCTAAAGCTTTGATGCTAGTTCATCAGTATGAACTTTTCAGAATGAAGGATGATGAGAGTATAGAAGAAATGTACTCAAGATTTCAAACTTTAGTTTCTAGATTGCAAATACTGAAGAAAAGCTATGTTGCTTCTGAATATGTTAGTAAGATTTTGAGAAGCTTACCTTCAAGATGGAGACCCAAAGTAACTGCTATTGAGGAAGCTAAGGATCTAAATACTTTAAGTGTTGAAGATCTTGTTAGCTCACTCAAAGTGCATGAAATGAGTTTAAATGAGCATGAAACCTCTAAGAAGAGTAAATCCATTGCTTTACCATCTAAAGGAAAGACCTCAAAATCTTCCAAAGCCTACAAAGCCAGTGAATCTGAAGAAGAATCACCTGATGGAGATTCTGATGAAGATCGATCTGTAAAGATGGCTATGCTGTCCAACAAGCTTGAGTATCTGGCAAGGAAGCAGAAGAAATTTTTGAGCAAGAGAGGTAGCTACAAGAACTCCAAGAAAGAAGATCAGAAGGGATGCTTCAATTGTAAGAAGCCTGGTTATTTTATTGCTGATTGCCCTGATCTTCAGAAGGAGAAGTTTAAGGGCAAATCCAAGAAATCAAGCTTCAACTCCAGTAAATTCAGAAAGCAAATCAAAAAGAGCTTGATGGCGACCTGGGAAGATTTGGATAGTGAATCTGGTTCTGATAAAGAAGAAGCTGATGATGATGCTAAGGCAGCCATGGGGTTAGTGGCAACAGTATCATCAGAAGCAGTATCAGAAGCTGAATCAGATTCAGAAGATGAAAATGAGGTATATTCCAAAATCCCTAGACAAGAACTTGTTGATTCTCTAAAAGAACTTTTATCACTGTTTGAACACAGAACCAATGAGTTGACAAATTTAAAAGAAAAATATGTTGATTTGATGAAACAACAAAAGACAACTCTATTGGAACTGAAAGCTTCTGAAGAAGAACTCAAAGGGTTTAACCTCATATCAACAACATATGAAGATAGACTCAAGAGTCTTTGTCAGAAGCTACAAGAAAAATGTGATAAAGGTTCAGGCAATAAACATGAGATTGCCTTGGATGATTTTATTATGGCTGGAATAGACAGAAGCAAAGTTGCTTCTATGATCTACAGCACATACAAGAACAAAGGCAAAGGGATTGGATATTCTGAGGAGAAATCCAAAGAATACAGTCTCAAGAGCTACTGTGATTGTATCAAGGATGGATTGAAATCCACCTTTGTGCCTGAAGGTACAAATGCTGTAACTGCTGTTCAGTCAAAACCTGAAGCTTCTGGTTCACAGGCTAAGATCACATCAAAGTCAGAAAACCTTAAGTTCAAGGTTATGACAAAATCTGATCCTAAGAGTCAAAAGATTAAAATTCTGAAAAGATCAGAACCTGTTCATCAGAATCTGATTAAACCAGAATCTAAAATCTCAAAACAAAAGGATCAGATGAACAAAGCAGCTACTGCTTCTGAGAAAACAATACCAAAAGGTGTCAAACCTAAAGTATTGAATGATCAGAAGCCACTCAGCATTCACCCTAAGGTACAAGGGAGGAAAAGTAAAACCTCCAAAACTAACCCAAAAGGACCCATGAAGATATGGGTACCTAAATCTGAATTGGCCAAAAATGCAGGTGTGCCTAAGGGCAAGAGAGAAACAAAGGTCATGGTACCTAGACAGCGGATGTTCAAGGCACATGACTGGAGAGAAAGATTTGTTCCTTACCCTTACAATGAAAGATGGAGGAGAAGTGAAGTTTGGTGGCAACCAAACTGGAAAGATCATTGGTACAGGTACTATTGGTAATTCCTCCATCTCAATTAATAATGTGTGGCTAGTAGATGGTCTGAAGCATAACCTATTGAGCATTAGTCAATTTTGTGACAATGGGTATGATGTAATGTTCAGTAAGACCAACTGCACACTAGTCAACAAGGATGACAAATCCATTACATTCAAGGGAAAGAGAGTTGAGAATGTCTATAAAATAAATTTTGATCTGGCTGATCAGAAGGTAGTTTGCCTTCTGTCAATGAATGATAAAAAATGGGTATGACATAAAAGGTTGGGACATGCTAATTGGAGATTAATTTCTAAAATTAGCAAGTTACAACTGGTCAAAGGATTGCCTAACATTGATTATCATTCAGATGCACTTTGTGGTGCATGTCAGAAAGGGAAAATTGTGAAAAGTTCTTTCAAATCTAAAGACATTGTATCAACCTCCAGACCCTTAGAATTACTCCATATTGATCTTTTTGGTCCAGTTAACACTGCATCTTTATATGGAAGTAAATATGGATTAGTCATTGTTGATGATTACAGCAGATGGACTTGGGTAAAATTCATTAAAAGTAAAGACTATGCATGTGAAGTGTTTAGCAGCTTCTGCACTCAAATACAATCTGAAAAAGAATTGAAAATTTTGAAAGTCAGAAGTGATCATGGTGGAGAATTTGAAAATGAGCCATTTGAACTTTTTTGTGAAAAACATGGGATTCTCCATGAGTTTTCTTCTCCTAGAACTCCACAACAAAATGGGGTTGTAGAGAGAAAGAACAGAACCTTACAAGAAATGGCCAGAACTATGATCCATGAAAACAACTTAGCTAAACATTTCTGGGCAGAAGCAGTTAATACTTCATGTTATATTCAAAATAGGATCTATATCAGACCTATGTTGGAGAAAACAGCATATGAACTCTTTAAAGGAAGAAGACCCAATATCTCTTACTTTCATCAGTTTGGATGTACTTGTTACATCTTAAACACTAAAGACTATCTGAAGAAATTTGATGCCAAGGCTCAAAGAGGAATCTTTTTAGGTTACTCTGAAAGGTCAAAGGCATACAGAGTGTATAATTCAGAAACACATTGTGTTGAAGAATCTATGCACGTAAAATTTGATGATAGAGAGCTTGGAAGTAAAACTCCAGAGCAAAGTAAAAGTAATGCAGGTACAACTGATTCTGAAGATGCATCAGAATCTGATCAACCTTCTGATTCTGAAAAGTATACAGAAGTTGAATCTAGTCCAGAAGCTGAAATCACTCCAGAAGCTGAGTCTAATTCAGAAGCAGAACTTAGTCCAATAGTACAGAATGAAAGTGCTTCTGAGGATTTTCAAGATAACACTCAGCAGGTTATTCAACCTAAATTCAAGCACAAATCTTCACATCCTGAGGAGCTAATCATTGGAAGTAAAGATAGTCCTAGAAGAACAAGATCACATTTTAGACAAGAAGAGTCATTAATAGGATTGCTTTCAATAATTGAACCTAAAACTGTTGAAGAAGCTCTCTCAGATGATGGATGGATACTAGCTATGCAAGAAGAGCTAAATCAATTCCAAAGGAATGATGTGTGGGATCTGGTACCCAAACCTTTTCAGAAGAACATTATTGGAACAAAACGGGTATTCAGAAACAAGCTGAATGAACAAGGAGAAGTAACCAGAAACAAAGCCAGACTTGTTGCTCAAGGCTACAGTCAACAAGAAGACATTGATTACACTGAAACATTTGCTCCAGTTGCAAGATTGGAAGCAATCAGGTTACTTCTATCCTACGCAATTAATCATGGCATAATATTATATCAAATGGATGTCAAAAGTGCCTTTCTTAATGGTGTCATTGAAGAAGAAGTGTATGTTAAACAACCTCCTGGGTTTGAGGATCTTAAGCATCCTGACCATGTTTATAAACTTAAGAAATCACTATATGGCTTGAAACAAGCTCCCAGAGCTTGGTATGATAGACTAAGTAATTTCTTAATTAAAAATGATTTTGAAAGAGGACAAGTTGACACAACACTCTTCAGAAGGACTCTTAAGAAAGATATTTTGATTGTGCAAATATATGTTGATGATATAATATTTGGTTCTACTAATGCATCTCTTTGCAAAGAATTTTCTAAGTTAATGCAGGATGAATTTGAAATGAGTATGATGGGAGAATTGAAGTTCTTTCTTGGAATTCAAATCAACCAAAGTAAAGAAGGAGTATATGTTCATCAAACAAAATATACAAAGGAGCTTCTGAAGAAGTTCAAGCTAGAAGATTGTAAAGTGATGAACACTCCAATGCATCCAACCTGCACCTTAAGCAAAGAAGATACTGGAACAGTAGTAGACTAGAAGCTATACAGAGGTATGATTGGTTCTCTGTTATACCTCACTGCATCTAGACCTGATATTTTATTCAGTGTATGCTTGTGTGCAAGATTTCAATCAGATCCTAGAGAATCTCATTTAACTGCAGTTAAGAGAATCTTCAGGTATCTGAAAGGAACAACTAATCTTGGACTCCTGTATAGGAAATCCCTAGATTATAAGTTGATTGGATTCTGTGATGCTGATTATGCTGGTGACAGGATTGAAAGAAAATCAACCAGTGGAAATTGTCAATTCCTGGGAGAGAATCTGATATCCTGGGCAGGCAAAAGACAAGCAATTATTGCTATGTCTACAGCAGAAGCAGAATACATTTCAGCTGCAAGTTGTTGCACACAACTACTTTGGATGAAACATCAGTTGGAAGACTATCAGATTAATGCTAACAGTATTCCCATTTATTGTGATAATACTGCTGCTATTTGTTTGTCAAAGAATCCAATTCTACATTCAAGAGCCAAGCATATTGAAATCAAACACCATTTTATCAGAGACTATGTTCAAAAAGGAATTTTAGATATACAATTCATTGATACTGAACATCAATGGGCTGATATATTTACAAAACCTTTATCTGTTGAAAGATTTGATTTTATTAAGAAAAATTTGAACATGCATTTTGTGTCTGATTGAAAAATTGCTTGCCTCTGAATAAGAAGTTTGGTTCTGAAGTTTATTCAGAAGCATCTGGTTCATCAGAAGCTCTTAACTGAGGTTCTGAGGAAAATGTGCTTCTGAAGATGACGTCAGCACTAAAACTTCAGAAGTGGTATTCTTTGCTTCTGAATAGCATGGTTAGTGGGAACGTTGGTAGTTACTTTATGTAACAGCTGTCCCATTACCCAAAAGGTAGTTTTCTGAAGAGTCTCTGACGTGGTCTATTTGTATTGGAGTATAACAAAAAGGGCAATGATGTTTTATTTGCTTTTTAACATACTAACACGCGCCCCCAATTTGTCATTAATGCTATGTTTGTTTGTCTCTTCTGAATTGTAAACTTTTTACTTAAAAACACTAAGTCAATTCACACACTACTCACTTCACAAAAAACACTTTCTATTTTCTTCTCAACCCTCTGCGAAAGTAAGCGCATTCACTCTTCCTCTCAAAACACCGTAGAACCCTAAAACTCCTTCAAATCAATGGAAAGCTCAAGTTCTGCTGGTGGTTCATCATCAAATATGGAAATAGATATTCCGGCTTATGAGATTAAAGGAAGAACCATGTCTATTGAAGAATGGGAGTTAATCATTCAAGCAGAAAATCCAGTGAATTTCGCCTCCTTAACTCACCATGGATGTGACTTAGTAAAGTTCTACAAGAAGCAAAAGCTGATGAGTTACTTCAGTCTTCTCAATGGTCCAACTTATGAAGTTCTGGTCAGACAATTCTGGGTAAGGGCTTCAATCTTTGACATTAATGCTGCTAGACAGGAAGAAGCTCAACTGATTCTGGTTGATCCTACTCTGAAGGGAAAAACCAGAGAAGAAATGAGTCTACTCTCCTTCACCGGTACAGAGATTAGATCAAATGTCATGGGTATTCCTGTAACCATAAATGAGCAGGTTATTGCTCAAGCCATGGGAAGGGATACCTCTGGCAAATACTTTGGAGAAGAGATTCCTAATCCAAGAACCAGCTCTTGGAAGGAAATTGTCAATGAGACCATCTATGGGTCTAAGGTTGCTTAACCTTACAGCACTTTGAGCATTGAGAAGAAGTTGCTGCTGAAGATTCAGAATGAGAACATCTTTCCCAAAGGTGGAGGAAGTGATCAACCTTCACTTGGACACAAGGTTTTTCTGCATCACACCATCACTCAAGAAACCACGATGAATGTTCCCAAGTACATGTTCAAACACATGATCAAGGAACTAAAGAAGAGTCAGATGGAGAACAGGAAGTTTGTTCCTTATGGAAGGTTGCTCTCTGTAATCTTTCAAGAAGGAGGAATTCTAAGTGCCTTGAAGGATGTGGGCATCTATGATAACCAGAAGCTGGGAGCAGTAACTGGGAAGATAATCAATGCATCAACACTTGTGAAGATGAAATTGATTCCAGCAAATGCTCACAAGAAACTAGATTCTGATATGCATGAATCTGATGCAATATCTGATCTAGTCACTCATCACATCCCTATCTGCAAGAAGGATCCCCTGGATGTGCAAAGGGCCTATATCTTGGACTTCTACAAAACTTACAAGAAGAAGATCAGCTTGAAAGATGTCCCTGAAGAGATGTATGGTGGTGATCTGCCTGTGGCCAAAGGCAGAAAGTCTAAGAAGAAGCAGATCACCAAGGATGAATATCTTGCTGAAGATGCTACTGAGAAGGGTGCTCAGAAGCATCAGAAAGCTAAGAAGGAAAAATCAACCTTGTCCACTATTCAAGAGGAAGTGGAGAACCTAGATGAAGTCCCAATCATCAGAAAAAGGACAAGGAATGCTCAAGAAACAGCAGAACAGCTTGCTTCTGAACAACCTGCTTCTGAACAAGCTGCTTCTGAAGAGCCTCAGAGTCCTAAAAAGAAAAGAGAAGCTGCTCTTAAAACCATCAAAAGGAAGAGATCTTCAAGGAATCTGAAGACAGCTGAAGGACGAAGGAAGGAAAATATTGTTGGAAGAACTGGAAGAAAACTGGGATGAAGACTCAAGCCCCAAGAAGGCAAAAAGGACTATAACTTCTGAGACTATAGTCATGCCCAGTTTTGAAGCTTCTGAGGAATTAAAGCAATATGCTAGGGAGTATTCTGCATCCAAGATAGCAGAAAGGAAAAGGATGAAGGAATTGTATGAGAAGCAAAGGGATGAGCGTCTCAAGGCTGCAGGGTATGTGCCTACTCCTGTCATTGCTGCTTTAGCATCTGAGTTAGAGCAAGAAACAGTTCAGTATGGAGCAACTCTGCTTTCTCAAGCCTTGAAGAATAAGCAAGCTTCAGGAGCTACTTCATCAGAACCAGTTTCAAAAGCTCCAGAAGCAGTTCATCCAGAAGCTCAATCTTCAGGTAATTCATCCAAACCTGACATCTATACTCAGATTCCTTCTCTACCCTCTTCACCCTCTTCATCATCAACAGAATCAGATGACCAACCCCTTAGCCAACACATAGACAAACTTCTAAAAACTAAACCTACCAAACTAACAGAATTTGGAACACTTGACTATGAGCAAACTCAAATAAAATTTTCCAAAAATAGGATTAAACTATGTGAGAAATTCAATTTGCCTACTACTCATCCACTATATCCAAATATTCCAGAACCTGTTAGTGTACAACAACCTGAACCCAACCAAGAACCTAACCAAACTCCACAAAGAGCCTCTGAAGTAGTTTCAGAAGCAACTACTTCAGAAATCCCCCAACAACAAGAATCCTCAACCCTTCACAATTTAGAAAAACACTTAGGTGGTGAAATGCAACCTACACCTACAAAGGCCTCTAAGACAGTCCCTGGAAAGACTGTGTTGGAAAACCAACAAACAGAAACCATCCCTGAGCAAACTGTTCCTGAACAAACTGTTCCTGAACAAGCTGCTTCTGAACAAGTTGCTTCTGAACAAGTTGCTTCTGACCATCAAACAACAGAACCACAACAACAACCAGAACCACCAATAATTGACCTAACTTCTTCTGACCAACAAACAGCCTCTGACCAACCCTCCACATCTCATACAACTCAATCTGAACCTTCAACCATCCCTGACTCTATTCTTGAATCTGAGTATATAGATGAACAGCTAATCAGGCTTAGTGATGAGATTCAGACACTGATTCTTCGCAGAACAGTTCCTGTACCTCCTATTCACTATCTTGATCAATGGATGGATCTGAAAAAGAGTTTTGATGACCTGCTGGATAAGCTAAGCTCTAAGTGCGTCTCATCTCACTCTGCCATGCTGCAAAAGATGTTGGATGATATGCATGAAGCAGCTAGAGTGAAAGAGCTGAATTACGTGCCTCTGCTGGACATCACTCCTTTCTACCCAGAAGAAGAGTACATCACAAGGGCTGCAAGAATTCATGCTGGGTATAAAAGAAGAATGAGGGAAAAGGATGAGCTACTCAAGAAGAAGGATGAGCAAATCAAGTATCTTTTGGAACAGATGTACAAGCAAGCCCAACCTTAGTTGCACACCTATTTTTTTTGCTTGTTTTAATCTTTGTTCTAAGTACTTTAGTTGCACTGCATTTGTATCTCAACCTTTCTATATATATATATATATATATATTATCATTGTTTCTGGATCTTGTGCTTTTTCACCTTCAATATGTTTTACAAGCTTTAACTTTGATGATATTTACTGTTTTTAATGCTACTTACTCTGAAATACTATTTTTAAAGGTTATATGTTTATTCTTTTGTTTTGTTTTGCTCTGATACTCTTTCTTTTGTTTTTATTCTTTTTGTTGATGACAAAAGGGGGAGTAAATGTATAGTATTTTAAGGCACTGAGCCCCACTATAACCACTTCTAAATTTTTAATACTTCTGATTTTATTTTTATGAGTATTTTATTGAAATTTAATTAATAAGAATAGAACTCAGGGAGAGCTTACAAACCTCACCTTAAAGATCTATTAGACTCAGGGGGAGCTTACAAACCTCTATCCCAGTGGTCAACTTATTAATTAGATCAACAACAATTGAACATTTTAAATACTATTGTTTGTCATCATCAAAAAGGGGGAGATTGTTGGAACAAAATGTGTTTCACAATGAACCTTATTAAGTTTTGATGATAACAAGGTATTAAAAATTGTCAATTGGTTATTACTAATAATTGTTCAAGTGTACAGGACCAAAGGCTACTCAAGTTATTTCAATAGGTCTTGGAAGAACAATGGAAAGAAAAAGAAATTCTGAGCATCTGAAGAAAACTGCTCCTGAAGCTGAAGTGCTTCTGAAGTGATGACGTCATCAGAAGCAGAAGGTCATCAGAAGCAAAAGTTTTCATCAGAAGCAATATCTTCACCAGAAGCTACGTTTGATCCTTTAATCAAACTGAAGATTCAAAGTAGCTGATTCTCAATTCAGTCTTATCCAAGAAGAACGAAGAATTGAAAGGGAGGTATCAACGGATATATGGATAGCACTGAGCACTTGTCTCTCGTTAATAGAGTTGACAAAGTACAAGTGTACAACCACTACCTCCACTGCTCTGTTTTCTGTCTACGCTACAAGACAAAACAACAGCCATGCCTGCAGAATTTGTACATTCAAGATGGGAATGAATTTGAAGCTTATTCTTCAAAGGACTACACCCAAATCAGGCAAAGGATCACTGGTGGATAATCAAAGGATTTCAAACGACTCTTTAGACGTGCTGATTATCTCAACGTCTCTTTCACGCCTCTATATAAAGGAGTGAAGACTTGAAGATTGCAGATAGAGATACATAAGTTCAAAAGCGCCAAAACTCTGTCAATTTGATTCTACAAAGCACACTGAATTTCTGCACTGATTTGATACATCTTAGAAATTCAAAGTTGTTATACCCTGTTTTTGGACCTAAAAATACTGGGCCCAATTTCATTTCAAACTTTGTCAATTATCAAATTTCAACTGCACAGTTCAAATTGTCTCTACCTCGCAGTATTTTCAATCACAATTTTACTTATGTTTTCCTTGCATAAAACTTTTCAAAATGTCTTTACTTGTCTTGTAAGTCATTCAAAAGTGTCTCTGGATCGTTACATTGCTTTTTCTACAGTTTATTTCAAAATTTGCAAAAAGTCATACAGAAGGGTATTTTGGTCATTTCTTGCAGTGGGACCCATTTTCATCCTTATGACTGTCTCCGAGTCTTTTCAGTTTGTTTTTAAACATTTCATCAGTAAGCCTTATCAAATTCATTTCAAACTTGCATCCGAGTCAGCGTCAAGTCAATTAGAGTCTGTTTAGGTCAATTTTAGCCCTAGGGGCATTTTGGTCATTTCATACAAAATTTTGGCATAGAGAGGTTACTTTGAAGTACCTCATTTAGGCCATTGGTTCGTTTTAGTCCGTTTTGTTAATTTTATTTTTGTTTCGCTTTACGTTTTATCAAATTTGTTTTTTAGTCCAATTTTATTTTTAAAATTACATTTAAGTCCAAAAGTTTCTAAAAATTGCATTTCAGTCCTTTTATTATCATTTTTTTTGCAGAAACGCCCCAAAGGGGCATTTTGGTCCAAATTTTCGCACAAATTTTAGTCCAGTCCAGATGTCACTTTTTTATTGGTTCAGGTACACATGGCAGCATATAAAAGGGAAACAGTGTCAGATTTTTTCAGGGGATTCCATTCACACAGTGCCACATCACAAACAGATCCAAAACTTTCTCTCTCCATTCTGTTAGATCAAAGAAAACAGAATCACCAAGAACACAGAAAAATTCATCAAACCCTAACACACAAATTCATAACAAAATCATCAAAATCCATTGAAGTTTCCGCAAATCTCAGAAGATTCGTCAGAGAATCATCATCATCGATTTGTTTCCTTTCGCAATACGAGTGCGAATCCGTCACCGGACTCAAGCACGATCACGAAAGGTGTGCGAATCCGAGAAGAAGAAAGGGAAAACCGAATCTGTACGGAAGCAACAAGAACGTGAAGAACGCGAAGCAACAAGAACGTGACAACCGCGAAGAACGCGAAGCCACAAGAACGTGAAGAACGCGAAGAACACGAAGCAACAACGCCAAGCCAAGAGTCACCGCAATCGTGAGGTAACCGCCGCCGTTCTTCCTCTTTTCCTTTCCGTTTTTTTAGTTTTTTTCATCAAGATTCAAGTTTAGATCTACTCCGATTCAAAGCTCTTTTGAAAAATCTAAGCTCGGATTCGAGTAATACGTAAAAAAGGAGGTTTAAAAACGTAAAAAAAATTTGAATCGGAGCAGTTTCGTACTCCGGCGCGGAGGCGCCACCGCCGTCCGCCGCGCCGGAAAAGCCATGCCAACCGGAGAAGATGACCGGAAAGTTAGAGAGAAGGTGGAGCTTCTCTCTCTAAAAGAGAGAAGAAAGAGAAAGAGGAGTAACAAATGAGAAAAAACCGGATTTCACATATATATATAGAGATTTAAACCGGTCCGGTTTATTTTCGGTTTTACTCCCTCGTTCTCAGCCTTCAGATCAATCTAACGCTCCCTGATGCTCCAGATTTTCTTGTTATGGTTTGGGCCTTTCATTTTCGTTTTTGCTGCTTTTTCTTGCTATCTGCACCCTGTCTCTTTGCTACTGGAACCTCTGCATGCTTAAATTTTCTTAATAAAATCTCCAAAAATTATCACATATTTCTTGATGAATTTTCATGCCTTTTTGATACTTCTCAATGGTTTTAAAATGATAAAAGAGAGTATGTGATATTTCTTGGTTAATTAGAGTGCTTAGGCATAATTTTGTGCATTTTAGTAGTATATTCCTCATGAAAACGTTGGCATGTGATATGAGTTTTTAAGATGCAATTTTTGTGATGAATTTACCACTGGTTATGGGTGCAAGTTGCTGCTTGTGTATAGTGTTTTTACTTCCCTCTTTGCTTTGCAATTAACATGCACTTTTACTAGTTAATGAAGTGCCAAAATATTGTGAAAGTGTGCTATAAATTCTAGCATAAAATGTGTCCTATTTTCCCTCATTTCGACACCAAACAAGACCTCTAAAATTTGTCATAATGAAGGAATTAGGGGTCATGCATGTACTAGAATTCTATAACCACTTTCATGCGTATTTTTGACACTTTATTAATTTCTTTTCATTTCCTCCCTTTTCAATATTATTTTGTCTTGTGCATTTCTTTTACTCTATGCTTTATTTTACTAACTATTTCATCTCATGTGCCATACATTTCATAGCATTTCACTACCTCCTCCACTTTCTTTAGCTTAGCATTTATTTTTGCAAGTTTTAATTCATTTAGAGGTGTAATTTGTTATCATTGGTTTGTAGCTTGGCAAAGGGGCCATAGAATGTATTTAGGCAATTTTTGTAATATGGACTATGGACACTATGACGCACCGACACGCACACACTCACCCTAGATGTATGCTTAGGATTGTATGCATAGATGTATGGCTAGGATTGCATGATTAGATGAACGCTTAGTTTCGAACACTTAGAGAAAATCCAATTTTTTTTCCAAAAAATATGCAAATAAATTCACTTCAAATATTTTTATAAAAAATGGAGTCAAAACTCCAATAACTTTTCCCTTTTATTTTCTTAAGTAAAATTTTCAATAAATCTTAATCCTCCTTGGACTTTACTTTTGCAAAATGACTAATTCCACCTCACACTTTCCAAATCTTATGCCCTTGAGGCCTCTCATCTCCTTTCTTCAAAATCTCTTTTCAAACTTAAAATCAACCAACAAAAAACAAAAACCATTTTTGAGAATGAACTACGAACGGTTTTGATCCCTCAAAAGGGTACGTAGGCAATGAGTCAAAACTCATCCAAGCCGAAATAAAAATCCAATTCTACTCCTTCTCACCCCCATTCTTCACTAATCATACATTCCTTTTTTACAAATAAGCAATAAAACTAAAGCGTAGAAATAAACTTAGGAGAATGGTTCTTATGGAATACCATAATCGCTCCGGGTGCCTAACACCTTCCCGTAGCGAAAACGACCCCCGAATCTAGAACTTTTTAAGGGTTTTTCTCCTTTTACCCTTCCCAAGAAAAAAGAGAGATATCAACGGTCGAAAGGTTCAAGTCCAATTAATGGCTTGGCACCCCAAAACCATGATAACAGAAATGGCGACTTCACTGGGGATTGGTTTTAGCGGGTCGCGCCTAGTTTTCCTTAGTTTATATTTACGCTTTGTTTTATTGCTTACATATGTGAATACTTGTTTACTTTCATTTGACGTGTGGGGTGAGGATATCAAAAGTCCTATACCCGGGCTGAGTGAACTTATGTTTAGGTAGAGATATAATCGACAATTCGATCCGGGGGTTGCCTCGTGTATTGGATTATGCGATCAATCTCACATAGCTGAGGCATTTTGAAGGTGATATTGTCGGCGTGTGTTGTCATGCTTAGGCACTTCACTTTCAATTGTTCGACGAAGCTATGAACCGTAGTTACCAAACCCATCCTAGCCTTTTTAGGACGTAGTGCGGTGGCTAAATTGAGTGTTGTCTCAAACTTTAGTCGTCACGCGATACTACACTCAAACTAGACCTTCTCACAAATAATCATGGAACGGGTGTCGTCCTGTACTACCATGATATATGTGAGAGAGGTTGCAGTTTGGGAACTTGATTAGAACCTTGGTTACTATTATCCTAAGCCTTAGTTTACCGGGCACCGTGTCCGCCCTTGGCTCCTCAACTTTAATCTCAACCCTCCATGTTTTCTCTGTAATTAAAAACACAATCATGCATACATGCATTCATGCATAATTTTTTTTCATACATTCATCGAAGGATTGGACAAATTAAAAACTTTGTAAACATTACAGGTATGAATTTGCTTGTTTAGATATTGTTTACAAAACTCCTAATTTGTCTAAAAATCCTTCGATGTCCAAAAGCAACTTTTGCATTTGCATTTGTACATATCATGCATCATGTGCATCATTCATCAAGCCACAAGAGGTTTCCAAGTGCTCACTGCCTCCTGGTTCTTCTGCCGCAGATTGAAAGGTGGCTCGTGCTCGGAAAGTTTACGAATCAGACAGAATACACCGATCCGACCTCAAATGTGATTTCCATCAAGGTGCTCTGGGTCATGATGTCGAAGGATGCTATGCTTTGAAACACATTGTGAAGAAGCTCATTAACCAAGGAAAGTTGACTTTTGAGAACAACGTCCCTCATGTCCTCGACAACCCTCTTCCAAATCACGCTGCTGTGAACATGATTGAGGTATATGAGGAAGCTCCCGGACTTGACGTCCGTAATGTTACAACTCCTCTGGTGCCACTACACATCAAGTTATGCCAAGCCTCTCTGTTTGACCATGATCATGCCAATTGCCAAGAATGATTCTGTAATCCTTTGGGTTGCTGCGTTGTTTAAAATGACATCCAGAGCTTGATGAACAACAATCATTTGACTGTCAGCGACGTCTGTGTGATTGTGCCAGTCTTTCATGATCCGCCCGTCAAGAGCGTGCCTTCAAAAGAGAATGTTGAGCCTCTAGTGATAAGGCTGCCCGGACCAGTACCTTACACTTCTACAAAGGCTATTCCTTACAAGTACAATGCCACATGAATCTTCTACAGTGCTGAGTTTATCAATGCAATTACTGAAGAGGCGACTGGATGTAGTCCTAGGCCTATGTTTGTTATACCAGGAGGCATTGCGAGAAATTGTGATGCCATCAACATTCATTCAATCATACATGTTTCCGAATAATGTGTCTTGTTGCTTAAGTGTTTTGTTTTTCAAAATAACCATCCTCTCGCTCTGCCCGAAGCGAAAGTGATATTTATGGAAGGGCGTGTTTGTTTCGGCATCGCCGTTATTAACAAAAATCGTCGTTTCTTTCACGACTTTTATTTTTTAGTGATTTTTTTTTTTCTTGGAAATAATGGTAATACCAGAAAAAACCAAAACATCTTTATTTTTCTTATCAATTTCAAAGAACTGCATAAAAAGAAAAAAAAAACCATTTTCTAAAATCATTCAACCATTCTATGCAGTTTGAACCATAATAAACCCGTTGAACACAGTAATCCTACGGTTCCTCCAAATTTTGAATTCCCTGTGTATGAAGCCGAAGATGAAGAGGATGATGATATACCATATGAGATCACTCGACTGCTTGAGCAAGAATCAGCCTATTGTATGGAACGATGAATGCCAGGAAGCTTTTGATAGCATCAAGAATTACCTGCTAGAACCACCTATCCTTGTCCCTCCCATGGAAGGAAGGCCTTTGATTTTGTATTTGTCAGTGTTTGATGAATCTGTGGGATGCGTGCTTGGTCAACAAGATGAGACTGGAAAGAAAGAACATGCTATCTACTACCTAAGCAAGAAGTTTACCGATTGCGAAACTCGGTATACAATGCTTGAGAAGACTTGTTGTGCTCTAGCTTGGGCTGCCAAACGCCTGCGTCATTATTTGGTGAATCATACAACTTGGTTGATATCCAGAATGGATCCGATAAAGTATATCTTTGAGAAAGCTGCTGTTACTGGGAAGATTGCACGCTGGCAGATGCTTTTGTCTGAATATGATATTGTGTTCAAAACTCAAAAGGCAATCAAAGGTAGCATTCTTGCTGATCACCTTGCTTACCAACCTCTTGATGATTACCAACCAATTGAGTTCGATTTCCCCGATGAAGAGATCATGTATTTGAAATCAAAAGACTACGAAGAACCGTTGATTGGTGAAGGTCCAGATCCCAATAGCAAGTGGGGTTTAGTCTTTGATGGTGCTGTCAATGCTTATGGTAAAGGAATTGGGGCAGTCATTGTATCCCCGCAGGGGCATCACATTCCTTTTACCGCCCGAATTTTGTTCGAATGTACCAACAATATGGCTGAGTATGAAGCATGTATCTTTGGGATCGAGGAAGCAATTGACATGAGAATTAAACACCTCGACATCTATGGAGATTCTGCGCTCGTCATCAATCAGATAAAGGGTGAATGGGAGACCCATCATGCTAAGTTGATTCCTTATCGGGATTATGCGAGACGTCTTCTGACATATTTTACAAAGGTTGAGCTGCACCATATTCCTCGTGATGAGAACCAAATGGCTGATGCTCTTGCTACTCTATCCTCCATGTTTCGAGTAAACCATTGGAATGATGTGCCAGTAATCAAAGTGCAACGCCTTGAAAGACCTTCACATGTGTTTGCTATTGGGAATGTGATCGATCAGGCTGGTGAAAATGTGGTTGACTATAAACCCTGGTATTATGACATCAAACAGTTCTTACTAAGCCGTGAGTATCCGTCGGGTACTTCCAAACAAGACAAGAAGACCTTGAGAAGATTGGCCAGTAGATTCCTGTTAGATGGAGATATTCTGTACAAGAGAAACTATGACATGGTTTTGCTAAGATGTGTTGATGAACATGAAGCGGAGCAGTTAATGCATGATGTACATGACGGCACCTTCGGGACCCATGCTACAGGACATACTATGTCAAGGAAGTTGTTACGAGCAGGTTACTACTGGATGGCCATGGAGCATGATTGCTACCAATACGCCAGAAAGTGCCACAAATGTCAAATCTATGCTGATAAGATTCATGTGCCTCCGCACGCTCTCAATGTTATGTCATCCCCATGGCCGTTCTCAATGTGGGGCATCGATATGATTGGAAGGATTGAACCGAAGGCTTCAAATGGTCATCGTTTCATCTTAGTGGCAATTGACTACTTCACCAAGTGGGTTGAAGCAGCATCTTATACCAATGTGACCAAGCAAGTGGTAGCTAAGTTCATCAAGAATAACATCATCTGTCGATATGGTGTTCCCAGCAAGATTATTACTGACAATGGTACCAACCTGAATAATAATGTGGTGCAAGCTCTTTGTGAAGAATTCAAAATTGAGCATCATAACTCTTCTCCCTATAGACCTCAGATGAATGGTGCAGTTGAGGCCGCCAACAAGAATATCAAGAGAATTGTCCAGAAGATGGTAACCACTTACAAGGACTGGCATGAGATGTTACCCTATGCTCTGCATGGCTACCGTACTACCGTGCGCAGTTCAACCGGGGCAACCCCTTTCTCTCTTGTATATGGTATGGAAGCAGTTCTTCCTTTGGAAGTGGAGATTCCATCTCTCCGTGTGATCATGGAAGCAAAGTTATCTGAGGCTGAATGGTGCCAAAGCCGGTATGATCAGTTGAATTTGATTGAGGAAAAACGTATGGATGCCATGGCTCGTGGACAGTCATATCAAGCAAGAATGAAGACTGCTTTTGACAAGAAAGTCCATCCTCGAGAATTCAAGGTAGGGGAACTTGTATTGAAAAGGAGGGTAAGCCAGCAACCCGACCCAAGGGGCAAGTGGACGCCTAACTATGAAGGTCCTTATGTTGTCAAGAAGGCCTTCTCCGGTGGTGCTTTAATCCTTACACACATGGATGGTGTAGAACTTCCAAATCCAGTGAATGCCGATATAGTCAAGAAATACTTTGCCTAGAAATATGAAAAGAACAGCGTGGTAGGTCGAAAACCCGAAAGGGCGGCCTAGGCAAAAATGCGCTTCCCGGTGGATCGAAAACCCGAAAGGGCGGTCCAGGCAAAAATAAGGGACAAAAAATATATATGAAAAGCTCGCTGAGATTGTACGCAACTCAGGCAAGAATGAGCGTCTCGATGAGCCGAAAACCCGGAAGGGCGGTTCATGCAAAAATGAGATTGAAACAAAAGGCAAGTAACTATATCTGGCCAACCACCGTCCCCCTTGGGGCATCTGCAGCTGTTAATGACCATCTTCATCAAAAGCGAATGCTTGCGAATTCAAAGTTTCTAGGAAATGTCATGATCACTGTGTTCAATGTACCACCAACCAATAAAATTACCATTTTCCAAGCTTTGTAAATCCGTGGAGTCACGCCTTCGGCTGACCACCCCTCTTATACATCAAATTGAGCCTGTGCTTTTGTTTAAAACTCTATTTTCTTCTACTTTCAAAGCTATATACAAAACATTTTCTTTCTATTTTGATAATGACAATGCTTGAAACAAACATTTTTTTTGAAAATTGAAAACTTTTTGTCTATTTTGAAAAGCAAACCTGAGCAACAGGGTACATTCAAATGAAACATGCATGAGCGAGAGTATGTTGATGTCTATTTCAATATATGTTACAAGCAGGTTCTCCTCCAGGATAGTCTGTGGTCAATGGCAAGAATGAAAAAACAGAATGAAAATGCATGAAAATGAATAGGCTCGCTAAGTGGAAAACCCGAAGGGGCGACTTAGGCAAAAATGAGCACCCCGCTGGATTGACAACCCGAAAGGGCAGTTCAGGCAAAAATGGGGCATTGAAAAGAATTTATTTCCCCGGTGGATCGAAAACCCGAAAGGGCGATCCAGGCAAAAATGGGATGCAAAAAATGAATGAATGAAAATTGAGAAAATAACATGCAAAAAGCATTGACCACAGATGCGACGTCCACGATACATCCGGCATTATTCCCAGTAGAGTCTCCCAAGACTCTATCCCCAGCAAGTTGCATAGCTACCGGCCCTCAGCCTAGGTCCCGAAACGTCTCCCAACGACGTCATCTCCAAAGAGGATTTCCAAGAATGTGTAATATAGCACGAGCCACTACGTGCCCAATACTCTGATGTCTTGTCTTCCCCGTGAAGTCGTGCCTACAAAATGCCAACAGTCATGCATTACAAGCATTCATACATGCATAATCATGCATATTACGTGCCCATGCATTTAATGAAACTGTTATATCATCCGTGCATATTGCATTTCCAATGTCAACATCAGTCTCAATTCGATACTCATGTCAGGTTCTCTGTCAAAACCTTGTGAGCCAATAATATCGGTCAATTTCTGCCTTTCAATTCAAATCGACGTCAAGTCAATCTCAATCTATATTTTGTCAAAAAAAAAAACCAATCCCCAGTGAATATGTTTCTGTTTGGTCAAGTGGCTAGTTCAAGTCCAAGAACAGCTTGTACCTATCAATTTGCTTATGTTATCGGTCGAGTGCCCAGCTCAATCCAAGAGCAGCTTGTACCTGTCAATATGTTTCCGTTTGGTCAAGTGGCTAGCTCAATCCAAGAGCAGCTTGTACCTGTCTATCTGTTTCTGTCCGGTGGAGTAACCAGTTCGCATCCAAGAACAAGCTCACACCTGTTTATTTGCCTTTGCTTTCGGTCGAGTGACCAGTTCGAATCCAAGAACAACTCGTACCTATCTACTTTTCCATGACCCCGGTCGAGTTACCAGTTCGAATCCGTAAGAACAACTCGTACTTGTCAATTTTCTCTTTTTCCAGTCGAGTCACCAGTTCGAATCCGTAAGAACAACTCGTACTTGCCAATTTTCTCTTTTTCCCAGTCGGGTCACCAGTTCGAATCCATAGAACAACTTGCACTTTCCAATATCCCCAAGAGAGTTACCAGTTCGAATCCATAAGAACAACTCATGTTTGTCCAGTAACCTCTATCCCCTGTGAAGTGACCAGTTCGAATCCATAAGAACAACTCGCAGTTGTCTGTTTGTTTCATTCCCGGTCAAGTGGCTAGTTCGAATCCAAGAACAGCTTGTACCTGTCCAACTTGTTTTTAGTTTCCCGTTACTCTGCTATTCACTATCTTTGTCAATGTCTACCAATCCCGCAATGGATATGACATATTTTGTTAATTCCAATCCCCATGAGGTCTTGCATTCATAATCCAAATGATGCATGGCATGCATATTATTTGAAATTGAGTAGGCGTATTTTTACGTCCAAACACAGTGCAAATGCTAATATTTAAGTATCTCCGTCCTGTCAAGCCAAAGACTCCGTCTCTTGACTCTCCAGACAAAGAAACTTAAATAGGGGCAGCTGTTATACCCTGTTTTTGGACCTAAAAATACTGGGCCCAATTTCATTTCAAACTTTGTCAATTATCAAATTTCAACTGCACAGTTCAAATTGTCTCTGCCTCGCAGTATTTTCAATCACAATTTTACTTATGTTTTCCTTGCATAAAACTTTTCAAAATGTCTTTACTTGTCTTGTAAGTCATTCAAAAGTGTCTCTGGATCGTTACATTGCTTTTTCTACAGTTTATTTCAAAATTTGCAAAAAGTCATACAGAAGGGTATTTTGGTCATTTCTTGCAGTGGGACCCATTTTCATCCTTATGACTGTCTCCGAGTCTTTTCAGTTTGTTTTTAAACATTTCATCAGTAAGCCTTATCAAATTCATTTCAAACTTGCATCCGAGTCAGCGTCAAGTCAATTAAAGTCTGTTTAGGTCAATTTTAGCCCTAGGGGCATTTTGGTCATTTCACACAAAATTTTGGCATAGAGAGGTTACTTTGAAGTACCTCATTTAGGCCATTGGTTCGTTTTAGTCCGTTTTGTTAATTTTATTTTTGTTTCGCTTTACGTTTTATCAAATTTGTTTTTTAGTCCAATTTTATTTTTAAAATTACATTTAAGTCCAAAAGTTTCTAAAAATTGCATTTCAGTCCTTTTATTATCATTTTTTTTGCAGAAACGCCCCAAAGGGGCATTTTGGTCCAAATTTTCGCACAAATTTTAGTCCAGTCCAGATGTCACTTTTTTATTGGTTCAGGTACACATGGCAGCATATAAAAGGGAAACAGTGTCAGATTTTTTCAGGGGATTCCATTCACACAGTGCCACATCACAAACAGATCCAAAACTTTCTCTCTCCATTCTGTTAGATCAAAGAAAACAGAATCACCAAGAACACAGAAAAATTCATCAAACCCTAACACACAAATTCATAACAAAATCATCAAAATCCATTGAAGTTTCCGCAAATCTCAGAAGATTCGTCAGAGAATCATCATCATCGATTTGTTTCCTTTCGCAATACGAGTGCGAATCCGTCACCGGACTCAAGCACGATCACGAAAGGTGTGCGAATCCGAGAAGAAGAAAGGGAAAACCGAATCTGTACGGAAGCAACAAGAACGTGAAGAACGCGAAGCAACAAGAACGTGACAACCGCGAAGAACGCGAAGCCACAAGAACGTGAAGAACGCGAAGAACACGAAGCAACAACGCCAAGCCAAGAGTCACCGCAATCGTGAGGTAACCGCCGCCGTTCTTCCTCTTTTCCTTTCCGTTTTTTTAGTTTTTTTCATCAAGATTCAAGTTTAGATCTACTCCGATTCAAAGCTCTTTTGAAAAATCTAAGCTCGGATTCGAGTAATACGTAAAAAAGGAGGTTTAAAAACGTAAAAAAAATTTGAATCGGAGCAGTTTCGTACTCCGGCGCGGAGGCGCCACCGCCGTCCGCCGCGCCGGAAAAGCCATGCCAACCGGAGAAGATGACCGGAAAGTTAGAGAGAAGGTGGAGCTTCTCTCTCTAAAAGAGAGAAGAAAGAGAAAGAGGAGTAACAAATGAGAAAAAACCGGATTTCACATATATATATAGAGATTTAAACCGGTCCGGTTTATTTTCGGTTTTACTCCCTCGTTCTCAGCCTTCAGATCAATCTAACGCTCCCTGATGCTCCAGATTTTCTTGTTATGGTTTGGGCCTTTCATTTTCGTTTTTGCTGCTTTTTCTTGCTATCTGCACCCTGTCTCTTTGCTACTGGAACCTCTGCATGCTTAAATTTTCTTAATAAAATCTCCAAAAATTATCACATATTTCTTGATGAATTTTCATGCCTTTTTGATACTTCTCAATGGTTTTAAAATGATAAAAGAGAGTATGTGATATTTCTTGGTTAATTAGAGTGCTTAGGCATAATTTTGTGCATTTTAGTAGTATATTCCTCATGAAAACGTTGGCATGTGATATGAGTTTTTAAGATGCAATTTTTGTGATGAATTTACCACTGGTTATGGGTGCAAGTTGCTGCTTGTGTATAGTGTTTTTACTTCCCTCTTTGCTTTGCAATTAACATGCACTTTTACTAGTTAATGAAGTGCCAAAATATTGTGAAAGTGTGCTATAAATTCTAGCATAAAATGTGTCCTATTTTCCCTCATTTCGACACCAAACAAGACCTCTAAAATTTGTCATAATGAAGGAATTAGGGGTCATGCATGTACTAGAATTCTATAACCACTTTCATGCGTATTTTTGACACTTTATTAATTTCTTTTCATTTCCTCCCTTTTCAATATTATTTTGTCTTGTGCATTTCTTTTACTCTATGCTTTATTTTACTAACTATTTCATCTCATGTGCCATACATTTCATAGCATTTCACTACCTCCTCCACTTTCTTTAGCTTAGCATTTATTTTTGCAAGTTTTAATTCATTTAGAGGTGTAATTTGTTATCATTGGTTTGTAGCTTGGCAAAGGGGCCATAGAATGTATTTAGGCAATTTTTGTAATATGGACTATGGACACTATGACGCACCGACACGCACACACTCACCCTAGATGTATGCTTAGGATTGTATGCATAGATGTATGGCTAGGATTGCATGATTAGATGAACGCTTAGTTTCGAACACTTAGAGAAAATCCAATTTTTTTTCCAAAAAATATGCAAATAAATTCACTTCAAATATTTTTATAAAAAATGGAGTCAAAACTCCAATAACTTTTCCCTTTTATTTTCTTAAGTAAAATTTTCAATAAATCTTAATCCTCCTTGGACTTTACTTTTGCAAAATGACTAATTCCACCTCACACTTTCCAAATCTTATGCCCTTGAGGCCTCTCATCTCCTTTCTTCAAAATCTCTTTTCAAACTTAAAATCAACCAACAAAAAACAAAAACCATTTTTGAGAATGAACTACGAACGGTTTTGATCCCTCAAAAGGGTACGTAGGCAATGAGTCAAAACTCATCCAAGCCGAAATAAAAATCCAATTCTACTCCTTCTCACCCCCATTCTTCACTAATCATACATTCCTTTTTTACAAATAAGCAATAAAACTAAAGCGTAGAAATAAACTTAGGAGAATGGTTCTTATGGAATACCATAATCGCTCCGGGTGCCTAACACCTTCCCGTAGCGAAAACGACCCCCGAATCTAGAACTTTTTAAGGGTTTTTCTCCTTTTACCCTTCCCAAGAAAAAAGAGAGATATCAACGGTCGAAAGGTTCAAGTCCAATTAATGGCTTGGCACCCCAAAACCATGATAACAAAAGTCTAGAGTCTTTACTGTATTGTATTGTGAACACCACTGATTGTATATCAAGTGTTCAACTCAAACTCAATTCTCTGTATTTTTGTTTGATTAGAAGTCTCTTGCCTGCGTGCTTGAGCATTAGAAGTCTCTTGCTTAGTGCTTGAGCATTGGAAGACTCTTGCGTGTGTGCTTGAGCATTTTTGTGAAGTCTCATACTTAGAAAGTATTGAGCAGTTGTAATCTTTGTGATTATAGTGAAATCTCCTTGGAAGTGCAAGGGGGACTGGACTACTTCCGTGTTGTGGAAGGAACCAGGATAACTGCTTGTGTCTTTGTCTTTCTTTTCTCTGCTCTGTTCTTTTCCGCTGCAATCTGACTCTGATCATTTCATCAGAAGCAATCTAACTGCTTCTGAAGTTTTATCAGAAGAAGTATTTTTTAAGAGAAAAAGAAAACACAATTCAACCCCCCCCTTCTTGTGTTTTTCACCTTCAGTATCCTCTTTTGTCCCTAATCACACACTGCATAACCCGGAGACAGTTATGACCAACGCGCGCCTAGATAAGGGTGAACTTGCTTCACCCTCAAGGTACATTCTCACTTTTCACAACACTTCTTACACACTCTTTCTCAGTTCCATTACTGACTTGAGCGTCGGAGTGCTAACGAGGAGGTCATTATTCAGGAGCAATATGCGAGACAGGTTCCCGACCCACTCCAGCTGGTTATAAGGAACATCTCCGGAATTACCGAGGAGGCATTGCGTTATCATGACCCACATCCATACAATGACGGTATGTTGATGAGGATCCAGGAGGAAATGTGCCTGGTAAACAAGCTGCAGATTACCTAAATTTCTTCAAATTCAAATCGGTCACCACTCCAATAACAAGAAAGTTTTCATAATCCATTACCATTGACATTTGATGTTTATATGTTACATTTTTCCTCTTAAATTAGAAATGTTTTAATTTTTGGATTTATTTAAATTTTGACGTTTTTGGTAAGAAATGATTCAATGTATGTTAATGTATTATGAATCCTTGTTAGACTATATTTAAGTTGATTAAATGTTTAGATGTTTGTCTTTATGTTGTAGTTTTAAGTTTTAGGATTTATGTATATTTTGCACTCCAAGTGTTTGATTAAATGTTTGAATGAGTTTTTTATTGATTATTTTTAATAATGGTGTAAATCTGAACAAATGGACAATTATCAAGTAGATCCGAACACGAAATTAGTTGCAGTCTGCTTCAACGGTGAAAAGTCAAATTTGTTCGGGGTTCAGGCGATGTCATGTTAGTAGATCTAAAGGATCAACGGGATCAAATTAACCTACGACTTAACCATAAAGACACAAGAAGGGTGGACAATGTTGGGTATCGACGTCCATTGATCGACTCAGTCGGGAGATTGCAGTTCATCCAGATGATGCTCACGAACGACGACGTGAGGATCATGTTCTTGATATTTGGTCGGCACATCATGTTCTCGACGATCGAGTTGGATGTTTTGTAGCTGAGATCTTCTGAAGATATTCTCAAGAGTTTGATTCGGGCTAGATGAAGATGTTTAGAAAGTATTATTATGTTGTGTCATTATTTTGTTGGATTTTAGTTTAATTCTTGTTAGTTTGTTGAAGTTGCTAGCATTGAAGTGTCTTATACTTAACGTTTGCAAGTCTCTTTGATAAATCAAAAGAATGAAGGGAACATAATTTGTATTCTACCGATTAAGAAAAGTGTAACAAATTAAATGTGTATATTTGTACTTACTTTTTCACTATCCCAAACCCAATTATACTCTTAAACGACTTTTTCTATAATAAAAAATGTTTTTGGTATCATTAAAAGAAAAAAAAAAATTATAATTTGAAAATATATAACCATAGTTAACTTGATACCAAGAACATTTTTTATTATAGAAAACATTTTTGGTGATTTAAAAACTTTTTTTTTTTCTATTGCTGGTGTTGTTGAAATATATAACTATAGTTTACTTGATTTGTTATAATTTGAAAATAACAAACATTTATATTTTTAGTTTTGATCAAAATAAAAGATTTATAAAAAAAGTCCGTTCATAATTTTTAAACGTTAACGCAATAAAAAGAACAAAAAGACGGACACGTAAATGTCGTTGTTTATAAGAACGACTCTGTTGTATATTATTTACTATTTAAATAAAAAATTGATATTCTTTATTAGGGCCTAATGTTTTAGATTTGAGGGATTCTAATATTAAGCGACAATATTAAGACGGTCACGACAACATTAAGCGAATCCACCAAAGATAAAAGATATTTGTTTAAATGAGAAAACGCTTATGAATGAATATAATATTCATTTGTTAAGAAATGAGAGAACAACCCCAAGAACCAAGGAACTAAACAAAGAAGACTTTGTTTGGATGCATCTAAGAAAGTGAAAGGAAAGAACAAGAAGGGAAAAGATTGTCTAAGGAAAGAAAAAGAGTAGAAAGTGAGAGGATTGTTTTGGTTGTTTGGTACAAGGGAAAGTGGAATAGAAAGTTGGAGGAAAGAAAGATCTACATTTTGTAATTGACATAATTACCCTTAAACAAAAAAAAAATGTTAGTATATATAAACATTGTATTTACTTTAGTAGAAGAATAAAATATGTCATACAGCAATCGAATCATGTATGCCTAGAGACTAACAAAAAGTTAAATGATGAATTACTTAAAAAAAAAAAGCTAGGCGTAAATAATAAAGAGACACCAACTAAAGTAGTAAAATGAATTAAATATAAATAATAAAAATTGGGGCATTTTAGACATTTTAAACAAAACACATGTTTCCTCATACTTTCCATCCAAATGCCTGGGGAAAGGTTTCTAAGATGGGTTCCACATATATTTTTTCTTTCCTTCACCTTTTTGGAGAGTTTCAAACAATAAAAAAATCTTTCTTTCCCCAACCTTTCTCTCCTCCTCGCTATCTTTTCCTTAAAACAAAAATAGCCTTAGGATCCAACATAACTGTTTATTCAAAAATAAAGTTATGCAATTGCAGCTAACCATCTGATATAATAAACATGAGACAAAAAGAGATATAAAATTGTAAAGAAAAGAGAATATTAAATGTGTGGTTGAAATGTAACAATTGAGAAAAATTGAGAGAAATACACTTGAGAGAATCTATTAAAAGAATTATAATTCCTTTGTTCAATATTAATTATTTCAAACAAAAAAAAAAAAATGCCTCCGGATTTATCCTTGCCATACCAGCAAAACAAGTTGGCCCCCATATCTATGACATTTCATTATTTGAACCAACTCTTCCAAACATCATCGGGATCCAGCATAATATTAGTCGAGAAAACGATAAGAGAAATTTGAGATCGGTCAATCGATTGCAATAGTGAGTATGAAATGTGATCTCCACTTTGAAGTGAATCATCGTCCATGAAGACTTGCATTTCAAAGTATGATGATATTATAAAAATATTTTGTTGACGAGAAAGAAAGAAGGTTTTGTGTTGTTTACTGGTTTGAGGGGGTGATGAAGTGGTTTATATGTGAAAGGTTGGGTAAGTTAGGTTTAGAGTTGAATGCATCCTTTTTCAGATTCAGCTTGTGGAAGTTACTTACCCTATTAATGGTCACCTAATCCTTTGTACATTGTCAATTGAAGCAGATATTTATGGTTGGTCATACTTGGTATGCTGTGGGCAATTAATATAGACCAAACACATTAATAAGTTTAATTTTGATACCACACGATGTAAAAAATTTATCATGTCAACAAATTACATCGTTCTTATATTCCCTCTATTGCACACAGTTTAATGAATTGAATAAAATAGTCAAATGTTATAGCAATTTTATCAAATTATCCTAATCAACTATTGGTTTGTTTTTCATTAAAGAAAAAATAATACTTTAGAAGTAGTGTAACATAGTATTAATTGAAGGGTACAATTGAAAAGAAAAAGTTATTATTGTATTGGAAACTGAAAGTGACATTCATTTTGAAAAAATTATTTTTGGCAAAAACGACACTCATTTTGAAAAGGAGGGAGTATATTTATTGTTTTTGACAAAAGTAAACGATATTCATTCATTCAAATTGATAGAGTACATCGATACAATACAAATCCAAATTCGGTAAAAACAAAAAGGATGAATCTGTGAACAAACTCACAACATCCATGTTAATAGCATAAAACGGCAAAGTATATATGCCTACAAATATGACTAATATGATTATATTCAAGTTTCTAAAATACTCATGTCTCCAGATCTGCAACGTTGACGATGCCAAAGTCATTTTCATTGATCAGATCTGCACTTGCTCAAAGCTAATATTTCAACCTGAATTAAATAAACACCGCACTAAGACGGGAAATCAAAAACATACCGCACAAAGACGGGAAATCAAAACAAACAAAGTCGTTCAAAGACGACGAAATCACAAAAACAAACGAAAGAAAACATAAAATATGTGAAATCACTTATTTAATTAGGATAGAAGGAAGACAACTCAAAGGAGTGATTTTTGTGTCAAAATTGACCCTAAATCAGCCTTCTGACAAGAAGAAGAAGAAGAAGAAGAAATGGGTAACAGCTAGGGTTTGAGAAGGAGAGAAGAGAGAAGAGAGAGAGGAAGAAAGGTGAGTGACTTCGTATAACTATAGTTATAACCAATGGCAAACAATTTTCATAATGTAAAGGTTATAATTGATTGATGATGTAAAAATCTTAAACTCTATTCGGTAAGGTCAATTTTTGATCTTATAACAAATAACTATAATAATAACTAGGCTAAAGTGCACATTTTCCCCCCTAATTTTCAAAAACTTACAATTTTAGCCCCTTAAGTACAAAAATTACAATTTTACCCCCCTAAAATTTAGCCCCATTACAAATTTGGTCATTTTGGTCGATTTTGACCAAGTCAAAGCTTATTAGGCATTTCATTAAAGAATGTGGCATCCACATGTGTAATAACTAATTTAAAAATATTAAAAAAAAATCATGCGTTTAATAGCTGAATAAAAAAATTAAGAAAAGGAAGAAAAAAAATAAGAAAGGCAGGGTGAGGTTCATGACAAACCCAGCAAATTCATTAACCCCTTCTCATTCATATTCTTAACCTACCAATTTCATCATCCTTAGAAACTTCATTAAAAGAAAAAAAAATTCCCAAAATCTTTTATTTGCTATATGTCAAAGACCTTTCCTCGTCTTATCATCACCATCCAAATTAATTAAAAAAAAATCAAGTAAAGCTTCCATTGAAATCGCAGAATTCTGAGAAACAAATAAACACAAAACTCAAAACTCAAATCTTGCACCTCTTCTCTCTCATTCGACCTCCCTCTCTCCTCTTTCTTCCCTGATCAACTCCGCCACCCATCTCCGACGCTCCCTCATCGTCTTCATCTATTGTGTCACGTCATCTCCATCACTCTGATGTCTCACCGTAAGATCTCGCAGTCATTGGATCGCCGACATCGCGATCAAAGAACGGATGGTTGAGTTTTAGCGAAGAGGAGAGTGTGGGAGGTGGTGGCATGCTGATGAGTGGTTAAGAGATGAAGGAGAAGGATTGATGAATGATGGATGAAGTTGCTGTGAAAATTCTTCACGTACTCCATCCTTTTTTCTTTTCTTTTTTTCTTTTTAATTTATCAATACCCATGTGGTTTTTTTATTTAATTTTAGTTAGTTATTACACATGTGGCATGCCACATCCTTTAATGAAATGCCAAATAAGCTTTGACTTGGTCAAAATTAACCAAAAGGATCAAATTTGTAATGGGGCTAAATCTTAAGGGGGCAAAATTGTAGTTTTTGTACTTAAGGGGTCAAAATTGCAAGTTTTTGAAAATTAGGGGGGGAAAAGTGCACTTTAGCCTAATAACTATAATTGTAAAATTCATAGGATTAAAATAAATTAGATTGAGAACAATTTTTTCTCACAAACTTATATGAGTTTTTATTAGTTCATAGTCTTTCTCGATAAGTTGTATTATAAGGGTCTGTTTGGTTCGAGAGTTTTGGAGGGGAGATTTTTAATTTGAAGTGTTTGGTTGAATTTTTAGAAGGAGAGGGGAGTAAATTTTATTGCACTGGCAAAATTATCCCTAGATTAATTTAAAATCTCAATAATATCCTTATAACAAGATTTATTACTATTAGGTTATATTATCCTTAAAACAACTATTATTATTATTATTATTATTATTATTATTAAATTGATAGAATACATCGATACAATATAAATTCAAATTCGCTAAAAACAAAATGGATGAATCTGTGAACAAACTCACAACATCTAGGATTTTCACTCGAATGCACATAGTAAGGTGAATCAGTGTTTGGTTGAATAACCCGAGGAGCTTGTCTTGGAGGCATGATGAGGACGAAGCAGAAAAGTAGTAGAATTGAGAAAACAGAGGAAGAAGAAAAACGAAGTAGATGATGCGTGAAACGGTGAAAAGAAGAAGATCAAAGAATCGCAAAACAAAATTGAGATAGAAACGAGAAGAAAGGAAGAAGAATCATTGTGATTTTCACGAAATCGAGAGAAATTGAGAAAGCATGAAAAGATTGAAGCTCACACATCAATGGCGGAAGCTAACTGAATCGTAACAAACTCTTCTCAAGGAGAGAGAGAGAGAGTAAAACTGATACCATATTATCAAATGAACAAAAGGGAAAAAGATTCTTATTGATGATGAATGAAGTTACATTGGTATTTATACAATTCTAGTATTAGCCATGTAACCAACTTAACTAACTAACTAAGAAGAAGAATGTACAAATACTAAAATGCCCTCTATGTAGCTTGCTTGTGCTGCAAGTTATCTTCTATGGTACTTGTATTGTCTGTTTTGACTTCTATGTTTTAATATACACTGTTTGATATTGCTTAATGTATGGATGCTGAAATTCCACCTCCTCTTTGAAGCTAATAGTTGTCCATAAAAATGGTTATTCCAGCGTTTTGAAGTGAAGCATAGAGATGTGAAGTGAATGAAACGTGAGTATCGTTCCCTCTAAAACTTAAGAACACTTCTTCATGTCTTTTGTTACTTAACAGAGATGATGTTTCAGACAAATCTATCATAATCAATTGAAAATGCAGAATAAATTCATGTAGCACAGTAAAATGAAAAATTATTTGGATAAAATGAAAAAATAATAATGAAAGATATTTTGAGTAATGTATGTTTACCAATTTTTTATTTCCAGCCATTGATATAAGAAAAATGTAGATTTATTTTGAATATAGCTTATGAAATTTAGAGAGAGAAAAAAAAAAAAAAACCCTCCCCTCTTCAGACTATTTCAAATGCATTTGTAAATATTTAATCTTATCTTCTGTTGGAGCTTTGTGAAGATTGATATTTCTCTTGCAACAATAGCTCCTTGAAGAGAGTTTCTCTTGAGGTATCATAGGTAAAAATATATAAAAGAATTACTAATTAACATGAGAATTTTTTTTATTGTTTCTTTCAAATTCAAAGGTTCCTCTCTCCTAACATTTATTTACTCAAAGCAGTACTGCTATCCTCTACATTGCAGAAGCTTGTGGTCAAAGGAGAAAATACTAATCAGAATACTAAACTAGTATTTAATAGAGCAGACTCCTATTTTAGAACTTTCCAACATCATATTATTGTCACTTCTGTTGATACTTGCACAAGAATTTTTATATTAGGAAATTAATATAGAAAACAAATCTTTGAGTATAAGCTTTGATGAGCAGTGCTCTCAGCTACAAAACTTTAAATCACAGGCAACAAAGAAAGTTTGCATTCATTAGAGAGAGCAAATCAATTTTCGACATAGCAGCAACTTAGTCTCTACATAACAAGTTACCAACAAAGGATGAACTATAATGCAAGTATCAACAGAACAGATTAATGGAAGAATTACAACAGAACAGATTATAATTGATCATATCTATTTAGGATCACATGACTTCACCATAAATAAAATCTAGAAATTTCCAGCCGCATAAGGATTGAATTTTACACAGCCATTGTTTTACCATCTTTAGTTCCACTCAATTTTTTTTCTTTTTCTTTTCTTCTTTTTTCTTTTTCATTTTGTTCTGATTGAAGCCTTCAGTGGGCTCCTCTTGAGTACAGATACTCTTGACACTGCATTCATTTTCATCAACCCCAACAGCAATGATATTCGAATCTGATTCACGGTTTAGCTCCAATTTCTTGCCAACTGATTCTTCATATATAAGATAAATTGTTGTTTCTTTCGCAATGAAACCGTCCCCAAAAACAACAACAACCTCCACTTTGTTTCCGGGTTCTACACTTGATACTAAATTCTGCTTTTCCTCATCCTTAAAGGAAGCTAATGTTTCACTCTTATAGATCTGAATGGTGGCCTTTGTGTAATTTTTCACTAACACATTTTTAAGACCATCTGGTGTTATGTTATCCGCAGTTGAAGAGGCAATGCACATCAATGACTTTAAGTTATGCTCTTCCACTTGAGGGGCATTAAAAATTACAGAAGAACCATCACAATTGAAGCTTAACCAGTTTGGATAACTATCACCCGGGAGAACACAACCACCACGCATACTCTGTGCAAGGAAAAAGGGTCAGAATTTAATCTAACAATATATTCTTTGGATCAAAAGTGGAACCTAAAAATCAGGGGGTCATAACATTGGACTAAAATCTTAAGGCAAGCGATATATGGTTCCACCACTTATAAGTAACTCAACTATCACTCACATATTTATCCAATATGAGACTTCCTAATATTACATTTGACAAACCAACAATATTAACAATAAAATGCGCAAGGGAAAATGAGTGAAACCTGTAAAATTAGCCCTTTCAGAATATTTGCAACTTGACAATTCATTCCCATTGGAATGAAAAGAGATTTGGAGGAATTTCTAGATACTTGAGTTGTAGTTGGTTCCAATTCTTTAGAATTTGCGGCATATAAGGCATCCAAAATAATTGCAGATCTGAGCTACACTTCACCCAAAGACTTCGAATACTTGGAAGGTACTTGGAAATTGATGATAGTTCCTGGGAACTACTACGTGGTACATCTAAAGGAACATGAGATGACATGATAGTAGATGTTTGAAAGTAAGATGGGAGATTATTTGTTGGAGACATCCAAGACTTAATGATAGATGGAAACACATCACGTGAGAATCCTTCATGGCCGCACAAAGAAATATATACAATACTTTTTGACCTTACTATTGAAAAGGGCACTCTTGTTAATGCAGTGTTATCTGCAAGCAGAGTGGTTAAAGATTCCATCTGTTCTATGTCCTCTTCCAACTTGTCAATCATTATACACCCAGAAAGAATGAGAGTTTTCAGAGATTTCAACTTATAGATGCTTCTTGGAAGGCTACGAAGGCTAACACAATCTTCCAAATCTATTAGAAGTATTTCACCGAGATCTCCAATGGTATGAGAAACCTCGGTCAACATTGGACAATCTTTGAGTACTAGCTTTTCAAGATTAGGCAAATATGAAAAGTCTGGGGTATGCATCAAATAATGAGAATGACTAAGATTGAGAATTTTCAGCTTCGCCAGCCTCTGCAAGACCATAAATATTATAAAGAGAATTTAGAGAAGAAACTTACAAAATAAATGGAAGTTTTTACCTTGAAAAGTGAAAATAATGTGTGAAATGCAAACAACACAAATCAAAATTAATACCTGGGTCTCTTTCCACACAAATATCATTTTACTGTTTTCTAACTCAATGGAAACTAAATTTCTTTGATAAAAGTTTGAAGGTATGAATGGTAAAGGAAATCCTTTCCAACACAGCCATCTTAGTTTTCTTGAAAGATACTCGAAATCTCCATCAAGTTGTACTCCAGCAAGTTGAAGCAATCTTAGTCTCTCCATCTTCTCAAATGATTCAGCACTAAAACATTTTGAACTAGTTATTGGCAACTTCAAAGCTAGTCCCTCAACAGCTTTTGTTCCCTATGAAATATAATTGACCAAAATGTAAAACACAAAGATACAAAACAGATGAAAAAAACATGTGACTAAACCGACCGTTTGTTAGAAGTCATGAAGTACAACAAATCTAAATTATCAACGAGTTTAATTTTATAAGTTCTTATGTAAATCAACAAACTATATTCATGTAACAACTAACTCATAAATGTTTTTCACTTACGTGTTATAAATTTTAAATCATGAAATAGGTATATGAGGTGCTTACAGTTTTTTCAAATAAAACATTAAGCACATCCTCTTGAAACCATAACCTACTACGGTCCTCAGGATCCCTTGGTGATTTTTCACGAATGATTTCCCTTCCCATATCTCGTAATAAATCATGCATTCCAAGTGTATTCTTATCATCGACAGTTAGAAGGCTTCGCTCAACAAGGACACTTATTCCGATATTAGCAAAAAGTCCACATCCATTTAATATTTGTGTAACATCGTTTCGGTCCATCCCAATAAAGAAACAAGCTATGTCAAGGAATATATCTTTTTCTGTATCATCATTTAAACCATCATAGCTTACTTTTAACTTCCGTTGTACTTCATCTTTGGGAATTATTTTGATTTTCTCCAATACACACATCCAATCTGCTATTCCGTTTCCAAATAAATAGGAACCAAGGACTGTTAGAGCTAGAGGCAATCCCCCAGAGTAGTGAACTATTTCTTTAGAAATTTTAAGAAAATCATCTCTAGGCCTATCTTGCTTGAATGCATGCCAACTAAAAAGCTCAATTGATTCACTATCATCCATCGTTTCCATCATGTATACCTTATCAACTCCATTTGCTCCAAGTATACGTTTATCTTTGGTTGTAATGATTATTCTAGTCCCTGAACCAAACCATTCACGACTTCCACACAAAGCATTTAGTTGGTCCAAACTATCCACATCATCAAGAACAAGAAGTACTCTCTTATTGCAGAGCATATCCTTTATTGTATTTTTCCCAGAGTCGATGTTTGGCATCTCTGTAGTTGTTTTTAAGATATCAAGCAGAAGTTGTTCTTGTAAAGACACTTTTCCATCAATATGCTCCCACCTTTCCCTAATGTTTGCAAGGAAACTTCTATCTCTGAAATTGCGACAGATTTCTTTGTAAATTGCTTTTGCAATGGTTGTTTTACCAATTCCCCCCATACCCCAAATCCCTAGTAGCAGAACATCATTTGATTGTTGAATTTTTAGCAACGGAATCGTTTTGTCCACTCGAGATTTGACTCCCACCGGATTATCAACAACGAATAAGTCTGTCTTGTCAAGCAAAATAGTAACTTTTTCAACAATATGATCGATTGCCTCCGTTTCATTCCTATAAAAATGAACCAAAGAAAAGATGAATAAGCTGCCTATATACACACAGGCAGGACCACGCTGACATATATGTATATGCACATGTATGTGAGTCCAAAGTAGTTGGGAAATTTGAGTAAGAAATTGCAGTTGGAGGAGTGTATGTATGGGTCTAAGTTCAGTTGTTCAAAAATGATTGCAATGACAATGAAGTTGTTGTCTAATAGACAACAAACAGTAAATTGTACAGAATTAAGGCATCAATTATTATGTCACGGATTAAGCAAATACGGAATGACTCTTCCCAATGAAGGAGAAACAATAATCATACAGAATATATGATGACACCTTATCTTTTTAAAATTGAATGTGATGCTTGTGCCAAAGGAAATTGGTGTGGTGTTAATAATAGTGAACACATTAATAAAACTAAATTGACTTATAATACTACCTCCGTCTCTAAATATAGGAGCATTTTGTCAAAATTACGGAGATTAAGAAAGTTGATTGTAGTATTAAATTTGTATATAATTACTATTGTTTTTACAATTTTATACTTAAGAGAGGATTAATTTATGTTTTCAACATAATATTTATTGTTATTGAAGAAAAAAATGCAAAATAAATAAGGGTATGTTAGTAAATAAATAATTAATGTACTTAAAAATACCAAAGGGGTCTTATAAAAAGAGACAAATTATCTTTTCAAAAGGTTTCTATAATTAGAGACGGAGGTAGTAATTTCAAATAGACTTGATTAACAATTTTCATGTCATCACTTAACATTTGAAAATTACCTGGAGTTTAGAACTACAAAGCCAGTAGCACCACGAAGAGCCTCTCTCCATTTCGGCGACTTATCTTTTTCATCTGTTTGCGTTGGTATGTATTATAGTCGATGTTCCCTTGGAGCGTATTCCCTTGGAGCTTATTTATTTTAGATTCATATTCTAATAACCACTCAGCATTGGGAATAGTGGGAATAGTGGATCGTTCTGCCATGGATGAAATATGTAAAGTGACGGAATTGTTGGACGCTAAAACCTTTCTAACAGATCTAAAAATAATGACGAAGAAGCAGCAGCTATATCAACTTAAAGTCGGTGTCGGTTTAGTCTTTAGTCAACGTCATCATTTCCACTCAAATATATAATTTCACTTTTAATGAAAAATCTAAATTTTTGACCCGTGCTCCGCTCGGGTTTATTGTAAAGTGATTGACATATGAATAATAAAATGCAATATGTAATTGATAACGATGAAAAAAAATAAGTGGTAAGGTCACGTCTTTCCATTTGCAAAGCTCGAAATATCAAAATATATGATTTTTGTGTTGTGTGTGAAATTTTTACACAGTTTAGGATTTTTTTTGTTGAGAGAAACACGTTTGGTATATATAACCAAGTTTACATGGAAATTAGGGTAACTGTTTAGATGGAATTTTTGTTAGGTTAAATAATTGCAAACCTAATAAAACAAATGAGCGGAAAAAAATTAGGTTAAATTGCTGCAAACCTAACAAAATTAATAAATAAGGATGAAAAAGCTAGCCGAAAAAGATTTGAGTTTTTATATTTACACCCTGTTTAATCCCAATATGACAAAATTACCTTTTCATAAAATTTAATTTTTAAAATATTAAATTTTCATAATTTTTTCTAATAGAGAATTGAAGATATTAACGATAAAACATATGCATTGGTATATGTGACAAAATCAATTGTGTCACTTAATATAGAACAGAGGGAGTAACTGATTTTTTTTTTAGTTTACACATGTAATTTATGATGGGACTCCCTCCGATCTCTATTATTGGGACTGGATCCTCTCCAATGACAGGAGAGGTCCACTGAAATCTTGGCCATTTAAAATAAAAGGTTTATTGATAAACATATGATAGAGAAAACATTAAAGGGTGTAGATTTTCACATGAGAAAATTGGGAAATTTACTAGAGGGAATCCTTCCCCACTAATATAAACAAAAGTTAACTTCTTAGGTTGATTCAATAAATGATGTGGTCTATATATAAGTCATATATATAATTTATTGAATGAATCTAAAAAGTAAACTTTTACTTATAATAATGACAAGGAAGTAAGGCTTTTCCAAAGACGACTAATGATAGCATACTTACAAGAAAAGTTAATACATGTGGTCCACTCAAAAAATAATGGAGAGTGAGAAGCACTTGTATGTGTGAACTTAAAGCAGTCAGGTTTAGCCTATGCCTGGTTACGCGTTTCCGCACCCCAAACTCATGTTTGGACCCTTAGGCTTTGTTTGCGAGTTGGATTTTGGAGGGGAAGGAAATGCTTATGGAGTGGTAAGCCCTTGTGTTGCGAGTTTTAAAAAAACAAAGGAAAGGTTTTGGGGGGTTCTGAAGGGCTTCATTTGTCCAATTTTAAAGTTCCCCAAAATTGGGGGGTTTTGGGGGGTTAAACATACAAATTGACAATTTTGCCCTCATAATAATTCAAAATTCCAATTTTAGACATTACTGAATTATTACAATCTTTTTCAAAAACAACTTATTCAAAACAACTTATTTATACAAAACAGCTTATTACAACCTCATTTTCAAAAACCGCTTATTCAAAACAACTTATTTATACAAAACAACTTATTACGACCTCTTTTTCAAAAACAACTTATTCAAAATAACTTATTTATCCAAAACTGCTTATTACGACCTCATTTTCAAAAACCGCTTATTCAAAACAACTTATTTATACAAAACAACTTATTACGACCTCTTTTCAAAAAACAACTTATTCAAAACAACTTATTTATGAAAAACAACTTATTACGACCTCTTTTAAAAAAAAACTTATTCAAAACAACTTATTGATGCAAAACAGCTTATTACAACCTCTTTTCAAAAAACAACTTATTCAAAACAACTTATTGATACAAAACAGCTTATTAGAACCTCTTTTCAAAAAAACAACTTATTGATGCAAAACAGCTTATATTCTTTCTTTCCTTCACCTTTTTGGAGAGTTCCAAACAATGAAAAGTCTTTCTTTCCCCAACCTTTCTCTCCTCCTCACTACCTTTCCCTTGAAACAAACATAGCCTAAGGGCCACATGGCAGTGGAGGGTGTGTTGGTAGTGACAACTTGATACATTACATAGTTTGGATTTTTTTTTAATGGTTGGAGTTTGAACCCCAGACAATGCATATATTATACATTGTTCATATCAATTGAGTTAATTACGAGTGCGACATTAGTGTTTGTTGACATTGATGATATTATTTTTAATTTTTTGAAAGAGTTTAATGATATTGTTGTTGTCTTTTCTTAATCAATTATTCTTTTCTATTTAAACAATTTAAATAACTTTTTTTTTTTTTTTTTATCATTTTCTCTCCTAAAAAACATAAAATACTTTGATGTTACTAAAAACTATGCCACTTAAGTGTAATCCATTGAATTTAGGCATGACAATGGGGTAAGGTTGGGACGGATTTTACATTCCTCGTCCCCATACTCAATTCTCATATACTTACTTGTTACCCTACCCATATTCAACGGGGATGAGAAATTGAACCCCATCTCCATCCTCGATGGGTTTGAGTATCCCTACCCCATCCCCGTCCCCGCATCGAATAATTTTTTTAATAAAAAATAGAAGCTTTTTTGCAACCCTATAAAAATGTTGTAATGCATTATCCAGCAATATGCTCACTTTAACATTTGTTAAACCGATTGATTTAGTTGCTCCTTTAAATATCAATGGTAGTTTTTACAACACAATAATTATCAAACAAAATAATATATCATATCAACATTAAATAATTTTCTACATTTGGGACGAGTTTGGGTATGTGTTCAAGGTGGGTACCTATATACCCATTATCCGTCCCATGCATGTGTTTTGAAATCGGAGAAAACCCAAACTCATACCCAAATCCAGTGAAAACTGAAAAACCCCGTCAAATTAAATTTGGTTTGGGCAGGTAAACACTTATATGAAATTTGTTGCCATGCCTAATTGAATTGATAGCAAAGTTACTATAGTGGACTTCAAATTGTTTTTAGTACTCCTTTATTGCAGTGTGCATATTATAAAAAGAGTTAATTAAATAAATAGTTTTTATAATATTTGAAATTTTGTTTTTAGTTCCTACAAATAAAATCACACTTTTTAGTCTTTGTCAAAAAACTTCATCAACATTTTTATCTCTATACAAATTTTTCGTTACCAGTTATGATACTTAAAAAGGTAAAGAAAAATGTTGCATAAGATAAAAACAAATATGTGATTTTATTTTATAGGGAATAAAAACAAAACTCTAAGGGTATGTGGCTGGATTGAAGGTTTAGGAGGGGAAGTGATGATTTACCTTTTTTTTTTTTTTTTTAAACTACGGATTACATAACATGTTTTTCTAAAATAAATTAAGTGTGGTTGAAGTATTATATGATTGTTTATCACGTTAATATGTTGACCTTTTAAAAAACATTCATAGTGTCCGTAATTTAAAAATAAAAAGTAGATCCTCATTTCCCTTCCCTTCCTAAACCCTCCATCCAAACACACCATAGATATTTATAGAGACTGTTTACTTAATTAACATTTATAACCTAAAAGAAAAATATATGTTTTGCACATGATGACATCATTGTTCAATAAAATATCTTTCATTACCCTACACATAGAATCTAAACCATTTCAATAAACACGGAACCACCTTAATAAAGAAAGAAGGAAGTAAAGAGACATAGCATCGATCAAAAGCTCAAAATTCTTTAAATCAGATACTTACACACAAACAAACTTCTTTCATTAAAAAGAAGTAAATTATATATAGGTTTCATTGATGGCAGAATCAAACGAAGTGTTGTTAGAAGCTGAATTAGCTACTGTTGATGGAGTCGTTGACTACAGAGGACAACCTGCCGTTAGGTCCAAATCTGGTTACTGGAGATCCGCTTGGTTTATCATAGGTACACAATTTCATATATCTCTTAATTAACCAATAGTGACAATAAAGGTTGGTTTCATAAAGAGTTGTTTATCCTATGAAACACAGACACGGTTAGCGGACAATGACACACCGATATCGATACTAATTTGAGAAAATTACATATTTAATCTAAATATACGTGTTGGTGTCAGACACCAGCGCATGTCCGACATCAAGACACGTCTTATCTGATGAGTGGATGTGCTACGTTGCCTAAACAATGTGTAAATGTATGAATTCAACTCCTACTGCCGCCGCTGCTAGAACCTCTTTAACGGATGATATATCACTCTAAATATAAGTGTCAAGGCTTTTGAATCTTGATATTTGGTATGACTAGCATGAAGCTCTTGAACCTAACTTAACTAAATTTTGTTACCAAAAAACTCTACTATTTAAGCTTTCTTATGTCAGACACAAACGCGTGTCTGACACCAGGATATGTTTGAATGGATTAATTTATATGTTTACTTTTTACATTATGATGAGAATTGAAATGGATTATGAATGTTATGTTTAGGTGTGGAAGTAGCAGAGAGGATATCATATATTGGGATTAAGGGAAACTTGATATCATATCTAACAGGACCACTCAAACAAAGCACTGCAACAGCTGCTAAGAATGTGAATATTTGGGCTGGAACTGCTTCTCTACTTCCTCTCTTAGGTGCTTTCGTTGCTGATTCTTTTCTTGGACGCTATCACACAATCATACTTGCTTCTCTTATCTATATATTGGTTGGTTCTGTTCTTCACTTTTCTTTTACATTTTCTTTTATTTTTTTACAATTCTAATCTATTAAATAATTAATTTATCTGATGTGTAATATATATATATATATATATATATATATATATATATATATATATCAAATATTCGATGAAACTAAATCCATTCAACTGCGTCAGACTTGATATACCAATAAGTTTGGTTACAATTAATACTATACACAATAGGGGTTCAGCCACTAATGATTGGTAGGACAACCAAATAGTCCCTCCGTCTCATAATTATAATCTCTTTAGCATTTTTTCTTTTTCTCAAAATAATTATCACTTTATAATATCAATGCAGCATTTTTTTTTTCCACTATTATAATTTTATTTATTGAATTTCATTCAACGTAATTACGCCATTAACTATAATTAATAAGGGTGTTCTAATAAATGCTACTAATTTTACCATTGAAATCAACACAATTAATCATTTTCTTAATAATCATGCACAAACCTTAAACGACTAATATTGTTAGATGGATGGAGTAATTTTTTTTTATCAAGTAGCCTAGTGGCTAGAGCTCACACAATTTAATTGTGAAGAAGTGGAGTGTCCGGGGTTCGAACCCCGGCCCCTGCATGTAAAATGCAATATCCCTATCAACTGAGTTAAGTTCACGGGGATATGGATGGAGTAATTTATTAGTGAAACGATTAAATAAATTTTATAATAAATATAAGTATATATTTCCTCCGATGTGAAATATAAACAAAATTAGTAGTTGAAATGTCAATGTACGTAGTTAAAAATTTAATCCACGTACATCAATTTTTTACCTACTATTTTTGCTTATATTTCATTATTAATTGAGTATAAATTATTGAAAAACGTCAACTTATGCTTTAAGGACACTAAATGAAGTTATTTTTTTTAGAAAATATGTATTCTACTTTTATAAAGTTTTAAAAAAAAAATTTGTATAAGAAATTTATACTTTTTGTATCTTAAAAAAATATCATTGGACCACTTTTTATCATGACCTTAAATTATTTGTTGCAAAAATCTTTTCATGTGTTATTCAATTTTATCAAATAACAAGTGTCCTAATTTTGTTTTGTAAATGCATATCAAACAAAAAAAAAGTTACAATTACACAATTTTTCTCCTAGACCTTTCACATTAAAATACTTTGTCAAAATTTCAGTATTCAAAGGAGGAGTGTGTTATGAATACTCTCTTTCTAACACTCTCTTTAATATTCATATTTTTTTTTATGAAATTTATGTAGGTACCAAACTTTGGAAAGGGATCCACATAAAGTGGTTAAACCCACATAAATTTCACTCGATATGAGAGTGGGTGTTAGAGAAAGTGTTAGAAAAGGAGTGTTCATAACATTTCGTGTATTCAAAGATACTTCCTCCGTCCCAAAATATATGACATTTCAATGCACATATTTGACCTTTGATATATTTGAGCATTTGTCTTTATATAATAGTATAAAAGATATGGTTAAAATATGTTATATGAATAGTGCACATAGTCAAACAACGTCACTTATTTTAGAATAAAAGGAGTACACTCCAATTTTAATACTCCAACCCGTCACTGTTATAAGTAAAAAGCTTTTTTTAAAATTCATTGAATAATTGATGTATTGAATCTATATATAGACCATCTACATTGGTTTTTTTTTTTTTTTTTGGTTAAATAGTCTAATGGCTAGAATTTACCTTTTAAGGTGAATAAGTAGGTTTTTTGGGTTCGAACCTCAATCCGAGCGTATATTATGCAATGTTCTTATCAACTAAACTAAACTCACGAGAACTTTCCCTGACTAATCCAAATAACAAACTAATTAACTTCACTTACATTAACTTCTCTAAATGAGAGAATTTTTCAAAATGTGTGTTTAGAAATGATCTGGTTTGACTTAAGAAGATGGTTGAGCTGCTTGGTTCAACTGCTTGTTGGGGTTGATCTGCCGATCTGTTCGATGTTTTCCTGGTTTGGTTGAACTGTGGTGAGATGATGACTTTGGTGAGGTTGGTTGATCGTTAGCCCCCGATGGAGGCAGAGGAGGGTTGTGTACCTGCAAACGCTTCGACGCCCAAGTATGTGAGAGGTTCAAGAGGAGAGGTCACAAATGTAAGGTAAGAAGTGTCATACCTTACCCAAGGCTAAGGCCTCAACATATATAGGGGTTAGGTAGGGCTTGACTGGCAAACCTTATCCTGACAATCGTACTTGTTGGTGCGGATGTGGGTAATCCTCAACACTGGGAAGCTACCTTCAGCCTGCGTGGGCATGGTCAACCCTCGAACCTTGAGTGTAAACCTTGGCCTGCACCGTAATCTGGTGGATTTTAGGTTGTGTTCGTCGTATGGTATCGTATGCTTAGTGGACTCAGGTTGAACCCGAGCAGAGCCGGATTGGGCTTTGTCACTGTCCGGAACAAGAAAATTGCTTGTTTGTATTAGTTATATATTGATTTAACTTTGTGCACTATTTTCTTCACCTCTTTGTATTTTCTGTACTCAACGCAAGATCTCACATTAATTAGTTTCACTTTATTCTACATATCCTAACACACGATCTTTCATTATCTTGATATATACTCCCTCCGGTGACCATTATAAGTTAAAAACTACTTTTTAAATTCTTTTAATGAGTGATGTATGTGGTAGACCACATACATCATTTATTCAATGATTTTAAAAAGTAGTTTTTTTGCTTATAACAATGACTGGAAGAAGTATGATATATCAATCAATTAGCTACAATTAATTATCTACGTTATAGATTTCACATATATTAAAAAAAATAGGAAATAGGGATAGACAGATAGCCATATTGGCTCATGTTTTGATGTTGGTCATTGGCTTAATATAATTTACAGGGACTAGGCTTGTTAACACTATCAACTATTCTTCCTTCACTCGCATCTTGTTCTACTCAATCACAAGTAATCTTATTCTTCATTTCACTCTATCTAGTTGCCATTGGACAAGGTGGACATAAACCTTGTGTTCAAGCTTTTGGGGCTGATCAATTCGACGAAAAATATCCGGAGGAGCATAGAGCTAGAAGCTCATTCTTTAATTGGTGGTATTTTACTATGGTTGCAGGGGCCACGGCAACACTTCCGATCTTGACTTATATTCAAGATAACTATAGCTGGGTTCTTGGATTTGGAATACCTTGTGTTATAATGATCATTGCCTTGATTATTTTCTTGCTCGGAACAAGGACATATAGGTTTAACATTAAGGATAATAATAAGAGTCCTTTTCTTAGAATCGGTCGTGTATTCGCTGCAGCTGTAAGAAATTGGCGAAATACCTTATCAACTACGGATATTGAAGAGGATGGACTACTTCGACGTCAAAAATTTGAACAATTCAAGTAAGAATAAAAATGCTGATTTCTGCTTGTTTTGAAATTCTGTGTCTGGTAATTTAATTTTGTTAATATAAGTAGCATTCTTAAAGTAGAACATATGAAATACATTATATATTATATAATACATTATACATTATAAGTGATTATATTTAAGTTGTTTTTATAAGCTGTCTTCGAGAGCATATGGAAATAAACAGAACGTAATTTATGAACATGTCATAACTATTTGATTGTATTTTCAACAATGGCAGCTTCCTCAACAAGGCATTGCTAAAACCAAAGGGATCCAAAGAAGATGAGACTTGTAGTCTTAGCGAGGTCGAAGAAGCAAAGGCAGTACTAAGGTTGGTTCCAATTTGGGCTACAACTTTGGTTTATGGTATTATCTTTGCTCAAGTTTTTACATTCTTCACCAAGCAAGGGAGTTCTATGCAGAGAACAATATTTCCTGGTTTCGACATACCTCCGGCTTCTCTTCAAACGATAACCAATGTCTCCATAGTTCTCTTCAGCCCTATCTACGACCGTATATTTGTGCCACTAGCAAGAAGTATCACTGGAAAACCCTCAGGCATCACATTGCTTCAAAGAATTGGCACTGGAATTTTCATATCAATATTTACAGTGGTATTTGCAGCCTTTGTTGAGATTAAAAGACTAAAGATAGCACAAGAGCATAGTCTTGATGATGATCCAAATGCAACTGTACCAATGAGTATATGGTGGTTGATTCCTCAATACTTTTTGTTTGGTGTTTCAGAGGTTTTTACCATGGTTGGTCTTCAGGAATTTTTCTATGATCAAGTCCCAAATGAACTAAGAAGCATGGGACTTGCACTCTATTTGAGTATTATTGGTGTTGGAAGCTTTCTTAGTGGATTTCTAATTTCTTTAATAGAACATTTTAGTGCCAAAGATGGTCATGATAGTTGGTTTTGTGACAATATCAATAAGGCACATCTTGATTACTTTTATTGGCTACTTGCTGGATTAAGTGTCATGGGGTTTACTTTGTTTATTTACTTTGCAAAATCTTACATTTATAACCACAAAGGTATCATCACACAAGGATAGTCATTGATTAGTTTTTGTATTATATATCATATTTGTATACAATGAAGCATGATAAGAGAGTAAGGTTTAATTGTATAGTGTTGTTTGATAAAACTTTAATAATGTCATGCATTTTGTCTAAATATCAGATAAAATATTGGATTGAATGGCATACATACTTGTTATACCCTGATTTTGGACCTAAAAATACTCGTTCAAATTTCTTTTCTAACATTGATATTTGTCAATTCTCTGTTATTTTATTCTGAACCCTTATTCTCTTTTCAAGCGTATTTTACTGCCTCTGTCTGTCTTTTCTTGCATTACAAGTCATTTAAAAACTCTCAGAAACATCGCATTACTTTTCTCGCGTTTTATTTCAAAAAATCATACAAAAGGGTATTTTGGTCATTTTCTGCAGTGGAACCCATTTTAGTCCCTGTGTTTGCCTCTGAGTCTTTTCAATTTGTCTGTACAAATCATTATCGAGTCTTTATTAAGAAAATAATTTCAAAAATTGCATTTGAGTCAATTCGAGTCAGTCCAGTCCCTAGGGGCGTTTTGGTCTTTTCCTATTAATATTTCGACAGTGAGGTATTTTAAAATACCTCATGTCAGTAATTGGTTCGTTTTAGTCCTTTTGTTGATTTTAATTTTAGTTTCACTTTACGTTTGTCAAAATTACTTTTTTTAGTTCAATTTTATTTTTAAATCACAATTTAGTCCAAAACTTTTTAATTTTCATTTTTTGTCCATTTTTTAATTACAGTTCAGTCCTTTTTTATTATTTTTTTTGCAGAAAAGGTCCCAGGGGCATTTTTGTCCAGAATTTTCGCACACTTCAGTCCCAGTCCAGATGGCATTTTCTCATTGGCCCACAAATACACATGGCAGGCTATAAATAGATGTGTCAGATCCAAATAAAAAAAAAAAGAATCAGTCACATCACAAAAACAGAAATTTCTTTCTCTCTCCAAAATCAGTTAGATCCAAAACAGAAAATCACCAAAAAATTCTCCAAGAACACCAAGAACAAATCTTCACAAAATCAACAAATCCGAACCGGATTCACTCAAATCATCACAAAATCAACAAATCCGAACCGGAATCATTCAAAACCACCGCGAATCACCACACCAACACCAAATCCGTACCGGATTTTCGAGCAAAAGCGGCACCACCGGAGCAAATCCGCGCGCGCGCGGCGGAGAGAAGAGGAGGCTCGAATTTTTTTTCTCCGTTTCACGACGACGGTAACACTTTTTTCCCCCGTTTTCGCGCATATACACATGTGAAAAGTTTGTTACGAATCAAGATTTGTAGATCTATGCTTGTACGTTCGGATTTTTGAAATTTTGAGGCCGGATTCGGACTCTAGAGCGAAAAGGATATCTAGATCCGTAAGCTTTTTTACAAAAAGAGTGAAAAAATTCCGAAAGTTCAAACGTAGATCTACGACGAATCTCTCACCCCTTTTTAAAACTAGCACCGGATTTGAGTAGAGGAGGTGGTGACGGAACTTTTGATGTAAAAATTTTGAAAAAAAATTAAGTTTGAATTTTCCGGCGCGGTGGCGCCGCCGTCGGAAACCGGCCGGCCGCCGCGCCGGAACCATCACCACCACTCATGTCCGCCGGCGGGACTTTTAGAGAGAAGGGAGAGCTTCTCTCTCTAAGTGTGACTTAGAGAGAGAAGAAGAAGAGGTTTGTGTGATTTTTTTGTGTGAAATTCCTTTTTATACTCCCTCCGTTCCCACGCGCGCGCGTGCGTGCTCTTGTTGTGTTCCCTCGCTCTGTGAACCGTCAGATCTGGATTGTTCCAAGATCTGATGGCTGCTGTGTGTTTGATTTTGAATCCTGTGTGTGACTTTTTGTGTGGAATATGGTATATCTTCTGTTTGAACCGTTAGATCTTTGATCTAACGGTCACTGTGCTTCCTGCATTTTTACACTATCTTTTGTGCTTTTTTTTGGACCCTTGGATCTTTGATCCAGTGGCTGTGATGTGATCTTGGGAGTTAGATCTGGACCTCTGGATTCATCCAGCGGACCAGATTAAATCCTGCTGAGCCTCTTTTTAATTGCTTTTTAATTGTGTTTTAAATACCTTTTTTTACACTTTCTTGGTGTTTTATGCTTCTAAAAAATTTTCTAAAAATATTTCCCTATCATTTTAATTTTTCCTCTAAGTATTAGAATTTATTTGCTTATTTTTGCATTTATTTTCTTTACTTTGTTCTTTTAATTCTTGCTCATTAAATTCCATATATGTTCTTGATGCATTTTTTCATATTGTGATATTTTTGCATGTGAAATAATGTGTGAAAATATCTCTAGGAATATGATATAATGCTTGGCTTGTGTGTACTCTTATGATCCTCACATTGTAGTTTAAATTCAAACCTTTCAAAAATGGCTATAATGAGGGAATTATAGGTCATATGCATGTATGAGTGTTATGCCTAAATTCTAGGTGTATTTTTACTACTTTGTTTCATTGCATTATTTTCTTTCTCTTGTGCTATTCAATTCTATATTGTTTGCATTTTTTTTATTATCATTTTGTACTTGTGTTACTAACTCTTATGCTTCATATCTCACTCATTCCATAAGCACCTAATCTTTGTACCCTCATTGCTCCTAGTTTAGGTTTTTCTTTTTGTATTCATTTCTATGCCAATTGGTTGTAATAAATTTAGTTAGTTTAGTTTAGTTTACATTCTTGCAAGACCATAGCATGTATCTAGGACTCAATGTAAAGGACTATGGACACTATAAGTGATGTACACCGACACGAGCACCGACACATGCACACACCCCACATGGATGTTCTAGATGCATGATTAGAGAATGTATGCTTAGATGTATGCTTAGGTTTTACAACGCTTAGACAAAAAAATCATTTTTCAAAAATATGAATAACCTCACTTGAAAACTTTTTTTCTAAAATAGGAGTCAAAACTCCTCATTTTCCTTTTGTTTTCTTAAGAAAAATCCCAATGAATTTTAACCATACTTAGACTTTATTTTGCAAAATAACTACTTCCACCTCACATTTTCCAAATCTCATGCCCTTGAGGCCTCTCATCTCCATTCTTCAAAATTCCTTTTTTAAACTTAAAATCAACCAACAAAAACAAAAACAATTTTCGAGAACGAACTACGTTTGGTTTTGATCCCTTAAAAGGGTACGTAGGCAATGAGTTAAAACTCCTCCAAGCCAAGTAAAATAAAATCCCAATCATCTTCTCTTCCCCCATTCTTCACTCAAATAAAATTTCTTTTTTAAAATAAGTAGGCAATAAAAATAAAGCGTAGAAAGAAACCTAAGAAAACGGTTCTTATGGAATACCATAATCGTTCCGGGTGCCTAACACCTTCCCGTAGCGAAAGCGACCCCCGAACTTAGAATCTAAGGGTTTTTTTCTCAATTTTGCCCTTCCCAAGAAAAAATAGAGAATATCAAAGATTGAAAGGTTCAAGCCAAATTAATGACTTGACACCCGAAAATCGCGATAACAATACTCTATATATGTCAATTCTCCAAAATCTGATTAACTCTAAATAGGATAAGTAATTGATAATATTATTTATCAACTCAACATTTTTTAATAACAAATGAAAAAGCAATTTGTATGTTCAATATTAATTGGAAAAAAAATAAAAATAAATATTTAAGTGTTACAAATAAATATCTTGTTTTCCCTCTTACAAAAGATTAAATTTATTATTTTTTATATTTATGTTCTAAGATTATCCTGTCTATGCTCTTTCCTTCAGGTATCATCTCCTCTATATAATCCTCTTTCCTTCAAGTAGCCAATAGGAAAATTTCTTGGATTGATTAGGAGTCCATTTGTTTGGATAAGGAGGTTGGCAATTTGGGGGTAAAGAGAATTAGGGAGTTTAACTTGGCACTATTGGGTAAGTGGTGTTGGAGGTTGTTGGTGGATAAAGAGGGTATGTGGTTTAGACTATTAGCAGCTAGATATGACCTAGTAGGGGGCGGCTTCAGGCAGGTGGTCGGGAGGGGTCAGTGTGGTGGAGGGAGTTAGCTAGAATTTGTGATGGTGTTGGTTCAATTGTGGGAAGTTGGTTCTCTGATAATGCTCTTATTATTTTCGGTAATGGTGCTAGTATTTTATTTTGGTTGGATAGGTGGTGTGGTGATGTTCCTCTCCGGGATAGGTATCGCCTCTTGTATGATTTATTTGAGTATAAATTGTCCACTGTGGCACAAATGTTTGCTAGGGGTGGGGGTGAGGGAGAGGAGGCTTGGAAGTGCAGAAAGAAATTATGGGCGTGGGAGGAGGAAATGGTAGTGGAGTGTAGAAATCTATTGCTAACTGTTGACCTGCGGGTTGATTTTGTCAATGTGTCGCAATGGGTCTCTGATCCAACTGTTGGGTATTCAATCGGTAGGGCTTACCGCAGTCTTGCAGAAGGGCCGTCCCATCTTGTTTTCGTCCCCGCGGCTCTCCCATGGAGGAAGGATGTCCCATTGAAGGTCTCAATGTTTGCTTGTTGTCTTTTTCGGAATAGATTGCCATCTAAAGTGAATTTATTTTGAAGAGGGATTATTCCACATGACTCTCAATTGTGTACTAGTGGTCATGGTCTAAAAGAATCAGAGAATCATTTATTTTTGACATGTAGTCTATTTGGCCATATTTGACAGCTTGTTAGAAATTGGCTTGGTGTCTGTTAAGCGGATCCTTCTAACATTCAGGATCATTTTCATCAGTTTCATACTTCTTGAGGTTATGCTAAATCAAGGTGTTCTTTCATGCATTTGATTTGGTTTGCTAGCGCTTCGGTGATTTAGAAGGAAATAAATGATAGACTTTTTTCGTGGTATACAAAATTCTCCTATTCAGCTTGTGGAGACTATACAGCTTCTTTCCTTTTGGTGGTATAAAGACCATTACAGTGCTCTTCTTTATAGTTATCATAATTGGTAACAAAACCCCTTCCTTTGTTTGGGTATTGGCTAATTTGTGCTTCTCTTTGATGAACTTGTGTGTATTTTTTTGTCTATCTTCTCTAGCACATCTTTTGCTAGGAAGATATTATGTTGGTAGTAAATAAATTATTAATGTTTCTTAAAGAAGGGGGTGTAACACCCTAAACTCTAAAAGCGATAAATTACGCCAATGATACAATCATATAAAGAATTTAGATGTTACTTCTTCAATAACACCCTAAACTCTACGTTTGGTTTTGATCCCTTAAAAGGGTACGTAGGCAATGAGTTAAAACTCCTCCAAGCCAAGTAAAATAAAATCCCAATCATCTTCTCTTCCCCCATTCTTCACTCAAATAAAATTTCTTTTTTAAAATAAGTAGGCAATAAAAATAAAGCGTAGAAAGAAACCTAAGAAAACGGTTCTTATGGAATACCATAATCGTTCCGGGTGCCTAACACCTTCCCGTAGCGAAAGCGACCCCCGAACTTAGAATCTAAGGGTTTTTTCTCAATTTTGCCCTTCCCAAGAAAAAATAGAGAATATCAAAGATTGAAAGGTTCAAGCCAAATTAATGACTTGACACCCGAAAATCGCGATAACAGAAATGGCGACTTCACTGGGGACATTTTTAGCGGGTCGCGCCTAGTTTTCCTTAGTTTATATTTTTCGCTTTGTTTATTTGCTTACATATGTGAATACTTGTTTATTTTCATTTGACGTGTGAGGTGAGAATATCAAAAGTCCTATACCCGGGCTGAGTGAACTTATGATTAGGTAGAGATATAATCGACAATTCGATCCGAGGGTTGCCTCGTGTATTGGGTTATGCGATCAATCTCACATAGCTGAGGCATTTTGGAAGTAATATTGTCGGCGTGTGTTGTCATGCTTAGGCACTTTGCTTTCAATTGTTCGACGATGCTATGGACCGTAGTTACCAAACCCATCCCTGGCCTTTTTAGGACGTAGTGCGGTGGCTAAACCGAGTGTTGTCTCGAGTTTTAGTCGTCACGCGATACTACACTCAAACTAGACCTTCTTTCGAATAAACATGGAACGGATGTTGTCCCGTGCTACCATGATATACGTAAGAGAGGTTGCAGTTTGGGAACTTGATTAGAACCTTGGTTACTATTATCCTAAACTTTAGTTTACTGGGCACCGTGTCCGCCCTTGGCTCCTCGACTTTAATCTCAACCCTCCATGTTTTCGCTGTAATTGAAAAAAAACAATCATGCATACATGCATTCATGCATAATTTTTTTTCTCATGCATTCATCGAAGGATTGGACAAATTAAAAACTTTGTAAACATTACAGGTATGAATTTGCTTGTTTAGATATTGTTTACAAAACTCCTAATTTGTCTAAAAATCCTTCGATGTCCAAAAACAACTTTTGCATTTGCATTTGTACATATCATGCATCATGTGCATCATTCATCAAGCCACAAGAGGTTTCCAAGTGCTCACTGCCTCCTGGTTCTTCTGCCACAGATTGAAAGGTGGCTCGTGCTCGGAAAGTTTACGAATCAGACAGAATACACCGGACTAGACTCTACAGAAAGAAGAATTCGGCAGCCATGGAAGAGGAAAATGCTCAGCTCCGTACCGAATTAGCTTCTCTGAGGGAAGAATTGGCTAAGGCCAATGATACCATGACTGCTCTGCTAGCCGCCCAGGAACAATCATCCACCGGTTCACCAACAACGACAGCAGCAACAAGCTAGACCTACCTTTCCTCTGATACCAATGCTATATGCTGAGTTGCTCCCGACTCTACTTCTCAGAGGGCATTGCACAATCAGACAGGGGAAGCCTCCACCTGATCCGTTACCTCCCAGGTTCCGGTCTGACCTCAAATGTGATTTCCATCAAGGTGCTCTGGGTCATGATGTCGAAGGATGCTATGCTTTGAAATACATTGTGAAGAAGCTCATTAACCAAGTAAAGTTGACTTTTGAGAACAACGTCCCTCATGTCCTCGACAACCCTCTTCCAAATCACGCTGCTGTGAACATGATTGAGGTATATGAGGAAGCTCCCGGACTTGACGTCCGTAATGTTACAACTCCTCTGGTGCCACTACACATCAAGTTATGCCAAGCCTCTCTGTTTGACCATGATCATGCCAATTGCCAAGAATGATTCTGTAATCCTTTGGGTTGCTGCGTTGTTCAAAATGACATCCAGAGCTTGATGAACAACAATCATTTGACTGTCAGCGACGTTTGTGTGATTGTGCCAGTCTTTCATGATCCGCCCGTCAAGAGCGTGCCTTCAAAAGAGAATGTTGAGCCTCTAGTGATAAGGCTGCCCGGACCAGTACCTTACACTTCTACAAAGGCTATTCCTTACAAGTACAATGCCACATGAATCTTCTACAGTGCTGAGTTTATCAATGCAATTACTGAAGAGGCGACTGGATGTAGTCCTAGGCCTATGTTTGTTATACCAGGAGGCATTGCGAGAAATTGTGATGCCATCAACATTCATTCAATCATGCATGTTTCCGAATAATGTGTCTTGTTGCTTAAGTGTTTTGTTTTTCAAAATAACCATCCTCTCGCTCTGCCCGAAGCGAAAGTGATATTTCTGGAAGGGCGTGTTTGTTTCGGCATCGCCGTTATTAACAAAAATCGTCGTTTCTTTCACGACTTTTATTTTTTAGTGATTTTTTTTTTCTTGGAAATAATGGTAATACCAGAAAAAACCAAAACATCTTTATTTTTCTTATCAATTTCAAAGAACTGCATAAAAAGAAAAAAAAAAAAAAACCATTTTCTAAAATCATTCAACCATTCTATGCAGTTTGAACCATAATAAACCCGTTGAACACAGTAATCCTACGGTTCCTCCAAATTTTGAATTCCCTGTGTATGAAGCCGAAGATGAAGAGGATGATGATATACCATATGAGATCACTCGACTGCTTGAGCAAGAATCAGCCTATTGTATGGAACGATGAATGCCGGGAAGCTTTTGATAGCATCAAGAATTACCTGCTGGAACCACCTATCCTTGTCCCTCCCGTGGAAGGAAGGCCTTTGATTTTGTATTTGTCAGTGTTTGATGAATCTGTGGGATGCGTGCTTGGTCAACAAGATGAGACTGGAAAGAAAGAACATGCTATCTACTATCTGAGCAAGAAGTTCACCGATTGTGAAACTCGGTATACAATGCTTGAGAAGACTTGTTGTGCTCTAGCTTGGGCTGCCAAACGCCTGCGTCATTATTTGGTGAATCATACAACTTGGTTGATATCCAGAATGGATCCGATAAAGTATATCTTTGAGAAAGCTGTTGTTACTGGGAAGATTGCACGCTGGCAGATGCTTTTGTCTGAATATGATATTGTGTTCAAAACTCAAAAGGCAATCAAAGGTAGCATTCTTGCCGATCATCTTGCCTACCAACCTCTTGATGATTACCAACCAATTGAGTTTGATTTCCCCGATGAAGAGATCATGTATTTGAAATCAAAAGACTGCGAAGAACCGTTGATTGGTGAAGGTCCAGATCCCAATAGCAAGTGGGGTTTAGTCTTTGATGGTGCTGGCAATGCTTATGGTAAAGGAATTGGGGCAGTCATTGTATCCCCGCAGGGGCATCACATTCCTTTTACCGCCCGAATTCTGTTCGAATGTACCAACAACATGGCTGAGTATGAAGCATGTATCTTTGGGATCGAGGAAGCAATTGACATGAGAATCAAACACCTCGACATCTATGGAGATTCCGCGCTCGTCATCAATCAGATAAAGGGTGAATGGGAGACCCACCATGCTAAGTTGATTCCTTATCGTGATTATGCGAGACGTTTGCTGACATATTTTACAAAGGTTGAGCTGCACCATATTCCTCGTGATGAGAACCAAATGGCTGATGCTCTTGCTACTCTATCCTCCATGTTTCGAGTAAACCATTGGAATGATGTGCCAATAATCAAAGTGCAACGCCTTGAAAGACCTTCACATGTGTTTGCTATTGGGGATGTGATCGATCAGGCTGGTGAAAATGTGGTTGACTATAAACCCTGGTACTACGACATCAAACAGTTCTTGCTGAGCCGTGAGTATCCGCCGGGTGCTTCCAAACAAGATAAGAAGACCCTGAGAAGATTGGCCAGTAGATTCCTGTTAGATGGAGATATTCTGTACAAGAGAAACTATGACATGGTATTGTTAAGATGTGTTGATGAACATGAAGCAGAGCAGTTAATGCATGATGTACATGACGGTACCTTCGGGACCCATGCTACAGGGCATACTATGTCAAGGAAGTTGTTACGGGCAGGTTACTACTGGATGACCATGGAGCATGATTGCTATCAACACACCAGAAAGTGCCACAAATGTCAAATCTATGCTGATAAGATTCATGTGCCTCCGCATGCTCTCAATGTTATTTCATCCCCATGGCCGTTCTCAATGTGGGGCATCGACATGATTGGAAGAATTGAACCGAAGGCTTCAAATGGTCATCGTTTCATCTTAGTGGCAATTGACTACTTCACCAAGTGGGTTGAAGCAGCATCTTATACCAATGTGACCAAGCAAGTGGTAGCTAAGTTTATCAAGAACAACATCATATGTCGATATGGTGTTCCCAGCAAGATTATTACCGACAATGGTACCAACCTGAACAATAATGTGGTGCAAGCTCTTTGTGAAGAATTCAAAATTGAGCATCATAACTCTTCTCCCTATAGACCTCAGATGAATGGTGCAGTTGAGGCCGCCAACAAGAATATCAAGAGAATTGTCCAGAAGATGGTAACCACTTACAAGGACTGGCATGAGATGTTACCCTATGCTCTGCATGGCTACCGTACTACTGTGCGCAGTTCAACCGGGGCAACCCCTTTCTCTCTTGTATATGGTATGGAAGCAGTTCTTCCTTTGGAAGTGGAGATCCCATCCCTCCGTGTGATCATGGAAGCAAAGTTATCTGAGGCTGAATGGTGCCAAAGCCGGTATGATCAGTTGAATTTGATTGAGGAAAAACGTATGGATGCCATGGCTCGTGGACAGTCATATCAAGCAAGAATGAAAACTGCCTTTGACAAGAAAGTCCATCCTCGAGAATTCAAGGTAGGGGAACTTGTATTGAAAAGGAGGGTAAGCCAGCAACCCGACCCAAGGGGCAAGTGGACGCCTAACTATGAAGGTCCTTATGTTGTCAAGAAGGCCTTCTCCGGTGGTGCTTTAATCCTTACACACATGGATGGTGTAGAACTTCCAAATCCAGTGAATGCCGATATAGTCAAGAAATACTTTGCCTAAATAAATGAGAAGAACAGCGTGGTAGGTCGAAAACCCGAAAGGGCGGCCTAGGCAAAAATGCGCTTCCCGGTGGATCGAAAACCCGAAAGGGCGGTCCAGGCAAAAATAAGGGACAAAAAAATATATATGAAAAAGCTCGCTGAGATTGCACGCAACTCAGGCAAGAATGAGCGTCTCGATGAACCGAAAACCCGAAAGGGCGGTTCATGCAAAAATGAGATTGAAACAAAAGGCAAGTAACTATATCTGACTAACCACCGTCCCCCTTGGGGCATCTGCAGCTGTTAATGACCATCTTCATCTGAAGCTTCTGTACTTGTGAATTCAAAGTTTCTAAGAACTGTAGTGGTTACTGTGTTCAATGTACCACCAACCAATAAAATTACCATTTTCCAAGCTTTGTGAATCCGTGGAGTCATGCCTTTGGCTGACCACCACTCTTATACATCAATTTGAGCCTTTGCTTTTGTTTGAAAACTCCATTTTTCTTCTACTTTCAAAGCTATATACAAAACATTTTCTTTCTATTTTGATAATGACAATGCTCGAAACAAACATTTTGAAAATTGAAAACCTTTTTGTCTATTTTGAAAAGCAAACCTGAGCAACAGGGTACATTCAAATGAAACATGCATGAGCGAGTGTATGTTGATGTCTATTTCAATACATGTCACAAGCAGGACCTCCCCCGAGGTGGTCTGTGGTCAATGGCAAGAATGAAAAAACAGAATGAAAATGCATGAAAGTGAATAGGCTCGCTAAGTCGAAAACCCGAAAGGGCGACTTAGGCAAAAATGAGCACCCCGCTGGATTGACAACCCCAAAAGGGTAGTTCAGGCAAAAATGGGGCAAGAAAAGAATCTATTTTCCCGGTGGATCGAAAACCCGAAAGGGCGGTTCAGGCAAAAATGGGATGTGAAAAATGAGAATATGACATGCAAAAAAGCATTGACCACAGATGCGATATCTACAACATACCCAGCACTGAAATGCCCAGCATAACGGCGTTATCCCCAGTCGGGTCTTCCAAGATTCTACCCCCAGCAAGTTGATTAGCTACCTGCCCTCAGCCATGGTTCCGATACGTCTCCCAACGACGTTATCTCCAAAGAGGATTTCCAGGAATGTGTAATGTAGCACGAGCCACTACGTGCCCAATACTCCAATGTCTTGTCTGTCTCTGCGAAACTGTGTCTACAAACTGCCAACAGTCATGCATTACAACCATTCATACATGCATAATCATGCATACTACGTGCCCATGCATTTAATAAAACTGTTATATCATCCATACATATTGCATTCCCAATGTCAACATCAGTCTCAATTCAATACTCATGTCAGGTTCTCCGTCAAAACCTTGTGAGCCAATAATATTGGTCAATTTCTACCTTTCAAATCAAATCGACGTCAAGTCAATTTCAATCTATATTTTGTCAAACAAACCAATCCCCAGTGAATTTGTTTCTATTCGGTCAAGTGGCTAGTTCAAGTCCAAGAACAGCTTGCACCTGTCTATCTGTTTCTGTTCGGTCAAGTGGCTAGTTCAAGTCCAAGAACAGCTTGTACCTGTCTATTTGTTTCTATCCGGTGGAGTAACCAGTTCGCATCCAAGAACAAGCTCACACCTGTCTATTTGCCTTTGCTTTCGGTCGAGTGACCAGTTCGAATCCAAGAACAACTCGTACCTGTCTACTTTTCCATGTCCGCAGTCGAGTAACCAGTTCGCATCCAAGAACGACTCGCACCTGTCTGTCTGCTTTTTTTTTCCGGTCAAGTGCCCAGCTCACTCCAAGAGCAGCTTGTACCTGTCAATATGTTTCTGTTTGGTCAAGTACCCAGCTCAATCCAAGAGCAGCTTGTACCTGTCAATTTGCTTATGCTATCGGTCGAGTTACCAGCTCAATCCAAGAGCAGCTTGTACCTGTCAATTTGCTTATATTTGGTCAAGTAACCAGTTCGAATCCAAGAACAACTTGCACCTGTCTACTTCTCAATGTTATCGGTCGAGTGCCCAGCTCAATCCAAGAGCAGCTTGTACCTGTCAATTTGCTTATCGGTCGAGTTACCAGTTCGAATCCAAGAACAGCTCGTACCTGTCTATGTGACTATGATTTTGGTCGAGTGACCAGTTCAGATCCAAGAACAACTCGTACCTGTCTATTTGTCTTTATCCCCAGTCAAGTGACCAGCTCAATCCAAGAGCAGCTTGTACCTGTCAATATGTTTCTGTTTGGTCAAGTTACCAGCTCAATCCAAGAGCAGCTTGTACCTGTCAATTTGCTTATATTTGGTCAAGTAACCAGTTCGCATCCAAGAACGACTTGTACCCGTTTACTTTTCAATGTTATCGGTCGAGTTACCAGTTCGAATCCAAGAACAGCTCGTATCTGTCTATGTGTCTATGATTTTGGTCAAGTGGCTAGCTCAATCCAAGAGCAGCTTGTACCTGTCAATATGTTTCTGTTTGGTCAAGTTACCAGTTCGCATCCAAGAACGACTTGTACCCGTTTACTTTTCAATGTTATCGGTCGAGTTACCAGTTCGAATCCAAGAACAGCTCGTACCTGTCTATGTGTCTATGATTTTGGTCAAGTGGCTAGTTCAAGTCCAAGAACAGCTTGTACCCGTCTATCTGTTTCTGTTCGCTCAAGTGGCTAGCTCGATCCAAGAGCAGCTTGCGCCTGTCTATTTTGTCTTTGTCTCCGGTGGAGTAACCAGTTCGCATCCAAGAACAAGCTCGCACCTGTCTATTTGCCTTGCTTTCAGTCGAGTGACCAGTTCGAATCAAGAACAACTCGTACCTGTCTATCTTTTCTATGTCCCCGGTCGAGTGACCAGTTCGAATTCAAGAACAACTCGCACCTGTTTGTCTGCTTTTATTCCCGGTCAAGTGCCCAGCTCAATCCAAGAGCAGCTTGTACCCGTCAATTTGTTCCTAGTATCCTATCTACCCTGTTATCTGTTATCTTGTTAATGTCTATCAGTCCCGCAATGGATATGACATCTTTTGTTAATTCCAGTTTTCGTTTGTCTTGCACTCATAATCCAAATGTTGCATGGCATTCATGATATTTGAAAATGTACAAGCGTATTTTTACGTCCAAACACAGTGCAAATGTTAATATTTAAGTATCTTCGTCCCGTCAAGCCAAAGACTCCGTCTCTTGACCCTCCAGACAAAGAAACTTAAATAGGGGCAGCTGTTATACCCTGATTTTGGACCTAAAAATACTCGTTCAAATTTCTTTTCTAACACTGATATTTGTCAATTCTCTGTTATTTTATTCTGAACCCTTATTCTCTTTTCAAGCGTATTTTACTGCCTCTGTCTGTCTTTTCTTGCATTACAAGTCATTTAAAAACTCTCAGAAACATCGCATTACTTTTCTCGCGTTTTATTTCAAAAAATCATACAAAAGGGTATTTTGGTCATTTTCTGCAGTGGAACCCATTTTAGTCCCTGTGTTTGCCTCTGAGTCTTTTCAATTTGTCTGTACAAATCATTATCGAGTCTTTATTAAGAAAATAATTTCAAAAATTGCATTTGAGTCAATTCGAGTCAGTCTAGTCCCTAGGGGCGTTTTGGTCTTTTCCTATTAATATTTCGACAGGGAGGTATTTTAAAATACCTCATGTCAGTAATTGGTTCGTTTTAGTCCTTTTGTTGATTTTAATTTTAGTTTCACTTTACGTTTGTCAAAATTACTTTTTTTAGTTCAATTTTATTTTTAAATCACAATTTAGTCCAAAACTTTTTAATTTTCATTTTTGTCCATTTTTTAATTACAGTTCAGTCCTTTTTTATTATTTTTTTTGCAGAAAAGGTCCCAGGGGCATTTTTGTCCAGAATTTTCGCACACTTCAGTCCCAGTCCAGATGGCATTTTCTCATTGGCCCACAAATACACATGGCAGGCTATAAATAGATGTGTCAGATCCAAATAAAAAAAAAAAGAATCAGTCACATCACAAAAACAGAAATTTCTTTCTCTCTCCAAAATCAGTTAGATCCAAAACAGAAAATCACCAAAAAATTCTCCAAGAACACCAAGAACAAATCTTCACAAAATCAACAAATCCGAACCGGATTCACTCAAAACCAACTCAAATCATCACAAAATCAACAAATCCGAACCGGAATCATTCAAAACCACCGCGAATCACCACACCAACACCAAATCCGTACCGGATTTTCGAGCAAAAGCGGCACCACCGGAGCAAATCCGCGCGCGCGCGGCGGAGAGAAGAGGAGGCTCGAATTTTTTTTCTCCGTTTCACGACGACGGTAACACTTTTTTCCCCCGTTTTCGCGCATATACACATGTGAAAAGTTTGTTACGAATCAAGATTTGTAGATCTAAGCTTGTACGTTCGGATTTTTGAAATTTTGAGGCCGGATTCGGACTCTAGAGCGAAAAGGATATCTAGATCCGTAAGCTTTTTTACAAAAAGAGTGAAAAAATTCCGAAAGTTCAAACGTAGATCTACGACGAATCTCTCACCCCTTTTTAAAACTAGCACCGGATTTGAGTAGAGGAGGTGGTGACGGAACTTTTGATGTAAAAATTTTGAAAAAAAATTAAGTTTGAATTTTCCGGCGCGGTGGCGCCGCCGCCGGAAACCGGCCGGCCGCCGCGCCGGAACCATCACCACCACTCATGTCCGCCGGCGGGACTTTTAGAGAGAAGGGAGAGCTTCTCTCTCTAAGTGTGACTTAGAGAGAGAAGAAGAAGAGGTTTGTGTGATTTTTTTGTGTGAAATTCCTTTTTATACTCCCTCCGTTCCCACGCGCGCGCGTGCGTGCTCTTGTTGTGTTCCCTCGCTCTGTGAACCGTCAGATCTGGATTGTTCCAAGATCTGATGGCTGCTGTGTGTTTGATTTTGAATCCTGTGTGTGACTTTTTGTGTGGAATATGGTATATCTTCTGTTTGAACCGTTAGATCTTTGATCTAACGGTCACTGTGCTTCCTGCATTTTTACACTATCTTTTGTGCTTTTTTTTGGACCCTTGGATCTTTGATCCAGTGGCTGTGATGTGATCTTGGGAGTTAGATCTGGACCTCTGGATTCATCCAGCGGACCAGATTAAATCCTGCTGAGCCTCTTTTTAATTGCTTTTTAATTATGTTTTAAATACCTTTTTTTACACTTTCTTGGTGTTTTATGCTTCTAAAAAATTTTCTAAAAATATTTCCCTATCATTTTAATTTTTCCTCTAAGTAATAGAATTTATTTGCTTATTTTTGCATTTATTTTCTTTACTTTGTTCTTTTAATTCTTGCTCATTAAATTCCATATATGTTCTTGATGCATTTTTTCATATTGTGATATTTTTGCATGTGAAATAATGTGTGAAAATATCTCTAGGAATATGATATAATGCTTGGCTTGTGTGTACTCTTATGATCCTCACATTGTAGTTTAAATTCAAACCTTTCAAAAATGGCTATAATGAGGGAATTATAGGTCATATGCATGTATGAGTGTTATGCCTAAATTCTAGGTGTATTTTTACTACTTTGTTTCATTGCATTATTTTCTTTCTCTTGTGCTATTCAATTCTATATTGCTTGCATTTTTTTTATTATCATTTTGTACTTGTGTTACTAACTCTTATGCTTCATATCTCACTCATTCCATAAGCACCTAATCTTTGTACCCTCATTGCTCCTAGTTTAGGTTTTTCTTTTTGTATTCATTTCTATGCCAATTGGTTTGTAATAAATTTAGTTAGTTTAGTTTAGTTTACATTCTTGCAAGACCATAGCATGTATCTAGGACTCAATGTAAAGGACTATGGACACTATAAGTGATGTACACCGACACGAGCACCGACACATGCACACACCCCACATGGATGTTCTAGATGCATGATTAGAGAATGTATGCTTAGATGTATGCTTAGGTTTTACAACGCTTAGACAAAAAAATCATTTTTCAAAAATATGAATAACCTCACTTGAAAACTTTTTTTCTAAAATAGGAGTCAAAACTCCTCATTTTCCTTTTGTTTTCTTAAGAAAAATCCCAATGAATTTTAACCATACTTAGACTTTATTTTGCAAAATAACTACTTCCACCTCACATTTTCCAAATCTCATGCCCTTGAGGCCTCTCATCTCCATTCTTCAAAATTCCTTTTTTAAACTTAAAATCAACCAACAAAAACAAAAACAATTTTCGAGAACGAACTACGTTTGGTTTTGATCCCTTAAAAGGGTACGTAGGCAATGAGTTAAAACTCCTCCAAGCCAAGTAAAATAAAATCCCAATCATCTTCTCTTCCCCCATTCTTCACTCAAATAAAATTTCTTTTTTAAAATAAGTAGGCAATAAAAATAAAGCGTAGAAAGAAACCTAAGAAAACGGTTCTTATGGAATACCATAATCGTTCCGGGTGCCTAACACCTTCCCGTAGCGAAAGCGACCCCCGAACTTAGAATCTAAGGGTTTTTTCTCAATTTTGCCCTTCCCAAGAAAAAATAGAGAATATCAAAGATTGAAAGGTTCAAGCCAAATTAATGACTTGACACCCGAAAATCGCGATAACAGAAATGGCGACTTCACTGGGGACATTTTTAGCGGGTCGCGCCTAGTTTTCCTTAGTTTATATTTTTCGCTTTGTTTATTTGCTTACATATGTGAATACTTGTTTATTTTCATTTGACGTGTGAGGTGAGAATATCAAAAGTCCTATACCCGGGCTGAGTGAACTTATGATTAGGTAGAGATATAATCGACAATTCGATCCGAGGGTTGCCTCGTGTATTGGGTTATGCGATCAATCTCACATAGCTGAGGCATTTTGGAAGTAATATTGTCGGCGTGTGTTGTCATGCTTAGGCACTTTACTTTCAATTGTTCGACGATGCTATGGACCGTAGTTACCAAACCCATCCCTGGCCTTTTTAGGACGTAGTGCGGTGGCTAAACCGAGTGTTGTCTCGAGTTTTAGTCGTCACGCGATACTACACTCAAACTAGACCTTCTTTCGAATAAACATGGAACGGATGTTGTCCCGTGCTACCATGATATACGTAAGAGAGGTTGCAGTTTGGGAACTTGATTAGAACCTTGGTTACTATTATCCTAAACTTTAGTTTACTGGGCACCGTGTCCGCCCTTGGCTCCTCGACTTTAATCTCAACCCTCCATGTTTTCGCTGTAATTGAAAAAAAACAATCATGCATACATGCATTCATGCATAATTTTTTTTCTCATGCATTCATCGAAGGATTGGACAAATTAAAAACTTTGTAAACATTACAGGTATGAATTTGCTTGTTTAGATATTGTTTACAAAACTCCTAATTTGTCTAAAAATCCTTCGATGTCCAAAAACAACTTTTGCATTTGCATTTGTACATATCATGCATCATGTGCATCATTCATCAAGCCACAAGAGGTTTCCAAGTGCTCACTGCCTCCTGGTTCTTCTGCCACAGATTGAAAGGTGGCTCGTGCTCGGAAAGTTTACGAATCAGACAGAATACACCGGACTAGACTCTACAGAAAGAAGAATTCGGCAGCCATGGAAGAGGAAAATGCTCAGCTCCGTACCGAATTAGCTTCTCTGAGGGAAGAATTGGCTAAGGCCAATGATACCATGACTGCTCTGCTAGCCGCCCAGGAACAATCATCCACCGGTTCACCAACAACGACAGCAGCAACAAGCTAGACCTACCTTTCCTCTGATACCAATGCTATATGCTGAGTTGCTCCCGACTCTACTTCTCAGAGGGCACTGCACAATCAGACAGGGGAAGCCTCCACCTGATCCGTTACCTCCCAGGTTCCGGTCTGACCTCAAATGTGATTTCCATCAAGGTGCTCTGGGTCATGATGTCGAAGGATGCTATGCTTTGAAATACATTGTGAAGAAGCTCATTAACCAAGGAAAGTTGACTTTTGAGAACAACGTCCCTCATGTCCTCGACAACCCTCTTCCAAATCACGCTGCTGTGAACATGATTGAGGTATATGAGGAAGCTCCCGGACTTGACGTCCGTAATGTTACAACTCCTCTGGTGCCACTACACATCAAGTTATGCCAAGCCTCTCTGTTTGACCATGATCATGCCAATTGCCAAGAATGATTCTGTAATCCTTTGGGTTGCTGCGTTGTTCAAAATGACATCCAGAGCTTGATGAACAACAATCATTTGACTGTCAGCGACGTCTGTGTGATTGTGCCAGTCTTTCATGATCCGCCCGTCAAGAGCGTGCCTTCAAAAGAGAATGTTGAGCCTCTAGTGATAAGGCTGCCCGGACCAGTACCTTACACTTCTACAAAGGCTATTCCTTACAAGTACAATGCCACATGAATCTTCTACAGTGCTGAGTTTATCAATGCAATTACTGAAGAGGCGACTGGATGTAGTCCTAGGCCTATGTTTGTTATACCAGGAGGCATTGCGAGAAATTGTGATGCCATCAACATTCATTCAATCATGCATGTTTCCGAATAATGTGTCTTGTTGCTTAAGTGTTTTGTTTTTCAAAATAACCATCCTCTCGCTCTGCCCGAAGCGAAAGTGATATTTCTGGAAGGGCGTGTTTGTTTCGGCATCGCCGTTATTAACAAAAATCGTCGTTTCTTTCACGACTTTTATTTTTTAGTGATTTTTTTTTCTTGGAAATAATGGTAATACCAGAAAAAACCAAAACATCTTTATTTTTCTTATCAATTTCAAAGAACTGCATAAAAAGAAAAAAAAAAAAAACCATTTTCTAAAATCATTCAACCATTCTATGCAGTTTGAACCATAATAAACCCGTTGAACACAGTAATCCTACGGTTCCTCCAAATTTTGAATTCCCTGTGTATGAAGCCGAAGATGAAGAGGATGATGATATACCATATGAGATCACTCGACTGCTTGAGCAAGAATCAGCCTATTGTATGGAACGATGAATGCCGGGAAGCTTTTGATAGCATCAAGAATTACCTGCTGGAACCACCTATCCTTGTCCCTCCCGTGGAAGGAAGGCCTTTGATTTTGTATTTGTCAGTGTTTGATGAATCTGTGGGATGCGTGCTTGGTCAACAAGATGAGACTGGAAAGAAAGAACATGCTATCTACTATCTGAGCAAGAAGTTCACCGATTGTGAAACTCGGTATACAATGCTTGAGAAGACTTGTTGTGCTCTAGCTTGGGCTGCCAAACGCCTGCGTCATTATTTGGTGAATCATACAACTTGGTTGATATCCAGAATGGATCCGATAAAGTATATCTTTGAGAAAGCTGTTGTTACTGGGAAGATTGCACGCTGGCAGATGCTTTTGTCTGAATATGATATTGTGTTCAAAACTCAAAAGGCAATCAAAGGTAGCATTCTTGCCGATCATCTTGCCTACCAACCTCTTGATGATTACCAACCAATTGAGTTTGATTTCCCCGATGAAGAGATCATGTATTTGAAATCAAAAGACTGCGAAGAACCGTTGATTGGTGAAGGTCCAGATCCCAATAGCAAGTGGGGTTTAGTCTTTGATGGTGCTGGCAATGCTTATGGTAAAGGAATTGGGGCAGTCATTGTATCCCCGCAGGGGCATCACATTCCTTTTACCGCCCGAATTCTGTTCGAATGTACCAACAACATGGCTGAGTATGAAGCATGTATCTTTGGGATCGAGGAAGCAATTGACATGAGAATCAAACACCTCGACATCTATGGAGATTCCGCGCTCGTCATCAATCAGATAAAGGGTGAATGGGAGACCCACCATGCTAAGTTGATTCCTTATCGTGATTATGCGAGACGTTTGCTGACATATTTTACAAAGGTTGAGCTGCACCATATTCCTCATGATGAGAACCAAATGGCTGATGCTCTTGCTACTCTATCCTCCATGTTTCGAGTAAACCATTGGAATGATGTGCCAATAATCAAAGTGCAACGCCTTGAAAGACCTTCACATGTGTTTGCTATTGGGGATGTGATCGATCAGGCTGGTGAAAATGTGGTTGACTATAAACCCTGGTACTACGACATCAAACAGTTCTTGCTGAGCCGTGAGTATCCGCCGGGTGCTTCCAAACAAGATAAGAAGACCCTGAGAAGATTGGCCAGTAGATTCCTGTTAGATGGAGATATTCTGTACAAGAGAAACTATGACATGGTATTGTTAAGATGTGTTGATGAACATGAAGCAGAGCAGTTAATGCATGATGTACATGACGGTACCTTCGGGACCCATGCTACAGGGCATACTATGTCAAGGAAGTTGTTACGGGCAGGTTACTACTGGATGACCATGGAGCATGATTGCTATCAACACACCAGAAAGTGCCACAAATGTCAAATCTATGCTGATAAGATTCATGTGCCTCCGCATGCTCTCAATGTTATTTCATCCCCATGGCCGTTCTCAATGTGGGGCATCGACATGATTGGAAGAATTGAACCGAAGGCTTCAAATGGTCATCGTTTCATCTTAGTGGCAATTGACTACTTCACCAAGTGGGTTGAAGCAGCATCTTATACCAATGTGACCAAGCAAGTGGTAGCTAAGTTTATCAAGAACAACATCATATGTCGATATGGTGTTCCCAGCAAGATTATTACCGACAATGGTACCAACCTGAACAACAATGTGGTGCAAGCTCTTTGTGAAGAATTCAAAATTGAGCATCATAACTCTTCTCCCTATAGACCTCAGATGAATGGTGCAGTTGAGGCCGCCAACAAGAATATCAAGAGAATTGTCCAGAAGATGGTAACCACTTACAAGGACTGGCATGAGATGTTACCCTATGCTCTGCATGGCTACCGTACTACTGTGCGCAGTTCAACCGGGGCAACCCCTTTCTCTCTTGTATATGGTATGGAAGCAGTTCTTCCTTTGGAAGTGGAGATCCCATCCCTCCGTGTGATCATGGAAGCAAAGTTATCTGAGGCTGAATGGTGCCAAAGCCGGTATGATCGGTTGAATTTGATTGAGGAAAAACGTATGGATGCCATGGCTCGTGGACAGTCATATCAAGCAAGAATGAAAACTGCCTTTGACAAGAAAGTCCATCCTCGAGAATTCAAGGTAGGGGAACTTGTATTGAAAAGGAGGGTAAGCCAGCAACCCGACCCAAGGGGCAAGTGGACGCCTAACTATGAAGGTCCTTATGTTGTCAAGAAGGCCTTCTCCGGTGGTGCTTTAATCCTTACACACATGGATGGTGTAGAACTTCCAAATCCAGTGAATGCCGATATAGTCAAGAAATACTTTGCCTAAATAAATGAGAAGAACAGCGTGGTAGGTCGAAAACCCGAAAGGGCGGCCTAGGCAAAAATGCGCTTCCCGGTGGATCGAAAACCCGAAAGGGCGGTCCAGGCAAAAATAAGGGACAAAAAAATATATATGAAAAAGCTCGCTGAGATTGCACGCAACTCAGGCAAGAATGAGCGTCTCGATGAACCGAAAACCCGAAAGGGCGGTTCATGCAAAAATGAGATTGAAACAAAAGGCAAGTAACTATATCTGACTAACCACCGTCCCCCTTGGGGCATCTGCAGCTGTTAATGACCATCTTCATCTGAAGCTTCTGTACTTGTGAATTCAAAGTTTCTAAGAACTGTAGTGGTTACTGTGTTCAATGTACCACCAACCAATAAAATTACCATTTTCCAAGCTTTGTGAATCCGTGGAGTCATGCCTTTGGCTGACCACCACTCTTATACATCAATTTGAGCCTTTGCTTTTGTTTGAAAACTCCATTTTTCTTCTACTTTCAAAGCTATATACAAAACATTTTCTTTCTATTTTGATAATGACAATGCTCGAAACAAACATTTTGAAAATTGAAAACCTTTTTGTCTATTTTGAAAAGCAAACCTGAGCAACAGGGTACATTCAAATGAAACATGCATGAGCGAGTGTATGTTGATGTCTATTTCAATACATGTCACAAGCAGGACCTCCCCCGAGGTGGTCTGTGGTCAATGGCAAGAATGAAAAAACAGAATGAAAATGCATGAAAGTGAATAGGCTCGCTAAGTCGAAAACCCGAAAGGGCGACTTAGGCAAAAATGAGCACCCCGCTGGATTGACAACCCCAAAAGGGTAGTTCAGGCAAAAATGGGGCAAGAAAAGAATCTATTTTCCCGGTGGATCGAAAACCCGAAAGGGCGGTTCAGGCAAAAATGGGATGTGAAAAATGAGAATATGACATGCAAAAAAGCATTGACCACAGATGCGATATCTACAACATACCCAGCACTGAAATGCCCAGCATAACGGCGTTATCCCCAGTCGGGTCTTCCAAGATTCTACCCCCAGCAAGTTGATTAGCTACCTGCCCTCAGCCATGGTTCCGATACGTCTCCCAACGACGTTATCTCCAAAGAGGATTTCCAGGAATGTGTAATGTAGCACGAGCCACTACGTGCCCAATACTCCAATGTCTTGTCTGTCTCTGCGAAACTGTGTCTACAAACTGCCAACAGTCATGCATTACAACCATTCATACATGCATAATCATGCATACTACGTGCCCATGCATTTAATAAAACTGTTATATCATCCATACATATTGCATTCCCAATGTCAACATCAGTCTCAATTCAATACTCATGTCAGGTTCTCCGTCAAAACCTTGTGAGCCAATAATATTGGTCAATTTCTACCTTTCAAATCAAATCGACGTCAAGTCAATTTCAATCTATATTTTGTCAAACAAACCAATCCCCAGTGAATTTGTTTCTATTCGGTCAAGTGGCTAGTTCAAGTCCAAGAACAGCTTGCACCTGTCTATCTGTTTCTGTTCGGTCAAGTGGCTAGTTCAAGTCCAAGAACAGCTTGTACCTGTCTATTTGTTTCTATCCGGTGGAGTAACCAGTTCGCATCCAAGAACAAGCTCACACCTGTCTATTTGCCTTTGCTTTCGGTCGAGTGACCAGTTCGAATCCAAGAACAACTCGTACCTGTCTACTTTTCCATGTCCCCAGTCGAGTAACCAGTTCGCATCCAAGAACGACTCGCACCTGTCTGTCTGCTTTTTTTTTCCGGTCAAGTGCCCAGCTCACTCCAAGAGCAGCTTGTACCTGTCAATATGTTTCTGTTTGGTCAAGTACCCAGCTCAATCCAAGAGCAGCTTGTACCTGTCAATTTGCTTATGCTATCGGTCGAGTTACCAGCTCAATCCAAGAGCAGCTTGTACCTGTCAATTTGCTTATATTTGGTCAAGTAACCAGTTCGAATCCAAGAACAACTTGCACCTGTCTACTTCTCAATGTTATCGGTCGAGTGCCCAGCTCAATCCAAGAGCAGCTTGTACCTGTCAATTTGCTTATCGGTCGAGTTACCAGTTCGAATCCAAGAACAGCTCGTACCTGTCTATGTGACTATGATTTTGGTCGAGTGACCAGTTCAGATCCAAGAACAACTCGTACCTGTCTATTTGTCTTTATCCCCAGTCAAGTGACCAGCTCAATCCAAGAGCAGCTTGTACCTGTCAATATGTTTCTGTTTGGTCAAGTTACCAGCTCAATCCAAGAGCAGCTTGTACCTGTCAATTTGCTTATATTTGGTCAAGTAACCAGTTCGCATCCAAGAACGACTTGTACCCGTTTACTTTTCAATGTTATCGGTCGAGTTACCAGTTCGAATCCAAGAACAGCTCGTACCTGTCTATGTGTCTATGATTTTGGTCAAGTGGCTAGCTCAATCCAAGAGCAGCTTGTACCTGTCAATATGTTTCTGTTTGGTCAAGTTACCAGTTCGCATCCAAGAACGACTTGTACCCGTTTACTTTTCAATGTTATCGGTCGAGTTACCAGTTCGAATCCAAGAACAGCTCGTACCTGTCTATGTGTCTATGATTTTGGTCAAGTGGCTAGTTCAAGTCCAAGAACAGCTTGTACCCGTCTATCTGTTTCTGTTCGCTCAAGTGGCTAGCTCGATCCAAGAGCAGCTTGCGCCTGTCTATTTTGTCTTTGTCTCCGGTGGAGTAACCAGTTCGCATCCAAGAACAAGCTCGCACCTGTCTATTTGCCTTGCTTTCAGTCGAGTGACCAGTTCGAATCAAGAACAACTCGTACCTGTCTATCTTTTCTATGTCCCCGGTCGAGTGACCAGTTCGAATTCAAGAACAACTCGCACCTGTTTGTCTGCTTTTATTCCCGGTCAAGTGCCCAGCTCAATCCAAGAGCAGCTTGTACCCGTCAATTTGTTCCTAGTATCCTATCTACCCTGTTATCTGTTATCTTGTTAATGTCTATCAGTCCCGCAATGGATATGACATCTTTTGTTAATTCCAGTTTTCGTTTGTCTTGCACTCATAATCCAAATGTTGCATGGCATTCATGATATTTGAAAATGTACAAGCGTATTTTTACGTCCAAACACAGTGCAAATGTTAATATTTAAGTATCTTCGTCCCGTCAAGTCAAAGACTCCGTCTCTTGACCCTCCAGACAAAGAAACTTAAATAGGGGCAGCTGTTATACCCTGATTTTGGACCTAAAAATACTCGTTCAAATTTCTTTTCTAACACTGATATTTGTCAATTCTCTGTTATTTTATTCTGAACCCTTATTCTCTTTTCAAGCGTATTTTACTGCCTCTGTCTGTCTTTTCTTGCATTACAAGTCATTTAAAAACTCTCAGAAACATCGCATTACTTTTCTCGCGTTTTATTTCAAAAAATCATACAAAAGGGTATTTTGGTCATTTTCTGCAGTGGAACCCATTTTAGTCCCTGTGTTTGCCTCTGAGTCTTTTCAATTTGTCTGTACAAATCATTATCGAGTCTTTATTAAGAAAATAATTTCAAAAATTGCATTTGAGTCAATTCGAGTCAGTCTAGTCCCTAGGGGCGTTTTGGTCTTTTCCTATTAATATTTCGACAGGGAGGTATTTTAAAATACCTCATGTCAGTAATTGGTTCGTTTTAGTCCTTTTGTTGATTTTAATTTTAGTTTCACTTTACGTTTGTCAAAATTACTTTTTTTAGTTCAATTTTATTTTTAAATCACAATTTAGTCCAAAACTTTTTAATTTTCATTTTTTGTCCATTTTTTAATTACAGTTCAGTCCTTTTTTATTATTTTTTTTGCAGAAAAGGTCCCAGGGGCATTTTTGTCCAGAATTTTCGCACACTTCAGTCCCAGTCCAGATGGCATTTTCTCATTGGCCCACAAATACACATGGCAGGCTATAAATAGATGTGTCAGATCCAAATAAAAAAAAAAAGAATCAGTCACATCACAAAAACAGAAATTTCTTTCTCTCTCCAAAATCAGTTAGATCCAAAACAGAAAATCACCAAAAAATTCTCCAAGAACACCAAGAACAAATCTTCACAAAATCAACAAATCCGAACCGGATTCACTCAAAACCAACTCAAATCATCACAAAATCAACAAATCCGAACCGGAATCATTCAAAACCACCGCGAATCACCACACCAACACCAAATCCGTACCGGATTTTCGAGCAAAAGCGGCACCACCGGAGCAAATCCGCGCGCGCGCGGCGGAGAGAAGAGGAGGCTCGAATTTTTTTTCTCCGTTTCACGACGACGGTAACACTTTTTTCCCCCGTTTTCGCGCATATACACATGTGAAAAGTTTGTTACGAATCAAGATTTGTAGATCTAAGCTTGTACATTCGGATTTTTGAAATTTTGAGGCCGGATTCGGACTCTAGAGCGAAAAGGATATCTAGATCCGTAAGCTTTTTTACAAAAAGAGTGAAAAAATTCCGAAAGTTCAAACGTAGATCTACGACGAATCTCTCACCCCTTTTTAAAACTAGCACCGGATTTGAGTAGAGGAGGTGGTGACGGAACTTTTGATGTAAAAATTTTGAAAAAAAATTAAGTTTGAATTTTCCGGCGCGGTGGCGCCGCCGCCGGAAACCGGCCGGCCGCCGCGCCGGAACCATCACCACCACTCATGTCCGCCGGCGGGACTTTTAGAGAGAAGGGAGAGCTTCTCTCTCTAAGTGTGACTTAGAGAGAGAAGAAGAAGAGGTTTGTGTGATTTTTTTGTGTGAAATTCCTTTTTATACTCCCTCCGTTCCCACGCGCGCGCGTGCGTGCTCTTGTTGTGTTCCCTCGCTCTGTGAACCGTCAGATCTGGATTGTTCCAAGATCTGATGGCTGCTGTGTGTTTGATTTTGAATCCTGTGTGTGACTTTTTGTGTGGAATATGGTATATCTTCTGTTTGAACCGTTAGATCTTTGATCTAACGGTCACTGTGCTTCCTGCATTTTTACACTATCTTTTGTGCTTTTTTTTGGACCCTTGGATCTTTGATCCAGTGGCTGTGATGTGATCTTGGGAGTTAGATCTGGACCTCTGGATTCATCCAGCGGACCAGATTAAATCCTGCTGAGCCTCTTTTTAATTGCTTTTTAATTATGTTTTAAATACCTTTTTTTACACTTTCTTGGTGTTTTATGCTTCTAAAAAATTTTCTAAAAATATTTCCCTATCATTTTAATTTTTCCTCTAAGTATTAGAATTTATTTGCTTATTTTTGCATTTATTTTCTTTACTTTGTTCTTTTAATTCTTGCTCATTAAATTCCATATATGTTCTTGATGCATTTTTTCATATTGTGATATTTTTGCATGTGAAATAATGTGTGAAAATATCTCTAGGAATATGATATAATGCTTGGCTTGTGTGTACTCTTATGATCCTCACATTGTAGTTTAAATTCAAACCTTTCAAAAATGGCTATAATGAGGAAATTATAGGTCATATGCATGTATGAGTGTTATGCCTAAATTCTAGGTGTATTTTTACTACTTTGTTTCATTGCATTATTTTCTTTCTCTTGTGCTATTCAATTCTATATTGCTTGCATTTTTTTTATTATCATTTTGTACTTGTGTTACTAACTCTTATGCTTCATATCTCACTCATTCCATAAGCACCTAATCTTTGTACCCTCATTGCTCCTAGTTTAGGTTTTTCTTTTTGTATTCATTTCTATGCCAATTGGTTTGTAATAAATTTAGTTAGTTTAGTTTAGTTTACATTCTTGCAAGACCATAGCATGTATCTAGGACTCAATGTAAAGGACTATGGACACTATAAGTGATGTACACCGACACGAGCACCGACACATGCACACACCCCACATGGATGTTCTAGATGCATGATTAGAGAATGTATGCTTAGATGTATGCTTAGGTTTTACAACGCTTAGACAAAAAAATCATTTTTCAAAAATATGAATAACCTCACTTGAAAACTTTTTTTCTAAAATAGGAGTCAAAACTCCTCATTTTCCTTTTGTTTTCTTAAGAAAAATCCCAATGAATTTTAACCATACTTAGACTTTATTTTGCAAAATAACTACTTCCACCTCACATTTTCCAAATCTCATGCCCTTGAGGCCTCTCATCTCCATTCTTCAAAATTCCTTTTTTAAACTTAAAATCAACCAACAAAAACAAAAACAATTTTCGAGAACGAACTACGTTTGGTTTTGATCCCTTAAAAGGGTACGTAGGCAATGAGTTAAAACTCCTCCAAGCCAAGTAAAATAAAATCCCAATCATCTTCTCTTCCCCCATTCTTCACTCAAATAAAATTTCTTTTTTAAAATAAGTAGGCAATAAAAATAAAGCGTAGAAAGAAACCTAAGAAAACGGTTCTTATGGAATACCATAATCGTTCCGGGTGCCTAACACCTTCCCGTAGCGAAAGCGACCCCCGAACTTAGAATCTAAGGGTTTTTTTCTCAATTTTGCCCTTCCCAAGAAAAAATAGAGAATATCAAAGATTGAAAGGTTCAAGCCAAATTAATGACTTGACACCCGAAAATCGCGATAACAATACTCTATATATGTCAATTCTCCAAAATCTGATTAACTCTAAATAGGATAAGTAATTGATAATATTATTTATCAACTCAACATTTTTTAATAACAAATGAAAAAGCAATTTGTATGTTCAATATTAATTGGAAAAAAAATAAAAATAAATATTTAAGTGTTACAAATAAATATCTTGTTTTCCCTCTCACAAAAGATTAAATTTATTATTTTTTATATTTATGTTCTAAGATTATCCTGTCTATGCTCTTTCCTTCGGGTATCATCTCCTCTATATAATCCTCTTTCCTTCAAGTAGCCAATAGGAAAATTTCTTGGATTGATTAGGAGTCCATTTGTTTGGATAAGGAGGTTGGCAATTTGGGGGTAAAGAGAATTAGGGAGTTTAACTTGGCACTATTGGGTAAGTGGTGTTGGAGGTTGTTGGTGGATAAAGAGGGTATGTGGTTTAGACTATTAGCAGCTAGATATGACCTAGTAGGGGGCGGCTTCAGGCAGGTGGTCGGGAGGGGTCAGTGTGGTGGAGGGAGTTAGCTAGAATTTGTGATGGTGTTGGTTCAATTGTGGGAAGTTGGTTCTCTGATAATGCTCTTATTATTTTCGGTAATGGTGCTAGTATTTTATTTTGGTTGGATAGGTGGTGTGGTGATGTTCCTCTCCGGGATAGGTATCGCCTCTTGTATGATTTATTTGAGTATAAATTGTCCACTGTGGCACAAATGTTTGCTAGGGGTGGGGGTGAGGGAGAGGAGGCTTGGAAGTGCAGAAAGAAATTATGGGCGTGGGAGGAGGAAATGGTAGTGGAGTGTAGAAATCTATTGCTAACTGTTGACCTGCGGGTTGATTTTGTCAATGTGTCGCAATGGGTCTCTGATCCAACTGTTGGGTATTCAATCGGTAGGGCTTACCGCAGTCTTGCAGAAGGGCCGTCCCATCTTGTTTTCGTCCCCGCGGCTCTCCCATGGAGGAAGGATGTCCCATTGAAGGTCTCAATGTTTGCTTGTTGTCTTTTTCGGAATAGATTGCCATCTAAAGTGAATTTATTTTGAAGAGGGATTATTCCACATGACTCTCAGTTGTGTACTAGTGGTCATGGTCTAAAAGAATCAGAGAATCATTTATTTTTGACATGTAGTCTATTTGGCCATATTTGACAGCTTGTTAGAAATTGGCTTGGTGTCTGTTAAGCGGATCCTTCTAACATTCAGGATCATTTTCATCAGTTTCATACTTCTTGAGGTTATGCTAAATCAAGGTGTTCTTTCATGCATTTGATTTGGTTTGCTAGCGCTTCGGTGATTTAGAAGGAAATAAATGATAGACTTTTTTCGTGGTATACAAAATTCTCCTATTCAGCTTGTGGAGACTATACAGCTTCTTTCCTTTTGGTGGTATAAAGACCATTACAGTGCTCTTCTTTATAGTTATCATAATTGGTAACAAAACCCCTTCCTTTGTTTGGGTATTGGCTAATTTGTGCTTCTCTTTGATGAACTTGTGTGTATTTTTTTGTCTATCTTCTCTAGCACATCTTTTGCTAGGAAGATATTATGTTGGTAGTAAATAAATTATTAATGTTTCTTAAAGAAGGGGGTGTAACACCCTAAACTCTAAAAGCGATAAATTACGCCAATGATACAATCATATAAAGAATTTAGATGTTACTTCTTCAATAATTCACCAAGCATGCATAAATATTTTTTTTCAACATCGCAGCGGAATAATAACATCATTATATTAACATCTAAACAAAACATCTCAACAATCATCCATAATAAAATGAGTCACCAAGTAGTCATGTCATCATACTACACATAACATCATCAATACATAGTCTCAAAAATCTCCAACACTCATAATATAGGTAGACACTAAAGACCGACCCCTAATCAGAGCCTTGTCTAAGACATCGAAATGCAGTAGACAAGGTAGCTCTAAGCTATCCTCAAGTAAGTCACCAAAGAAAAGAAAAACTATTCCTGCACGCCGTCTACCCATCCATACGAATAAGGTAGGCGGCCAACCAAACAACCACTGGGGGTTAGTTCATAATTCATAATTAAACATAATCAAATGAAATAATTAACATAATTCAATTTCACATGATTAATAAATTCAACATCGTCATAAGCCAACAAGTATACAAGCACAATCAAATAATGCATACAACTAGAGCCTAGTTCAAATATTCACAATCATCAACAAAAGTCCACCAATGCACATATACACTGATTCACATAAGACTCGACTCACAAAATATTAAATGCATGCAATGTTCTAGACTCATCTAGATGCATTATATTCTTCAATTAATGAATCCACATGATTCAAGAGATAATTTTACCATTAATGAATCCACAAACATAATAAACATCACCAATTATGTTATGCAGAAGCTGTGTGATAAACATCACCAATTATATTCTTCAATTCACCTTAAAACAACTATGAATGCATGGACTTCAAGTAAGGACTCAACAATGCATACTCTCCAACATATATACATCAACATAATAATCATCACCAATTATGTTTTTCACCAACATTTGCATTATCAAATACTTACATCCATACAATCAACAAGTCATCATTAATTCATCAAATTATAATCACCAAAGGAATCATCAACATAATCATCATCAACATTGAACACCTCAAAGAAACGGTAAAGTTTCAAATTCATATTTCACCTAAAAGACGGACATTTATCCACGTTATGATATTCATCATATTAAACACCCAATCCTCATCTATTCATTCACATTCTATCATATTAACATGAATTCAAAACTTCATACAAGCCATCCGACCGTAAAGTAGTAATTTGACAAAGTTTGTCTATTTTTATAAAAACTAACATTTTCCGATCATTCTACCAAAATCAAAGTAAACAAGTTCGAACACCTCAACCGAGTATATACACAATTTACATATGAGTGCAGTAACATATACATATACATTTCATAGGCCAATTCCGATAAATTCCAAAATTTCACAAAGTTCGTATCGTTTTGTCATTTTTCTAAAGAATTCAAGTTTTTAAAGTTCATAACCACAATTCAAAACCATTTCATAAATCATAAATAGGAGTTTTCGAAAAAAATCCGTGTTCTTGAACATTTTTCAAAAATATGATACGATTTCACAAAACCAAGTTCAACCAAGTTCATTTGATGTTTCCAAAGGTTTAGAAAACTTAAATACAGTTAAGTACATCAAAATATTTAGTTTGGACGGTTCGGATCAATCCCCCAATGCCCGGAACACCCAAAACATGGGTGTCTGTTTCTGTGCAACTCGCTACAGTGAGTTCCAGCTCGCCCCAGCTCGCTACACCAAAACAGGTCACCTAGTTCTTGGTTGTTCCCTCTCGGGAACTCCCAATTTTTCACCCAAAATCCCCGTTTTTGACCTTTGACCCCAAAACTTGTACACTAGCTTATAAACATCAAAAGGCATTTAAAACAACAACAAACATCGAATCATAACATCAATTCACCTCAAATTCATCATCTAGTTCATTTTCACCAAAACCCTCAATTTTTCTCATTTTCATTCAAACTTCACAAACAACCACATCAATTCAAACCCATCAACATACAAACATAAACAAACATTCATGAAGTGATTTTAAACACATTTCAACAACAATCACTCACCAATTCATGATTCACACTCAATTAATCAAAAATCATTAAAACAACTTATCAACAACAACAATTATGAAGTTTAAGCTCTGAAGACAACAATTTCATGAAGTTTATCACACCCACAAATTCACTTGAATTAGGAGCACGAATTTCATCATTCAAAATTCACAAAAGTCACAAAAGCACTTAAACTCATAATTGAAAATAATAGATTATGAAGTGGGTGTATGTTACCAACTCCTAGCCTCTAGTCTTCAAGAATCCAAACCCTAACTTCACCTTAACTCCTAACCTTCAATACCAAGCTCTCTCTCTACCTCCTCTTTTCTCCTCTTGATTCACTTTCTCTCTACCTGTCTCTCAAAATGTTTGTGAAATGGGTGAATGAATGTAATCACCTAATTTTCTCACAAAGGTTGTGCTTATGTAGTCACCACATAAATGGGCTAGGTCTCTAAATGTCTTAGCGAGCTCAATATTCTTACCAAGTAATTCATCAAAGTTACTACACTCTTAAACCGTCAAAATAACGAATAATTTCCGTCTTTAAATAATTACCCCAACTCAATAGTAACTTAGTAAAAATAATTACTCCCACTCACAACACCAAAATAATCCTCTCACTAAAATGACTAATTCACTTTTTCTCACCAAAATACCCTTGAGTCTTTCTCGCCAAAATACCCTTGAGTCTAAAATGACCAAAATACCCTTCTTAAGCCAAAATCCACTAATCATGAATAAAATACACACAGAGACAATTAATCACACATAAACACACATAATAAATAGTTAAAATAATTCTAGCGAAAAAAAGTTGTTACAGGGGCACCATCCCCCACTCAATGATATGGACAGGACTGCTTTGCTTTTTTTTTTTTTTTTTTTTATGGAAAATGTTAACTAGTGCCATTGGGACACTAGTTAAGGTGATTAATATAGAAATCTTGCATTAGAAAATGACGAAAAGTTGAATGTTTCATTTTATAAAAGTAAAAAAGATGTTGTGTTTAATAAAAAAATTTATATTTTTAACTTTTTTTATCTAGTGTCCCATGACCCTTTTTATTAGAGATTTGCCTTCTTTCTAAGGGAGAACTTGAGGGTGGTTGACCTACAACTTTTTTTTAGGGTCATTTTACTCTCTATTTTTTTTTTTTTTTTCATTTTCCTTTTTTCTTTCTTTTTGATGGTTTTGGTTTGACCCCCTCTTATATATATATGAGGTTTGCTAGGATACACCCACTAGTTTTTATTAAGGTATGTTTTAGCAAAGGTATAACTAAAAAGTTGTTAAATACACCTTAAGGTGAATGTTGCTAAAACACATATTCTAAAAAATAATTGGGTGTATGTTAGCAACTCCTATAAGCATTTGCTAGGATACACCCACTTATTTTTTAGAAGGTGTGTTTTAGTAAGTTATAACTAAAAAGTAGGCGGCATAAGATGGATGTATCTGATTTTATCAAGACTCACCCAGATGCTTTACCTATCTCTTGACTTATTGAAAAATAATAATTTGGTGAGTAAGAACTTATATTTAACAACATTTTGTTTTAAATATTTATAAAAATAAACTGTTCCAAATAAAACAAGTTAAAATCCTCTCTATTTATTACAATAAATGACAATGTCCTTTACTATAGTTTTGGCGTAAATACATAATATAAATGGATGTATTATTAGAATATATGACATTAATTAGACATTTATACACTAAAATTATAGTAATTGATATTGCAATTTATTATAGGAAATGGAGAGGATTTCAACTAAAATAAAACATATATTTATTGACATATAGCTACTGGTTGTAAATTCGAAGTAGATAACCATTCATTATGAATATTTAATTTTAGAGATGGTACTTGGTCCTTGACTAATGCTCGTTTATTGCGTTGTGTGTATATTAGAAATAAAACTTTTAACTTAGAAATATGTGATTCAATCCTTAAAATAAAATTGTGATTCAGATTTGCACACTCATTGTTCTATAAATAAAAGTATCCTTCATTATACCTTAGAAAAAATCACATTATTTTCATTTAAAAAATGAGTTCAACACTCTTGCAAATCCATTTTTTTAACGGTAGAATTTATTAAAAATTTGATCACTGCTCAAGCGGAAATATTCGAGATTACAAAACAAAGACGTCGTATATAAGTGGAACACAGAAAAGAAACATCATACAAACACGGTACATCCATCACCTAACCAAGCAAAACCATCCTAACAAGGACATATCAAGAAGTTAGTTGAGTGGTGACTTTTATGGACCAAGAAGTAATGAATACATAAACGCAAACAACTCATTTTGATTGAAGAAGAAAATTTGGTTCGATGGAAGAATACAATGATGTTTTGTTAGATGCTAAATTAGCTGATCTTGTAGATGGTGCTGTTGATTATAGAGGACAACCTGCCATCAGATCCAAATCTGGTTATTGGCTATCCGCTTGGTTTATCATAGGTACATACACAAATTCATATCATTTTTTTTTTCCTTTCATCCAAAGATTAGGTGCAGAGGGGTCGTCTGAACAGTGCCATGATCATAACATTTTCACTGAAGTTTGACAAGTCAAAATCTACCACCACAACTAAAGGTTGTTCACCCGAAAGAAGTTCTTCTCCGGCATTCTGAAGTAGTCCATTTTTAACGAACATACTCTAATAACGGAGAGATCAAAATTATAATCAGCTCTTGGGATTAAGGTGGATAACTGAAATAAATTGTGAATGTTAATTTAGGTGTGGAGGTGGCAGAGAGGATGTCATATTTTGGGGTTAAGGGAAACTTGATATCATATCTAACAGGGCCACTCAAACAAAGCACTGCAACTGCTGCTAAGAATGTGAATGTTTGGGCTGGAACTGCTTCTCTCCTTCCTCTCTTTGGTGCATTCATTGCTGATTCTTTTCTTGGACGCTATCACACAATCATACTTGCTTCTCTTATCTATGTATTGGTTGGTTCTGTTCTTCACTTTTCTTTTACATTTTCTTTTACAACTTTATTATTCATAACAATATTAATTTTGTTGATAGTTGATTTTAATTTTACAAGTTTAATTAAAATATTTATTAAATATTGCAGAAAAAATATGTAACATAATTAGAAGTATGTTGACAAAATATCATTAGTACATGTGAAAATACTAAAATGAAATTTAAAAACAAATTCAAAAGAGTTTTATATATAATGATATATATAGAGAGAGAGAGAGCAATTTACAGTAGTTCCCCTCACAAACAATGTGCTCAAACATAAAAGTAAGAGACTTTCAATGCGCAATCACAACTGAAAGAGACTTCTTACAATCTAAATTAATCAAATAATGATTGTTAGGTTTAGACTTGATATAAAATTAGAGGTGTAATACAATAAAGTTCAGTTTTAGACTCTGAGACTTCAGAATTTCTAAATATGAAAGCTATTGATTTTGACAGAATAATGACACTTGTAAAAATTCAGAGTTTGGTATTTATTCTTCAAGTCTTCAACTCCTTATATAGAGGGAAATTTGATAGACGTTGGAGAGTGCCAATGCATAAATTTGAGCCCACGAGAAGCTTAATCCAAGACGTTGGAATGTTAACCTAATTTGGATCATGCCAATGAGTAGTCATTCAATATTTTTTTGCTTCAATTGGAATTATCCGTTTCATTCCCTTTGTCATTGAATTCATTTTTTTCTTTCTTCATGTGGTTAGAAGAGGAGAAACTATCCTATCAGAGTCTGATAGCAACCTTCCTTCAAACGATGACAAATATAGTCAGAGGATTTTGATCCACTTCAGCCTTTAGTTGATCCTACTTTCCAACATAGTCTTCAATATTGAAGGTTGTGATTCTTTCAACAAAAATTTCTTGAACTCTGTTATAGATGATAGTACTTATCTCCTCAAGTTCTGGACATCTAGGTGATGGGGAGGTGGGTTCAGGTTGTTTGTGGTTTGTTTGATGGGTGAGGAATGAGAGGTAGATGCTTCTGAAAAGGACAAGACTATTGTATGAGATTATGCACAATATCTTGTTCTATGATAGTTTCAGAAGTGGATTCAGAGGGAACAAGTGTTTGAGGGATGACTTCTAATGGTGTGATAACTAGTTCAGAGCCTGGTTGGAGAGTGGCATCTGAATCAGTATCACATATGATTTCAGAGTCTAGGATTGCTGATATAGATTCAGAGTTTGGTGTGATGATGTTTAATATTTGGGTGACAAGAGTATTAAAGAAAACATTAACATTGATAGTTGTAGAAAAGGGTTTCTTGCTGTGTTTGTGTGAGAAGTTCATAGGTTTGTTTGAGTAGAAATAGGTTGAAGGGCAACAACAGTTATGTGAATGGCTTCAATGGCCGATATATCTTGAGTAGAGGTATATGTAGACTATACAAGTTTTAAGGCCGTTGGGACGTGACTAACCTAATCGGTCACAAGATGCACTTGCTGATCACGCGGCGATCCTTACGTGTGGGGTCTATACTTCTCAGTTGACTAGGTTTATCCTTCTAATGTTTGGTTGCACATGTTGGTCACACGGTGATCCTTACGTGTGGGGTCTTACCACCTAAAAGGTAATTGAAACATAGACTTTATGTTGTCTTTCCACCATTTCCCAAGGCAATGAAGGCCAAGGTTCCTTAGGTCTACCCATCTATGAGTCTAACACTCATAGCATACTGTCTCTCTCGGTAGTTCTACAAACGGGCAGCCCTATCAGCGTCTAACATACCAAGGGTTTAAGAGAATGGTTCTACTAGGCTACAACTTATTTCCTTCAAGGAGACACTTGTTTCCTTAATTATTAACTTGTTACTTCATATGTTCACCATATTATACTCAATATTAGTAATGTCACCTCCTAAGTACTTACTAGTAGGGTCAACTCGCATTCGGTATCTTTTGCTAGTTATAACTAATTACTTCCTAAACATATAGATATTAGTATCAAGATATAAATATCAAAATATAATCATCAGGCTAGTAACATCAATATTAAGGGTGCATTTTGTTTGCACCACCTAATAGATGGGTGCAAGTTGGACCATCTTTTTTTACCTTTAGATTAAATCAGCACACAAATTTTATCATGGTCCGACTACACCAAATCACTATCTCTCTCCTAGACTTATTGGTTTTTTTTCTCTCAACAAAATTAACTCAGTTTTTTATTTTATTTTTAAATTCATGCATCCACATGATTAATTAATAAATATGTGTATTAATTTCTTTTTTGGATGGTGATAATTAATTAAGATTGAGAAAGATGGGTGGGTACACTATAAAGAATATTGGAATGGATAAAAAAAAAATGACGATGATACTAAATTGTAAAAGGGAAATAAATGAACCGGTGGTTGTATTTGTGGAAATTGAAATTGAAGGGACCAATTAAGATTTGAAGAACAATATAGGGAGCTTTTGATTGTTTTATTTTAAAAGTGTTTCGACAAATACTTTAGATGGTCCAAACTATTATCACTCCAATATTAAACTCTGTCACAACCTAAGTATCTAATATAGGGTTGCACCACTACAGAAATAAACTAAATTTTAAATAAAACTTAATAGCGAACAAAAGATAAATAAAATAAAAGCGATATTAAATTAAATAAATATCCAACAAAAATAAATAGAGGTTCATCTTAGATCTCTAACCTAACAAGAATTAATTACACATGATAACTAAAAACAAATTACTAAAGATAAAAACATACCCTAGAAAATCAAGGAGAAGATAGAAACTCCTTTGAAGCTCTAGAATTTCATTCCTTGGACTACTCTAGTTCTGAACGAGAATTTCATAATAAAGAAGGTTGATACTTATAGTGGTAAACGCGGGTTTTACCACAAAAAACAGGAAAATACGTCTGTGCCCCTCGCATTTTAGATGCTCAGGCATTTTAGATGCTCAAGGCACATGAGCAAAGCTCTAGGCGCATGGTGTGCCTTCCTGGGCCCAGTTTCTCAGATTTTTCGTTGTTTTAGGTCTTTCTCTTCAAATAACCTACCTCGGAACTTGGGAACATAATTCCTCCAGCTGTAAAGTCTCCTGAGGCCTCTTGAATCTTCATTATTGATGTTCCCAAAGTCTTCACAAATCTTCGGTTGTTCTTGATTTGCCGATTTGAATGATTTCTTCGTGAATTACTTCAAAAACCCCCTAAAATTGTTATGTTTCGGAAAAACTAAAATCACAGACTCAAATATAAAAAAAAAAAAAAAAACATTATAAAAGTCCCGAAATCACAGACAATCGTTCTAATACTCTTACTTTTTGCTGTAAAAACCTACTTAAAATGACTAAAAAACATGTTAAGAATAACGTAAGATGACCTATCATCACAACCCCAAACTTAAAATGGTGCTTGTCCTCAAGTAACGAAAGAAAAATATAAATTATTCTTTGCATTTTTTTTAGGAAAAACATACCTTTCCGGGAGTTGTGCTTAGAAACCATTCATCACATTTATAGTAGACCAACAACTAACTTACTACAGTACATTCAAGCGGGTTCGGCTTGGCAAAAGTAACCTATATTCTTAGCCATACTCTTTTCTATGATACACATATGTATCTCCTAAAGTCAGTAGGGTTGGTCACAACATTTGTCCATTCCAATCGTCACATGAATGTACCTTGTTATAAATTTGAAACAATTTCTAAACAAACTTTAAAGTTAAAGTTATTAACTGTCATCCCTCCTTCCTTGATTCAAACAAGATGGGTAAACAGTAAAATTTATTTATCTTTATTTTTGACAGAAAGATACTTTTTTTTAAGAGACCAAAATTTTTGGCTCTTGATTATTTTTTATTTTTTTTTAATAGATCCATGGTCATCTGCATTTTTTTTCTTTTCTGACAAATATGTTCTACTGTTACCCCAACCCAAACTTAAGATGTTTCTAATTGCAAAGAGCAACCCAAACTTAGTTTAAAACATAGGCAGTCATAATAATACCTATCTAACTCCAAGTGAAATCAAACTGAGTGCATTTAAAGTTCAGGACTGTGACATGATTCGTCATTAAGTAACTAGAAAGAAATTTTCGATGTGGAAAATATAACACACACTTGCATACAACACTACTCCCCTCAAGTGTGAGTCCATCATTTCATAATTCTATCCCCTCAAACGGAAGTTCTTTCATCCACGAGTATTTTGCTTGTACCACCGTTACTGATTTCTTGACAATGGAACCGACCGCCCGTAAATACTTGCGTGTACAACCATTGCAAGGAGTTGGTTGTACCCTTCGTGGAACCGAGCTTTGATACCACTGTTGGGTCATGAGGGGTGCCAGGGGGACCACCCACATCTAGGCTAGAGCAACTATACAAGCGAGAGAAACGACACACTCTTACCCAAAACTTTATGGCAATAGGTGTATGGGTCCTCTCACATAAAGGGCTTAACCTCCACTTCAATGTTGGACATATAACTCACACTTGCACCCAACAAAATAGAGGTGTAAAATTCATCCAATTATCAGTAGAAAAAAACATATTAGAGAATAAATCGATAGACAAATAGATAGTCTTAAAATCGTGTTTGGGCCTAAATCCTAACACAACCCCACAAAACCAATTTGTGAGGTGAGGATTACCCCTACTTATAAACAAATTGTAAAGTCATTTTCTATTCGATGTGAGACTCTTAACAGACAGTTCCATTGACTCGTTGTTTTAACGTTGGTCATTGGCTTAATGATTTGCAGGGACTAGGCTTGTTAACATTGTCGGCTATGCTGCCTTCCATTACAATTTATTCTCCTCAGTCACAAGTAATGTTATTCTTCTTCTCACTCTATCTAGTTGCCATTGGACAAGGTGGACATAAACCTTGTGTTCAAGCTTTCGGGGCAGATCAATTCGATGAAAAACATCCTAAGGAGCATAGAGCTAGAAGCTCATTCTTTAACTGGTGGTATTTTACTATGGTTGCAGGTGCCTCGGCAACACTTTTAATCTTGAGTTATATACAAGATAACTATAGTTGGGTTCTTGGATTTGGAATACCTTGTGTTGTAATGATCATTGCTTTGATTGTTTTCTTGCTTGGAACAATGACCTATAGGTTTAACATTAAGGATAATGACAATTGTCCTTTTCTTAGAATTGGTCGAGTATTTGTTGCGGCTGTAAGAAATTGGCGAAATACCTTATCAACGACGGATATTGAAGAGGAACATGATGGACTACGTCGCCGCCATCAAAGTTCTGAACAATTCAAGTAAGAATAACAATACTAATTTTTGTTTGTTTTTCAATATTATGTCTAGTAAGTTATTCTTAAAGCAGCAAATATGATGAAATACATTATAGGACTCATGTTGAATTCGTCTTTGTGGTTTTACAAAATGCATTCTATGAAACATATTATAGTAACGGTTACGCTATAACAATCAATTCTAGCATTGAACTTAATTCTCATTGTTGATTATTGTGGGTGCCATCTCGAAGGAATTTACAGTATATATTAGATATGAAAGTTTCTCATCGACTATATAAGTCTTATGTTTCCCTTTGATCTAGCATTTATTTCATTATCAATATAATTTGCATTTTATTTTCCTCTTATCAATAGCTTTTGCCAAGAATATAATAATATGGTATCATAGCCAGGTTACAACCAATATGGTTTACACATTTTCTCTCTTTTTTTATTATTCATTTGGGAAATGGAGAGATAGATTAGAATGTGTTGAAATGAGTTTTTCTTGTTATATTTGTTGAAGTTGTTTGTAGTTTGTTGTTAGTCCCACATTACTCAGGTTCTCGGACTGTTGAGTGTATAAATATGTTTGAGTACCCTCATCCTTGAGGTAATTGTTGGGATATGATCTAAGCCTATTTAAGAATAACAGTTATCTAATTAAAGGTTCATCCTAGACAAAGCTTTGAAAGATTGTGTCATGTTTGGATAGACAGCTTAATTAAGCACGTATAGTATAAGAGTTTATCATTTAAGTGATAATGTACAAGTGATTTCTATAACAAAAGATGAAATAAAGTCAAACTATTTTGACTTGGCTTGTATTTTCTACATTTGCAGCTTCCTCAACAAGGCATTGCAAACACCAAAGGGATCCAAAGACGAAGATAAGTGTAGCCTTGTTGAGGTCGAAGAAGCAAAGGCAGTACTAAGGTTGATTCCAATTTGGGCTTCGACTTTAGTTTATGGTATTATCTTTGCTCAAATATTTACATTCTTCACCAAGCAAGGGAGTTCTATGGAGAGAACAATATTTCCTGGTTTCAACATACCTCCCGCTTCTCTTGGAATGATAGGCGGTGTTGCAATTGTTCTCTTCAGCCCTATCTACGACCGTTTATTCGTGCCACTAGCAAGGAATATAACTGGAAAACCCTCAGGTATCACAATGCTTCAAAGAATTGGCACTGGAATTTTTCTATCTATATTCACAGTAGTGGTTGCAGCCTTTGTTGAGATGAAAAGACTAAAGATAGCACAAGAGCATGGTCTTGTTGATGATCCAAATGCAACTGTTCCAATGAGTATATGGTGGTTGGTTCCTCAATACTTTTTGTTTGGAGTATCTGAGGTTTTTACTATTGTTGGTGTTCAGGAATTTTTCTATGATCAAGTCCCAAATGAACTAAGAAGCATGGGACTTGCACTCTATTTGAGTATTATTGGTGTTGGAAGCTTTCTAAGTGGCTTTCTCATTTCATTGATAGAACATTTTACTGGCAAAGATGGTCATGAAACTTGGTTTTGTGACAATATCAATAAGGCACATCTTGATTACTTTTATTGGATACTTGCTGGATTAAGTGTCATGGGGTTTACTTTGTTCATTTACTTTGCAAAATCTTACATTTATAATCACAAAGGTATCATCTCATAAGGATAGACATTGATTAGTTTTTGTAATATGTCATATTTTATACAAGTAGGATAGATATCCGTACCAAGCACATGTTAGAATTTCGTGATACTTAAAAATTAAGTAAAGATGTGGTATCATTGTCATTTGTCTAGTTCCTCTCTATTTCATGGGTTGATCCACACCAGTGATGGCTCCCTCATAAGGTCTAACAATGGTATCATAGCTCGGTTCGACTTTGAGGGGAAGCATGATTGATTCATGATGGTCGATCTCGAATGCGGAGAGTCTCATACTTGAGTGAAAAATAATAATGTGTCAAGTGTGAGTTAAAGTTCTGTATTGGATGCAGGAGTAGATGTTGAGCAAACATATAAGTGATATGACCCATGTACTTAATTCCTTAAGGTTTAGGGTAAATATGTGGTGTCAAACCCACTTGTATGGATTCTCTTTGTCTAATGTGATGATCAAACTCAATGTAAAATCTCTCAAAAGTCAAAAATTAATTGTTTATTTAGTTTTTGGATGTCATTTGTTTACCTTTTTATCTTAAAATTTAATTTTTAAATGTCATTATCTTTTACGTGAATTTTTTCATTCAACTTTTTTGTTGTACAAATCATTCAACCTTTATTATTTCAAATTTATTCACTTTTGAACTTTATGGCAAATGACAATGCAAAATTGCAGATGTGTTATGTTGAACTAACAAAATACATGTTTATTAGACAATTAAATCTAAGTGACTTTTTTAAATTGAATCAAATTGTTTGGAAAAATAATTATCCAAAAATCTCCAACTCCTCCGACAAACCCATAAAATTACTGACAACTCATTATTTTATAATCTCTCACGAACATAACGTACAATAATTATATTTTCCTTATCTTCACTCATGTTCACATTCTTTTTTTTCAATATGATTATTTATCCAACCCAATTTAGCATCTATATACCTAATTCATTAAAGATTTGGATGAAGAAGTGATTTCAATCTCACTTTTATGGTTGCTCTTAATTCATTACGATTGTTTTTAAGAGTTTGTAAAACAGTGAAGAGTCAGTTGGTTTTGGTGGTATAGCCCGTTGCAGAATTCCCCTTGTTCAGAGTTTGAAATAGATTTGAATGAAACAAAATGAAATCGAACAGAGAGATGGCCAAAAGCAATTTATATGTACAATTTTAAATTGAAAAAGATAAAGATAAATATTTAAGTATTATAAATAAATAAAGTAAAGAACCTCTATAGTAATTTTGCCTAAATAATAATATTGTTATTGAAAAGAAAGAAAAAATTAATCGTGCATGTTACTCACAGGAAGAGTAAATAAGTATCAAAGTCTAATCATCCCTAATTTTAAATAATTAATTAATAATATTTTTATTGTAAAAAGAAAAACTGTTAATCGATCGTCCTTGTTACTCACATGAAGAATAAATAAGTACCAAAGTCAACCATCCCTAATTTTAAGTAATTAAATATTCCCCCATTCCTAAATTCATTTTATATTCTACCACATCACATAAATGTTTAAGGGACTTGCTAACAAATGTTTAAAAAGCATTGTTTACGGTATATGCAAAAAGAAATTTTGTCTTAACTTAAAAATATAAGTCAAACACATGTAAAATTATAAAAATTTGATATTTTAAAAATATTTATTGAGACAAATCGAACAACATGTTATATGTTAAAATTTGTATTTATATATTCCCTTAAGACACAAGTTACTAAATCAAATATAGTAATTTTTTGTTGGAATATGTGCATTAAATTTAATTTTTGAATTTATAATAAATAAAATGCACAAAACTTGAGGGAATATTTCTACATTTAGGTTTCTTATCTATGCCCTAAGGGCTCAAGTTAGGATGACCTTATAAAATATTATTAGAAAATATTCCAATCTTCAATATTATTAGAGAAAAATAGCTACGAACTATTGATTGATCCAAATGATAAGAAACCTCGATACATTCCTTAAAAAAAAAAAACTTGGATACATCAAATGAGTTGTTAGAAGTGCAACCTCTCTCTTTGACTCTTACATATGTAAAAAATTGGTCAAATGCATCTAAAGGTCCTTTAAGTTTTTTCGTTTTTTTCAAAGTGGTCCTTTAAGTTTCAAAAGTCCCAAACAAGTCCTTTTAGTTTTTGAATCGTTTCAAACAAGTCATATTCTAGATAGCATAGTTGGTAATTGTTTCCTTGAACTCATCTTTGGTACCAAATTTGGCTCCTAACACCCACTTAAAATTAGTCATCTTTTTAGGCATGACAAATGGTGGATAATGCTCTTTGTTGCTTTCATTTGAATCATCACCATCATCCTCTAAAAGGACTTGTTTGAAACGATTCAAAAACTAAAAGGACTTGTTTGTGACTTTTGAAACTAAAAGGACTTGTTTGAGACTTTTGATACTTAAAGGACCACTTTGGGAAAAACGAAAAACTTATAGGACCCTTAGATGCATTTGACAAAAAAATTTGGTCAAATGATGAGAATCTACCTACATGGTAATCAATTAGATGAAGTACTAGACCGCTTAGATTTATACTAAATTTATAAGTTTCTTCTACAATTTCTATCAATGAAGTACTAGACCGTTTGAATGGTTAAGAGTGACGACTCTTGGATTTTGATTTTTATCGTTATGTAGAGATATGCTTTGATTATTTGATTTTTGTATTCTTTCAATCTTTTTTTTTTAACAAGCAAAAATATGAAATATATTAACGACAGAGAGTCCTTAGTAGCATAAGGTGTGTCTAGAAGAATCTCAAACTTTTACAACCAAACAATAGTAACCAAAGGAAACAAAAATAAGTTAGTTGATGCCCATAAAAATAAAATGGTTCAACCACCACATATAAAAGTTTGAATCAAGATTGACATTATAAGTTTTCAGCCAAAAAAAATCAACTTGACTTTTTCCAGCACAGCTGATGAATTGTATTTTCCTAATGTACTTATGCTACCTCGCTCACTTGTTATTATAAATACATTCGAGTAAAAAAAGTACATTGGAATAATTTCATATATTAAAAAATATAGACAATATATTAAATTTATTATTTTTTCAAGATTTATGTTCTAAGATTATCCTTCAATTAGTATTTTAGTTAAACAATGCATACCAAAACTTATGTAATAAATAAATTATGAGTGTTTCTTAAATAAGGGGCACCATCCCCACTCCTCAATGATGTGGAGAGGACCACTTTGCTTTCTTTTATCATAGATTTGCCTTCTTTCTAAGGGGGGATTTAAGGGTGGTTGATCTGTGTATATTTTTTAGGGCTATTTTTATTTGGTTTTCTTGTTTTTTCATATTTTTCCTTTTTATTGCTTTTTGATGGTTTTGGTTTGGCCTCCCTCTTATATATATTTTCTCTTTTTTTAATATTATATTATGAGCGGGCGGCATAAGATGGAGCTATCTGACTTTATTGAGACTCTTGATGTCTTACCTATCTATTGACTTATAAAAAAAAAATAGTAATTTGAAGAATAAGAACTTATATTTAACAACAATTTGTTTTAAATATTTATAAAAAGTAAATTGTTCTAAATAAAACATATACTCCCATCGGTCACTATTATAAGCAAAAGTTGACTTTTTCGATTCATTCAATGAATGATATATGTGGTTTATATATAGATTACATACATCATTTATTGAATAAATCTAAAAAGTGAATTTTTGCTTATAATAGTGGCCGAAGGAAGTATTTACTGACATACAACTACATGCTGTAAATTCGAAGTAGATGTCCACTCATTATGAATATTTAATTTTAGAGATGGTGCTTGAGCATTGACTTTAAATTTTAATGCATGCTCGTTTCTTGCGTTGTGTCTATTATATAAATAAAATTTATAACTTAGAAACATGTGATTCAATCCCTCAAAAACAATGTGATTCAAATTTATACACTCATTGTTCTATAAAAGTATTCTTCATTGTACCTTAAAAGAGGGGTCACATTATTTTCAAGTAAAGAAAGGGTTCAACACTCTTGCACAACCACCCTTATAATAAGGACAGATCAATAAGCAAGTTGAATTGTGTGACTTTTGTGGCTCAAGAAGTAATGAATACATAAACGCAAAAAAACTCATTTTCATTGAAGAAGAAAATTTGGTTCAATGGAGGAATACAATGACGTTTTGTTAGAAGCTCAATTAACTGATCTTGTAGATGGTGCTGTTGATTATAGAGGGCAACCTGCAATCAGATCCAAATCTGGTTATTGGCGATCCGCTTGGTTTATCATAGGTACTACTTGAGCCATTTATCTTGAATCCTTTGCTAGTCTCCGTTTGCTTATGATTTAACTTATTATCTTTTTGTATCTTCTTGAACCACCAATTGAAATTGATTTTCTCAGTTCTGAGACATTTTAGTCTAAGAATTACTCAGAAAATTCATAGTTTGTCGGCCCATTGTAAAAACAAGCTGCAAAACTTGCATATCATGAAGCTTGTTCTTCCAAATGAAGCTATTCTCTTGCATTAACGTAGTTCAATTTTAACGGATTACTTTAACAACATAGAACTTTGTTGCACTGACACTTCTGATCGAAAGCGTGTCCCAGTATCCAACACGTGTTATGTCTGACAACGACACAACACCGACACTTGTGATTACATTAAATTATGTCATTTTTTTTTCAAAATTTTATTGGTGTTGATGTGCCCGTGTCAATGTCGTGTCATGTGTCCATGCTTCATAGACAGATGGATCAAACTCATAATTAGTTCTTGTCGTTTCGATTAACATTTTTTTATTTATTTATTGTGTTTCTAAATGCAATGAGAATTGAAATGAATTATGAATGTTATGTTTAGGTGTGGAAGTGGCAGAGAGGGTATCATATTATGGAATTCAAGGGAATTTGATATCATATCTAACAGGACCACTCAAACAAAGCACTGCAAAAGCTGCTGAAAATGTGAATGTTTGGGTTGGAACTGCTTCTCTACTTCCTCTCTTTGGTGCTTTCATTGCTGATTCTTTTCTTGGACGCTACCGCACAATCATACTTGCTTCTCTCATCTATATTATGGTTAGTTCAATTCTTCACTTTTTTAGGTTTTTTACCACATAATATTTTAAACGTTTTACCACATGTTAGTATTGGCAAAAGTTATGGTGCATAAACCATTTCCTTATGCACCGTGCATAAACACATCACAACCATCAGATTTCTTTCATTTTGAACAAAAATGGTTTTGGCTCACTTTAGGGGTGTAGGAAGCAATTATGTTGGGATTTATGCACGGTGCATAAGGATTTCCTTATGCACCATAACCACTCCCGTTAGTATTGTAGAATTATCTCCTTAACAAAAGTATTGTAGCATTATCACTCTATAACTATAAAAGTTACTCAGACCGAAAGATTTAAGTTACGCAAGGGTATTTTTGTCTTTTCAGTTGGGAGTGAGAAATATTTGTTGCAAGAAGAGCAATTTTCTTAGGAATATGTAACATGCATAGAGAAGAGTGTTTTTTTTTTCATCTGATAAGATGAACAATTCCAGATATTTGTACTTTAATGGCATCCCCTCCATCCATGGAACATCCCAAAGTATCTAACGTAATTTCTTCTCCATTTCCAATCTCTCTTCTTAGACTTTTCGAAGACCAATTCGACGTAACTCCCCACACCACTATCTCTAAAGTATCTACATCTTTCCTTCATGCTGCACAAAATCTCCCATATTAATGCGGATATTTACTCACCAAAACTCTAAACCTCAAACTGTTTTTTCCGGTAAGAATTCGCCATTCCCATTTTCCCATAAGTGATACAATAAATGTATTAGAATGAAGCCACCCTCATCGTTTTCTCGACACACTTTTTCTCAATGTATCAAATTATTTTTAAATTTTAAAAAAGCACTATATTAGAATGAACCCACCCTCATCTTTTTCTCGACACACTTTGTCTCAATGTATCAAATTATTTTTAAATTTAAAAAAAGCAATTAAAGTTTATAAACTATTATCATCAGTGTTATCTATCCGATGTGGAACTTAGGTTTTTCCCAATACAATCCCTCACACCCAACACTCTCTTTGGGCTTGGTGCGTGGATAGGTAGATGACTCTTGAATTCGACAAACTCTGATATCATGTTAGAAATCGTGGTTAAGCCTAACAAAATCGGTTTCCACATTCCTTCTCTCGCAGGATCTCCCCCAATTGGTAGAACCAAATATTTAAGGCTTAATAGCAGTTTTGCCCTCCTAAATATCAGAAAGTTGCGATTTTGCCCCCTGACAAAATAAAATACAATCGAGCCCTCTACGTGTGTAATTATGTTAATTTTATTTATTATAAAAAATAATTTAATTATTAAAAAAATAATTTTTTTTTATTTTTCTAATTAAAAAAAAAATTACACAACGTCCACTTCAGCATTGATTTGGTCAAAATTGACCTGAGGGACCAAAACTGCAAAAGGGATGGTTCTTAGGGGGCTGGATTGTATTTTATTTTGTTAGGAAGCCAAAATCGTAACTTGCTGATACATTAGGCCAAAACTGCTATTAAGCCAATATTTAAATGACAAACTACCAACTTTGAAATTTATCACACATGTTGCCTCTACTTTCGATGTATGATGTATATTTACACCCATTAGAACGTTTTTACGAAAGTTTCCCATCAATCTAGACACTAATTCAAACACTTGCAAAATTGCCTTATAATCACCTGTTTTTCCAACTTTTCTTCACCACAATCTTTGTGTCGTTGCAATGTTGTAAGTGTGGTATAGTCACTTCATCTATACCAAACTGGATAACGGCTATCCTTGTCTGATTCCCCTTCTCGCCGGAAACTCTTTTGCAAGTCTTCCATTCATCAAAACAGACATGGAAGTAGTGGGAAGACATTCAGATATCCAAAACCAGTCACAAGTTATCATTGACTCATTGTTTTAATGAATTGCAGGGACTAGGCTTGTTAACGTTGTCGGCTATGCTGCCTTCCATCACATTTTGTTCTCCTCAGTCACAAGTTATCTTATTCTTCATCTCACTCTATCTAATTGCCATTGGACAAGGTGGACATAAACCTTGTGTTCAAGCTTTCGGGGCGGATCAATTTGACGAAAAACATCCTAAGGAACATAGAGCTAGAAGCTCATTCTTTAATTGGTGGTATTTTACAATGGTTGCAGGTGCCTCGGCAACACTTTTAATCTTGAGTTATATACAAGATAACTATAGTTGGGTTGTTGGATTTGGAATACCTTGTGTTGTTATGATCATTGCTTTGATTGTTTTCTTGATTGGAACTATCACATATAGGTTTAACATCAATGATAATAACAAGAGTCCCTTTCTTAGAATTGGTCGTGTATTCGTCGTGGCTGCAAGAAATTGGAAAAATACCTTATCAACAACGGATATTGAAGAGGAACATGATGGACTACTTCGCCGCCATCAAAGTTCTGAACAAGTCAAGTAAGAATAACAATGCTAATTTCTGTTTGTTTTTCAATTCTATATCTAGCAAGTGATTCTTAAAGCAGCAAATATGATGAAATACTTAATTATAGGACTCATGTTGAATTCGTCTTTGGAGTTTTATGAAATGCATTCTATGAAACATATTATAGTAACGGTTACACTGTAGTAATCAATTCGAGCATTGAACTTAATTCTCATTGTTGATTATTGTGGTTGCCATCTCGAAGCATCTCGAAGCAATTTACGGTATATATAAGATATAAAAGTTAGTTATACTGACAAGTTAGTTACACCAGTTTTTCATTATCAATATAATTTGCATTTTACTTTCGTCTTATCAGTAACTTTTCTCAAGAATATAATAATATGGTATCATACAGCCCGGTTACAACCAAGTGATTATATATAAGCGATTCCTATCAAAAAAGATAAAATAATGTCAAAATATTTTCATATATATGCTAAAACTGGTTTCATAAGTTATCTGGACGTCCTTATGGAAATATACTGAAAACAACTTATGGATTTGTCATAAACTATTTTGACTTGGCCTATATTTTCTACATTTGTAGCTTCCTCAATAAGGCATTGCTAACACCAAAGGGATCCAAAGATGCTGATCATTGTAGCCTTGGTGAGGTGGAAGAAGCAAAGGCAGTACTAAGTTTGATTCCAATTTGGGCTACATCTTTAGTTTATGGTATTATCTTTGCTCAAATATTTACATTCTTCACCAAACAAGGGAGTTCTTTGGAGAGAACAATATTTCCTGGTTTCAACATACCTCCCGCTTCTCTTGGATCAATAGGTGGTGTTGCTATTGTTCTCTTCACTCCTATCTACGACCGTTTATTCGTGCCACTAGCAAGAGTTATAACTGGAAAGTCCTCAGGTATTACAATGCTTCAAAGAATTGGCACTGGAATTTTTCTATCTATATTCACAGTAGTACTTGCAGCCTTTGTTGAGATGAAAAGACTAAAGATAGCACAAGAGCATGGTCTTGTTGATGATCCAAACGCAATTGTTCCAATGAGTATATGGTGGTTGGTTCCTCAATACTTTTTGTTTGGAGTTTCAGAGGTTTTTACTATGGTTGGTCTTCAGGAATTTTTCTATGATCAAGTCCCAAATGAACTAAGAAGCATGGGACTTGCACTCTATTTGAGTATTATTGGTGTTGGAAGCTTTCTAAGTGGCTTTCTAATTTCTTTGATAGAACATTTTAGTGGCAAAGATGGACATGATAGTTGGTTTTGTGACAATATCAATAAGACACATCTTGATTACTTTTATTGGCTACTTTCTGGATTAAGTGTCATTGGGTTTACTTTGTTCATTTACTTTGCAAAATCTTACATTTATAATCATAAAGGTGTCATCACACAAGGATAGGCACCGATTATTTTTTGTTTTATGTCATATATGTATTGAAGGGAGCTTTGGTAATGCATGATAAGAGATTAAGGTCTAATTAATTTTTGTGAGTATAGCCTAATACACCTTGCTTCAAAAACGTGGAACTATGATGTCATATGTAACGAGTTCGGGTATGCTCCATTTAGGCAAAGCTTCATTTACTCCATTTAGGGTTTAGATGCAAGATATGTGGCAAAAAAATATTCAACGGTTGAGATTTTAAATTAAAAAACAAATATTTGTTTAATAGAAATACATAATAATAATAACAAACAAATCATGTCCCCTTCTTCTCTCATGTCGCAACAATCTTTTATTGTTTTTTAATTTAAAATCTCAACCGTTAGATATTTTTTTGCCACATGTCTTGCATCCAAACCCTAAATGAAATAAATGGAGCTACCTGAACTCATACCTAACACCCCAAATTTCTATTTAATTAATTTGGTGAGGTTAAACAAGTGGAGTCGTGTTTATTATGAATATAACGATGCATGTTTCTTTGCATTGAGGATTTAATTGATACATCCCATCTTTGCCGGCAAGGGTTATGGGATGACAATTGGCGGTTGAAAGTTCCTCCAAAAATTAAGAATTTACTTTGGCGTGTGTGTAGAGGATGACCCTAGGATAACGGAGTGCATTGTCCCACAAATTGTGTCACTTGTGAAGACTCTTCCGAAGATCTTATTCATGTATTTTTCGATTGCTCTTTTGCTATGCAGGTTTAGCATAGAAGTGGAATGGGGGATGTGATACATAACGTGCGCCCTCGTACAACTACAGTAGTCGAGACAATATTAACAATGTTTTGCTGCTCTTTTATAGATCCTACAGAAGCATATAAATCTCAAGTTATGTCAAGATGTCACATAAACAGTTACACATGTTATTGATCGAGCTTTTCTTTTGATCGAGCTTACTACAGATGCCTTCAACCAACACTGTGTCAATGTCACGAAATTTGGTCAAGTACTCTCTGCATGTAGAGGTTTCTTTACAACAAATTTTACTGATTATAAGGTCGAGTTCAATTGACGACAAGAAAATGAGTTAGCTCACAACCTAACGGGGGTTGCCACATTATCAGCTAGTCTCATTATTTATATCAATGTACATTGTTATATTGAACAGATTATTATTAATGAAATGTAATAAGCATCTCTCGTTAAAAAAAATGTTAGAAGTGGTTATGATTAAATTCAAAAGTTTTTATAATTTGACTGTTATGATAGATTGACCAAGCAAAAATCTTAACAAATATTACTTTATTTAATTTCTTATTTCTGATAGAATTTCATTAATTTCTATTAGTGTGGGAGGTAACAGTTGGGTTAGGCCAGACATTGGTATGATAAGTTAGATCAAATTTAAAAACATTAAAACATGAATTTGAAGGCAAGAAAAACACAAGAAGGGGGTTTGATTGTGTTGGTTTTTTTTTTAAACTTTTTTTAAGTGTTTGTAAAAACTATTCAAAGTCTGAAACAAAGCAGAGTTTGTTCAGAATCTGAAACAAAGTTTGAATGCAACGGTATGAAATCAAACACACAAACACACATAGCGAGAGAGAAAGAAGGAGAGAGAGAGAGAGAGATGGATATATATATATATATATATAGGGGTTTGCTACAATAGACCCACTTCATTTTATGAATGTCTATTTTAGCAAGCAATACCTTTTCACTTGGACACAAAGACCCCTATTTTTATTTTTTGGGCAAATTAAATCTAAAAGCACGCATGTAATTTCCGTTTAAAAGGTTAGATTTTCTTTTACGAGAAACTCTTTATGTCCCTTTGATTCTCTTTCTTTCTTCCTTCTCCATTCCCTTCTTTTTTTCTTGAGTTTGCGACTCATCATGCTCCATGGATTTACGTCGTGTTTCATCCAAATGCACGAACTCCTGAGACCAAAAACTCTTGCACTACATCCAAATGTTCATCCCTTCCTATGGCAGCTCTAGTAAGCTAATCAGAAATATGAAAACTAAGCATCATAGAAGAATGGGAAACAAATTGGAGCTGGTGACGTGGCTGGAATTATCTTTGGTGTTGCTTTTGTTGTTCTTTTAGTTGTTGGAGTCTATTATGTTAAGGTCATTCGTCAAGTTAACATGAATAGAACCATTAATAATGCTCAATCTCATGCTTAATATGTATTGAAGTAATATCTCACTTTCTTATTTCTTATATTGTAAATCATATGCAACAAATCTTGTATTGAAGAAAAGGTATTCTCCTTTCTACTGTGCCTCCATTTATCTATGTCACAATCAATTGAATCCAAATCCAATAAAACTAAAACTCACTTCCACTCAAGTTTTTGAGCTATTAGCGAGGTGGTGGAGGAGCAAGTTTTGAGCTATTAGAACTGAAACATCCCATGGTGGTGTTGGCGTTGGAAATGGAACTCAGGGAAAGTGGTGAGAGAAGGGAAGAGAGAAGGAAGAAAGAAAGAGAACGGGAGGTACATGAAGAGTGTATGTGAAAAAATAAATAAAAAATCCAACATTTAAACAAAAATTACATTTGTGTCCTTTAGATTTAATTTACCCAAAAAACAAAAATAAGGGTTTTTGTGTCCAAGTGTAAAGGTGTAGCTTGCTAAAATAGACCTTCATAAACTGAAGTGCGTCTATTGTAGCCATAGTTTTAAAACTCGGCTCGGTCATCGACTCGGCGGGGATACTGGGTCAATGGGTCAATGGTCGAACCACTGAATCATTGGTCGAACCGCATGACTGAATCGGAACCACTCGGATGACTCGGTTAGATAACTCGGTCCTTAGAATAAATTTATATAGTTATTTAACCGGATTGAATCGGTGAGTCGGTCACTTTAGAAACTAAAATAATTAATGAGTGTTGTAATTTAAAAAAGGTTTACATTTAAGGACAAAAATAAAATCAAATGGGTGTTTAAATATATGGACGAAGAGAGTAATACATATTCAAATAAATATAGTAAAATAAAAAAATTCTTTCAAAAAAAATGTTTATTAAAATATTTGAGATGTCGGACAATAATATTTAAATGATAAGAGTGTGCTTGGTTACTTAAAAAAAATAGAGTGTACTTCGTTGCCTTAAAAATAAACTGTTCAGTTATTATATATAAATAATAAGAAGTAATTTTAAAACAAAAGAGGTTCATGTTGCAGTGGATAAGTGATTGCCTTGCAAGCTGGGGGATGCAGGTTCAACACCCAGCGTTGCCATTTTTTAACTTAATTAATTCAATTAATTTATGCTTTAATTCAAACCAGTCCGGTTTCTCAAACTCGCCGGTTCACCGGTTTTTGCGAGTAATCTGGTCACCTTGCACTTCAAAGGGATTTCATTATAATTGCACAAATTACATGTTACTCAAGTACACAAGTAAGAGACTTAATTTGCTCAATCACACAATAAAATGACTTTTAATGCTTAATCACAACTAAAAGAGACTTCTACAATCTAATTTAATCAGATAAAAGATGGTTTGGTTTTAAATTTTAGGGTTAATGGGCCTTTACCCCCTGTAATATAGAGCACTTTTGGTTTTGCACAGTCAGCTGGCCTAGGGGGATATTCTAAAACAAAAAACAAATTTATAAGGACTAAATCCAAAAAAAAAAAAATTACAGGGGGCAAAACCAAAAGTGTTCTATATTACAAAGGGTAAAGGCCTATTAACCCTAAATTTTATATACAATCAGAGGTGTAATGCAATGAAGTTAAAATGGAGTCTAAGACTTAAGAATTTCTAAAAGATGAAAGTTTAATGAAAGAATGAGGGAAATGCAGAAAAATGAAGAAAATATGGAAGAGAAAAAGAACACAAAGAAATTATAGTGGTCCCCTTATTAGATAACATTTGTAAATATTTACAATATTAAGACATCTCAAGATTAATGTTTTTTTTTTTTATTTGCAGATGATATGTCAAACACCATCTAAAACTCACACACAATTATGATATCTCATATTCAAACCTGATTGAAGGTATCTAGTTTAGCAATATCGATAATTCGATATTGTTAGGGCAAGATCAAAGTTTTTTTAATAAAAATGCTTAAAGCATGAATAGTAACAATAATAAAACCTCGTATGATCTTACCACCAACAATTAATATTGAGTTTGTAAAACTTATGTTTGACTCATAATTTATCGAGCATAATCTCCAACTTGAATTTATTTATTTTTCAACTACACAAATAAGTTTGATCAAGTATTTAATAAAATAAAGTTTAAATAATTCACGAATATCTCAACTGATATTATACTCCTACCTATAATGACCAATATGAGATTTGTTTATTGAGGACAAGTAGAAGAAAATATAAATGACAGTTGGATGCTTATAATATCCAGAAGGAAATCACTTTATGTAAGCAAAGATTGAGGAAAGCATTTCTGTAGTTCAAAATTCGTCCCTGGCACGTAACCTTTCTCATAAAAAAAATGCTTGACATTTTGTTTTGCCGTTTTTCTTGCATGCAATTAATTTTTGACAAAGAGAGAGGGAAATAAAATGACAAAAAAAAATATTGTACCATTTTATAATTTGAGTTGAGTCTAACTCAACCTTACAAAAAGATGACTGATCCACTTATAAACATATGTTTATGTTATATTTATTTCACTGTGCGATTCTTAACAAACTAAAATTTAAATTTAAATTGACAGATATGTTCATATTTAGTGTCTGACACTATCTCAATAGAAATACTCTTTTTTTTTTTAAGTAATCTAGTAGCTAGAATTCACTTTTATCAAGGTGAATAAGTAGGGTGTCTGAAGTTCGAACCTCAGTCCCTGCATATAATAGTGCATGTCCCTACCAATTGAGCTATGCTCAAAGGGGCAATGGAAATACTTTCTATAGATGGAATCTATGAAAAAAATATCAATTGAGAATATCAGTAGAATGAGACAGCGAAGAAGAATAAACCAGCAGCTTTGGTTAGCTTGATCAAACAAGAAAAGGAAGAATAAAAACAAAGCTGTGTGAGGGGTCCATTTCTATGTGCGAGAAGACAAAAAATAAAACCTTTTTATTGTTTTTATTAAAAGAGACAGGTACACAATACAACTTTGCTACAATACTATAATGTCTTTCTTTTGTTGCCGGCTACTGGCTATGTTGTTAACGTTACATTTTTGCATTGTGTTGTAATAATATTGGTAAGATTGTGATTCCATAACAGGCTGTTCCAGAAAATATATGAATGTAGGGTACATGTCTATAGAATATACTTCTTTTGACATTGTAGTTTACGACGTGGTCCACCACCAACGGTTGTTATCTTTGTAATTGTTTGTGTTTTTCCTTTTTTGCGGACTTTGGTAATATGATAAATTAGTGATTGATATGCACATAATGACTTGATTAACTAGGTGAAAATGTTTAATCGTCTTTAAATGTAAATTGTGTTAAATGAATGAATGTTGTTTATTGATGTGATAAATGCTTGATGATGATTATGGCGTTGATGATTTTGGTAAAGATGATTTATTGATGATGATAATTCATGATGGTGTGTGTATATGTATAGGTATATAATGGTGATGAATACATGTACATAAAATGGTGAAATTGGTGATGGTGATGTCTTGTATGAACATATGCGTTTGGTGAGCCATATATTCATGCATCATAGGTTGTCGGATATTTAGTGTCCAGAGTGGTGAAATAAGATGTTTTAGCATCCGAAGTGGTGAATAGGATATTTAGTATCTGAAATGGTGGGATCAATCGGTAAAATAACTCCGACATCTAAAAATGATACCGCATGCATGTAGAGTTGTGTCTAGAGAATTGCATGCATAAGAATCTATGGGAAATGTCTCATACTTGATTTTGGTGAATAATGTGATGTATGTGGGTTATGTGCATTATGTGAATTATATGCATTATGTGGATTATGTGCTTTATGTGAATATAGATGGAGATAAGTCTATGGTTATACTTTTAAATGATGATGCTAGTGTAATTTGATGATTTATGATGAATGGAGAATGATGTAAGAAGCTCTTGGTGCTTATTTGAGTATGATCACTCTTGTATGACTAGTGTTGTTAATTTATGAATAAATGTTAGGTTTATAGGCTATAGTTGGCTGCATTTTGTTAAAACAAGTGTTCTAGCAAGATGTCGGACAAAATATCTTGATATGTTGGTACGACATCATAGTGTAACTTGTTCTGCTTTCTTGGATGTTTTATTTTTACATGAGATCTCTGAAGATTCTATGAAGATATGATTCACATGGAGTGTTGACCAAGAAGCACGTGGTTTCTAGAAGCAGTGATAGGCGGTTTATCTTTGTCGTGTTTCTTAAGTGTGATGTTGTAACATTTAAGGAAACATTTTATTTGCTTCAGAATATTGTGCTGAAGACGTGTGGATCAGCTGTATATTTAGCTCATTTTATGCATCTAGTCATTCTGCATTCAGGCTATATAAAGGAAGATTGTAAACCTAATGTACTTACTGAAGCATCATTTCAGAAGTGTCTATTAGGGTTTTATGCTATCCTTGTTTTTTTGTGAGCCACTCTTGTATCACCTTGATGCTAGAGTTGGACTGTTAGTTGAGTTGTAAGCTTTGAATCACTCGTAAGCTTTTAAGAAAGAGTGAATTTTTTTTTCACGAAGTGTGGTTCCATTTCATTTGTAATTGTTGATTATCACTAGTAGTGATTGAGCGGAAGTGAGAGGGGTCTCATATCTAGGTGTGTCTTAGATAGAAATTACATGGGTAGTGATTAGGTGCGAAGCTAGTAGAACGGAGGTTTTTACGCATGCTTCAAACTAACACTATTATAGTGAATTTTCTTCCTGGCTTGGTAGCCCCCAGACGTAGAAGACGTTGCACCGAACTGGGTTAACAAATAACTTGTGCCTTTTACTTTTTGCCTTTATCTTTAAGTTGTTATTTGTTATTTTGTGTTGTCACGATGTCTTGACATCTTACTTGACATTCTGCGTGTCTTGACATTGTGCCCAACATCTTTTACTGTGTGCTAGAATTGCAATTGGTATCAAAACCGGCACCCTGTTCTGTTTTTGGGTGAGCTCCAGGGAAGATATTTTTGATACTATGGAAAAGGAATGACAAGTTAATGGACCACCTGTTTTGGATGGGTCCAACTATGATTACTGGAAAGTGTGCATGGTAGCTTTTCTCAAGTCTATTGATAGTAAGACTTCGAAAGTTGTTCTCAAAGGTTGGGATCACCCTTTGGTAAAGGATAAGGATAGGAAGGACACAACTGAGTTGAAACCTGAAGAGGAGTGGTCTAAGGAAGAAGATGAGCTTACACTTGGAAACTCCAAAGTCTTGAATGCCTTATTCAATGGGGTTGATAAAAACATGTTCAGATTGATAAATAGTTGTATCGTGGCCAAGGATGCATGGGATATTTTGAGAGTTACCCATGAAGGCACATCCAAAGAGAGGATGTCAAAGTTGCAGTTACTCACTACGAAATTTGAAAATCTTAGGATGAAAGATGATGAATCTATCTAAGACTTTCACATGAACACCCTTGACATTGCAAATGCTTCTAGTGCTCTAGGAGAAAGGACGAGTGAAGAAAAGCTGGTCAGAAAAATTCTTAGGTCTCTACCCAAGAAATTTGACATGAAAGTAATTGTTATTGAAGAATCCCAACACATTAAGAACAAGAAAGTTGAAGAACTTATTGGGTCACTTGAAACCTTTGAAATGGCTATCAGTGATAGATCTGAAAAGAAACACAAGAGCATTGCCTTTGTGTCCAACACCAGTGATGAACAAGCTCAATGTAACCTGGAGACTGATGAAGGTATTTCTAATTCTATGGTGCTTGTTAGGGGACAATTTAACAATGTCCTGAAAATAATGGATAGAGGACGTAGACCAAATGTCAAGAAAATTTCGTTCGACATCAGCTAAAACAGTGATTATCAGAGAAAGGCTAAAACAGTGCCATGGCTATGAAGGATTTGGACACATTCAATCATAGTGTCCTACGTATCTCAAGAAACAACAAAAATGCTATTTTGTTTCTTGGTATGATGATGATGTGTCTTACTTGAGCGTTGAACAAATTTTCCTCTATTTCAGATCTACACCAAAAGAAATTAAACAATCAATGAAAAACTCGTTCAAACATTTCATCGAACATTTGGAGTGTAAATTATACATAAACCCTAAAACTAAAAACTATAACATAAATGTGCAAAATTTAAGCAACAAAAATTTATTATAACAAGGATTCATAATACCTTAGATGTAAATAGTGATTCATTTTTTACCAAAAAAAAAAAATCAAAAATTTAAATTACCACTAAAACTAAAATTATAAAAAAAAAAAAAAAAAAACAACTATACCAACTAAAATGTATGTTAATAGCAGTATGATTACTTACTTATGTTTTGGTTGAAGATTGTTGAGAGATTTAGAGATTGGATGATTTTGGTAGAGATTTTGAGAGAGTGATAATTGATGAGAGGGTGTCTGTAATGTTGGTTCAGACTTGAATAAGTATAAGATTCGCAGTGGTAGTTAACTACCGTTGTGCCCTTAAGAAGAACAGAGGCAGTGATATTTTCCATCATTTGAACCTACTTTTGTCCACCATTTTCCACAATTCTAACATACATTCTTTCAATAATTTTCTCATACAACCATACATTCATTCATTCAATTAAATTTTAAAACAAAAAATGAATTTGAACACAATAAATTTAACACACAAGAAATTATATAAATACGAAAAAATGTCATAAATTGAAAATAAGTGTGAATATGTCATAATGGTACATCAACGTAGTCAAAATGTGCATAAAAAGTAAATTAAACATCAACGCTACTTCCTATGTTGCATCTGCCCCATGCGCTGCCTGGTAATCTAGTAAGTTAGGGATGGGCGACCAGTACTGCTAATCTGGCCCAAGACGTGCAATAGCTCCTCTCTACTCAGCTCGTCGCTCCTGGCCAATGCTCCATCTTCCATCCGAACACAGTCCCTGATGAGATCCAATGTGGAGGGCATCTCTCTAGCATGCTCCTCCTCTATAAGCTGCTCCTGGTTCGCCGACCTGGGAGGAGATTCTTCTTCAGGTGGGAGAATCTTCAGGTGAGACACCATGGTATACCAAGCCATATAGCCAGAGACATGTTGTCATGGTCTTTCAGCACTCGCTCCCCACTGATCCTCAGCAGTGCACCAGACACGGTAGTCTCTGAAAGTTTGTGCCACCATCTCTACGGGAATAACAGGGACATCTGACATATGTCCGGGGATGTTCTGCTCATACATGTACTGCCTCTTCACCCGCTCAGGCACCCATCCAGAGTAAGTACAGATCTCCTGAATGGATGGGCCTCCTTCCGGTTGTCGTAGGTACACAACTTCACATCATCCACCTTTAATCGATCTAGGGCAATGCGGTAATGCTACACATCAATATGCCCCCTGGTAGGAAGCCATCTCCCGGCACATGGAATATGTGACTTCCAGCTCTTGCTCTGCCTCCTTGTGTAAGAACCTGGCAAATTCTCCAAAATCCATCTCTGCCAAAGCAATTAAACACAAAATTAATCGAATTAAATCTTAAATAAAATTGACGAACATGGAAAAAAAAATCTGAAAAAATCGTAAATAAAATATACGAACATGAAAAAATAATCGAATTAAATCGTAAATAAAATAGACGAACATAGAAAAAAATAATTTAAAAAAATCATAAATAAAATAGACGAACATAGAAAAATTAATAAAATTAAATCCTAAATAAAATAGGCGAACCTAGAAAAAAGAATCTAAAAAAAATCATAAATTAAATAGACGAACATATAAAAAATAATCGAATTAAATCGTAAATTAAATAGACGAACAAAATTAAATTATTACCATCATAAGGTTCACACAACCAGCCATCATCAAGCTACGCGGACGAACGGAATCATCAAGTTAATAGTATAGGTAAGCTAATGTCATACCACCCCACGACCACCTCCCCACCGTATTCAGGTCCACCATACACTCCAGATATATGATGTTGATGTGTATGTTCGTCTTGTTAGCGAACAGCGTACTCCCGACGAGATATAGGATAAAACTCCTAACACACCACTGCCTCCCCCTATCTCTCTTTAGCAACTCCTCCCTCAATTGTGACACCTCCAGCTGTCTAGCTACAGTCAGGTGCTCCTCATAAAGCCGCTTCAATGCAGGATAAGTAATATGAGCACCATACTCATCCTTGCACGCCTTCGCCGCAGCAACATCCAACATACCCAACAACCTAGTCATCATCCTCATCCCATGCTCCCGATTCATCTTCATCTCAAATTCCAACATAGTCTTCTCAATGGGAATGTGGAGAAGATTAGCCACATCATCCATGGGGATGGTCATCTCTCCCACACCGGTAGATGGAAACTACTAGTCTCTCAGTGCCACCTCTCAAACAATGCACATATCATGGCATGCATCACTGTCTTATACTTAGTGCATAAGAGGTCATATAATCCAGCCGCCCTCACAGGTTGCCAAAACCAATGAACATTCTCTTCCGGGCTTGAAAGCTCTCTCACCTTTCTCCTAGAATTTATGCTTCAAAATTTCTTCTCATACTAAATCTTAAAACCAAATAAATTAAGAATAAATCAATTAACCACTTAATAATTTAATCACTTAATTAGTTAATGACTTAAACACATAAACGGCTGGTAATGTTGCTCCGTCGGATCGTAACCCTCGTAAAACTGCAGCACAGGTGTTGAATCAACCACCTAGGACTCGGCCACATGTGAGCTCTCAGCACCTCCCGGGTTCCCCTCATAGGTATATATGGTTTTGCCTCCCTCAACTCCCTCCTATAACTATTCGACATAGCTGGTTTGCCCTTTCGCATCCTACGCTCGTCCTCATGCATATCTTTGCAAAAAACGCAAAAAAAAAAAAAAAAAAAAAAAAAAAAAAACAAGAATTAGTTATTTGATCATGATTAACTTTTTAAATTAAACATAATCTTTTTTAGGAGTTTTTTTTCATTTCTTATAAATTAAAAAAAAAAAAAAAAGATTGAGGTTGTGTAAATAGTCTAAGAACTAGAATGGTAAAGAAAATCATTTTACTACAAGAAAAACAATTAGGTTCTTAAAACTTGGAATCAAAATAACAAATATTAGTGCAGCCATTCAGAAAATAGCGAACACAATCTCGTGCAGCCCTTCACGTACAACCTTTTCAAAGCCAAACGAAACAACGGTTCAAATCACATCTTTTCATGCATCTAACGGTTCTTATCAAATTCATTAGACTCCTTAACTTCAGAATCAAATCAACGCTGATGATGAAACCTTGGGAACAGACACCAAAGCACACTCAAGGCTCTAGATAATCAAGTACATTACTAGCCTTTATATGTGGCAGTAAAAAACTGAAGATCATGTCCCCTCAGTCTCGTCCTCGAGACATGGGCATTAAATGTTGAAGGATAGATACCAACTCTCTGACGATGAAATCTTATGATCACATTACCATACTAGTCGGTAGACGACACACAATCGAAATTATCTCACATGTACTATCCAGCTCGTTCCTCTTGTTGTAGATCGAGCACCCCGAAACTCCCAGCGAGCAAAAATTCTCTTATGACAAAGAATCACTTGACTATTATTTGAAAGCACATTTGGTGATATTCCAGACATGATTAGTACGACCATGGTAGGACTTGTGAGGCATACCTTTGTGAACAACACCGTTCCACTGCGGACAAGTCTACTACATGATCATTACGATCATAGTAGAACTTGTGAGGCATACCATTGTGAACAGCACCGTTTCACTGCGGGCAAGTCCACTACATGATCAGTACGACCATGGTAGAACTTGTGAGGCATACCCTTTTGAACAACACTGTTCCACAACGGGCAAGCCAACCTCCTCACTAGTATTGACTCACCGGTGCGGACATGTTCTTCGAGAGCTTAAACAAACAAGCACTAGGGGTTTTCACCGCTAAAACTTCCAGTGAGCGGTACCCTCAACCTTGCAAAGTCATCACTCTATGGCAGGAACAACGGCTTGGAGGACTACTGTAATGCACCAACTCAATTACAAAGGCTCAATATCAATTCTTTTTTCTGTTGGGTTGGTTAGGTTTTGAACACCCTAAACCATAATAGCGCACATTGATCAATTCTTTTTTTTAAGGAAACTGATCGATTCTTTTTAACGAGTTGAATAAAACATTATCTTTTTAGGGGAAAACATTCATTTGATCTTAACACTAATCAAGCATGACATTGCTGCTCTTTCAAAAAAATAAAAAATAACAACATGACATTAATGTGTTATCTCTAACATCATGTCAACTTTTTCAACTCGAGTAACGTATGCATACTTTGCATATTCTTTTAAGAATCAACAACTTTAAATTAATAGGGTATGCATAGACACTTCATCAAAAGTTTATCTCAATAGTTTGAGCAATTCTTACCTGAACACAAATCCAAATAAAAAATATTTAAACACACATACATAAATGAAAAAATTAAAAGAAAAATAAATTAATCACATCCATTTTTACCTTTATCTTTAGATTTTTCTTATCTATATATGTGTGTCTAAATCATTTTTATTTGTGCTTGTAACCATGTTAGACTTTCTCCAATAATTTAAACTCAACAACATCAATCTCAAAAACACAAGCACACTTTCTTTAATAACATTATGTTTTCACTAAACAACATATATTAACAACAAAGTCTCGTGTAGCTCAAACTCATTGAAAAATTTCCCTTACTTTCGATTCTTTTATACCAGTAAGGTAAATTCTTTCTACTAATCCTTCAGCCCCACCAACTCTTGTGGGAGATTATACAAGATAGAAAATGTAAACTCAGTTAGTCATCTTCACGTTAAACTTGTACAACAATTGATAATTAAATAGGATAACTCAAAAAAAAGAAGTAAGTAGTTAATCCTTCTTTTTAAGATAAAGGGTTGATTAATTCAAATTATGTGGCATTAACATGGTGTCACGCAGCATTGTGTTTGATGGAGGGGGAACTCCTTTTAGATCATTGAAAGCACTTTTGAATACTTTATTTTATTTATTCATTTAGCTTTCAAATTTAAAATATCCTTGGGTGATAAGAGAACAGAGATACTGTGTTCTCAGAAGCACGAAAATATTGCCACTTTGGCGTTAACTCTTCGATTCCCAGATGAAAATAGGCTCTAATAATTCAGAGTTGGGTTGTGAAGTAATGATAGTCTGGTCAAAAATTGTTCCATCCAAAAATCGAACATGGGTTTTCTTGAATGATTCGCTCATTTACCACTTATATTATTATTAGTTTAACAAGAAAAATAATCGCTCTTTTATTTTTTATTTTTTTTGGTACAAATTAAATTTATTTTTAACAGCTTTTATGAATAAAAATCTTTGTTTGGAGTATTATTTTTTTGACCAATTGTTTCGACTATTCTTATATATAAAAATTGACAAACATTATGGCACATCGTCACTTCTTGATGATTGAGGGATTCTTAACTTTAATTTTTTTTGACAAAAGTATTCTTAACTTTTAATAGTTGATATTGATAATAAGGATTCTTGTTGCTTCCCATGTTAGCTTTTCTAAATCTTATCAATGATAATACGGCATTAAAAATTCATATCGTTTATGTTGATGTTGACATTTTCATTAATTTTATTATATTATGGATGTTATAAAAAATCAAGTTGGCATTGATTCTACTACCATTATTCTTTCAAGGATTTTTTGTTACTAACCATCCATTTGTTTACTTTATTAATATCCAATAATAATAGCATTTGATGAAAACATGAGGGTTAGACACAAAGTATTTCTTTTCACGCAAGTTTATGATTAAATATTTTTCAAGTAAATGCATGATTGATGTAAACGTTCAACTAAATTTTGTGTTTTTATACATCACGTTAAGGAGATTTTCAAACTTAACAAATATAGGGGACACACATATATGGTAGGGATTATTGGATTAAAATACAGTGATATCTACGGTGAATTCTGGTAAATAGCTTCTTTTTCTTTTTACAGATATAAATAGCTTTTTTTTGGAAGATGGTAAATGGTTTGATTGCTCAATTAAACGGTTATATATTAAAAAAAAAAAAAAAAAAAGTAAACTGATATCGAAATTATTAGATTAGACGTTTTCATTCAGATTCGAATCTAAAACTTTACAATGTGTGAGTTTTAGTGTGTGTGAATAAAAAAAAATAATAACGTAAAGAGAGCAGAACTCTAGGTATGAAATTTATAAATTATTTGGTGAAACTTATGTTACAAACAAAAAAACATGTGAGCATGTGTTAAGTTACTATTTCATTCCAAAACAAATTTGATGTTTTTTTGCTCCCTCTGCACTAGAAAACAAAAGTCATGAGGAGTAATCTCCGGCACACTTCCACAATGTTTTCGTTGTTTCTCTTCCTCTTTTTAACAACAAGGGACAATGCATTATTATATGTAGGGGTCGGAGTTCGAACCCCGGACATCCTACTTATTCACTTTAAAAAGTAAATTTTTAGCCATTAGGCTACCTAACCAAAAAATAAAAAAATAACAAGACAATGTTTTTGTGGTTGGCGAAAGCATTTCCACAAATAATCTATACATTTAAGAGAAATATTAACTTGTGCCCTTAAGACACATGTTAAAAATTCCACTGATAGAGATTATATATTAGAAATTGTGTTAATTTATTGTTCAAAATATTTGATATTAATTTTTTTTAATAAATTCTTATCATTGATGGAATGACATTAATGTTTAACGTATACTCTAAAGACACAAGTTAACATCACTCTATATTTAAATCATAATTTTTGTATATTGGTGTTTATTTAGTCTAAATATCTTGCTAACTTGCATCCTATGAACATATTTTAAGGATACCAAAAAGAAGTAATTTTACATTAATATAAACATTTCTTTTAAATTTTTAAAACATTTTGTACACAACATTTTTTTTAAGGATTTTGTGCACAACTTTTAAAACAGTATTAGTACTTAAGTTTCTTAATATGTATCATTTTCGATTATATTTATAAATAAAAATAACTTTTTAGATTAATTGAATAATTAATATTTTCTGCTATATATATAGACTAGATACATTGGATTTTTAATGAACTTAAAAAATTGTTTTTTCTTATATATGTAAATTTATTTATAAGTTGGCAATTAGGTTGGTGATCCTCTCTGATCTTATATGAATTTGTGCCTTCTTAACTTCAGTTTTCTCATAAAAATTTTAATGTTCAAATAATACAACTATTAATAAAAATTTATTTTTTATGTTTTCTCCTTTTTTGATTTGGCCACCACATTTTCAATTTTCCCTCAAATTCGAAACAAGGTGACATGATTTATTGACGTGATACCTATCTTTTTTTTTTTGTTTTTTTGCAGACACGTGATACCTATCTTTAATAGTTAACGTCACTTTTTTTTTTTAAATTAAAAAATACAAAACACTACAAAGTTTGAAACTTTAATTAGAGAGTGTATATTCAGCAAAAACTTTGAATATAATTGAGATGGGAGCTTACCAATTAGAAGTAACTAGCGTATTTACCCGACGTTGCCTGGGTTACATATATAGTATCACATTATTATTTAGGTTATGTATAATATTTATTTAAAATTCATATGTCCCATAGATAATAATAAAATGATTTTTTTTTGACAAAGTTAATTAAATGATTTATTAACATCTATCTAAAATATAAAAGGTCCTAATTATATAAGTTGAAATGATAATCAAGAGTATGTGTGTAGAATGAATGAATATATATATATATATATATATATATATATATATATATATATATAATGGAAACATGTAAGAACAAAATTTCGTCTATATAAAATTGATTAAATAAATAATTTAATTTTAACCAAGTAATTATTTAAAGTTTTCTCTATCCATATATTATTTAAAAACTAAATTATCTATTAAAAAAAATTTGTTACAAAATGTTTAGGTAACCTCTAGGTGTTCACCACGGTCATGGTAAACCTCGAGTTAAAAGAGTATTAAAATGTTACATACGGATCACATCCACAATCTTGCGCGTTATTCAACTCCTTATCAATTGAGTCAACCTTCATTAAAAATTATGTATTAAATTTGATAAAACGTATGATGAATTTAATAAAATTTAATGAAGGATAAAACTGGAAAACAAATAAGTAATTAGAATTAAAATGTAGGATTATATTTAAAAAGAACAAAAAAATCTATATAAAGTCAGTTTTAATCATAATAATAATAATAATTAAAAAATATATATATTTAACCCCTTTCTTTTAGAGAAACACGGTTTAGGGTTTGCTATATATAGCCGAGTTTGCATGGAAATTGGTGTAGCCGAGTTTGTAAACGTATTAAATATGTGTACAACAACTTGTCAAAAAAAAAAAAGTCTACGGAAACAATAGATATATATAAACGATCACACAACAGGATAGATGACACAACAGGATAGGAATGGAAATCTCATCAGTGAGGAGAAATATTAGGGATTGCTGCATTTTAGAGGGGGAAATTATTAGATTAAGTTGCTACAAATCTTATAAAATTAATAAATAAGGATGAACATAAAAAGGATCAAAATCGCGCAAAATATGGTAGAGGTCAAAATTGCACGATAGAAATATTTAGAAAGAAAAAAGTAAAAATAAACATTTTTGTGAATAAAGAGTAAATAAACTTTTTTTTAATAAGCAATTTGTTACAACTTTTAACTTTCAAAAATCTTTTTTTTTTTTGAGCAAAACTTTAAAAAATCTTATTTAAGAAACTTTTAAACTTTATTTTTTCTATTACAAGACAAATGCTTTTTTAAAACAAAAAAAATTATAAACAATAATTTAAAAAAACTACCCAAATTAGGTTTTGTTTTTATTTTAACTTTTTAGATGGTTTTTTTAAAGGAAAATGTTAACGAGTGTCCCTGAGACACTCTTTAAGACTTTAAATGGTAATTTTTTTTTTTTTTTTATGAAAATGTGTATAATCAATGCATTGAAAATTAAATATTTAATTTTTGTATAAAATAATTTCTTTTTTTAAAAGCTTTAAAGAGTGTTCAAAGGACACTCGTTAATAAGACACTTAACAAAATAAGTGTGAGATAACAATAACATTATGTGTAGTGTCAGATGCATACATTAGTAATAGTTTATTTCGCTAGTATACTAATTGAGATAGCTGCTACCAATTACAAAGGAAAAATTTTGGTCCATAACCCAATCTCTAATAAGTCTGCCCTAATTTTTTCTCTCTAGATTCTCTCTTCTATTTGTTTCATTGAGAGCATGGTTTTGGATCAATTATTGACTTAAATTCACCTCTTCATTCTCTCTCTCTATCTATATATATATATATAAATAATTGATTTTTATATAGATCTAAGTTTTTTCTATGTGATTTTGTTGTCTGAGTACGGCGTTATATTGCCGTCGTCTTATTGCGATGTTGTATGTATTAACTTGGATGTTGTGAGCTTGTTCGTAGAATCCCCGTTTACGTTTATAACGGTGTTGAAAAATATTCTCTATCAATTTAAATAAATAAATATCATTTTATTTTTGTCAAAATGGGTCAAAAACTTGTATAAGGCCAAAATTCCACAATAGAAAAATATTTCGAGGGCAAAAGGTAAATAAAACTATTTTTAATAGGCAATTTGCTACAGCTACTAACATTCAAATAATCTATAAATTTTAAGGAAAATTTTAAAATTTGTTTTTCTACTATAAGAACAAAAATACTATAAAAAATAATTTAGAAACTACCTAAACTAGGTTCTTCCTTAAAACAAAACTACCTAAACTAGGTTCTATTTTTATCTTAACTTTTTAGATTTTTTTTAGCACATCTTTTTAGATTTTTTTAAAATTATAACAAACATGAAAAAAATTATTTTTCTAAAAACAACTATTTTTCTAAAAGTACAAGAAAGTAAACATTTGGATATAGAAATAAGTAAAGAGGAAAATGAAAGAAAAAGAATTGAATATTAAAAAGAAAATAATAAAAGAAAGAGATAGAGGTGTAACTGGTCCCACAAAGTGATGTACCTGCTGTCAGACAGACTGGTTCTTCCCATTTCATCATCATCATAATCTCTTATACATAAAACACATCAACCCAAGCCCAATTGTCTCCAACTCCAACTCCAAACCCATCATCTCACTCTCTCTATATTAGTCTTTTCTCAATACCCAAATATCACTTTTTCTTAACCTTAACCTTAACCCTAATATCATCTCACTCTTTTTTCATATCAAATGGCTGCTGAACCTCAAAAACCTGCTGAAGAAGTTGCCACAACCACCTCTGAAACTGTTGTTGAGAAAGAACAACAGGCTGATGGAGTTGTAGCTGCTGCTGTTACCGCTGCCGCTGTTACCGCTGCCACCACTGATAAGGAAGCTGTTGCTGATCCTCCTCCTGCTGTTGCTGATGAGGCTGAGAAGCCGGCGGAAGTTGTGGCTGATAAGGTGGCGGATGAAACTGTTGTTGATGAAAGCAAGGTTTCTCAATCGGTTTCTTTTAAGGAAGAAACTAACGTGGTTTCTGAACTTCCTGACGTTCAGAAAAAAGCACTTGATGAACTTAAACAACTTATTCAAGAAGCGCTTAACAAACATGAATTCACCGCTCCTCCACCCGCTCCAGTCAAAGCACCTGAACCTGAAGTAGCTGTAAAAGAAGAGAAAAAGCCTGAAGAAGATGAAAAGAAAACCGAAGAGGTGGTAGAAGAGAAGAAAGATGAAGCAGTAGTTGAGGAGAAGAAGGTTGATGAAGAAAAAGGTTCAACCTCTGAGGAACCTAAAGTTGAAACTGCTGAACCTGAAAAGGAGGAGAAGAAAGTGGAGGAAACGGTTGTAGAAGTTGTTGAGAAAATAGCTGCAAGTACCGAAGAAGACGGTGCGAAAACAGTTGAGGCTATTCAGGAAAGTATAGTATCTGTTCCAGTTACTGAAGGTGAACAACCTGTTGCTGAGCCTGTTGCTGAAGTGGAGGTTACTCCTATTGTACCAGAAGAAGTTGAAATATGGGGAATTCCATTACTAGCTGATGAAAGAAGTGATGTGATTCTTCTCAAGTTCTTGAGAGCTAGGGATTTTAAGGTGAAGGAGGCTTTCACTATGATCAAACAAACCGTGCTTTGGCGAAAGGTATTCGAGATACTGTTAATTTAGTAATTTGTTAATAGCTTTTTGTTAAATAGTTATTAAATCATGTTAGAAATATAGGCCTGTTTGAATAAACAACTTATTTTGCAGATTATAGCATAAAGCTTTTATGAATAAGCTATTTCTATTACACACCGATAAAATAAAAGTCTAAATATTTTTTATTAAATATTTTTTTGTATGATATATAAACTCTTTTCGTAAGCTGTTTTGAAAAGCTTATGGAAATAAGCTTTTATTGTATAAGTTCTCACAAACAGTCTCACAAGTGTTTATGTTAATAATTACTCCGGCACAAATAAGTCAATTCAAACACTTACATAGTTAGTTAGCAATCCCTATTGAATAAAATAGAAGAAATATAAGTAAAAATATCTAATTAATCAAATGTGTTTGGTCTCAAGTTTAGACCAAATACATATGAATTTTTTTTAATTCCTTTTTGCTTATATTTTATTTAAGACAATATTTGTGTTCTTTTGGTTGTTTTTTTTTTTTATTTATTTTTTTTATTTTTTATTGAAGGGAGTAGTTTTTGTTATTGGTTAGTTACTGACTTATTGTATCTCTAATAAAAGGAATTCGGAGTCGAAGCACTTCTTCAAGAAGATCTTGGAACTGACTGGGACAAAGTTGTTTTCACTGATGGTACTGACAAAGAAGGTCACCCTGTTTATTACAATGTTTTTGGTGAGTTTGAGGATAAGGATTTGTATCAAAAAACATTCTCTGATGAAGAGAAGAGAACCAAGTTCGTTCGTTGGTGGATTCAGTCTTTGGAGAAAAGTGTTAGGAAACTCGACTTTGCTCCATCTGGTATCTCTACTCTTGTTCAGATTAATGATCTTAAAAATTCTCCTGGACTTCTTGGTAAGAAAGAGCTTAGACAATCTATTAAGCAGACTCTTCAGTTGCTTCAGGATAACTATCCTGAATTTGTTGCCAAACAGGTAATTCTTCTAAAATATGAGTTGAATTTGTCTGTTTTTTTTTTGTTTTTTCAGTGGTGTAGTTTTTCATGTTTAGTGACTAATATCATTGCTTAATTTGGTGCTTTTTGTTTTGTTTCTGTTTGTGTAGATTTTCATCAATGTTCCTTGGTGGTACCTTGCCTTCTCTAGGATGATCAGTCCTTTCCTGACACAAAGGACTAAGAGCAAATTTGTATTTGCTGGTTCCTCCAAATCTGCTGAAACCCTTTTCAAGTAAGTCCTTTCTTCACTTTTTTTAGTGCTTTCATCATAGATATAAGTCATGTTTTTTAGCCCATAGGAAGAAGGTTACCACAAACACACTTATTGCTATTATTATGACCAACTTACAAGGTTTTAAATTTTTTTCAAAGTAGCTTTGCCATAAACACACACATATTTATATTATTATATGCAAACTACATGAGTTTTTAAATTGCTTTCGTAATAGCTTTTTGCTACGAGACCTAATATTGTGTAAAAATGATGTCAAATTCTACTTATTCCAAGGCTTTAAGTCGCGCCGCAATCCTTGAAATGCGTCTGATACAGGCTCAACCATAGTTGTGTTATAGTCACGGAGACTTCAAAAACCTTGATATTGTGGTTTAGATTGCAGTCCTAGACTTCCTATAAAATCTTACGAGATGCTACTTCACTTGTAGTTTTGGTCGTGTAGACATAAAAACCTTGACATAACTGTCACAATTGTATTTGCAGACAATTTTTTGGACCTTAAGGAACATACCCTATTAATATTTCATTATTATTGTTGTTATTTATTAAATCTCTTATTGATAAATATTTGGCCGAACAGATATATAGCTCCTGAGCAAGTGCCAGTTAAATATGGAGGACTGAGCAGAGACGGTGAACAGGAATTCACCACTGCTGACCCTGCTACAGAGGTTACTATCAAACCAGCAACTAAACATGCTGTTGAGTTCCCAGTTTCTGAGGTAAGAAACAAAAACTTGTTTGATATACAATCTTATTTTCTTAAATAGGATCCTTAGGATGGTTTTAAATTGTGGTCTATGTCGCGGTTACGCTGCAAACCTTTATATTGTGGGAAAATGTGGTTGCAATGCCGTTGCGGAGACCTCAAAATCCGCAATATCGTGGCCACATTTACGGTTGTTGACCACGATTTCAAACCGTGATCCTTATATTCATAGTTTGTATGTTGACGAAATGATTGAATGTGCAGAAAAGCACTTTGGTTTGGGAAGTAAGAGTTGTGGATTGGAATGTGAGCTATGGAGCAGAATTTGTGCCTAGTGCTGAAGATGGATACACTGTGATAATCCAGAAGAACAGGAAAATTGCTGCAGCTGATGAAACAGTAATTAGCAACACCTTCAAAGTTGGTGAACCTGGAAAAGTTGTACTCACCATTGATAACCAAACATCCAAGAAAAAGAAGCTGCTTTACAGGTCCAAGACCATACCCATCTCTGAGTAAAAGGAAAAATGTTTAAATTCATTATATGGTCAATAACATTATTGTGAAGGTTATTGGGTGGGTTACTTATATTCTTTTATAGGAATATTTTCTTCATTTGGTTTGTAAATTATTTTGTTTCAAGTATGGGGTTGGGAAATTTTATTTACAGTTATTATCACTTATCAATATTCTTAAATTAATGTGGTATTTTGTTCTTTTGTGTTGGAATTGGATGAAACCTTTGCTGGATGAAGAACACAATTGGGTTCTTTTGTAAAACAAAAGTTTATTGTTTTTGTTATCTTGTGACTCTGTGATTGAAGGATTTATTTGAGTAATTTTTTTATTCCAATTAGTCTAGTGGCCATTCATCATTTAAGTTGAATAAGTGAGAAGTTATGTGTTCGAATCCTGACTCCTGTATATTGTAATGTCGTTGCTAACTGAGCTATTCATACGGGACTCAGAAAATTGTGATAAATACTGGGGTTAGGCATGCAGTGAGCAATTCTGTTGAATAAATTTTGCACTGAAGTTTGTAGAAAAAGCACTTCTGAATGATAGTGCAATGTTTCATTTGGTCAGGTGCCAATTGTATTTGACACTATCCATCACTGTTTTTTACAGTCAAAGTCAGAAAATAACATTAGATGATAAGGATGATTTGTGAGAAGATAAATTCTCTTAAATTTTACTGGTCGTTTTCATCGTAGAAATTTGAAAGCAAAGAATAATTTTTTAATAAAAAAATAGAGTAGAAGTGGAAATATTATTATCCATTAATTTATGATGGAGATATCATCGTAGACAAGTAAACAGAGGGAGTGAGTAGAGATGTTAACTTGTAGATGTGTATTTGTAAAGATTTATGTGAGGACTATCCCATTCAAGAATTTGAGGGTAGGGTTTTTTCCCCAACAAAGATTGGAGGAGAAAAAATCTCTCGACGATAACAAGAATGTATATACACGGATTTTAAGCATCCTCACGGTCTAAGCATGTGTTTGGATGCACATTTGATCACTATTTCTTGCGTCCTAATGTTGTTTCACCGTGAATTTTTAAAAACAACAAAACGAAGCTTCTGCATTGAAGTGGTTTTTCACCGTGATTTTTGTTGCCGCTGCCAAAAGACTAAACATCCTATAATTTACATAAATTTTCATTTCATTTGGTGAAAAAATGATATTACTTTGATATACTAAGTTAAATTTGAACCATAAAAACTAAAAGGATAGTTTATCTACCTCTTAATAATCTTCCAACAAAGTAAAACTTGGAAACATAAAATGAAAATAATTTAGTTTCTAACTCAAATATTAACCTATGAATCAATCTAGAAATAAAATGTTTGTTCTATTGCTATAATAAGGAATTCTTTATGCAATAAGTCTATTTCAATAAGTATGAAAAAAATCAAAATGAGTGGAAAATTAAATGAGCAACCAACCAACCAACCAACGCAAACTGGTCCGGCACCCTGGCTTGTTACATTGTCTTAATTTGTTTAGCATATAAAATCATAGTATGAGTATGATTTTTGCTAAAATAAAATAAACAAATACTTTCTTTAGTTTTGGTGAGTATTACAAGTTATTACAACTCATCATTGATAATGGAAAGAGGGTAGAAAAATTGCCCCACCTAATTTGGTGATAGAGGCATCTTTGAGGGTCCAAGCCAACTACCAATTAGTAAACAATTAGTTGTGTTTATCCTTTACTCACACTTTGCATGATCTCTTTGATTTACAAACAATTTTATTTGTCCATTATCCAAGATATTTCAATGACACGTACGAGTCAATCAAACCTATACTGTTTCCTTCCATTTTAACAGTAACATTAGCATTATTCTCTTACGTGTATATTATTATAAATATAAATAATTAAAATAGCTTTATTGTCGACATGAATTTAAGATAGGTGGTTTGAAGTTTTTAAGGAATATGAAGGCAGTTGAAGTTAGGCTACGGTAGGCGATCTCTTTAGGTCTCCTACCGCAGGAGACTTGATTTTTTTCTTTTTTGACAAAATAGATATTAATCATTGGATAATGAAGTTTTATGATTCTTAGCTTACACCATCAACATTGAATATTTTTTTCGTCTTATTTTCACTTTCCCATTCTCTCTCCTCTCTATCGGAATCATTCCTTCTCTTATCCAACAACAACAACTGCAGCAACCACAAGAACACCCAAATCTTCATCTCCTTCCCCATCACAATATAAATCCAATTGCTCCTTTTGTGCTTGCATGTTGCTTGCTCCTCATGATTATATTTCACTTAAATAACTTGAGATTGCTTCTCAAACTTCATGAACACAGATCTGCTGCTATATTTAATTTCAATTTGCAGGAAAAATGCTTCAATTTCAACTTCGGATGTCCCAAAGGGAATTATTGAACGATCAAAACAAAACAAAGTCAAATCGGTATTATTGAAAGATGAATTTGAATTCCAATTTGATTAGCATTTTAAAAGGAATTGTCAAAAAATTGATTAAATCTGCAGTTTTTTTTTTATTTTTATCTTTGATGAATATGAAAGTTTTAACATTTTATTTATTGGGCTTGTTTGAAATATTAAGAGTAGAACAATGAAGGAAAATTGATTAGCATTTGAGTACCATTCTTTTCCAAATTTATTCCAGATCTGAGTATTACTTTTTTGAACAATTAAGAGCAGAACAATGAAGAAAAAAATGGATATTTAGATGGTTGGAAAATCTAGATCAAACCCGATGTTCGTATTATAAGGAACAAAGAAATAGTGTTATTGGCAAAGGGAAAATAAACAGAGAGGGATATCAGAGAAAGGTGAAAGCTCATGAGAGTTGAGAGGGAAGAAGACAAATGAAAAGATAATCAAGTGTATTTGATCTATGGTGTGTTCAACCAATCTAACGGTTAGGAAAAGTCCGAAGGTCAAAAAAAAAAAGAGGCCATGCACGGTAGGAGACCTATAAAGGTCTCCCACCCTAAACGCCGCCATAAAACCCTAAGTATTGGGTCCTAGGCCCTCTAAAATTATTTAATGCATTTTCATATGATCTATCCACACAAAATCATAGATCAACCAAACTTAAATCTTCATATGATCTATTCATGCAAGCCTTGATTTCTTCGTAAGTCATGGGTCGAATTAAACTTTCTCGAATATCTTAGAAAGATCCGACCAAGGAATCATCTAACTCGATAGGTCCATGCGGACTATGCTGGCCAAATATAGAATACAAAGTCTCATGTTGTCGTTCTGAGTCTTCATTTGAATAAGCCAAACATGCCCATATGATTCCATCGACGGACAACAATACTCAGCACTATTTAAGCTTCTTGTGTCTATGTGGTCGAGATGACCGTTAAATTGGTCCAGTTGGTCCTTCAAACCAAACAGTGTGACAACAACGTTGACCCTGAACATATTAGATTTCTCGTCGTTGTAGTATATTGTAGCTCTAGTTTGGTGTTTACATCTACTGGATAAGTGTTCATGATTTTGTGGTGTGGTTTACCAATTAATCAAACATGTCAATTTATTGAAGTTTATGTGCGTCGTGGACCGCAGAAACTACATGTGCAATCTAAACCATAGAAAAATATTATACTTGACTAATTAAGATTATATAATCTGAAACATTTCAAACCCTCCAAGGCATAAGTTTTTGCACAGTCTGGGACGACTTGAATTATATAAGCCTAAATAATACAGGAATAATTTCATATTGTATAATCTAAATCAATCTAGAATCTGGATGGTAGCTTTGGTCATCAAGTCTGGTTGGTTCCATGCATGTTCCATGTGTTTTTTGACTGATCAACAATGTTGCCTCAGACTCCCCTCAACTGTCTTTACTGTCTATGTTTGCATTTCTCTTATAAATACTCACTCATTCTTCATTGAAAAATAAACATTTTCCCTATGACACAACATAACATAATAATAAAGGAGTCTAGCTTAATGTTTGCATTTCTCTTATAAATACTCACTCATTCTTCATTGAAAAATAAACATTTCCCCTATGACACAACATAACATAATAATAAAGGAGTCTAGCTTAAAGTTTAGGACTTCCTAACTGCTTGATCTTTATTGAAAAAACTCGTTAAACACGGTACATATTTTACAATCTGAAAATCATCCAGTAAGCTTCAGATTATAAAATTCAAACGGGGTAAAATGGTCAATTTGAAGGGCACGTGAGAAGTGAGTAATGTGGAAAAATAAATTCTCGAAAATCAAAGTACAAGCTCCAAAAAATCAGAATACACTTTCAGAAGCGTCTTTTCGCTAGTGCATTTTCAGACAAAATACATTAATTCATTCGTTACTAAATATAAGCAAAAGTGTGTTAAACAAAATTGATGTATTTTATCCAAATACATCAATGTTTTTACTTAGTTTTGCTTATATTTTGTAACAAAGGGTATAATAAAAGTATAGACTAAATTACACCGAGGGTCCTTTAAATTTGAGGTTTGTAACAAATTAATCCTTTTAAGTTATTTTTGTCACACATAAGTCCTTTAAGTTTGAGGTTTGTAACAGATTGGTCCTTCAATTTATTTTAGTCACAACTAAGTTCTTTAAGTTTGTAAACATTTTCGATTTAGTCCTTCTATTAACCAAACGATGATATGGTAGAAGGACTAAATCGAAACATTTACAAACTTAAAGAACTTATTTGTGACCAAATTAATTTAAAGGACCAATCTGTTACAAACTTAAAACTTAAAGGACTTATCTGTTACAAACCTCAAACTTAAAGGATCCATAGTGTAATTTAACCAAAAATATATTTCAGGTAAAAAGTCGAATTTTAAAGGGGTGGATTGAAAAAATTTCAATTCTCAAACACTTATATTTGGATGCAACTGTTTTTTACTTCTCAAACAGTTATGTCTTAATGTAAGCTTTAGGGGGTGTATTGGATCATGATTCTAAGGGATTTTAAAAGACTTTTTTATCATGAAAAAGTCTTGTGGTATTCAATCAAGACTCTTTCTAATTTAAAAAAAGTCTTGTGTTATTTAATCAAGATTCTTTGTCATTTAAAAAAAGTCTTGTGGTATTCAATCAAGACTCTTAGTCACTTAAAAAAAGTCTTGTGGTATTCAAAATCATTCAAATTTTGAAGGATTGTTTAATAAATCAGATTTTGATGGATTTTGTGGGATTTTCTAGTGAAATTTTAGTATGAAAAAGTCTTTCATGAAAACATGAGATTTCTTAGGATTGTTTTTTCTTTTAAGATTTTAGTATCTCTCCCTCTCTCTCCTCCCTTCTCTCTTACTCTCTCTTTTCCTCTCCTCTCTCTCTCTTTCTCTCTCTCCCCTTCCTTCTCTCTCTAGCTCTCCCGTAAAAAACATCTCTCTCTAACTCTCCCGTAAAAAACATCTCTCTCTCCACTCCCCCCCCCCCCCCCCCCCCCCTCTCTTTCTCTCTCTAGCTCTAGCTCTCCCGTAAAAAATAAAATAAAATAAATAAAAGAGTTTTTATTGAGATTTTGTGAAAGAGAGTGTGTTATGATATTTTTTTTCAATTATATCTTAAAATTCATAAAATATGTTGAAATCTCTTGAAATCAATAAAATCATTTCAAATCCTTTAAAATCTTATAAATTAAATCCATTGAAATCCTTAATAGTCTTTTAAAATCATCAAAGTCATCAAAATCTTGCAAAGTCTTTTAAAATCCTCAAGACTTTTTTCAACAAAAATTGTCCTTTGAAATCTTAATCCAATACACCCCCCTAGTTTTTATATAAAGAAAAAAAAAGTAAACTTCATGTAGTTATATATTTCATATGATAATTAATTTACTTTCAGAAAATAAACGTTTTGGTTTATTACTACCGATATTAACAATTGGAACTTATAATAGTTAAACATATTTTGAAGATTGCTCAGTTTACCATTCTAAAATGTGGTATCTTATCACGTTTCTGGTAGTCTATTTTGATAGATTTGAGCATATAGGAGGTGGATTGAGAAATCATCCCATATTTTTTTCTTTTGAATCTCAACATTCAAAAGCAATAGCAAATTCCAAAAGTTTACTATTGATATATGTTTTTACACATTTTGTTGGCTTAATTACATTTTGTTACTCACATTTTATCTAATTTAGGGTTTTGATCCTTTCAGTTCTAAATTCAGGATTATGAGTCCACAATTATTTAAATCTTTGACATTTTGTTCACATGAAAAATATGGCATACAATTTATGATATGTCAAGTGATATGATAATATGTAGCATTGTCCTTAGGATTTAAATCAAAATGAGCCAATGGACGATAAAAATATATTGTATATTATTTCAAGATCAATCAAATTGAATAAAAATATCATCATATCAATTGTCAAATTTTTAGATCACATTCCACATCATAACATAACTTGTCATACAATCCAAAATCTTACTTAAATTTCACATGTGGACAAAATTCAAAGATCTCATAAATTAGAGAACAAAATCACATATTTAAAAATAAGGAGATTAAAATCATTAATCAGATAAAATAAAGGGACAAAAAAAAAATACAATTGAGCACATTTTTAGATATGTTATATGTGGAAGTAATAAACTCTCTGGCTGTAAGCTTTTGAAGTTGCTCAGAATTGTGAAAGAATAAGTGTGTGCAATAAATGTTACTTAGATTGTACTAGTAAAAAGGGTGCAAAAGGTGTTCCTAGTACAAGTCATCCTCTGCAGCATCAATATATATATATATATATATATATAAGAAAAAAGAAATGACAAAACATGGATGCATAAACAAAATTCTTGCAGATTAAGAAACTCAAGATCTGTACAAGAATTTATACCTATAAATAATAATCCATATAATTACAGCGCACTTAGGAAACTAACCAAATAAGAGTAGTCATGATATCCTAATCATCATAAGAAAATTATGTAGAAACCATGAAATTCCCAAATAAGTCTACCCATTAGGAAGATCATCAAATAATTCATTAGTAGAAACCTAGATTTGCAGAAACTTGTTGAGTTTAAGCGTATCTTTGGCATTACGGTGGGTACATCATAACTACAGCAGCACGCTATGATTTTGCATAAGTTATAATGTGTAGCTTTCAAAAAATCACGGTGAATCATCGTGATTCTGATATATCAATTGTAATATCAAACATATGCTAAATTCGACAAAAAAAACAACTGGTTGGTATTATCTTTGAGAAATATTTCTGTTGATAAGCAGTAACTAATATTTATCAAAAAATTGATTGGATACACAAGGCAAATTATCCACTAACAATTGAATTTTCTCCATATGCAGAATCATCAGAGGGATGTTCATATAACTAGTTTTTTTTTTAATCAAAGTGTCTAGTGTCTAGACTCACACATTAGATGTGAACAATTCATTGTTCGAACTCAAGTTTTAACATATTAGCGTCTTTGTAGCTACCAAATGAGTTGTATTTTACAGAACGTAGGTATAGTGTTATAGTTGATATACTATAGACATCCACATGTTAGTATTGATTTTAATCAATAAACAAGAGTGTTGAAAATTGTATGTTGGGTCCTAGCATTATTCAAAATAGTAGATAGATATTTTCTCATTATCCTTTAAACTATTTATACCAACATGTGTTTTACCAACAGAGTGGGGTAGATATTGTAGCATCTATATGAGACATTTCTCTACCTTAATAATTTTGCTTATAAACTGTTTGTCCTACTAGAAGGAAGGGACCTAGGCAGAGGGACAGATTAGCTACATTTTTTCAACAACAATTGATTGGTCATTCCTTTCCAACCGTAAAGCATCTACTATTCTTGCAACACTAATCATTTCTTGCACTAAACACAAAATTGATTGGTTTCTTAACAGTTGTTTTACTCAAACATTTATGAGCTAAGCTGTCCAAAAAAAAGAACTTACTAAAATAAGCTAAAAGTAAATTCTTCCAAACACTTGTACTGTTGTACATGCTTATATCATGAGATACACTTTATTGAGCTCTAAACATGTTTTTCCTAATACTCACCCAACACAGACAGACAAAATGAGTAGTAGCTGCAGAAAATTTGTTTCCATGTCAATAAAATATCAGAGGAAAATTTCAAAATTCAGGAAGGTATAGTTAACATCACATTTTTAAATATCACATTTAAACCAATCCTTATGCTTTTGCAAGTTTTCAAATGAAGTAAATTGGAAATGTCATTTAGTTCCAAAAGAAATTAACATTGCTTCATACTTAAAAATCACATGAAACTCTAACAATGATCAACAAAGCTTCTAGAAAGTAGAAACTTGTGGTTCTCCGCGTCCTTATCGTTGAGACAGAGACCTGATCAGGGTCAATTGGACAAGAACAAGAAAATGGATGAGTGAAGTTTAGAGGTACTCATTCGTTTTCTTTTATTTTTTCGAACCATTATCAATCAAGTCATTGTCTCAGCAGTGAAAATGAAGAAAACCATGAGCTTCTACTTCCAGATGGCGATGTCTGTCGTCATTGAAGTTTCTGAATGATTTTCAAATATTGGTCGACGATGAACCAACTTAATAATTAAAAAAAAAAAACAGACGAGTAAGATTCTCTATAATTCTCATAAATGAAGTCAAAAGAAATGGTGTCAATTTAGAGATACGGACAAATGGGAGATTGGTGAGACCCGTTTTAAAAAATAATTGAAAAGTCGGTGCCACCAATTTTCTACTTGTACGTATCTATCTCTCTCATAAACAAAACTCTTCATTTCTCAAAAGAAATAATAGAGAGATCTCAACTCAAGAAGGGCAATCACAACATCTGCAATGTTCAACTGAGACTAAAGTACTACCAATCCCATGTTATTGACTGTTCTAATTTGATTTATTTAGAAACAGAATGAGTATCAAATAGAAAGTCAAAATTATAAATTGAAGTTATCTCAAAAGTTTTGCTGATAGTTGAACCAAACTCCACTAGACAAACTTTTCAATAAGATGTAGACTGACTAACAAATCCCTCCACTTTACTCTGAAATTGGGACCATTATGTAATGCAACATAGTAAGAGTTGTCTGGATAAACAACTTATGCATAAAAGTCTTTAATCATAAGCTATTTCTATCACAAGAGATAAAATAGAGTTATAAGCTACTTTCATAAGCTATCTAAGAGATCTTATTGAAATAAGCTGAAAACAACTTATGAACATGTCATAAGCAATTTTAATTAGCTCTCTCAAACAGTCTCACAAATGCTTATGCTAGTTGATAAGCTCAAGGAAACTAAGTCAACTGAAATAGGCCAAAATTTTACATTTAAACATCTCGTAATCTGGTTATCTTAAAGTGACAGATAATTCGGCTAATACACACAATCTCAAACCAACTCAATTTCAAACTCCATGTGCTACTACTCCCTTCCTCGACATTACTCATAACCAGAAAGTAAAAGAACAAATTTAGACTAGCTCAAAAAATGTTTTTCTAGAAATAAATAAAGTATTAAATACAATAAAAACGGAGAAAGCAATCAACAAACAACTCAAGACCAAAACTATAGATGAATAATGGACTGAACAAATTATGACACACAAACTTCTTACTCATCAAGCTCAATTTCCTTCTTGTATCCAAAATCACTCGAGACGAGATGATTTTCTCTCAATCAGAGTAGGGTTTGATCTTGAACCTGTAAAGAAGCCTCTTCTTTTTCACGGTGGGATTGTCGACAGTGAGGAACAACTTTCCAAGTTCTGCAACTTTAAAGCTATTTGAAACCACTGGTTCATCAGTCGGGGTCATCTTTGTAGCCTTCTGTATAATAACTCCGTATGCATCCTTATCATCTGGTTTGAATTCAGCACTATAACTAACCTCCCAGCCCACGACACGCAACTCCCAGACTATAATGCATTTCTGCAGATCACACACATCAATTCGCTGAGATATTCCATTCATAAACTAACAAGTAACAACAGAAACATTAGAGTCCAGCGTAGTTAGAAAAAGAAGAGCGGAAACACACCTCATAAATAGCAATTTCCACAGTTTGCTTTGTGCTCGGCTTTACAGGAATTTCTGTGGTAGGATCATTAATGCTGAAATCCGGGTTGCAATCACAAAAATCAACACTCAGGCCACCATATTGAACTGGCACTTGCTCGGGAGTGATATACCTATTTAATTTCAAAAACAAAAATAGAAAGTGAGTTCACAAATCACAACCCAAAAAACAAACCGAAGAGCAAACATTGAAAAAGAATAAAAAATATAAGGGTGGTTAACAATGCTCTCATTGTTCACTTCACTAACTTGAAAAGTGTATCAGGAGACTTGGATGTGCCTGCAAACACAAATTTGCTCTTTGTCCTTTGAGTCAAGAACGGATTGAGAATGGTATAGAATGCAAGATACCACCATGGCACATTGATGAAAACCTAGCGAATTGAATTTAAACAACAAAGAAAACACACCATATCAGTCATCATTCCATAACTCAAATCACTTACTATCCATGAAGCACTAACACCAAACATAACACTGACACGTCAATACTGGTAATAATTTAAAAATCTAGAATAACTGATTGTAATCACATATTGGACACCGGATACGCCTTCAATGTGAACCGTTAGTTCCACATACTATTAATTCCCCCTTTCTGGATAAATGAGTGAATCACCATTTTAATCCTCAAAACTGTAAGGATCAAGTAATTTGATGTCCAAATATTCAAAATGGCAAATTAGCCCCTAAAATTGAAACTCAACAATCAATTTAGTCTCTCCATCAATCAATTCTGATAAATCTAAATCGCAAAATAGATACCATCGAAAACCCTATCAGATGTATGGAAACATGATGCTACTCAACAACTTGTCAACTCAACATTTTTGACTTTGTCAGATGACATAGGGATTGAATTGACTAACAACCTTCAATTTAAAGTAATAACACCATTTCATAAATTTGAGGATCAAACTACCCCGTATCCAATCCCTACAATTTCAATAACTAAAATAATGACTGACACATAAACAATAGGGTTAATACCTCAAATAGCCCCTGTAATTCGATAAAATTTGAAGAATACAAAATTACAGAGGTGGTATCGTTCTTTCATTTTACCTATTTTCAGACCTCGCCCAAATTACAGGGGCTATTTGAGGTATTTTTTTTAAGAAGCTGAATTAGCCCATCCAAATTGGCATCGGGAGAGAAGGAGCACACTCCCAGATCCCAAGTCAATACCACCAGAAGCCAATATCACCAAGCCAACCCAAGTCGGTTAGGCTATTTGAGGTATTAACCCTAAACAATAAGATAACATAGGTATATAAATAGAAAAACATCAAAATTGCGAAAGTAAAGTGTGAAGTGTGAATCATAAACCTGTTTAGCAACAAACTCTGGATAATTATCTTGAAGCAACTCCAAAGCCATTTTAGTAGCAACCCTTAATTCCTTTTTAGCAGGACCAGGAGAGTTTTTAAGATCATTAACTTGAAAAAGAGTATTAACACCACCAGGACTAAAATCAAGTTTCCTAATACTTTTCTCCAAAAACTGAACCCTCCAACGCAAAAACCTCTCCCTCTTTTCTTCACTTCCAAATGTCTTCTCATAAAGCTCCTTATTCTGAAACTCACCATACACATTATAACAAACAGGATGCCCTTCCCTCGAAAAACCATGCATGAAAACAACTTTATCTAAATCATCGCCAAGATCTTCGTCTAAAAGTGCGTCTATGTTGAATGATTTTCTCCATTGGAGTGTGTTTTTGAGCATTGTGTGTGATTCTTTTGGTTTGAAGTCGCGTGCTCGGAGGAATTTGAGGAGGATTGTGTCTGTGCGTTCGTCTTCGAGAAGAGGAACGCCGTAGATTGAAACTTGTTGGTCATCTTTGAGGGAATCTGTTAGAAGAGTTTTGAATTGTTGAAGGGAGGTTCGTTCGGATTCGGATAGATCGGTTACTCTGTTGCTTTCTTCTTTGAATGAGCCTAGATTCTGTGGAATCTTGTTCTGATTGGGTTCTTTTTGTTCTTCTTTTGAGGGTTCTGTGGAATCTTCAGCTGCAACAACATCTTCTTCTTGTGATGGGTTACCTTTAGTATCGGTTACTGTTTCAGGTTGTTGTGAAGGTTCATCGGTTAGTTCAGTTTTCTGTGTAACCGGGAGCTCCGGTTCAGGGGTTAGGGGGGATGAATAGGTTTCTTCATGAGGAGGAGTAGGGTTTGGAGGGTTATTTTCGGCCATTGGAGAGATGTTGGAGTGGAAGTGAGAAGTTGAACAAAGTATGAACTACAGTCTGTACTGACGACAACTCCTAGATGGTTTCAAAAGACATTCAGCGGCCGAATCCTATGCTGTCTGTCATTGTTCTTTTTTGCAAACTTATCTTGTTTTTCTCTTTCTTTAACATAAATGATATTTATTCAACTATTTTTATGTTCTATGTTTCCATAATAAATAAGGAAGAAATAGACAATTACTCTCCGAAAATGTAAGTTTTATCGATTACTCTCTTGAAATTAACAAAATTTCAATCATCTCTTTGAAATTGCATAATGTTAATCAATTTACCCCCTTCGTCAAATTCTTCTATCATTTAACATGAAGTTTTGCAAAATGCCTCCTAAACATGGTTAATGTTTGATCATTTCAGGGAACATATATGGTTGTATACCGTCAAAATTTTGCTAGTATGCACCACAATTAAGTGATAATGCAGTCACTTTTAAGGATAAGAAAAAAAAAATCAAGTTCAGGGGGCATTTTGCACATAAGTGCAAAACTTCAAGGGGGTATTTGCAAAACGTCATGTTGACTAACAGAAGAATTTCACGGAGGGGTAAATTGATTAACGTTGTGCAGTTTTCTTAATTTCAGGGGGTAATTGACGAAACTTACAATTTCGGGGCAGTTTTCTTAATTTCAGGGGGTAATTGACGAAACTTACAATTTCGGGGGGGGGGGGGGGGGGGGGGGGGGGGGTGTTTTGAAATAATTGACTTATTTTATTTTTACTTTTTTAATTATAACTTCAGTTAATACTCCTTCCGTCATAATTTAAGCGAGTCTTTTGCTCATTTTACACTTATTAAGAAAAATATATTAGGGAAGGATTAAGTGTTCTTGTCAAAAATTAATGCATTTACCATTATCATAAATGTAAAGTAGAATATATTGAATTGAGATTGATGAAAGTAATATTAATTAGAGTTATAATTGGAAAAAAGTAATTAATATTGCATTGAAAAGTAATTAATAACTCTTATTACTATTACTTTTATCACTCTCAATTCAATATATTAGGGACCAAAAGTGAAGATGGAAAATTTTTTAGGACTAAAAGTTGAAGGAAAATTTTAGAGGGACTAAAACGAAAAGTTGATACATTTATAGGGACCAAAAACATATTTAACCCATAAATATTATTAAAAAAAATTATAAATCAGTGATGTGCATAAATGTGATACATTTACATATAAAAAATGAGTATCTTTATTTTGAATGTTCTAAATAATTTCAATAGTAAGTTAATTGTGTTGAACAAAATGTGTTTAACATTACTCTTTGAGAGTTTTGATGAAAACAAGGTATTAAAAATTGTCAATTAGATATGCTAATATTTGTTCAAGTGTACAAAACCATATACAAGGTTAAGTGAATTTGTAAGTTCTGGAAGAACAAATTAAGAGCCATGGAATCAACAAAAAGGAAGCTTGAAGCATCTGAAGATAAGTGCTCCTGAAGTTAAATGCTCCTGAAGTGATGACGTCATCAGAAGCAAGTTCATCATAAGCTGAAGTCTGAAGATCACCAGAAGCTGAAGATCATCAGAAGATGAGAGACTTAAAGATTCAAAGGCTGTTAAATAGATTTAATCTCGTCTGAGCATTCCAGAAGACCAGAAGAGTGAAGCAACAGCTAATTCAAATGAAGTTGAAGACATTGGATGCTTGCTTTTTGAAGAGCTTTGACAAAGTACAATTGTACGAAGTGTACAACCATTACCTCCACTGCTCAGTTTGTGTCTCTGCTACATGACAAGAATAATAGCTATGCCTGCAACAATGTTCCTTCATACTTGGAATGTATTTGAAATGGATCCTTCATAGGACAATAACCATATCAGGCAAAAGATCATTGATGATTGATCAAAGCTTCAAACGACTCTATTTTAATGTGCTGACAATTCACAACGTCTCTTTCACACCTCTATATAAAGGAGTGAAGACTTAGAGAATGGCAAGGACTCTACAACAATTTACAAGTGCCAAAACTCTACTGAAATTGTTCTGCATCAAAAGTTCACTTAGAATTTCTTATCAAAGTTCATATTTTAGAAATTCTAGAGTCTTAAGAGTTTGTATCTGATTTGTATTGTGAACACTACTGTTTGTATATCAAGTGTTCAACCTCAAATAATTTTCTTTGTAATTCTGTTTGAATAGAAGTCTCTTGCAGTTGTGCTTGAGCATAAGAAGTCTCTTGATTGTGTTCAAGAGCATAGAAAATCTCTTGCAGTTGTGCTTGAGTAGTTTGAAATCTCTTGCTAGTTTTAGCAGTGAGCAGTGTAATCAGATATTACATTTTAGTGAACTCTCCTTGGAAGTGCAATGGGGACAGGACTGACTTCCGGTTTGTGGAAGGAACATGTATAATTGCTTTGTGTCTTTCTTCTCTCTCTCTCTCTCTCTCACTCTCTCTCTGTTTTATCTGTTGCAATTAGATCTTGAACACCACTTCAGAAGTGGAACTCTATCTGCTTCTGATCAACGAAGAAAAAACTAACACAATTCAACCCCCCTTCTTGTGTTTTTCTCATCTTTAAATTGGAACTCATTCATATAACAGGGCATAAAAATATTTTTAAAAAAATATATTTGTACAACTATTTTATGACAACTTTATCTCTATTGTTTAGAAAAATGATATTATATTTTTATTCTCTCACTTCCTTTTTTTTTTCTCTCCATTAATTTTACCAATAAAAAAAAATATTATCATAATAATTGTCACAAATATCACTACTCATATTTTAACCCCTCATAACTCTCAACCATAGTATCGGTGTTTGTGATTAAGGACTTTTATTACGAGGATAAGGCCTAAGCTTTGAAATTAAACAAGCAACACACTTGTTTAGTCCTTGAGATTGACATTCATGAAAGTAATAACAAAACTAAAAATAAAATTTTCTTTGGCTGACATAACATGCACGTGGCTTATAGAAAGATAAATATTGTTGGCCACCAACTAAAAGAAACCACACAAATACCCTTGGTCCCACTCTAAATCCTCTCATAGATTTTAAGATAACAATACCAAAATAAAATCAAGGCCTAAAATCAAATACCAATCGTAGAAACTGAGTGAACATTAAGAAACTATAGGCTATGAATTGTAGCCTAAAATTACCATTTCTTTAGTTTATGAATGGCACATTTATTTTCAAGCAACCCACATATTTCTCATAAGCATGTTATATGTTCAAACTTTAGGTATTATGATGTTATAACAACACCAAAAAATGCATGTTATAGAGTAAGAAGAAAAAGAAAAACTTGGAGTGTTTCAAAGATACAATGCTGTAGCAGTAATAGTACAAGTAGTTCAGAACAATTATATTTTGCTGATCAAAAAGTGAAGTTGGAAATTGAGAATAGTAGTGAAAATATGAAGCAAAATTTGGATTTTTTGGTGTGTGAATATGGATGGAGGATAAGGAGATTAATTGAGAATGCAGATGAGATAAAAATGGCAGCTCTAGTTCAAGCTGAAGCTTTTCATGATCCTGTAGCTCTTTTCAATGACTTGTTCTTTCAATTCTTTAAGGTTCTGTTTCTCTCTTTTTATTAGTGTTTATATTTCATCTTCATTTATTAAGAAATTGTTTAAATAGTAACAAGATTTTGAAATACTGTGGAACTTGAGTGTAAAAATTGTTTTATCCAAACTCTCTTGATGTGAAATTAGGGGGAGTATATGGTTCATGTCCCATGGAATTTGAAGAGGGGTTACCTCTTTATGTAATGTACTTTGATGGATGAAATTGAAAAGTTATATAAGGAGTAATAATCAGAGGAGTCAAATACCAATTTAGCTTCTCAAATTGTAGGAGTAAATTTAGTTGTTTTCCTAAATAGTATAGTGGTGGTTAGAATTTCTTAAAAGAATAAAGGGAGTAATAGTCACTTTGGTCCATTAATACGTAATGAGTAGTCACAATAGTCTTTCAATGTATACAAATTTCAAAATAGTCCATGATCATGCAATTCGTTAGTCAAAATAGTTTCTGATGTTAAAATGCTTCATTAATACTGTCATATCAGTCTTTCAATATACTTAGTTATTGTTATATCAGTTCTTATAAGTATTTACTTATTGTCAATTTAATCATTAATGAAAAGAGTTATTGTGAGCATTGAGAGATTATTTTAGCACCAGTGATTATTTTGACCAACAGAGTGGACAATCAGGGACTATTTTGAAATTTGGATACATTGAAGAACTATTGTGACTATTCATTACTCATTCGGGAACCAAAGTGACTATTATCCCAAGAATAAATGGCGAATTCAAAGTTCTATCTCCGACTCCTACATATATAATGCAATGTTTCTATTTCTACCAATTGAGCTATGCTGACCGAGACCGATTTAGTCTCTTTAGATAATAGTTAATTTATTTGCCTTTAGCTGGTTGTGTAATGTTTTATTCATTCTTGACCCAAATAGGCTGAAGTGCTTTCAGGGCTGCTTTACAAGCTTAAATACTCACCTCCTGATAGGTACAATAGTTGTTATTTCTAAACAAGCTTATGTAGATTATCATTTATCAATATGAAATTGGTGACCTAAATAATTTTTTTATTTTTTGTTAAATCAAAAAACTCATGATAAACCTGAAGCATGAGATAATAAATTGATCTTGTGTAAAACATTAGCAACTAATGTATATACTATTATTTAGGTATGCTTGTTTGGTGGCTGAGAATGATCAAGATTCACCAAAGGAACTTGTGGGTGTTATAGATGTTACTGTAATGAGAGACCAAGATGTGCTTGAACATCTCCCTGCTGATGCACAAGAGTACCTTTACATATCAGGCATAGCTGTCTCCAATGCTTTCAGGTGATTAAAAGATTTTATTACTATGACATCTCTGAAATATTCAAGTATTTTTAAATAGGTCATTGAAATAAAATATTTGCAACTGAGTCCCTGAACACACAAAAAAAAAAACTGTTATATAGTGACTGATATTAGATATCAAAATATCAAATCGATCGCTAACATTAGCAACTAGTGGTTTAACAACATTTTACACATTGATATTTTTCATGTGATGTTGTGAAACTATATGTTAATGAGACTAATTGATGGCACAGGAGGAGGAAAATAGCAACTGCTATGTTAAAAGCATGTGACATAATATCCAATTTGTGGGGTAATGAGTTTCTTGTCCTTAGAGCTTATGAAGAAGATTTGGGTGCTCGAACATTGTACACAAATGCAGGCTATCAACTTGTGTCTAAAGATCCACCATGGACAAGTAATTGGGTTGGAAGGAAATGTCGTGTTCTTATGATCAAAAGAATTAGTTTATTGCCTAATTCAGTAGAATATTAATTCAAAAATTCAGACAAAATATCAGAAATGGAAAATGTATTATATGTACATAGCATGTGGAAGCATATTTACTTCATTATTTCTCATTGACTACACACAAAACAAGTTTATTCAATACTATTTCAGTGTCATCGATCGTGGATAGCGAAAAATAGCATGTTGTTTAAATCTTTTTGAAGACGGTAATAAAATGGTCATTAGCATATAACCAGAAAAAAATTCAAAACATAGCTCAAGTTATTAAGTTTACTGCTGAACTTCTAAGAGTTTTATGAAATACAATTGCTGCAATCCTGCATAATTGAAATAAGATTGTCATATGTATCTATATATATATTTTGAAATATATAGTGAACACAGTACGAAAGGTGACACGAGAGAAGTGTGATCTGAGATCGATAGAGAAGAACAATCAAAGAGAGAGCTGAAGGGAGTGAGAGAGAACTGTTGAACACAGTGTGTTCGTCAGAGATGTACGAGAGAGGGACAGGAGTGGCGTGAGCAGAGAGAGACCCTCTTCTTCTATGAGGAGAATTCTACTGCCGTAGTTATTTTGTATGCAACCTTTCTCTCTTTTCTTGATACTTAAGTAATAATGCTAATACTTCACTCATATATTCATCCGTTCTAACGAAATCTCCCATCCAAACACATTCTAAGTTCTGTCTACAATCTGTTGTGGGAAATTTTAGCCTATGCTAGCAATATTAGAAAGATGTTACAGTTAGAGAAGAAAACCACTTTATATCATTAGAATACAGAATAATGATCATCAACAGCAGCAAAACAATTTCTCCATTCATAGGATCAACTATGTCAATCAATCGACCTCATGAAATCGAATCAAATACTTATCCTACATATGTCATTTATTTTCAAATCACTCCTCAAACGAGAGAACCATTTTATTTCACATACAAACCAGAAAGAAAGAATCAACACATATATATGAATCTAAAATACTTACAACATATAAAGTATCCAAGGTTATTCATTTCTATATAAAACACAAACAATCGTATACAAAACTAGAAACTATAAATACAACATCACCAAGCAAACTGTGCCTATGGCTCAACAATGATTTTCCCAGTAGCATGGCCATCAATGCTCTTAGCCCAAGCATCTTCAGCTTTGCTCAAAGGAAACTTAGAATCAATAATTGTCTTGAGTTTTCCATCCTTCACCAATTGAACGAGATGTTCCAAGCCCTCGCGCTTGATTGTTGAAAAAAATGGCACCAACCGCTTCTTTGAAAAAGTAAGTTTCTGCAGCGCAGAAAACAACATTGAACTTGGGCCAGGTGTTAAATCCACGACAACCCCTTTTTCACACAAATTAGGATCAAAAGTTGACCACGGTATTCCAATGGTGCAATGTATTACTGCATCATATTTTTTACCAGATGGACTCTTCAGTGATGTTCCCTCCGGAGTTTTGTAGTCAAGAACCTCGTCAGCGCCTAAGCTCTTAACCAAGTCGATGTTGCGAGCACCACAGGTAGCAGTGACATGGTTGTTCCCTAGTTTGGCAAGTTGAACAGCATACATACCTACACCACCTGAAGCAGCAGTTACCAAAATATTCTTCTGCTTGCCAGTCCCATCAAGCTTAATTCCTCCGATTTTAGATAAGGCACCATGAGCTGTGAGACCGGCTATAGGTAAACCCGCAGCTTCAGCAGCTGATACTTCAAATGGTCTGGCAGCTGTTAAGTTTTCGCTAGCCACTGCAAACTCAGCTAGTCCACCTCCATACTGTCATTCAACATAAAGCAAAGTTGAAATCGGATAATAATCATTGTAATTAATATACCGACATATGAGTGTTTGTCAAAAAAAAAATATATCGACATATGAATAATACAAAGGATTGGAGATAGGATCATATCCCTGTAGTTGTGGATCAAGATATATTTAATGTTACCAGTGCATATGTACCACAAGTAGGGGCAGAGGAGCATATGGATCAATGTTACCAATGTGGGCTACAGAAAATAGCAGAATGCCAAAAATATGCTGTGATATAGCAGGCAGCGGTGCGGGAAAATAGCGAGGAAGCCGCACAGTATGTATGTACGTATGTATGTATCCCCAACTCTATCAAACCATCTATCTATCTATGCTAATCAAAGCCTTCCCCTAATGACACGGAAAAAGTTTTACACTTCTTTTTCCTACCATGATTTTCCCAGAACCGTGTGAGTGTGTGAGATCTTTACTAGTGTAGATTGTATACAGGGCCGTTGCTATGAAATAAATCAAAACAGTAACCCTAAAGAAGTAAAAGAAAGATAAGTACTTGATGTGTGAGCACAGCAATAACTTTATCACCAGCTTTAAAATCCTTGACTTGTGGTCCAACATCTACTACCTCTCCTGCTACATCAGTGCCTGAATCAAAGTACCAAGATCAAAGGAATGTTATTATAAAAGTAAGTAGAGAATGAGTCGGTTTGGATAAACAGCGTATAAATTGTTTTCATATAAGCTACAAGTTGTTTTCATATGCTATCATGTATACTTTATGGAAATAAGCTTGAAAATAGATGGACATGACGCAAGCTAAAAGTTTTTATGTCACCGGATAAATTTAAATAAATCAATCGAAACAATCTCAAAGAGAATTGTCTATGTCACTGAATAAACTCAAATTATTTCTATTAGCCAATCCAAACTCAGATTTAAGTAAAAAGATGTATTAGTGAGTCATACAAGGTATGTGGGGAAATTTTCGAGGAAAACGCATAACGCGAAGAACACCCTTCTGAATCTTGCAATCAAATGGATTAATGCTAATTGCTTCCAACTTGATTAAAACTCCATTGGTCTTTGGAGTTGGAACAGGAACTTCAACATGCTGTTTAAAAAGAGAAAACTAGAATTAATAACATTGACATTAACAACTATTTTACAGCTGTTTCAGATGAGATTTGAACTTTGTCGCTCGTGAGATTATGAAGTCAAACTCTTATCAGTGAGATGACAACTAGATTTATTTAAAGAAAGAGCGAAAAAAAGAAAGAAAATCTTTTGTAAAAGAGATGAGAAAGAGGCCATCACCTTCAATCCAGATGCACCTCCACCATAGGAATTGTACTGAACAGCTTTCATAAGTTTTGTAGACATATCTATCTCCGGACATTGTTTTGCTCACTTTGTCTTTAGTTTTTAAACTATACTAGTATGTTATTTTTGACTGAAAACTGTAGTATGTTATTGTTGAACATTGATTTGTACTCATTGGAATTCATATGATACTTGGTCATTACGTAAACATGCATGAAGACCTTTCTCAATAAAAATAATTCAAACTAATTTTTTTTTGTAGATTTTTCTTCTGTATACAAAGTCTCTCTTTCTCTTTTTCCTTTTCAAACCTAGCCCTCACCACTCTTCTTCTTCTTGATCTACTGAAAAATGATGATTTATGATCAATTTTGACCCAAAATCTCTGCTCTGAACGTTTTTCCTTCTTCCTTCGTTTGTTTTTGTGATTTCGTCGTCTTTTCACGAGTCTGTTTGTTTTGATTTCTCATCATTCTGCAGCGTGTTTTTGATTTCATGTCTTAGTGCGTTGGTGTTGATTTGATTATGGTTGAAAGATTAACTTTGAACAAGTGCAAATTCAATCAATGACTTTGTCGTCGTCAACGTTGCAAATCTAAAGATATGAGTATTTCGAAGACTTGAATAATTACTTTTCCATTTTATGCTATTATGGACGTTGTGAGTTTGTTCCAAGATTCATCATTTTTGTTTTTATCGACTTTAAATTTGTACTGTATATATGTAATTTAACAATTTGAATGAATGAATATTGTTTATTTATTTTTTCTAAATAATAAAAAAACTATGTCAAAATAAATTAATAAAAAATACTCCCCGAGTTAACTACGCAAAGGTATAATCGATGGGTTCGGTTTTAGGAGGAAAAAAAATGATAACCAATAAAAACTAGTTGGGTTAAATAATGTTTTTCCCATCATTTAAACGAGTTTTCGTTCACTCCTCTCTAAAATATATTCTTTTAGATTCCTCGTTGCCATTCAAAGATTCCATCGAAATCAACTTGATGCCATATGATTGGTCAACTTATTTGACGTGGCATGCTGATTGGATAAATTGTTTTAATTTTTATGTGTAATTTTGTGCAATTTTACTGCTGTTCTTTATTATTATGTTACTGCTACTGCTGTGTTGCCTTACTTTTAGTCTCCCTTCGGAGCACTATTAATTTCAAAGTTCAGTTTCCATTAATTCTCAAGGTTTCATTTCTTTACTGTTTCTTATTATGAATCTATTAAAAGCATAATTTGCATGTTTAATTATGTCTCAGTAGTAGAATTTTGGTAGCTCTGCACTATGAAAAGTCTGGTAACGCACCAACAAAACTGGGCGCTACCATTAATTTAGTACTTTTCTACAAAATTATACTTCCTCCGTTTCAAAATACATGTTGTAGTCGATCATTTCGTATATGCCAATGCACAACTTTGATTGTTAACATCTTCAATTATCTAAAGTAAAAAATTATAAAAAATTAATATTTTGAAAATATTTACTGAGACAAATCAAACAACATCTTACATGCTAATATTTATATTTATATATTAAATAAAAAATATAGTAAAAGTAAATCATGTGAATAGTGCACACCGCAAAATTATGACATATATTTTAAAACGGAGGGAGTAGCTCTCATTATAATTGAGTGTTGTAATTTGTATAAGCAACATAGGTGGATAAAAATAATTGTTCCAGCCTCTTTTTAATATTATTGAATTAAATTAATTATTTTTATTCTGCGTAATACCAACTATTTTAGTAGCCTTAGCTAAACATAATTGGCCAATGACATATACTATTGATACCATTGCACTTGTGTAATTGGTCTATGTAGATACCATAGTGGTGGTTGTAATTGGTCTCTGTGGACTCGATAAACCTTCTATACTAAAACTAGTACAGCCGTATACTTGCGGCTTATCAAGTTTTTTAAGCCGTTGTTGGGGACCAAATTTTGCAATATCACGATTACGTTGTTATGCCGTCTAGACTAAGGCATTTTTATGTTTTTAATTTTTGCATGCGAAGAACTTGAAGTGCCGATAATCTTATTAGACCCATAGATGAACTTGAGCGCTACTTACGAGTAAGACGCCGATTGCAGTGTGAAAATCCGTTAGAGTCTGAAATTTAGACATAAATGGGCGACAATAATGATGACCAACCCCTTAAGGCCTTCGTTGTTCCCTATGATAAGGAGCCCCATTCGAGCATTGTTCGCCCTACGATTGCAGCGAATAATTTCGAACTTAAACCTTATTTGCTGCAAATAGTACAATAGAACCAATTCTCCGAAAACCGGACGGAGGACTTGAACTTGAACCTTTCTGTCTTCGTGTAGTTCGCAGATACGCTTAAGAGCAATGACGTCGATCCCGAAGACATTCGTCTGCTTATATTCCCATTCTCCCTTAGGAACAGAGCCAGGGCGTGGCTACAATCCCTATCATGTAACTCTATTACGACATGGAATGAACTTAAGAAAGCGTTCCTCGCTAGATACTTCCTGTAGAGCAAAACAACACAACTTAGGAACCAAATTATATGTTTCATGCAGATGGACGATGAATCACTTTTTGAAGCGTGAGAGAGATATAAGGAGTTAATGAGAGCTTGCCCACACCACAAATTAGAGAAATGGCTGATAATTCACACATTCTACAATGGTCTTCTTTATAATACAAGAATGACCATTGATGCCGTTGTAGGAGCTCTTGAATAAGCTATTCAATGATGCCTATGGCCTAATTGAGGATATGGCTCAAAACCATTACCAGCGGAGGAGTGAATGCAGTCCCGTTGAGAAAACACAACCGAAAAGAGGGATGTACGAAGTTAGTAACTTTGATTATATGAATGCAAAAGTAGACGCCATGTACCAAATGTTAGATAACTTGAGCATCACTCCACTAGCTATCGTAGCTGTCGTGACTTCCAATTGCGAAATCTATGGAGTCCATGGGCACATTACTATTGAGTTTTAACTGTTAGCCAAAACAGACCAGGTAAATTACGCACAAGGTAACCCGTACTCCAACACATACAATCCTGGATGGAGACTTCATCCTAATTTCTTCTATAAGAACAATAATCCTACCTTTGCGCTCAGTCCTGCACCCGCCACCCCCTGGTTTTCAAGGCCAAAAAGGAGCCCATGTTGCTCCCGCTGCTCTTATAAAATCAAACCTTGAGCTGATGATGGAAAACTTTTTCATGACCTAGACCTAACAAAACAAGGATTTCTTAAACCAAAACATCCATACCAATTAGATGATAAAGCAACTAGCAAGTAAAGTCGAAGCTATGGCCACTCCACTCACAACAAGATGTTAGAAAAACATATTTCCCAAGTGGCCCAATAGCAAGCGTCTACAGTTGCCCTTGCCGGAAACTTTCCAGGACAACCCTAGCCAAACCCGATAGGGAATTTAAACGCTCTAACACTGCAAAGTGGAAATGAGCTAGAGGTCCCTGTTGGTAAGAGAGATATAGAGAAGAATACTGAGGAGCCAATATCAACCGAGAAAGAGAGCGAGCAAACACCAAAGGCAAAGGAGGTAGTTGAAGAGGACAAAGAAAAACCTTATGTGCCTCATTCTCCTTATAAGCCCCCAATTTTGTTCCCTCAAAGATTGGCGAAAGCGAAAATTGAGGAACAATTCAAAAGTTTGTTGAGCACTTGAAGAAGCTCCATATTAGTATTCCTTTCACAGAGGACATAACCCAGATTCCCTCTTATGCAAAGTTCTTAAAAGAAATCTTGACAAATAAGAAGAAGATCGATGACGATGGTAGTGTAGCACTCAGTGAGGAGTGTAACACTAGTATCCAAAACAAGATGGCGCCTAAGCTAAAAGATCCATGGAGTTTTTCGATTCTCTGCGTTATCGGTGACGTCATTGACAAAGTCCTTTAGGTGTGAGTGTAAGCCTCGTGTCTTTTCGAAGACGTTATAAAATGGTCGTGCGACACTTTAAGTAATAATTATTTTCTTCATTTCATTGGATGAAGTACGTGAATCAATTGACCTCGTGAAATCGTATCAAATACTTATCATAACAATTAGGGAAATGCCATCTAACAATTAACCTAAGTCATTTATTTCCAAATCACCCGTCAACAGAATCATTCTATAACACATACAAACCAGCAAGAAAGAATCAACACGTATATATGAATCTAAAATAATTACAACATATAAAGTATATATCCAAGGTTATTCATTTCTATATAAAACACAAACAATCATATACAAAAATAGAAACTATAAATATAACATCACCAAGCAAGCTGTGCCTATGGTTCAACAATGATTTTTCCAGTAGCATGGCCATCAATGCTCTTAGCCCAAGCATCTTCAGCTTTGCTCAAAGGAAACTTGGAGTCAATAACTGTCTTGAGTTTTCCATCCTTCAGCAACTGAGCGAGATCTTCCATGCCCTCGCGCTTGACATCGACAAAATACGGTACCAACCGTTTCTTTGAAAAAGTAAGTTTCTGCAGCGCAGAAAACAACATTGAACTTGGGCCAGGTGTTACATCCACTACAACTCCTCTCTCTGTCAAATTAGGATCAAAAGTTGACCACGGTATTCCAATAGTGCAATGTATTACTGCATCATATTTTTTACCAGATGGACTCTTCAGTGATGTTCCCTCCAGAGTCTTGTAGTCAAGAACCTCATCAGCCCCTAAGCTCTTAACGAAGTCAATGTTGCGAGCACCACAAGTGGCTGTTACGTGGTTGTTCCCTAGTTTGGCAAGCTGAACAACGTATGCACCTACACCACCTGAAGCAGCAGTTACCAAAATATTCTTCTGCTCGCCAGTCCCATCAAGCTTAATTCCTCCGTTTTTGGTGAGGGCATCATGAGCTGTGATACCGGCTATAGGTAAACCGGCAGCTTCAGCAGCTGATACTTCAGATGGTCTGGCAGCTGTTAAGCTCTCGCTAGCCACCGCAAACTCAGCTAGTCCACCTCCATACTGTTATTCAACATAAAAGCAAAATTAAAATCGGATAATAATCATTGTAATTAATATACTGACATATGAATAATACAGTTAGATTAGAGATAGGATCATATTCCTATAGTTGTGGATCAAGAAATATGTAATGTTACCAGTGCATATGTACCACAAGTACAGGGCAGAAGAGCATACAAATCAATATTACCAATAGTGGACTACTGGTACCTCACGTTTGAGTAATAATCACTGACTCTTCAGTTTTATTATTTTAAAAACTCTAAAATTCTGTTTTTATTTTTTTTATTTTTCCGTAACATCCGCTAGCAGAAACTGGAAAAGCAGGCGCTAGCGCTACTGCCCTGATAGCGAAACTAGGATAGTGTAGCACCACTATTTGACGAAATTGATATGAATAAACCTGTTACACAACAACACAATTTCACAATAGAAAACATGTGTTGTCATCAAATATTACACTAGTGTTCAGATAAACACATGAGTAGTATACACCTCTATATGAGGGGCAACGAAGCAAAACTACATCTTGTGATCAAGCTGCACAAACTACATCTGCATATAAGAGGGTAAGGCTTCATAAATCATACCTTTCTAGTGTTCCTCCATATAATTTGGTTTACCAATTAGAACAAAACAGTAATCCAATAACAATTTATCTATGCTAAGAAAATCCTTTGCCTCATGACACATGGCAAAAATTTTGCACTTCTGTTTCCTACCATTTTTTTCCTAGATTCGTGCATGAGTGCGAGACGGGATCTTTACTAGTATAGATTCTATAGAATAGAAAACAATTTCTTTCATCCCCGTTAGCTTAGCTCAGTTGGTAGGGATATTGCATATTATATGCAGGGGCCGAGGTTCGAACCCCGGGCACCTCATTTCTCCACATTTAAATGTGTGAGCTCTAGCCACTATGCTACTTAACCAAAATAAAAAATTCCTTTCAAGAAATTGTTTGAAATTCACACTTGAAATAACACAGAAGATAGAAACAAATGAAAAACAATAACCTAAGGAAGGGAAAGAAAGATATAAGTACTTCATTTGTGAGTTTAGCAATAACTTTATCTCCAACTTTAAAATCCTTCACTCGTGGTCCAACCTCTACTACCTCTCCTGCTACATCAGTGCCTGAATCAAAGTCCCATGATCAAAAGGAATGTTAATGATATCATAACATTAAGGAGGGAAATGAGTCGGGTTGGATAAACAGTTTAATTAAGCCCTTTTTGTAGGATAAATGCTATCATATCAGCCCTTATATATAAGTTATTTTTACAATCATAGAAAAATTTAGTCAAATTGTTTCATATAAACTATAATTATTTTCATAAACTATTGTGGATAGTTGTTTTCAAAAGCATAAGCTATTGAAAACAGTTTACGAACATGTCATAAGTTGTTTCATTGGTCTCACACCAAGGTCTTGCTTGGATAAACAAATTAATTAAGTGTTTAGCTTATCATATGAGTGTTTATGTATAAGTTATTTTTGTAACAAAAAATAAAATGTTGTCAAATTGTTTTCATATAATCATAAGTTGTTTTCATTTGCTATCATGTAGGCTGTGTGGAAATAAGCTGAAAATACATGGAAATGTCGCAAGTTGTTTTCATAAGTTCTTCTAAAAAGTCTCACAAGTGTTTATGTCAGTATAAGTTCAAATTAATCAATCCAAACAAGCTCAAAGAGAATTGCTTGTGTGAACTAAACTCAAATAAATTATTTTTGTAAACCAATCCAAACTAAGATTTAAGTAAAAAAGAAGATGGATTAGTGAGTCATACAAGGTATGTGGGGAAACTTTCGAGGAAAAAACATAGCGCGAAGAACACCCTGCTGAATCTTCCAATCTAATGGATTAATGCTAATTGCTTCCAACTTGATTAAAACTTCATTGGTCTTTGGAGTTGGAATTGGAACTTCAACATGCTGCTTAAACAAATAATTGAATTGAACCTTATTCAAATGTAAAAGGAATTAGCAATTTGGGACTAGAAAAAACTACATTTACATCTATCTTGTTAAATGAGCCAGCCCAGGAACCTGAGCAATGTAAGACTAGAAACAAACTACAAACAACTTCAAAAGTACAAACAACTACCAACAATCACGTCTAGCATGGGTCTGGGTCTAATTCCCACACTGCAATCCTTATCCCGGCTCTGGTATCAGTTAAATGAGTTTTGATCTCATCCCAAAAGCTAGCTTAAAGGATGAAGGTATTCAGACATATTTTATACACTCAACAACCCAGGAACCTAAGCAATGTGAAATTAGAAACAAACTACTAACAACTTCAAAACCGACTTCAATTTATCTCATATGAGATTTGATTTTTGACTAATTTGAGGTTATAAAGTCAAACTCTTATCACCGAGCTAACAAATTGGTTAATTTCAAGAAAGAATAATAAAAGAACAGTTTCATCACCTTCAATCCAGATGCACCTCCGCCATAGGAATTGTACTGAACAGCATGCATAAGTTTAGCAGACATATCTATCTCCGGACTCAGTGTTGTTCATTTGTCTTAGTTTATATAAACTATAGTATGATATTTTTTAATGGAAAATATAGTGTGTTATTGTTGACTATGTACTCATTGGAATTCAGATACTTGTTCATTACGTAAACTAGCGGGATGACCTTTTCTCTGTAAAAAAGTAAAAATAATTCAAACAACAAAATTTTAAGGATTTTTTTATTTTGTATACTTTTTCAATAATAAGAAAATACCTACTCCCTCATGTCACTATTACAAACAAATACTTGATTTTTAGATTCATTGAATAGTTATTGTATCTGGTTTGTGATATAGACCACATTAAATATTCAATAAATCTGACAAAAAATATTTGCTTATAACAATGATAGAGAGAAGTATATAAAAAAAAGTTAATAAAAAAATACCTACCTATCACAATTAACTAAGCAACTAGTAAGGGTATATTCGATGGGTTTGGTTTTAGGTGGAAAAATTTGATAACCGGTCAAAAATAGTTAAATTGGTTTGGTTTGGTTTAATTTTTGCAATCTTCTCTCACAAAATTCAAATCAAACAGATGAAAAAAGAGTCAATTTAGATTGATTTTTTTTAAAAAAAAGATTAGTTTTTATGCATTGGTGGCGTGTTTTTTCCTTTAAACATGCATCTAATCGAATTATATTATGCATCTCTTTCTTTCAGCTTCTACACCATCAAAAACATTTTTAGTAGACTCAAAAGTGAAAACTAATAAACAATTTCAACATATTTGATTCAGTTTCTCAAAATCAATTCTCATATCGTAAAACAGTTTTAGTTAAAGCTACAATTCCTAATTTTGAGTTAACTAAAGTCAATTCTATATTAAATTTTGTATTTTGATTATTACAACTCATTATTTTCCTTTACTACCTTTCATCAATTCTCATTTCTTTTTGCTGCATAGGGCATACCCAACATTCCATTATTTTTTTCTCCATAAACTCAACCACTTTCCTTCCAAATTTTTGCTTTGTATTTAGTTTGATGAACCAAACTTGATCTGAAAATTTGATGAACTAAATTGGCCCCATAAAATATTTGTGGTCATGATTTACCTAAGTTTGGGTCTTCCTTTATGATGTTTCTGTTCAGATTTACTGTATTTCTTCTTTTACCCTATATTTTATCATTTTCGGCAAATAACTCTAGTATTATTTAACTTCAATATATTTTATCAAAAAAATATAAAATACATAAACAAATTTTGTCAAAAAATTTATTTATTTTTAAATTAAATATAGAAAATTTATTGATTTAAATTAAATAATATATCTACATATATTATTGATCTACATATACATTCAACTATGTCAATTTATTCGTTTTTAACTATGTCTATTTTAGTAATTATACATTCAAAATCAATTTCAATCAAAACTATCCAAACAACATTCATTTTGTGTAATCAATTCTGCATTATTGTATACAAACATAAATCAATTCCGTTTAACTGCATTTTGACAAAATCAATTATGTCAAAATCAATTATACCGCAGAACCAAAAATACACTATAATATCAATTTTATAAGTTTAGAAAGGAACTTGTAGATGCTAGTTGCGAGAGATCGAGTTAGGTTTATGGTAGCTCTGAAAACACAATGTACTTTCAGAAGTCTTACTAGTGCAAGTATACTTTGTCTCAAGTAATAGTATAAAAAGATCGAATCCACATGAACTGAGGCGTTATAGCTTCCAACAATAAACTTGTTTGCAAGAAAGTAAAATAAATCATTTGGTGTCACAACAATAAAAATAAATATTAAAGATAATAACAATTTAGGAAAGCAAATAAAAATACTTAGAAGTTCTCAAGAGTAAAAGTATGGTTTAAATAATGATTTAATTATGACATGACTTTGCAAAGATTTAGATAGATATATCTTTCTATAGCTTCTTGGATATATGATAGTTTTAGGTGTCTTTCAACTCAGCCATCATGTTAAGCATGAGATGACACATTGTTTGAGGCACAATACTTAACATGCAACATTATTAAGTTAGGACATCAACATCTCTCAATCTAAGGAGTGGTTGAGACGTGACATATGACAAGTATCCAAGATAGATCTTTGCTCCCAATGCTCAAAGAATTATGTTCATATTAAGTAGTCATTCCGGTTCCCATATCATTTCGGTACTTAAGGACGTAACTCATGTTGAACAAACAGTTTCATTTTCATCTCCTTTCAGTCTCACGAAATTCGACAATAAAAATAAAAGTGATAAAATTTTACTTTCAAAGATTAGCATTAAGATAGTTTGTTTAAGAGAAATTTGAAGGTACAAATCTCAAATCTTAAGCACAAACAATCATAACCTCATCATGTTTAAACCACTAAAGGAGTTTAGCTCATGATGAGCTTAACCCTAAAAACAAAAAATAAAAAAGAAATAGATGATGACATGAAAAACTGAATTAATATGTAAACAAAAGTTATAAAATGATTACACTCCAAAAAGGAAGGAGATGAGCTTAAGCATCACCAAAGTAATCCTAACTCTAATTCACTAAAAACTACCACTCATGTTCATCTATGAGAAAGATAAGATGGAGTTTGATCTCTAGTTGTTGCTAATCCTAGTTGAAACTTGGCCTCTCTATTATATCTAGTAAATTTCGAACTTTTGTCACTAACATGTGGTTGTCCTTTTATAGTACGAGTTCAACCACTACAAGGTGTGCCCTTTGGTAGTTTCTCCTATATGGTGTCATTTTCTTATCCTCTTGATACTCATCATATCATATTATTTTAATTCCTCGTACTACAATGATTGACGCCAACTCATCGAACTTAGCCCCTAAGCAATAGTAGACGAGGGTCCCAAGAGTTCGTACAACCGCACTGCACGATCCACATCGATACATCTTTAAATATTTTTCTAGCGCGCATCTTCATACACCGTCAGACTCCTTTCATACGTCGTATCTTCTCATATCTCCACAGGAAATCATCAACATGTTCCACAAAACAACCAAAACAAGCATTACTAGTTCAAAATGACTAATTAAACATAAAATCTTATTAAGCTCCAAATCTCCCATCCAAACACACTCTATGTTCCGTCTACAATCTGCTGTGGGAAATTTTGGCCTATGCTAACAATATTAGAAAGATGTTACAATTAGAAAGACAATTTCACATACCGAATAATGATCATTAAAAAACAGCAAAACAATTTCTCCATTCATAGGATCAACTAAGTTAATCAATCGACCTCATGAAATCATGTCAAATACTTATCCTACATATGTCATTTATTTCAAAGTCACTCATCAAACGAGAGAACCATTCTATTTCACATACAAATCAGAAAGAGAGAATCAACACATATATATGAATATAAAATACTTAGACCATATAAAGTATCCAAGGTTATTCATTTCTATATAAAACACAAACAATCGTATACTATTAGAAATCGTGGTTGGGCTTAACACAACCCCACAAAACCGGCTTATTAGGTGAGGATTGCCCCCACTTATAAACAAATTGTCAGACCAACTCCTAACCGATGTGGGACTCTTAACGCCCCCCCTCACGCTCAGGATTACACATCTGAAGCGTGAACATAAATGACGGGTGGCCCGATAACGGAAACCTGATAACAGGTGGCCCAAAGAATCGTGAAGAGGCTCTAATACCATATTAGAAATCGTGGTTGGGCTTAACACAACCCCACAAAACCGGCTTTAACCGGCTTATGAGGTGAGGATTGCCCCCACTTATAAACAAATTGTCAGGCCAACTCCTAACCGATGTGGGACTCTTAACATATACGAAAGTAGAAACTATAAATACAAAATGACCAAGCAAACTGTGCCTACGGTTCAACAATGATTTTTCCAGTAGCATGGCCATCAATGCTTTTAGCCCAAGCATCTTCAGCTTTGCTCAAAGGAAACTTAGAGTCAATAACTGTCTTGAGTTTTCCGTCCTTCAATAATTGAGCGAGATGTTCCAAGCCCTCGCGCTTGATAGTTGCAACAAACGGCACCAACCGCTTCTTGGAAAAAGTAAGTTTCTTCAGTGCAAATGTCAACATTGAACTCAGGCCAGGTGTTAAATCTACTACAACCCCTTTTTCACTCAAATTAGGATCAAAAGTTGACCATGGTATTCCAGTCGTGCAGTTTATCACCACATCATATTTTCTACCAGATGGACTCTTCAGTGATGTTCCGTCTAGAGTCTTGTAGTCAAGAACCTCGTCAGCGCCTAAGCTCTTAACCAAGTGGATGTTGCGAGCACCACAGGTAGCAGTGACATGGTTGTTCCCTAGTTTGGCAAGTTGAACAGCATACACACCTACGCCACCTGAAGCAGCAGTTACCAATACGTTCTTGGGTTCGCCAGTCCCATCAAGCTTGACTCCTCCAATTTCGGTTAGTGCATCACGAGCTGTGAGACCGGCTATAGGTAAACCTGCAGCTTCAGCAGCTGATACTTCAGATGGTCTTGCAGCTGTTAAGCTCTCTCTAGCCACCGCAAACTCAGCTAGTCCACCTCCATACTGTCATTTAGCATAACAGGAAATGCACATTGGATTATAATCATTGTAATTAATAATCTGGATTATGAATTGAAAATAGTTGGATTAGAGATAGGTACTAGATTGTTGAGTTTAGCAATAACTTTATCTCCAACTTTAAAATCCTTGACTTGTTCTCCAATCTCTACAACCTCTCCTGCTACATCAGTGCCTGAATCAAATTCCCAAGAGCAAAAGGAGTGTTAATGATATCATAAAAGTAAGTAGAAAATGAGTCCAATTTTATAAACAGTTTAGTTATGCACTTGTAGAATAAATGTTTATCATATAAGCCCTTATATATTAAGCTATTTCTACAATCAGAGAAAAAACAGTCAAATTATTTTCATATAAAATTTATTGCAAACAACTTATGAACAAGTCATAAGCTGCTTATTTGGCATCACACAGAGGCCCTCCCTGTTCTTTTTTTATTAAAAAAAACAAAACAAAGTCCTTGTTTTGATAAATAACTTAATTAAGCGTTTATAGTATAAACGTTTATCATATATCCTATAAGTGGATATGTATAAGCTATTCTATAACAAAAGATAAAATAAAGTCAAATTTTTCTCACATAAGCTACAAGTTGTTTTCATAAGCTATTATGGAGAGCTTATGAGAATAAGCTGAAAACAGCTTATGGCCATGCCATAAACTGATTTAATATATTCTCCTGTAAAGTGTCACAAGTGTTTATGTTGGTAGAAAAGCTCAAATAAATTAACGTCACAAACACTATGAGATTGAGAAGTTCTTATACTATTACTTAAATTCAAATAAGTTGTTTAGAAGCCGATACAAAAAGCAGATTTAGTGAGTCTTACAAGGTGTGTGGGGAAACTTTCGAGGAAAAAATATAGCACGAAGAACACCAGTCTGAATCTTCCAATCAGCTGGGTTGATGCGAATTGCTTCCAATTTGATTAAAACTTCATTAGTCTTTGGAGTTGGAATAGGAACTTCAACATGCTGCTTAAACCAATAATTGAATTGAATCAAGAGTCAGTTATCTAACGCTAATGACCGTTTTACAACTATTTTAGATAAGATTTAGACCGTGTTTTTTATAGTTATAAAGTCAAACTCTTGCCACTGAGCTGATTAATTTAGTGAAAAAACAAAAAAAGAGATGAGAAGGAGGTCATAACCTTCAATCCAGATGCACCTCCGCCATAGGAATTGTACTGAACAGCTTGCATAAGTTTCACAGACATATCTAGTTTTGTTCACTTGTTTTCTTTTAACAAACTACTATGTTGACTATTACAGTATTACTCATCCGAATTCAGATGATACTTGTTCATTACGTAAACTAGCCTGAAGACCTTTTCTCAATAATAAAAATAACTTAAACTGCAAAGTCTTATAGATTTTTTTACTTTTGTATACCTTTCAATAATAAAAAATACCCCCCTTTCCCCAATTAACTACACAACTGGTTTTTGAGAAAGAATTATCAGACCAATTCAAATTAGTCTTTTGAACACATAAAGTAAGTTATGTCGTCTCAACTAAATTTTCTCCATACGCAATAGCTCTTGAACCCTAACCTTATGAAATCATATCATGTATTTATCCAAAACATAAGTATTTATTACTACTCATCAAAGAAGAAAACCACTTTATACGGCAAGAATAATACCCGGTAAAAGAAGAAGAAACCTTTTTCCAACAATTTTGGAGCATTGTAGGCAGAAACGTCATTTCCTTTGCTCTGAATGTACTAAATGATGGAGCGAATCCAGGTAGCCTTAATCATACATTTATTTGTCTCATTCCAAAGAAAAAGAAACCAAAAGTAGCGACTGATTTTCGACCTATATCTCTTTGCAATGTAATATACAAAATTATTTCAAAAACTATTGCGAATAGGTTGAAAATCGTCCTCTCTGACATTATTGGAAAATTTCAAAGTGCTTTTGTTCCGGGGCGTTTAACTACTGACAATGCGTTAGTGGCTTTCGAATCGTTCCATTGGTTGAGAAAAAAAAAGTGGTAAAAAAGGGTGTGTAAGCATCAAACTAGATATGACAAAAGCATATGACCGAATAGACTGGGAATTCCTTATTGCAGTGTTGAACTCAATGGGTTTCCCTAGAAAATGGCAATCTCTTGTGTTGAATTGTGTTTTCAGTGTGTTTTTCTGTGTTGCTTAATGGGTTGTCAAAGTTTTATTACGTAGAGAGGGCTTTGTCAAGGGGATCCGCTATCGCCTTACGTGTTTATTATATGTGCAGAGGTGTTTTCAGGTCGTTTGATTAAAGCACAAGAAGAAAAAGTCTTGCATGGTATTCAAATTGCTCGTGGAGCCCCAAAAATCAGCCATCTGTTCTTTGCAGACGGTAGTCTCATATTCTGCAGGGACTCCAACCAAGATGCTCAGACGGTGAAAGGTATCTTGGAGCTCTATCAAGCAGCCTCATGCCAATTCATTAACTTGGAGAAATCAGAAATTTCATTTAGCTGAAACGTTTCAGAAGAGAGAAAAATCATGTTCCAAGGTTGGATGCAAATTAAGGTGGTGTAATGTCACACGAAATATTTTGCCTCCCGGCTTATGTTGGCCGCTCCAAGCGACAAGTATTTGACTTCATCCAAGAAAGAATCTGGAAGAAACTGAAAGGTTGGAAAGGAAACTTTCAGTTATCCACGCAATCCCCACTTATGTTATGAGCTGCTTCAAATTGCCGGATGGACTGTGTGATTATATTGAAAGATCTCTTGGTTACCTTGGAGTGTGTTATATAATGACAAAAAGGTAGGTGGTATGGGCGTTAAAACGTTAAAAGACTTTAATCTAGCCATGTTGGCCAAACAAGGATTGCGAATTTTCCATCATGGAGAGAGCTTCTTAACCACTTGCTTAAAAAGCCACTATTTTCCAAGGTGTAATTTCCTTCAAGCTGGAATAGGCTTTAATCCGGGTTTCACGTGGAGAAGCATTGTCCAAGCTAGACTGGAAGTTATTTAATAAAGCCGGTTTGTGCCAAAATGTGAGAATTTGGGAGGATATTTGGTTGCCTCACCAATATGGTCACAAATTATGGTCTCCAAAACCTTCAGGTTCTAATATTCATTTGGTGGCTGAGCTAATTCACGAGGAATGTGGTCGATGGAATGCACATTTGGTGAATGAATTTTTTCTTCCGTTTAAAGCACAACAGATACTGCAAATTCCAGTTTTTCCATCGCAACAACAAGACTGTTTCATTTGGGCAGTGAATAAAAACGATGAGTTTACGGAATTTCTTAAAGAAAGGAGAGAAAGGTTGAACTCAAATTATTCTCATTCCTCTCTTCAAAACGGTGTGTGGAACAAGCTGTGGAGAGTCAAAACGATACCTCGACACACTCATTTAATTTGGTGCATTTTGCATAACTGGCTGCCAGTGAGGTCTGCGTTGTTTAATAGAGGAGTTCAATGTTCTCCCCTCTGCTGTTTATGCGACCAGCAGCAAGAAAGTATTAACCATTTATTTATGGAATGTGGCTGGTCTAAAGCAGTTTGGTTTGCATCGCCACTCAGTTTGATCTTTGATATAAATGGAGGCGAGCAGATATTATTTAGTATTTGGCTTGAACATGTTGTGGCTTATGAGAATAATTGTACCATCCAATTGATATTTGCAATCTGTTACGGGTTGTGGACTTTGCTGAATAAAAGGTGTTTTGATGGCATTACATTTCCAAGTCTTGAAATGGCAAGTCAGAGAGAAGGTGCTGCAGTTTCGAGCTTCAATGAGGCTTCAATTTTCTGCAAAATCAAAGCTATCTTCCTATTCCAATGCCGCATTCTGCTGTTCGGTGGTTACCTCCCTGTCCCAGCCATTATAACTTGAATGTCGATGCTGCAGGCCCAGATGAAAGTGGCAGCTAGGGGCTCACGGCTGTTGTCCAAGATTCCAATGGGGTAGTGATGGCAGCAGCATGTTGGTATCGCCTTTCTCTACCTTATTCTGATGCGGCAGAAGGTCTCGCCATACTGTTGGGGGTCGAGTTTGCTAAAGACTCGTCGTTCCGTAGCGTTGAAGCAAACTCAGACTCAACAAATGTGATTGAAGCCCTCAATAATAGGCACACACAATACACCTATTTGGGTGCCATAGCAATGGAGTGTACTCAGTTATGTTCTAGTTTTAACAATATTAATTTTTCTCATGTAGGTGGGGTTTAGCATGGGAAAGTTAATCATGTCCATTAGATTAAATGAGGAACACATTTTTATCCTACTCTCTCAACACTAGTTTATTTTTTACATTATTATTCACTCTCTCTTTCATGTTCTCACACACTTTGACCACCACCGCACCACCACACACAACCATGGTTGTTGCCGGAAAACTTGTTAATGTACCACCCAATCTGCCATGGATCTTCAAAATGGATAGAGCCTCAGGGATCATTCTAACAGGTTCTCCCATGTTCCTCAATGTTGCAAGAACTGTGAAAATGGTTTCAGCATTTAATGGTGCATTCTTGGTAACAACACATCCAACAAAAACAAAAGCAGGTATAACCATAGGAGACATCCAATAGAGAAATGAATTAGCAGCTTTCAGGATCTGTGCCTTAGACAACCATACAAACTCTTTATCGCGTAACAGCTCAACTAAGTTCTTGAATTTTTCTTCCCATGACTGTAACTTAATGATCTTCATATTATTTACAATCTCTGAAGGTGTTCGTCCTGTGCAATCATAAACTGTGACTGACAATGATTTTTCCAGTAGCATCAAATAGGTCATGCCTACTGCTCCACAATGATTTTTCCAGTAGCATGGCCATCAATGCTCTTAGCCCAAGCATATTCAGCTTTGTTCAAAGGAAACTTCGAGTCAATAATTGTCTTGAGTTTTCCATCCTTCACCAGTTGTGCGAGATGTTCCAAGCCCTCACGTTTGACAGTTACAAAATATGGTACCAACTGTTTCTTCGAAAATGTAAGTTTCTTCAGCTCAAAAGTCAACATTGAACTCAGACCAGTTGCTAAATCCACGACAATCCCATTTTCACTCAAATTAGGATCAAAAGTTGACCATGGTATTCCAGCGGTAAAATTTATCACTGCATCATATTTCCTACCAGACGGACTCTTCAGTGATGCTCCCTCTGGAGTCTTGTAGTCAAGAACCTCGTCAGCGCCTAAGCCCTTAACAAAGTCGATGTTGCGAGCGCCACAAGTGGCGGTCACATGGTTGTTCCCTAGTTTGGCAAGTTGAACAGCAAATACACCTACACCACCTGAAGCAGAAGTAACCAAAGCGTTCTTCGGCTCGCCAGTCCCATCAAGCTTAGCTCCTCCAATTTCGGTAAGGGCATTACGAGCTGTGAGACCAGCTATAGGTAAACCGGAAGCTTCAGCAGTTGAGACTTCAGATGGTCTGGCAACTGTTAAGCTCTCGCTAGCCACCGCAAACTCAGATAGTCCACCTCCATACTGTCATTCAACATAACATAAAACAGATATTGGATAATATTCATTGTAATTAATGTACCTGCATATTAATAAAAGGATCATAAACCTAAAGTCGTGGATTGATAAACGTTTAATGTTCTCCCATATACTTCTTCCTTTTTCGTCTAATCCTTAAGTTTTGGACAACAAGTATATATGTGTATGTATCTCCAAGTCTACTACTGTCAGATAAAGATGTTACACAAACAACAAGAATTGTTGATTGAATAGAAATTTTTTACCTCCACTCCATGTTCTTCTTTGTTTACCAATTAGTACACAATTTATTCTAACCATTCATCTTATCTATCCTAAGAAAAGTCCTCCCTTAGCGACAGATAGCATAATTTCACTCTAATGTTATTTACACATAGCAGTAACTAGACCCATATCCGGTCCGGATGACACTAGTTTCATTATAACCTAACTAACTAAAATCGTACATTAAAGGTAAGATCTTACCTTTAATGTACGTTCCCCTATATCTAGTCCGGGCTCTTTACTAGTATAGATTCCTATACAATAGAAAACTATTCCCTTCATTAAATTGTTTTGAAATTCACACTCAAAAGTAACCTAAGGAAATAAAAGAAAGAGGTTAGTACTTGATGTGTGAGGTGAGGTGAGCAATAACTTCATCCCTTGACTTGTGGTCCAACTTCTACTACCTCTCCTGCTACATCAGTGCCTGAATCAATCAAAGTTTCAAGAGCAAAGGAATGTTAATTATATCGTAAAAAAAAAGGTGGGAATGAGTCCGTTTGGATTAATTAAGTCTTATACTTATCATATAAGCATTTATGTATAAGTAATTTCTATGATAAAAGAAAAATTAAAGAGTTGTTTTCATAAGCTAAAATTAACTCACAAGCATGCCATACTTACGCTATTTCTTTAGTATAACAATTCACGCAAACACATTGGAAAAGTGTTTATGTCAATAAATAAACTCATTTCTGCAATAAAAAATATAGTAAAAATTATTTTTATATAAGCTATTCTCGAGAGCGGTTTTCATAAACTAAAAATAGCTTAGTCATAGGGGTGTTTGTGATTTGGTTTGCTTTGATTTCATTTTGACAAATGAATATGAAATCTGATCCAACACGTGCTAATTTCACAAAAGGAGATTGAATAATATCCAACGATATTCAATGCAGTTTTTTGAATCGGTTTCGCAGTTTGGATACAAACAACCCTACTAAGAGACATGTCATGAGTTTGTTTCTTTAGTACAACACAAACACTTCCAAAAATGCTTATGCTAGTAAATAAACTCAAATAAATTGTTTATAAGCCAATCGAAGCGCATATTTAAGTAAAAAGAAGGTGGATTAGTGAGTCATACAAGGTATATGGGGAAATTTTCGAGGAAAATATAAAGCATGAAGAGCACCCTTCTGAATTCCAATCAACTGGGTTATTGCTAGTTGCTTCCAATTTGATTAAAACTTAATTGGTCTTTGGAGTTGGAACAGAAACTTCAACATGCTGCTTAAAACCAATATAAATGTAAATGGACTTAGATTAATTTTAAGAAAGAAAAAAAAAACATGCAAAATTAAAAACATAGTACTGAACATAGATTATCACCTTCAATCCAGAGACACCTTCACCATAGGAATTGTACTGAACAGCTTGCATAAGTTTAGTAGCCATATCATCAAACTCTCTGATCCTTTACTATATATTAATAAACCTAGTACGACGTTGACCATGCTATTTTTTTTTATAAACGTTGAGTTTGATGATATATTATTCAAAGTTTGGAACAAGTCCATTTTTGGTGATGTCCATAGACAGCTTGAGCTTGCTACCTCGGAGGTTGACCGCATTCAGAAACTTATAGATATTCATGGCCTTGATAATGATTTGCATGCGCAAGACTTACATGCACAGTTATTTCTGACAAAAGCTTGAAATTGTAAGGACCTTTTTGGGCGGGAAAATGCTAGGCATCAGCGGTTCCTTTATGGTAATAGGAATTCGGCTTATTTCCACCGGTTAGCTAAAATAAAATCCTCCTTTATGCCGATTTCTTTGTTGATGATTGGCGATGTGTGACTAACTGAGCCTCGTCATATTGAGGAACATGTGCTAGATTATTTTCAGGGTATTTTTGGTGTTGATAATTCTTGTATTCACAACGATTTGGTGATTAGAGTAATTCCTTCGTTGGTTACTAATAATGAAAATTCAATGCTAACTGCGGCTCCTGATGTTGATGAAATTAAGCGGGCAGTGTTTGATTTGAATGATGATGGTGCGCCTGGTCCTGACGTATTTGGGGGACATTTTTTCCAACACTTTTGGGATATTGTTGCTTCTGATGTGATTTCCTCGGTGCAAGAATTTTTCTATATAGTTTCTATTATTCCAAACCTGAACTCTAATGTAATTGTTTTGATCCCGAAAGTGCCCAGTGCATGTTCCATGGATGAATTTTATTAGAGATATATGTTAGATACTAGTTTGTAGTTTGTTTATAGTGACTTGGAGTAACTAACTCCCTAACTAACTTTCTACATAGATAACTTGCTCTCCAAGTTATCTTCTTCACTATACTCTAATAGTCCCCCTCAAACTTAAAATGGGGAAATTCACCAATTTTGAGTTTGAAATACAAAGAATATTCTAGTTTATTCTCACTATATTGTAGGCAAAGTAAACTAAGTAAAACAAAAAACTGATAGGAAAAGAGGTAACACATGCCTAATGCAAAACACAGATCCTTCCATTGCCCAGGCCCAATAGAGAATCCCAATTCAGCTTCTGAATGTCTTCTTCTGTGTAGTTTCAAACTTGCCACTGCTGAAACGCGCTTATAGGAACCAAAACAGCTTATAAAAAAGATGCTTTTCCAAAAGTAGCTTATTCCAAACACGCTTTTGGAAAACTCGCTTTACTAAAGCAGCTTTTCTAAATCGTGTTTCTGCAAGGCAATTTTATGAGAATAATGATGTTGAATCAACAAAACTGCAAAAGTGATTATGCCAACAGACTTCATCGAAACGTGCTGCTGCTAACATGCTGTTGAATTCGTCAAACACGCGATTGGCTCAATCAAAGTGAAATTCGTCATCTTCGTCCAGAAAAGAAAGGCTTCGAACCAGAAACGTGCTTTAACACTTTGTTGTGAAAAATGATTCCGCAAGAAGCATTACCAGAAAAGAACTGTGCCAAACGGCGATGCTTTTGACCAGCTGCGTGTGATTGCCGGAAGAGAAACGGTTATGCGCAAACTGTGTTGATTCCGGTGAGAGTGAATCTGCGAAATCAACCACAAACTACTTCAACGAAGAACATGAGCGAAATTGAGATAAAACTTGACAGAGAAGAGAGCAACGAACCACAAAGGTTTCCGCCGGGATCGAAATCGACGATAAATTCGTCATGTAACTCAAAAATCTGAATCTTGTTGTTGACGGCAGAAGCTATTGGTTCCTGTTTTCCGGCGAAGCAGCAAACACCGTAAACAGGTCCAAAGCATGTGATAACAGTATCGATGATGAGATGCTTCGATTGCTTGAACGCGGCTTCAAAAACATGGAACTCAGATTCGCGATTGTTCGAATTCGTTGATTTGGCAGAAAGATCAACTCTGAATCAAGAATCTGTATTTTCTGGTTTTCTTCCGAAGCATCAATGGCAGAGTTGCGATTGCTGTTACGTGAATCAATCAGAGAACAAGGAACTGCACCGATCTTGATGGTGAATCCATCAACGGTTGGAGCAATCCACGGTGAAGGAGCAGTGGTGGAAACTGAACCGCCAAAACTACCGAAAACGAATTCTTGCGAAGCGGAAGAACATGAATTTTCTGATGCGGAAGCTTCAAGATCTTCTTCTTCATCACCATCGGAATCATCTTCTTCATCAGAAACTGGATCAAAATCGCTATCTCCACAGCGCTCTGATACCATGTTATTACAAGTATATATACTACTACAATTATATATACTACTACAAACTAGTCTAACATATATCTCTAATAACTTTCGTCCGATTGCTCTTGCTAATTTTCAATTCAAGATTGTGACAAAAATCCTGGCAGAGAGGCTAGCTATTATTTCTATGCGGATTGTTTCCCCCATCAAAGAGGTTTTGTCTGTGACCGTAACATTTCCGACTGTGTCATTTTAGCTTCGGAGGTAATCAATTTATTGCCGAAGAAACGACTTTTTGGTAATGTGTCTGTGAAGGTTGATATTCGGAAGGCTTTTGATACCATGGGTTGGAATTTTCTTTTGTTGGTTTTAAAAACTTTTGGCTTCCATCCAGTTTTCTGTGATTGGATTCGTGCGATTTTGCACTCTGCTCGCTTGTCAGTGCTGGTGAATGGTAGTATTGTGGGTGTTTTTCCTTGCAAGAGAAGAGTCCGCCAGGGAGACCCCTTGTCCCCGCTTCTTTTTTGTCTTGCAGAGGAAATGTTAGTAGAGCGATTGAGTTGGAGCGTGTTTCCGGTGCTCTGCAGCCTATGCCGTATTGTAGGGGTATCTCTTTACCAACACATATTCTTTATGCAGATGATATTTTTATTTGTTGTGCAGTACTCGCAAAAATATTCGGTGCCTTTTGCGGGTGTTCAATTGTTATTCTGAGGTTTCCGGGCAGTTGGTGAATTTCGACAAGAGTAAACTGTTTATAGGAACAATGACATCAGCAAGGTCTCGAAGTCTGGCTAGATTGGCTGGTTTTTCTTTGGGGGTTATTCCTTTTTAGTCTTGGCTTCCCTATTTTCCAAGGAAGACCGAGGCGTATCCATTTTCAAGCAATTGTTGATAGAATTAAGGTGAAACTTGCTTCTCGGAAAGGATCTCTCTTGACGATTATGGGAAGAGTTCAGTTGGTGAAATCTATAATACATGGTATGATGGTTTACTCTTTTCATATTTATCGTTAGCCACAAAATCTTTTGAAGTTGCTGGATCGTTGGATCAAAAATTTTGTTTGGAGTGGTGATATTTATATTCCGAAAATTTGTATGGTAAAGTGGAATATTGTTTGTCTCCCGTGGGAATCTGGCGGTTTGGATCTCAAGCCAACAAGACTTATTAATAATTATTTATTATTACAGTTGAGTTGGAAACTTCATAGCCAAGATTCTCAATGTGCTACTTTTTTTAGGCATCAATATTTTTGTAATGGGATTCCTCTCCGAAATTATATCAAATCCTCTGTTTGGCTTGGCATAAAATCGTATATGGATACCGTACTTGAAAATTCCATTTGGCTTGGCTGATTGGTAACGGCGAAAGGATCAATTTATGGTTAGATAATTGGTTGGGCTCCTCTCACGTTTATGTTTTGAATATCAACCCCGCCTCCTTCAGCTCTCTTTCCACCACTCTCTCCTCGGTTATGGATGCTAGAAGGCGGCGCTTACCACCTCTTCTCCTCTCCAACTTGGTGGTTGCAGCTAGCATTTTGAATATCACTCTTCCGGTGACGCCGTTAATTGACAAATTGGTTTGGATTCATACAACAGATGGTGACCTCACAGCCAAGCAAGCATTTCTTTTTTTGAGAGGTCCGTCGCACATGGTTGATTGGACTTCTCTTATTTGGCAACCTTGTATCCCGCCCTCCCACTCTTTTATTTTTTGGCGTCTGATGCATCAGAAGTTGCCCGCTGATGAGCAACTTCGGTCATGTGGCTGCACTATTGTGTCGATTTGTGTGCTTTGTTATAAGATCAGCTGAGACTTTGGAACATTTATTTTTCTCTTGTGACTTTGCGGTTAGCCTTTGGTGTTGGCTAGGATCTATGTTGAATTGTAGCACATTGAGAAACTTGATGCCTAAAGAGATTCTATTGAAAATCTCTTTAAACATTGAGAATCTCTTTAAACAACAGGAGAATCTTGATGGCTACTCTTCACAGACACCTCTCTATTGAAAAAATTCCATGTTCTCCTCTTTCCGTCGGTTTAAAGAGATTACTCCTGTTGTTTGGAAGCCTCCAACTGTCCGTTGGGTAAAGATTAATACGGATGGATCTGTCCGAAACTCCCTCGCGTCTTGTGGGGGTATTTTCCGAGATCACAGAGGCACTTTTTTGGGCTGTTTTGCATGTAACTTTGGTCCAGTGTTGGTTTTTGAAGTGGATCTTTCAGCCATTATTTTTGCTATGGAATTTGCTGCAAGGTTCGATTGGCTCAACCTTTGGTTGGAGAGTGATTCCTCTAGTGCGGTGCTTGCTTTCAAAAATTCGAACTTGATTCCTTTCCGTCTTCGGAACCGCTGGCATAATTGTTTTCAACTTGGAATTATTGTTGTTTGTTCTCATTTATCGTGAAGGAAATTGTTGACCTGTCTGGCACCGTCTGGCTTGACGTGTTACCACCGTTGTGGTCTTTAGACTTCTTTAGGGATAGGAACGGCTTGCCTAATTATCATTTTCCTTAAGATGTCGGATGTTTCTTTTCTCTTTTTTGAATTTTTTCGAGGGTTTTGACCTAGTCCCCCGTCTTGTACATATATTTTTCCTTTTTTTAATAATATATATGAAGCAGGCGGCAAAGGATATGAGTTCTAGTAAGAATACAATACTAAGCCAAATTTAGAGGCTGCACTTAGTAATTTGGCTCATATGTGTGAGAGGTTTGTGGAGACAATTTGTTGGTTTTCTTTTCGTCTGAAGCATATGTTGAATGGTTTATCTTGCATACTAAGTGATTTGGTGATGCATTGGTGATTACTTTGGCTTAGTTTGAGCCTCTTTTAGATTGTTTTTGTTCAAGGAAGTTATATTTGTTGTTGACCTTGCCTCAACTGTATCACTTGATCTGCCATGTCTTATTTGGGTGTTGACTGCAACTTTTACAACAATGGAAGCAGCTTATGGAATTTATTGATATGAAAGGCACTTTTGGTTTATACTTGTCCTGCATTTTATACATTTTGGTTTATGCTTGTTATATGTTTGGTCTGGCAAATTGGCATGACCATCAATCTGAGTACTATATGCTGATGGCTCATTGATATGTTTGAAGCTTATGGATTGAAGAAACTTTAGTCTCTTATGATTACGTATCACTGTCCAAGTCAAATGTTCAATGACTTAATTCTTCTAAATTTCTGCCACGAGTTTTTCTGTTTGTGGACTATGGTTCTCCACACCAAAACCTCCTTTTGATGATTGGTGTATATGGGCAGAAGACATTTGCAAGTTTATGCTCAAATGATTTTTTGTTCAACTGGTATTTGATGAGGCTTATGAAACACAATACAGTTTGTTGGTGTTTTGTCTCTTTTGTTGTTGATTAGCCTATGATGGTTTTACTTATTGTCTTGTGCTTCTGTTCATGATGGTTAAGCCATGTTGATAGGCTTTCGTCATGAATGGTTTGGCGTTGTTGTGCTTCTGTCCAAAGATGGTTAAGCGTCGTTTTTTTTGTGGTTCTGTCTTCTTGAGTCATTAGAACTCTTGATGGTTAAGCGTTGTGTCTTTTATGGCTTTGTGCTTGCTTGCTTCTACCATATGGTGGTTAAGCGTTGTTTTGTTGCTTCTTCATCAAGCGGTTAAACCTTGAGTTGTGGTTTCCTCTGGTTGGATAAGCATTTGGTTGTTGCTATGCTCTTGGCCGATAAACTTCCGGCATCTCTACTTGTATTTTCATTTGTTTGATGTACTTTTGTATTGTTCATCCCAAGTTGGAAGTGTTGTAAACACCTTCCAACTTGCGGGAGACTATTAGAGATATAGTTTACTTACAACTACTATATATAGTTGTTGTTTTTTTAACCACCCCATTAGTGGGATAATTCACTCATTTGTAACATTAATGTCTTTTCAATACAATAGTTTAATAGTTTTTCTCTTCTTCTTCCATGGATGTCATATTTCATAACATTAATGTCTTGCAACGTGTTTTGCGAGTTAGGATACAACTTAACATTTAAGTTTTTTTTTTTGAGAGATTTAACATTTAAGTTAATAACATAAAACTATAAAATACGTAAAAATAATATGACAAAATCAAAGTAGCGATAATACCATGTCTTTGGATCTATAACGTTTAAGACTTAATCATTTGATTGAATTTGTGGTTGATTTATTTTGATATTTCAACCTGAATCAAAAAAACACTACACCGTAATGGGATGTCAAACAACGTTCCACTAAGACGATGAATAAAACAACGCTGCAAAGTTTTGACAAAATCACGAAAGAAAAACCTAAATTTATGTCAAAACTATTTATTTAGATTAAAATAAAAAAAATTAAGATAAAAATGGATGATTCCAAATAAAAAATAACCTAAATCACGTCTCAACGAAAAAAATGAAAAGGAAAATCTAGAGAGAAGAAATTATTACTTTCTGCTTTTGTTATAAAATTTGTTTCAAATGTTATGAATTAGTACTCGAACTAATTTATGTTGTATTTATTTGATTTGATTCAATTTAGACTCTAATTAGATACAACACCAAAAATTTAAGGCTTAAATGTGCTTTTGGTCCCTTAACTATTTATTTGGTATCGCTTTGGTCCCTTAACTAAAAAAAAGATTGTTTGAGTACATTATCTTTATCTCCGTTACCTGTTTTGGTCCCTTCTGTTAAAAAAATTCAAAAAACTGTTACGGTTTATATTATTCATCTTCTTCCTTTTCTTTCCATCATCTTGATCATGATCTTCATCATCAACAACACACTAACCCAGAAAAAAAAAAAATCTTTTTCATCATCATCAAAGCCCGAATCCTCTTCATCAAATCAACAAATCCTTCAATCTTTCCTCTTATGTGTTGAATCTCAAACTCAAAGCTTCCTTCTTTGATTAATCATCTGTTGAATCTCAAACCCAAATGATCTTCAATTTTCTGACTTCTCTCTCTTCCCTGCAATTCTTTACCGAACTCTCTCTCATGCCGGCCGCCGCCTTCTCTCTCCCCTTTCTCTTCCATTCTTCTGTTTCTTTTCGATCTCCCACTCTCCCTCTCGTGCAGTCTCCCTTTATGGGTTTAAAGGATAAAAATAAAATAAAAAGATTTTTATAATCAAGTGTTGTTATTGTTGGTTCGAGAATGGATTGTTTGGTGAAGGTTAGGATTTGGTTGTACGGTTGCAAGAGAATGAATTTTTTGGGCATGGAATGGTTTGAAGAGGTTGGATTTGAATTTAAAAAAATTGTTGTTTGGTAAGTTAAAGTGATTTTTTTTTTGTGGGTTGGTGTGTTTTTAATGATGAATATCATGAAGAAGATGATGGAAGGAGAAGGAAGAAGATGAATAATATAAATCCTAACGGTTTTTTGAATTTTTTTAACGGAAGGGACCAAAACAGGTAACGGAGATAAAGATAAAATACTCAAACAATCTTTTTTTTAGTTAAAGGATCAAAACGATATCAAATAAATAGTTAAGGGACCAAAAACACATTTAAGCCAAAATTTAATTCATTTAATTACTTTCGATTACATTTTAATTTTATCTAATTATTGGTTTAGTTTGATGACTATCTTCTCATACAGAAATTTAAACGGTTATCATGGCAAACGCAAAAATCAATGTAATATAGAAATGATTAATAACAAATATGGGAGATAAATAAGTTAGGAATTCTTCATCAAACGCCTCCCTATCTTTTGTGAGTCGACAACTAAAACTTTAATTTCTTCTTCTTCATCCATCAAAGAGGGGTGGTTTAGGGTTAAGTTTTGACCCAAAATCACCCCTCTACATCGTTTTTCTCCTTCCCTTTTGTTTAAATAAGTGATTTTCACATTGAATTAAGTTTTTCTTTCGTGATTTCGTTGTCTTAGTGCGACGCTGTTTTGTTTGTCGTATTTGTGCGGCGTTTATCTTTTCCCTCTTGTTCAGGTGTTTATTCAGATCAGCTTCGATCTAGTACAGATCCAACCAATGACTTTGACGTCGTCAACGTTGCAGATCCGGAAGCATGACTATTCCGGAGATTTTAATATAGTCATATATGTAGGCTTATGTACTTTGCCGTTTTATTCTATTAAAATAGATGTTGTGAGTTTGTTCACATGTTCATCTTTTCGCTTTTAGTGAATTTGTATTGCATACTCTATCAATTTAAATGAGGGAATGTCGTTTGTTTTGTGTAAAAAAAATGTAATATAGAAATGATTGTTGAACACCAACATTTTTAATGTAAAATTGAATGGTGTCGTTTATTTTGTATGTATTTTTTTTTTTAATGAATGAGAGATATAAAGTAAAAATGTTGAAATATCATAATTGGATGTAACAAAAAGTAAAAACATAATTGGATGTAAAAAATGTATGATATGATGAACTATGAAGTACACACAACACAGTACACACAACGACACACGAGTTTAGCGAGGCCTATTTTTTTATTTTATTTTCCACGAAATGTTCAACGTGTATAAAAACAGGTGGGGAAGAAAATTGAAATGGTTGATGTACAATGAAAATTACAAGAAATCCAATAATTGGTGCACGACGAAAACCATGTTTCAAAAGGACAAATCGTTCTAATTTTTTTTTACTGTATTGATTTGTAATTGACTGCGACCTTTTTTTTCTTCCTTAGATTAAGCATTAATTCATTAAAATTAAATTCACACACAACTGTGTGAGGTTTCGGGTTTGAAGTTAGGTCACGATGTCCGTTCTTACAATTTTGATATTTGTCAGTTGAGTTAGGACTTCTAAAATTGACTGCGACCCTTTTTGAAGAATATAATACATATTATCGGCATATAAAAGACCAATAATGCTTCAATTATTTTCTTTTTCATTGTAATTGATCGGGGTGTACATGGGTTGGGTCAACTCATAAAATCCAATCAAACCCATAAAAAAATCCAAAAAAGTGGGTTGGGTTGGATAATTGGATGAGTATGGTTTTAAAAAATGAAAAACTCATAAAAAATAACGGGTTTCGGGTAAAACCAGACTCAAACTCAATAAACACACTTACCCAATAATGTCAACATTTTTATTTTATTTTAATTGGGAAGAAGGTGAATAGAAAGGATTTTGATCATAAATCAACAAAAGACATTCTTTTTATTGAAAATCAAATCATGCTAGAGTTACAAATTCGGATGTTGCATTTTTTGGTTATTTTGATGCTAGTGTAATTTTATGTCATGCAACTTTATTTTGTTGTAAGTATTTTATGATGAAATTCATTATTGATATTAACATTTATGTTTTTTAAGGCTCAAATATTTAAAATAAGTTATACAATTTTTTTAGAAAATAAAAAGGTTGATTACATTTTATGAAAAAAATATAAGGATTTGTCGTTTAGTCATTTAATATTAACAAAATATTAGAAAAATAATTTGGGTAACCCATTACCCAACCTTTGCTAAAAAAAAAAAAAAAACCCTCATTATCCAACCCAATCCAAACCGGAAATTAGTGGGTTTATCCAAACCAACCCAATAATGTAACGGGTGATTACTTTACCTCACCCAAACCAGAGTACCTTGTATGGTTCAAGTCTTGAGTTTGACCAAACCCAATCCAAATCGACCCACGTACACCCTAGTAATTGATGCTTCATGTTTGTTTCAAGGCTTGTATTTATACAAAAGTCATAATTTTAGTTCTTGTAAAAGGCTCAAATGTGGTCATTCATTTGAATTTTTTATTGAAATGGACATAAAATGATGTGTCACTAGGCACATTGTTTAACTTTTTTTAGGAATGATAGTAGAAAATACTGGGATTATCATAGTAATATAGACGCTCTAGAAAAATTATGAGATACTTTATTAACTTGTCTCCGAATGAAAGCTAGATTGTAACTAGAACTAGAAGAGAGTAAAATGCATAGCTTATTCTCATTCAAACATTTGTTATTCATGCATTCACCATTGTTTGACAATCACTCTTAAAGACAACTTGGTTGAAACTAAAATTCAGATTAATATGAATGGCATGTTGTAAAGCAGTAGCTTCACATTCAGATTGCACCACATATAACCGTGGTTGTATCTAATTTCTAAAGCTAGGGTGCAAGTAGTGGTTATGTTAACATGTTTTTGTTCCAATAAGCTAGACATATTTTTTACGTGGCTCATAAAACACATTATTAACGATATAACGACCAAGTTAACTCTATTTGTTTTTTAATTTGGTATCGATTAAATGATCGATTAATTCGACGACCAATTCCACCGTCTACTAAAGATGACCAATTGAAACCTAATTAACTCTATTAGTGGAGACTTGTCACAGTTTTTTTTAGTACACGTGAAGACTTGTCACCTTATTACATATTATCATTTATTGATGGAATTCTACTGTACATTCATAAATTGAACGGTTTTGTTACATTTACTTCTTAAAAAAAAAAAAATTATGATCATTTTTATGAATCAAAATATGTTTGTCACTTTAAAAATGATAAAATCGGGTATAAAAAGCGATAAAATCGGATAACGTCACTTTAAAAATGACACAATGTGTTAAGGTTGAAATTTTGGATGGGTGTACTTTAGATTATATAAGCCGAAACCATTTTTTTTTTAGATTATATATTTTTATAATCGAACTGATGTAAAATTGAAAAAATGGAGGATGCAAAAAAGAAAGAAAAGCAAAACAAAAAACTACCGCTACTTAAAAAGTGGGAAAATAAATTCTTTATATTAAACATATACAATAATAAAACATGTACAATAATAATCATTTTAAACCACTGCAACTTGGAGAGTGGAAAAAGAATTTTTTGTACTAAAAACAATAAAATAATCATTTTATTCCAATCTTGTTTCTGGGGCCTTTTATTTGTTTTTGCAATTGGATTGGATTGAATTGGAGAGAGAATCAATTCAAACTTTTATTATTGTTAAATAATAATTTGCGGTGGGTACTATAAAATTCATATATAGATCCTTTTTTTTTTTTTTCCTTCGAAAGAACCTAACGATAAAACTCATACACATTATGTGATAAGAAGTGAAGAATTACGTATTTGAATATATGACTCTGCATATCAAATGTCTTTGCCGTTATAAGATAAGTGATACTTTTTTCGAAAGAAAATAAGTGATACTTATCATTTTACGAAAAAAAAATCAAATAGTGGTACTTATTAGACTATCTCACAATGCCTCAACAAATATTAAATTGATCGATTTTATTATGAATTAAAAAAGAAAAGTTATATAAAATAGATTACAATAAATTAAAAAATAAAATAGATTATTTTTACCAAATTAATAATATTAATTTCAAAAAGACCTCATTTTAAAATTTGCCTCAAACTTCAATATTTATTGAGGCAGCCTTTTAGTTAATAAGATTAGTGAATAATGTGAGGGAGTGTGGGTGGAGATGGAGACATCGGTTGTTGGCTTGGGATGAGGATAGTGTGAGGGAGTGCGTGAATTTATTGAATAAATTTATTTTGCAGGAAAATTTAGAGGACCACTGGCGTTGGTTGCTTCATCCTATACATGGCTACTCGGTTAGTGGGACTTACCATTTCCTAACATCTTTAGAGGATCAGGTGGCTGTTGATACAAACAAAGACGTGTGGCACAAATTGGTTCCTACAAAAGTTTCTCTTTTCACATGGCGGCGTCTCTTGAAAGATAGAATTCCGACAAGATCAAATTTGGCGCGTCGACATGTTCTCCAACCTAACGACGCTTTGTGTGTTGGAGGATGTGGCTTCATTGAGACGGCGGAGCATCTTGTTTTAGGTTGTGAATTGTTTGGGAGCGTCTGGTATTTACTATGTCACTGGCTTGGTCTTTCTTATGTTTTTCCAAGTTCGGTTGCGGATCACTACTTCCAGTTTATTCATTTGGTGGGTTTACCACGATCTTCACATTCTTATCTTACGGTTATTTGGCTTGCTTGTGTATGGGCAATATGAAAGGAGAGAAATAACTGTATCTTCAAAAATACGGTAATTGATCGTTACAATATTGTCGAAAAGGTGAAGCTGAATTCTTTTTTATGGCTCTCGTCAAATTTTGTACCAATTGCGTTTGGTTTTCATGATTGGTAGAGGTACGCACTTCTTTGTATAGGTGCCATGTAATTTTTATTTTGTTTAGCTGACGGTGACATCTGTGTCAGGCATCTAGCTTTCGTAACAGACTTTGAGTATTTCATCGCTTTTAGCACACCTTGTGCGGGGTGAATCACTCTTCTATTGAGCAATGTATTTTATTTTGATTAGTTAAAAAAAAAAATCAGTGAATAATGATCCTTCACTTTGTTGAGGATTATTTTTTTAGACCCACTCAATATTTCTGTATGCCTAAAAATATCATTCAAGAGTTACCTACCTAAGATGTTGAAATTAATAAATATATCCTTTGAGAATGATCTCTTTAAATATGTCCCTAAATAGGAAAGAAGTCGTCACTTTAGTCCTTAAATACAGATAAATTGCAAAATAGTCTTTGAATGTAGACTCTGTTAGTTAATTTAGTCCCTGAATGCAGATTTCGTTAGTCAATTTAGTCTATGAATGTAGACTCTGTTAGTCACTTTAGTCCCTGAAATTGACCAACAAAGTCTAAATTCAGAGATTGATTGTTTTGCAATTTCTCTGCATTCAGGGACTAAAGTAAGTACTCATTTCCCATTGAAGGACTAAAGTAACTAATTTCCCATTTTTTAAAGGGCCTAAAGACATTGACAGGAGAAAGAAAACTGCTCCACTTTGTCATACTACATAGTACTATATATATGTAATATATTAGTGGGAACTAAGAATGAAAGAGCTACTTCGGTTCCTCTAATTTCAAAATGGTTTTGCTTGGGCAAAACACCAAGAATATGATGAACTTTATGACACTCATCACATTTCTACTCTTCATAATGCCTTCCATTTCTTACTCCCAAAATCTTGGAAACAACATATTACTCACTAACCGTAAGATTTTCCCAAAACAAGAAACAATTTCCTCTTACGCTGTTGTGTTTGATGCTGGTAGCACTGGAAGCCGTGTCCATGTTTACCATTTTGATCAAAACTTAAATCTTCTTCATGTTGGTAAAGATGTTGAGTTTTATAATAAGGTGACAATAACATCTTTATAAAGTAGTTTTTATTAAAATTTAATTTCTTAACCTCTAACTTTAAAGTATTCTTTTGCAGACAACACCCGGTTTGAGTGCATACGCGGATAATCCAGAACAAGCTGCAAAATCTTTGATTCCACTTTTAGAGCAAGCAGAAAGTGTGGTTCCTGAGGACCAGCGCTCCAAGACACCCGTTAGACTTGGGGTAAGTTTTTTGTTGTTTTATATTTTATTTTTTATAGGCTTAATTACTCTTTTGGTCCCTTAACTTATTTTTTGGTTTCGTTTTGGTACCTTAACTATTAAAAGTTTCGTTTTGGTCCTTTAACTTACTTTTTGGTCCCTTAACTCATCCTCTGTCAACCACTTTGGTCCTTTATGTTAGGATGAATGTATTAGAGTTAAGGGACCAAAATGAAACCAAAAAATAAGTTAAGGGACCAAAACGAAACCAAAAAGTAAGTTAAAGGACCAAAACGAAACTTTTAATAGTTAAGGGACCAAAATGAAACCAAAAAATAAGTTATGGGACCGAAACGAAACTTTTAATAGTTAAGGAACCAAAACGAAACCAAAAAATAAGTTAAGGGATCAAAAGAGTAATTAAGCCTTTTTTATATCATGTTATAGGCATTGATTTTTCACCATCATTTAACATCGACTAATATTCGTCACAAAATCTGTCAGAACATAAGGTGGATTCCTATCTTCTAACTAAATTTCCACCATATGTAAAAAGAGTTATGAATTGAACATCATATCACTTGCTCAAAAAACTCATTTTCATGCAAATTGTATGCATATATAATTTTCTTTATATCCTAACCGAACCGTTGTTCCCAACTAATTTTCGTCTATAATTTTGCAATTACTTTTTTTGCATGATTTTGTTATAGCTACAATTTTATTTCGCTATCTAGGTTTAAGAATGATTTGGCATTAATGTATGAAACTTTGACGGAGATTAGTCACCTCTAAATAGCAAGCGGTGAAAACTTTATACCGATAACAAAATATTTATGCAGGCAACAGCAGGTTTAAGGCTTTTGAATGGGGATGCTTCTGAAAAGATACTGCAATCGGTAACCATAAGTTTAATTTTGTTATTCAACAGTTCAATAATGTTATAATAGAAACTTTAATTAAGCTTAATTTCGTGCTCCCACCATTTAATTACCTTAGGTAAGGGATTTGTTGAGCAACAGAAGTACCTTCAATGTTCAACCTGATGCAGTTTCTATTATTGATGGAACCCAAGAAGGTTCTTATCTATGGGTATGACTTAAACTAAAGTTTTTTTTTTTTCTTTCTTTTCTGAAATTCATTTAAGAATTTTATTTGTGGTATTTGTTATGTCCGTTTGAATAGGCTTCTTGTAAAAATTACGCACATATAATTTTTAGAAAGGAAAAATTATTAATTGGCATTAATTTTTGTACAAAATTAAAATGTCAAAATATTGTTTTTGGTGAAAAAATGACAAATTTTATGCAATAAACTTGAAACTTGTCATCTTTATAGGTGACAGTTAACTATGCATTGGGGACTTTGGGGAAAAAATTCACAAAAACAGTGGGAGTAATGGATCTTGGAGGTGGATCGGTTCAAATGGCATATGCAGTGTCAAGGAATACAGCTAAAAATGCTCCAAAAGTTGCTGATGGAGATGATCCATATATTAAGAAGCTTGTACTCAAGGGAAAAAAATATGATCTCTATGTTCATAGGTTTAATTTCCCACTAGCTCTTCGTATAATATAGGCTTAATAGCAGTTTTAACCCCCTAACTTTCCTAAAGTTGTGATTTTGGTTCCCTAAGAAACAAAAACTACAAAACCGCCCCTAAGTTTTGCATGTGTGGCAGTTTTGGTCCCAAGGCCAATTTTGACTCAGTCTACGCTGATGTGGCACCCTAAGTGAGGTGCCAATTGTTATTTTTTAAATTTTTTAATACCAAAAATTGGTCTTGCAGGGCCAAAACTACTACAGTTGCAAAACTTAGGGGGCGAATTTGTAGTTTTTTTTTCTTTGAGAGCCAAAATCGCAACTTCGTAAAAGTTAGGGGGCGGAAACTGTTATTAAGCCTATATATATATATAATTCTCATAACATATATACCATGCCTAATATTTTAAGAGCTCTTAACTTCTTTCTTCCAGTTACTTACACTTTGGTACAGAAGCATCTCGGGCTGAGATTTTGAAGGTCACTCATAATTCTCCTAACCCTTGCATTTTAGCTGGATTTGATGGTAAATACAAGTTCTTATTTTAACAAGTTAAGAGATTATGTTGACTAAATAGTTAGGTCAGATACCGAGTTTTAAAAATAAAAACCTGATTGAAACAAAAATAACAAATATTTTGTTTTTGAAAGGGACATACAGATATGCTGGAGAAGAATTTAAGGCCAATGCCCTAGCTTCTGGAGCCAGTTTTAAAAAATGCAAAAAGATAGTTCATCAGGCTCTTAAATTGAATTATCCATGTCCTTATCAGAATTGCACTTTTGGTGGAATTTGGAATGGTGGAGGAGGAAGTGGACAGAGAAAACTTTTTGCTGCTTCATTTTTCTTTTACCTAGCTGCAGAAGTATGTATTAATATTGTTTCATTTTAATTAATTTTATCATTAAGCCTTTCTAATTACATTGTTTATTATTTTAGGTTGGTATGGTTGATCCAAATAAACCTAATTTCAAAATTCGACCTGTGGATTTCGAGAGTGAAGCTAAGAAAGCTTGTGCATTAAATTTTGAGGATGCCAAATCCAGTTATCCATTTCTTGCTAAGAAAAATATAGCTTCATATGTATGCATGGATCTTATATATCAGTATGTGTTGCTCGTTGATGGATTTGGTAAGTTTTAAACTTTGATAATAATTAATTCTTTTGTAAACTACAATGATTAATGTCTTTAATTATGCAATAATAATTGATTTTATTTGTTGGCAGGCTTAGATCCATTGCAAGAGATTACAGCAGGAAAGCAAATTGAATATCAAGATTCTCTTGTGGAAGCTGCATGGCCACTAGGCAATGCTGTAGAAGCCATATCATCGTTACCTAAATTTGAAAAATTGATGTATTTTATTTAAGCTTCTTGATATAACTATAAGAAGTCTATGTCTATCACTTTCTAAATCAAATAACCAGTTTTAGAGTTTCACATCAGAAAAGCTTAAGTCTATATGTCATCTCATCGTTGAGGTCACTAAACCGCAATAAAGTCGTTAAGTGAAATGTTGCTTGCATAGCAAATTACTCTTTGCATAATACGTCAAATCTTTGACTTGATTGTTTCTAGTTCGCTAATGGCTTGCTCAACGAATTTCAAAGTTTATGTTTCATTTAACTCTGTGATATATGTTGTACACATACGTGGTCTTTCGTGATTTTGACTTAGTCAAAACTGATGTGAATATTTTTTTTATTAAAAATATTATATACTGTACTCACAGTCACACATGAAAATTAATTTAACTTAAAAATTAAAAAAATTACAAAACTGAAATTAAAATTGAAAAATAAATAGTAAACATTGGAAAAATCTTCTCCTTTATCTTCAACCCTAATCTTCATCCTCAACAATTAAAATCATTCAAACAAACTAAATCCAATCTTCATAACCTCATATCCAAAATCACTGGTTTTGAAAACTTGAGATACAAATGCATTATATATATATATATATATATATATATACACACACACACACACGAGATTAACGTGGGTTTTAGCCTTTCGGTGATGAACTGAAATGATTAGTGATGAAGATGGATGGGGTCGGAAAATGGAGGGGAATCCAATAAATTTTGCCCAAGTAGTAATTGAATTCAATTAATTACCTTATATATCAAAACAAACAAAAAAGTGAAATTAAATTGCCTTTTCTTTATGATGAAAGGGATTTTACCTTTTTAAAAACGAATTTGTTCCAACAACATACGTGAAGCAAATGTGGCCACCCTTTATGAAGGACATATTACATATTATCGGCATATAAAAAAGTAATAATGCACTATTCCCGTGAGCTTAACTCAGTTGGTAAAAGATATTGTATATTATATGCAGGGGTTGGGTTCGAACCCCGGACACCACACTTCTCCATAATTAAATTGGGCGACCTCTAGCCACTAAACTACTTGACAAAAAAAAAGGTAATAATGCACCAAAAAGTAAAAAAGAAGAAGGCACCAAAAAGTGTAGTGAATGGATTATTCTTGTATGGTCATGAGACTTTCCTATCTTTGATTATGCGATGATAAAATTAATTTTAAAAGAATTAAATATGTGAAATTGATTTTGTTTAAAAATGACTTGACAATCAAATATATACTTAAAAAATTATACACTTTTAAGGTGAGTTGACTAAAATTCATTCTTTTAAGAAAAATCGAACATGTCAAAATCATTTATACGATTTTAGAATCAAGATTGTCTCATCCGAAAGTACAATCAAACATACATTAAATATAAATATCATAGGCACACAACATACTTACAAACAGTGGCGAAGCCAGAAATTTTATAGAGCCTAGGCAAAAAAATTATCGTAAAATGTTACTTCCTTCCTGCGAATAATTTCACATTTCCTACGGAATCTGCAGGAAATCCTAGGCAAAATCTACAGGAAATGTATTTCTGCGAAATTTACATAAAAATCTGCAAGTAAATCCGCAGAAAAAGCTAAAAGTTCTAGTAATGGCTAGACTTACTACAAAGAAAATTGGAGCTGAGCCTGGGCTAGTACCCATGCTAACTGGGGTAGCTCCGTCCCTGCTTACAAAATTATGATTTTTGTTCTTTAAATCATTTCAAAATTTACCAAAAAATTGATTATGCATATTACTTTTTTTGTAGAGACTTGTACACAAGGTTATAAGAATAGGCGACCAATATGGTTGGGTAGCTTAAATGATTTAAGTTAAGAAAAAAAGAGTCGGAGATTATGAGTTTAAATATAGAAGAAAGAGTAAATATTAATTTACAATTAACTACTAACATTTTTTTAAAGAAAACTAACAACTAATATTTGTCATTAAAATAAAGGTGACCAACAATAAATTGATTCAAATAGTAAGAGACTAAGTAAACTATCTAGAGTTTGATATTTGACTCGCACATATGAAAAAAATTATGTTAATCCAGTAATATATGCATGGTAACTAAAAAAGACACCAGAGGTAGGGTACAAAATATGTGGGATCAATTATCTTCTTAATGAAATTCTTCTTCAATGTTCCTTTCTTATCATCTATACAATTGAATTAAACCGTTGTTTTGATGTTGTAGCATAGCTTAAGTTATCCAATCATATATCAATAAAACAATACAATATTCCTTCTAATTTGCGTTGTTACAAAGGGATTAAAATTTACAATCTGACAAATCAAGGTTTGAATTCTGAAAGCAATATCCACATTCTAGTATCCAACAAGGTTCATATAGGATTACTCAACATTGGTATTATTTTAATCTGAATTAGTATTATATATGTAAGACTTGTAACATTCATACCTTAATTCACTCAAAAGAAATATATGAAACTATAACTCCTATGTAATTGTAAAGGTATGCACACTTGACTGAACTGCGTGAACAAATAACGATCATGATAATTGTTTTTTATTTTTGTTTCTTTAAACTTTTATTGTTGGTTGATGTTCTAAGAATAGTTTGAAGAGATTAAATGTAATTCATTGTGAATGGAAGAGAACTTACATTGTATTCAAATCACAATCATCCGTATGTGTGACTTTAGAAATAATCATTGTTAATGTTTAAATATAATTTTGGTCTTGTATATTGGCTAAAGTGTAATTTTGGCCCTCTCATTTTTAGTTGTGTAATTTTTCCCCCCATTTTTGCAATTTTGACCAACCCCCAATCTCAACTATCACATTTGATGACATGATAATAAAGTCTTCTGTCCCCGCACCATGTATAACTTCAATTGATCAATGTGTTTTGCCCTCACTCGCACATTTTTTGGGAAATTTTCCAGAAGGTCACCCATCCCAAAAATGCTCCAAGTAAAGCACGCTTAACTGTGGAGTTCTTATGGAAGGAGCTACCGCAAGTTTGGTTAAGTCTAAAGTCATGTAAGTTTGATCATTCTTCTAATCAGTGGTGGAGCCACTCATTGGCCAGAGTGGGCCACGGCCCACCCCAACCTTAAATATATATATATATATATTAAGTTATATATTATATGTTACGCAATAAATCACAGTTGTACAGCTTGCTCCAGTGGTTAAGCAAAGCTTTACCAAACCGTCATGTTTGACTCCTGCTTGGACGTTTTTTAATTTCTTATGCGTTTTCGAACCGGCATATGCTGGTAGACAAAAAAAATTCCTTACCACCATGGTATTAACCTTCTATGTTTAAATGTTGCTTTAAAGTATTATATATCCAATTCTAAACCTTTCACCAACAATTTGTGTGGATAAAGTACGATTCTTTTTTCAATTAAATGTATATGTGTAATATAATAAAAATTATATGATATTTTTGTTAAAATATTCTCAAAACACCAGTTTAAATAATATTCTAGAGACAAAAAATAAAATTAATAATCACTGGAATAAGAAAATACAAATTTACTATGTTAAAAATAATTGGCCCACCCTGAGTATTAATTCTAGCTCCGCCACTGTTTCCAATCAAATAAATTATAATAAGATTTTCTTAATAACCAAGTTAATCATGCTTAGGTAATCTATTTGTCACAAACGTTTGATTTTTCTTTTACTTACAAATGTATTTAAACTTTTCTTCAAATCAAGTTAACTTTGTTTAGGTCTTTAGTCATCCAAATTTGACTGTTCCTCTCTTCAAAATAACTACAATGAAAGTTTTTTTTATAACCAAGTTACTATTGTTAAGAAATCCATTGATCAACAAAAGTTTGATCTTTCAAAAAATTGAATATAAAACAAGTGAGGAACTGGCTATAGAAAGGGAAGAACATAAAATTATTGATATTTGAAGGGCAGAGTACATTCTCTCATTATCTCTATTCTTTGTTTTATTCAATAAAAATTAAATATTTATGTTCTGTCTAATTCTAATTGGATGTGTCCACAGGCCATGTGTTGGACTTATGACCATGTAAGAGTTCCTCCTCTTATTTCATATAAGACACGATCTCACTGCGTACCCTACAATTAGAGAAGACAACCACTATCTCCGTGAGTTTAGTTTAATAGGTAAGGACAATGTATAATATATGAAAGGTTCGGGGCTCGAACCCCGGACACCACCAAAAAAAAAGGAGAAAACAATCACTTTATATCACTAGAATACTGAATCAAGATCATCAACAACAACTAAACATTTCCTTACCATATAGGATCAGCTACATAATTAACATAAATCATTGATTTCTAAATCACTCATCAAAGAAGAGAGGCAATCTTTAAACTACACAAATGAAAAACACTTTTAGGGTATAAAAAAACAGGTGTCAATCTTTTAATCATGCCACAAAGGAATCAAGCTTTCACTAAAATACAAAAAGCATACTTAATATAGCTTGAATGATGATCAACCAATAATAATGTTTCATTCAAATTAACTTGGCGGGAATCACAAGCCCAATTAACAATGGCCCAATCTTATAATGATCAACCAAAAAAAAAAAAACAGGACCGCATGAGTAAACAACAATATTATTTATAAAATAATAGTCAACATTTTGCGTCTGACCATCTCTCTCTCCTTCTCAAGTTCATATACAGTGTTAAGCCACTCAAAACGTCTCTTCACCATAAATGCTTCTGCAATTTTGTTGTATATTAGATCAAAGAAGACATTTGCTTTATTCCCTATTCTACTAGATCGATCCCAATACATGCTATTACGCTAAAACTGCACAACACCCAATTGCTCACAGCTCAATAAATTTCCATTCCTTCCTCTATTTCTCATATTGAAACCTGAAGCACAATTAAGGTCCAATCACTTGCCATTGATATCGCAACTTTGGAGGGAGTTTCTACTGCAATTGGTTCAAGGTAAAAATTGGGGGGAACTATTCAAATTTCAATCTTTTTTCTGTAATTAAAAATTCAACATTAGGGTTTCATGGGGTCTATATAAAGAGGGCTTTAGGATTTGTGATAACCACACCGCAATTACAATTGCAATCTCAATCTTTCTCAATCCTAAGCTTTATTCTTGCAATTTCACTTTCAATTTTCTGCAATGGCTTTAACTTTTGAACCAATTTCACAAATTTCTTCATCAAAACCAGCTTGGAACATTAAGGCTAGAGTTGTTAGATTATGGAAAGTTTCTGATTTCAACAGAAACACTTTACCATTTTCTATTGAAATGGTGTTAATGGATTCTGAGGTTTTTATTTTTCACTTACCATTTTACATTCAAATTATGATGTTTTCTTAAAACTGTTGTTTTTGAATAAGCTAAATGTTATTAGTTTTAATTTTATAAGCTATCAAAAATTAAGTTTTGTTTTATGTTTAGTGCTAATATTTGTTGAGATATAGTTAAGGATTATGAGGTTCTTCTTTTTAATTTTACATTTTCACTAATTTTGAACCTTATAAGTAATGATTTGGTTTTACTTATGTTGTTGATATATAACATTGTCACTCTAAAAAGGTGTGTTATATGTTTTGTGCTTATATTATAAAGATGATGATTAAAGTTAAAGAATTAGTAATTTTTATAATGAATCAGAAAGCTATTGTATTATGAAGAATGGTGAATGTTAGATTATGGTTTTAACTATATCTTGAAAACTAATTCTAAATTTTTGAACTTTATATAGGGGAGTAGGATTCATGCCTCAATCAAAAAAACTCTATTGTATAAGTTTCAATCTGAAATTCGCGAAGGCAAAGTTTATTCATTTGAAAACATGGGTGTTGCTGCTAATGGGGGGAGCTATAAGACCACCCATTATCCATATAAGCTGAACTTCCAATTTGGAACAAAATGTTTGCCATTGTGTGGTGCATTAGTGAGTGGTTCTGATTTTAAGTTTGTTCCAATTTCTGACATAGTAGGTGGTTCTTATGATTGTGACTACTTGGTTGGTGAGTATATATGCAAATTTTCTAAAGTTTTTGAAGAGTATTGTCTTTATCTTACATTCTTAGCATTTAATTTTTTTTTTTTATGTATGTCAAATTAGATGTTATTGGAATGTTGACGGGTGTTGGCACAGAGAGAGAATATGAACGCAATGGCAGTGCTACCAAACTCAATGTCATTGCCATGGAAGCTGATGGGTAGGGAAGTTTAAAGTTTTCTCATGATTCTGACTAAGAAATATTTTATATACCTTACATTCTTATATTTTTTTTACCCATCTTATAGATACAAGCTTCAGTGCACTTTGTTTGGGACTTATGTGGATGAGTTGAACACGTTTTTGGCAACTGGTGAAACTGCTAATGTTGTAGTGTCTATTCAACTAGCTAAGGTGAAGGTTTTTCAAGGTATTATAACTTATCACATTAATAATGTTTTTGTTTTTGTTGAAATATTATCTTTTATCTTTTATTATGTGAACTTATAGTTACTAATATGTAAACTTAATAATAACATAGTACTATAGTTGTTGATAACTACATTTTGTCTTGAATTGTATATCTGAAGTTATAAATATGGTATTTGTAGACAATATACACATTCAAAATTGTCTGAATTGTACCCGGTTGAAGTTTAATCCTGTTTGTGTTGAGGGTACTGCCTTTAAGAACAGGTACTATAATATCATTTTTTTAACTTGAATTTTCCATTCATATGTACATACTATTATAAAGTTTTCATCACTCTTATGTTGCGGTACTAATGGCTAAAATTATATTTTCTATGGCATGATTTATAGGATGATTGAAAATGATGATACACCATCCCCTCTTACTCAGCTAGCTGTGGAACCAAGTATTGACCCTTTGCAAGATTTTTTATTCAACACTCCAAGAACAACTATTCAGGGATTGAAGGATTCTCAGCAGGTTTACCATAATCATCATTTCATAACTACTTCATTTTTTAAAATAAGCACATATATTGTCTATCTACTAATATTCAATTTTAACCAAAAGCTTTGTTTTTTGTATCATTGTAGGAGGGGATGTATGTTGTGCTTGGAACTGTTAAACAGATTGTGAACCCTGAGAATTGGTACTACACGGCCTGTATGTGCAACAAATCTGTATATCCTGCTGAGGGGATGCACTTCTGCGAGAAGTGTAATAGGCATGTGGTCAAAGTGTTTCCAAGGTCAAGACCAAACCACATTGTTAATGCTTTACATGATTAAGTATGTACTGTAACTGCAATATTAAAATTAAATCACTAACTCATATATAATTGCTGAAAATGTAGGTATTCTATAAAGGTGCGAGTTGTGGATGATAGTGATTGTGCAACCTTTGTTTTGTTTGACCGTGATGCAACAATGTTGTTCAATAAAAGTTGTGCTGACATTTTGGAAACACATGTAAAAAAAAATAACTTTCACTTATATGTGTTACATTCAGATTTCTTTATATCATAGGCTTTAACATTTCCTTTCTGGTTCTTGGATGAATTTAGAGGGCTGACGAGGGTGTGCTTCCAACTGAGATTGCTGCATTGGTCAACTGCACATACCTGTTCAAGGTTGAATTCAAAACTGCTATCAGTCCTAGATTTGAGCAATCATTTAGGGTGAAGAAAGTGTGCACTGATGGGGTGATTATCAACCAATTTAAGGCAAAGTGGGCTAAGGAAGAAGCAACCTTTATAAAAAATACCAATGTATGTGTTTATTTGTATTTTATTTATGCCATCATGTTGTTGTTGTTATTATTATTATTATTATTATTATTATTATTATTGCACTTTAATTATAAAGCGTGCATTTTTTTTCACTATATCAATCATAATTATCAATTAACAGTATTTAACATCAACTTCATTGTGTGATTGATTTTATTAGGAGATGGGGTCTTTGAGTTCTCTGTTGGACAAGGGGAAGGATGTGTTAGTGGTTGGTTCATCAAGTGTCCAATCACATGTATACTTTCTTATTGTTATAATTTATGTTATGATTATTTATATTTATTATTTAAATTATTATTAATTCAGCCTTTTATTGCATACATTGTTGACTTCACTTTCATCATTGAATTTTTATAGGACCTTGGAAGTTTGAGCGAAACCATTGATAAAGACAAAAACATCATTGTTGAGGGAACACCTATTGGAATATCTGAAGATCTGTTGCCTAAATTTTCTTCTGTTGCGGTTGACCTTGATGTTGGTGCATCAAAGAAAGTATCTAACTGCTGTTTGGTCAAATCAACTACACGCAAAATTGTCAAAAGAGTTTTACCTCAACCTGAAATTAATGAAGTTGAGGAAATCAACCTTCCCATCAAATTGCTCAAGAGGAACATTAAGATTGAAAAAATTTAGTCACATGATTGACTGTACTTGGCTGGTTGTAGTTTGGTTTTTTTAGATACCCGTGTCATTATGGCTGGAAATGTTTGATTAAGTTTGTGTTTTGCTATGCAATTCAAAAGGTCAAAGATATTGACCCTCTGTTAGTTTCTTCATTTTGGTTGTAATTTCTAAGTACAATTTGAGTCCAGTGGCAGTGGGCCAATTAGTAGTAATTTGTTTAAGTCAGCTGTCATCCCAGTTGCAGTGGACCTTTTCATTTGTGGTTTATTTAAGTTAGTAGTAGTCTTATTTAAGTACTGTTTAATCCCAGTGGCAGTGGGCCTGTTATTTTGTAACTCTAATGCCCATGTGGCAGATTTGGCAATAGAGTGGTATGTTTAAGTAATTATCAGTTTCTTTTTTATTCAGCAAATTGATTTTTTAATCAAGTCACTTTGTTGTCATTCACTTTGCATCACATTTTCAAGGTATTCCTTTAAATAATATTTATAAGTAACCAAACTAAAAAAAATGAACTTCATAGTTAAATATTTAAATATGAAGAAAGTCAGATTTGCAATGAATCTACAACAACTTTCTCTCAAAAAAAATTGAATCTACAACTTGACCAGATGATATTCAAACTTTTTTTCGATAACAACTTATTAGAAACCCTTCCTTCAAAAAAAAAAAAACCTTATTAAGAAACTTTTTTCAGATAGTTCTTTTGTAAGGAAAATATGTAAGTTTAGTGTTATTTTTCTACAGCCAGCATAAAACTTTAGTTTTCATGGTTTTGTTCCAAAAATTAAAAAAGATTCATTTAAGCCTTTACCCATTACACGCATGTGTATCCTTTCTATATCCTCTGATTTTTTGTGTTGGGAGTATATATTTTTTTTCCTAAGGTAGATTATACAACATTTTGCTGATAACATCCTTTATATCTTTTGATTTTATCGCTTTGTTTGTAACATGCTTCTGTTTTCTATTTTTTTTAAAGGCAAAGTAATTTTCATTAATAAAATGAGCACACACAATGCTAATTTACAAATTAATAGTGCCAAGAAATTTATATCAGTAGACACTTCAAAAAAAAAAAAAAATTGTAATCAGCAGCACACATCCACAACTCTATCTATCAATAAACTCTCCCATAATTATAATTCTTTTATCCAATTCAATCAAATTGCTACTCCCTCTATTTTTTATCCAATTCAATCAAATTGCTACTCCCTCTTTTATAATGAGTGAAAATTTATTTCAAAATGAATGTCACTTTACATTTTTAATATAACTTTAATTTTTTTCTTTCAAATTTACCTTCAATAAATACTCAACCTTCTCTCACACAATTTTCAATGCAACTTTAAGTTTATCTTTTCTTATAAACTATAGGTAGTTTAATAAAAGTGTTATGCCTAATAATTATTTCATTTCATTTCTTAATCTATATGTCAAAACTTTAAACGACACTCATTGTAAAACAGAAGGAGCATTATTAATTGAAAAGTTCAATCACCGATTAATAGGATTTGATATACGGTCTGTTACTTTTACCAGTTTCAAGATAATAGGATAGGATTTGATAAGGTTTATCAATCCTACACACCTACTTTTTTCTAACCTAAATTTGACTGTGACATATTTTGCAACAAGAGAAATGCTTTTTCATTTTTCAGTCCCAATGAACTTTTTCTCACATCATATCAATAAAAAGCAATATATAATGACAAATTTCAATAGGTGTTGTACATAGCCTTTTACTCTATCATATGTCACTTTTGTATCTATTATCTAATCTATTTTCTATAGGTTTACAACGATTAATAAAAAAATAAAACAAAAAAAATTGATTTAAATGGTTAATGAGTTCCGCCAAAAATAAATTATTCAGAAGAATTAAATTTAATTATTGACTTAATCAATTTTCTAAGTTTCAAATAGGTCTTTTAAATTTTTTTTAGTTTCATATAAGTTGTTAATTTAATGTATCTATTTGAAGTTTTTATGTTTTAAATAGATACTTAAAAAGATAATAAGGATATATTTGAAACTTAAGGGACTAATTTGACATCTTTGTCAAACTTAAAGGAAAAAATAGGTATTTTGTCACAAATAAAATAATTTCTTACGTTTAGTTCCTGACATTAATATAAAATAAAAAATAAAATAAAAAAGTTCCTGACATTATGACTAAAACAAACTAATTCTTGAATTGCAAATTGGCTTAATTCAATATTACTCAATGGTTCTAGCAAACAACCTAAGGCCACACGTGATCTCTATCACTAGCACAAGTTTTAGTTTGTGTTATTGGTATCTGAGCACTCTTCATTTTCTCGGTTTGCTCAAAAGTATTATCCCTTCTATCTCCTCAACAACCAAATTCATCAGCATGACATGCTTCTAATTTTCTTTTCCGGTTTATAGATCTATTTTCATAATGCATTGATGTATCTTTTGCACTTGCATGATAATTCATAACACAACATGGACTCTACAAATGCAAAAATTGCAAGGTTTAAGAGGAAGTATGCAATGAAGAAAAATGCCAACATCAATGCTCCGTCAGCTGGAGGTATGTGTAGTGTATTTCACAATTTGTTTCCATGTTTCCTATAGACTTTGGCATATACATGATTTTGTTTATCTTTTCCTTTAACTATTGGCTCCTACATTACCCCTCAATGACAGAAAATGTTAGGCCAATGGATATAGTCTCCAACAATAGTCATCTGAGCAAAGCTACTGTGAATAAAAGAAAGGCAAACCGAATTCCTCTGTCCCTTTTAAATTCAGGTATTTCATAATGTATAAGGGTTGTTTTTATATTACAATAGAATAAAGGCTAAACAACACTTTTCGCCCCTAAGTTTTATAATGTTGCAATTTTGATCCCCTATTAAAAAAAATGGCAAAAGTGACCCCAATGTTTAGGGATATATGCTATTTTGACCTTCTAACATAAGGTAAATATGCTCTTTTGACCCCTTATCTTTACAAAAAGTTGCAATTATGACCCCTTATTTGGGACATCTGGCGTCTTCTCAACAATTTTGGGACGAAGGGGGCCAAAATTGCCATTTTTTTTAATAGGGGGCCAAAATCGCAACATTTCGAAACTTAAGGGGTGAAAAGTGCAGTTTAGCCTAGAATAAATTAGTTATGTTCGTATATAACTGTTCATTTCATTATGATATTTTATAAACTTAGGACAATATTAACAATGATATTTGTTACATAACAGAGTGCCCAATAGATTGTGTTGATACTGCAAACTTAACTCAAGATTTTAACATTCCATCAAAGAGAATTAGAAAACCAAACTCTAAATTCTTAACTCCAGTGTCATCTGCAATTAACAAATCAAAATTCTCAACTGGACAATCATCAACACAAACACAACACTCTCAAGAACGTTCAGGTTTGACACATTCATTTGTTTTATGTTAGTATTAATAATAATATCAATGTTATATATTCAAGATCGTATTAATAACACTATCTATATTGAATTACAGCTGGGTCATTGGCATTATCCGAAGTTATCAACGCCTCATCCCAAAAAATAAATGGCAAATATTCAAGAAAGTTTTCAAACAAACACCAATATATAGGTGTTCAAAGATTAGACTTTGATGATGGTATTAACACCAATGGTATGTGATTGAACTTATAAGTTTTTTTTTTTCAATTGTCACATATATATGTACATATTTTTTAATTACACTTTATTTCTTATCAACACAGCTTCATCTAATATTGGATATGATATTAATTCCTTAAAATCTACAATATATGCAAGTGCTGAAGTTGAAGGTATGTCCTTTAATTACTTTCATTTACATTATCTCTTACTAGAGAGAACAAGTTTAAAGGTATAATGTTTATTACATTTGTATCAATTGTTTTTTCAGGATTGATACATTTTGGACAACCTGAGTTTACATGTAAAAGGTGTTTTGCTGAATTGTGGTATGAGGAAAGATCAGAGAAATCAAGAAGAGGCAGTGATATAGATTTTTCTATTTGTTGTCAAAAAGGGAAAGTTGAACTTCCTCTTATCACAAGACCACCACGTTTACTGTTATCCTTAATAAATGGTTATGATCGTAGAAGCAAGCATTTTAAGGATAACTATAGAGCATACAATAGCATGTTTGCCTTTACTTCCATGGGAGGTAATATACAAACGACAATCAACAATGGTGGTGGGCCTCCCCAATTTATATTGGGTGGACAAAATTACCATAGAATCGGGTCTTTGTTGCCTGAACCAGGAACGACTCCAAAGTTTGCACAATTATACATCTATGATACACAAAATGAAGTTGAAAATAGAGCTGGACATTTTAGGTAATGAAGTTATATCTATTCAGCTTTGTGATGTTTGAACTTTATAGTACTATATTATTGTCAGCATTTTGATCTCTATCTTAAATTTCTTAATCAGGTCTGGAAATAGTTCAGATAAAATTGACATTTCGTTAGTTAAAGACCTAACCAAAATGATTGATGAGTATAATCCACTTTCAAAATCATTTAGAAAGGTCAGAGATATGGTTGAAGCTGGCAATGCTCCTTCGTTAGCCTTGAGATTATTTAGAAAGCGTGCAAATGATTCAAGAATGCACAATATTCCTACCGCTGACGAGGTTGCAGGTTTGATTGTTGGTGATTTTGAAGATTCAGATATTGGTAGAGATGTCATAGTTCATGATACAAGCCTTGGATTTACTAGGATTCATGAAACTCATGTTTTGTTCTTGCCACTTCAATACCCATTGATCTTTCCTTTGGGGGAAAATGGTTGGGAACCAGACATCCCTCATAGAGAAATAGAAGATGGCCAAGAAAAAGAGAAGCATGATAGAACTACAATTAGGGAATTCATGGCATTTCGCATTCAAGAGAGAAAGATTGAGTTTGGCAACATTGTTTACTCCAAGAGGCTGTTTCAACAATTTTTGGTAGATTGTTACACTATGATAGAGGCCCAACGCCTTTCATTCATAAGAGAAAATCAACAAACTATTAGAAGTGATCTGTTGAGTGGTCTAAAAGAAGCTATTGAAAGCGGAGATGTGGACGCTTCACTTATTGGAAAGAGTGTCATACTTCCAGATTCTTTTACAGGAGGTCCAAGATATATGTTTAACAATTGTCAAGATGCAATGGGTATTTGTAAGAGGTTTGGTTATCCGGATCTGTTCATTACAGTCACATGCAATTCAAATTGGCCAGAAATACGTGACTTTGTTACTTCCAAAGGACTTCAAGCATCTGACCGACCTGATATTGTGTGTAGAGTCTTCAAAATGAAGTTGGATGAAATCATGGCAGACTTCAAAAAGAATGAAATATTTGGAAAGGTTATTGCAGGCAAGTCTTACGTTTAATATGCATATTAAAAATAACAAAAAAGGGATTGCTCTCAATAAATATTATTATATACTTTGAACCTCATCTATATTAATGTCATATGCTATTTTTTTGTTACCATAGGTATGTATACTGTCGAGTTTCAGAAGAGAGGCCTTCCACATGCACATATATTATTGTGGTTAGATGGTAAACACAAGTTAATTACCAGTCGGGATATTGACAAGGTAATATCAGCTGAAATCCCCCATCCAAAGTTATATCCAAAGCTACACAGTGCTGTCGCGACATTCATGATGCACGGACCATGTGGAAAAGCCAATCTTAATTCTCCTTGCATGAAGGTTCATAGATGCTCCAAGTATTTTCCTAAAAAGTATAAATTATCAACAACCATTGATGATGATGGTTATCCAACTTACAAGAGACGTGATACTGGAGTAACTGTGCAAAAAAATGGTATTAAATTGGATAATGGTAGTGTTGTGCCTTACAATCCCTTTCTACTTATGAGGTATCAAGGACATATTAATGTTGAATATTGCAATAAGTCCAATGCCATCAAATATTTATTCAAATATGTCAACAAGGGGCCTGATCGTTCCAATATTGAAATCACAAATGGAAAAGGTGTTTCACATGAAAAAGAACCTATTGATGAAATCAAACGGTTTTATGATTGCAGATATTTGTCTCCATCTGAGTCTGCTTGGCGGATTTTCAAATTTGACATTCATCAAAAGTTTCCAGCAGTTATCAGATTGAGCATTCATTTGGAAAATCAACAACCTGTTACTTTTAGAGACAATAGTTCAATTGAGAATATTGTGAATTATCGTGAAATGATAGACACAATGTTTCTTGCATGGTTTAAGGCGAATGAAATATATGAAGAGGGTCGTGGTCTGACATATGCCGAATTCCCTTCAAAATTTGTTTACTTGCCTAATAAACAATTGTGGCAACCAAGAAAGCAAGGTTTTAGTATTGGAAGGCTGACATATGTCCCTGTTGGTGCTGGAGAGTTATATTACTTGAGAGTATTGTTGACAATGCAAAGGGGATGCACAAGTTACCAAAGTATTAAAACTGTCAATGGCAAGATTTGTAAAACATTTCAGGAAGCTTGCAATGAATTAGGCCTTTTGAAAGATGATAAAGAGTTTATAGATGGAATTCAAGAAGGTTTCAACACGGCTACAGGTAATCAAATGAGGAAGTTGTTTGTGAGATTGCTTAACATGAATACAATGAACAACCCACTTGAGGTTTGGAATTCTACTTGGAAGTTGTTGTCTGATGGCATTCTTTACAATAGAAGAAAGACACTAAACATTCCAGGTGATGTTTTCAGTTAACATTTATGAAATTTAAGCACTGTTTATTTCAATTAAATGTATTCTGATGTCTATATTTAAATTAATGTAGATTTACAAATCTGTGATGATGAGTTACAAAACCTTTGTCTCATTGAGGTTGACAATTTATTGATGGCAAATGGAAGATCACTAGAAGATTACAAAACCATGCCTACCCCTGAGTTTGATGATGTCATTGAATTTCAAAATAAGCTCATAGCAGATGAACTCAACTATGACAGAACTGAGTTAGGTATTTTACATGCAAGTTTGGTTGAAAAACTGACTGAAGAGCAGCATTTGGTCTATACAAAGATAATGACATCTGTTTTATCTGGAGATGGTCAATTTTATTTTTTGTATGGATATGGTGGGACAGGGAAAACTTTTTTGTGGAAAACACTTTCTGCTGCTATCAGATCACAAGGAAAAATTGTGCTTAACGTAGCTTCAAGTGGAATTGCTTCATTACTGCTCCCTAATGGGAAAACTGCTCATTCAACATTTTGCATCCCATTGGATATAAATGAGAAATCTACTTGCAATGTGACACAACTTTCTATTAGAGCCAAATTGTTAAGAGCAACCAGCCTATTCATTTGGGATGAAGCTCCAATGATGAATAGATTTTGTTTTGAAGCTTTTGATCGAACAATGAGGGATTTGATGAAAAAGGTTAATAAGGATAACTGTAAAAAACCTTTTGGTGGAAAAGTTGTTGTATTGGGTGGAGATTTCAGACAGATTCTGCCGGTTGTTAGAAATGGTCCTAGAGCTGCAATTGTTAAGGCAACAGTTAGTTCATCAAAAATATGGAAGGACTGCAAAGTATTGAAGTTGACAAAGAACATGAGGTTGACCGGTGATACTACAAACCAATCACGCAATGAACTCAAACACTTTGCGGATTGGATATTGAAAATTGGGGATGGTTTACTAAATGCAGATGAGAATGGAGAAGCACACATTCAAATACCTGAAGAGCTGTGCATTTTACATGGTGAGAATCCATTACTTTCTTTGGTTGATTTTGTTTATCCAGATATAGTTAAAAATATTGCAAATGCTAATTATTTTGAAGATCAAGCAATCCTTGCTCCAACCTTAGAGATTGTTGAACAAGTAAATGATTTTGTACTATCTATGATTCCTGGTGACTCTAAAACTTATTTAAGTTCTGATACACCATGCAAGTCTGATGAGGATTACCAGGTTCAAAGCGATTGGTTTACATCAGAATTTTTAAATGATGTCAAGTGCTCTGGGATACCTAATCATCGTTTAACTCTAAAAGTTGGTGTGCCTGTAATGCTTTTGCGGAATATTGATCAAGCAAGCGGTTTGTGCAATGGTACAAGGCTTCAAGTTAAGGAGTTAGGAAAGAATATTATAACTGCCACAGTTATCACTGGAAAAAATATTGGTGAAAGTGTATATATTCCAAGGATGGATTTGGTACCTACTGATTCCGGTCTACCTTTCAAGTTCTCTCGCCGACAATTTCCTATTTGCTTATGCTTTGCAATGACAATAAACAAAAGTCAAGGACAATCTCTTTCCAAGGTTGGGATGTATTTACCTCGACCAGTTTTTACGCATGGCCAACTATATGTAGCAATCTCTAGAGTTACAACAAAAAAAGGTTTGAAGATGTTAATCTTAGATGAAGATGGGAACACTTGCACTACAACTTTGAATGTTGTATATCCGGAAGTGTTCGAAAATTTGTAGGGACATCAAATACAAACAGCAAATTCAGAACACAAGGTAACATGATTATGTGTATTAATGCTTGCATATTTAACAAGACAAACACACCAAATTTATTTATTTTTTGATGAAAAAACACACCAAACTTAACCAACTTACTTTTTCTCATTACAGGCCTGATATTGTCTGCAATTCTGCTGGTTTTTTGCTTTCTTAGGAGTATCAACTTTGAAGCCTGTTTTTACTTTAAACTACATATATTATTGAATGTTGTCATTTTGATGTACATGGCCTTGAGGTTATTTTGATAGTCTGTAAGCCTGTACGTGGTCTTGAGCTATGGTTCGAAGGATACAAAGTTAACCTTCTATATGAAAATTTAGAATTATGATTACTCCACTATTAAACGTTGACTGTATAACTTAACCAATTATTGTAACTCCTACCCCATATGCATAGAGGATTTTATGTCAACTATATATGAGTGTAATTTATAATCATTTTTCTCCCCGTGCGTTGCACGGGTGTTAAAACTAGTCTATATCACATTCAATTGTACAAACCAGTAAGAGAGAATAAAGACATATATGAATTTAAGATCCTTACAGCATATGGTATATTACAAATTATTAATTTCTACATGAACGCACGTAAAAGTTGTGTAGAAAAATAGAAATTATAAATACAATATCACCAAGCAAACTGAGCCTATGGCTCAATAATGATTTTTCCAGTAGCATGGCCATCAATGCTCTTAGCCCAAGCATCTTCAGCTTTGCTCAAAGGAAACTTAGAGTCGATAATTGTCTTGAGTTTTCCATCCTTCACTAGTTGAGCAAGATGTTCCAAGCCCTCACGCTTAACAGTTACAACAAATGGCACCAACCGCTTCTTCGAAAAAGTAAGTTTCTTCAGTGCAAAAGTCAACATTGAACTAGGACCAGGTGTTAAATCCACGACAACTCCTTTTTCACTCAAATTAGGATCAAAAGTTGACCACGGTATTCCAGTGGTGCAATGTATTACTGCATCATATTTTTTACCAGATGGACTCTTCAGTGATGTTCCCTCCGGAGTTTTGTAGTCAAGAACCTCGTCAGCGCCTAAGCTCTTAACGAAGTCAATGTTGCGAGCACCACAAGTGGCTGTCACGTGGTTGTTCCCTAGTTTGGCAAGTTGAACAGCAAATGAACCTACACCACCTGAAGCAGCAGTTACCAAAACATTCTTCTGCTCGCCAGTCCCATCAAGCTTAATTCCTCCGATTTCTGTGAGGGCATCACGAGCTGTTAAACCGGCAATAGGTAAACCCGCAGCTTCAGCAGCTGAGACTTCAGGTGGTCTGGTAGCTGTTAAGCTCTCACTAGCCACGGCAAACTCAGCTAGTCCACCTCCATACTGTCATTAACATGACACAAAATTGGATATCAAATATAACCATTGTATTTAATATATTGTATATGAAATAAAAAGAAAGTTGGATTGGAGATAGGATCAGTCCTAGAGTTGTGGATTGAGAAACCTTTCAATGTTACTGGTGCACATGTACCACAAGTTGGGGAAGAGCATATAATCAAAATTGTAACACAGCGATATATATAATTTCACAGTATAAATCATGCGGCATCTTCATGCATCACACTTAGATTTCAGAATTCAGATAAACAAATTAATAATACATCTTTATTAAAAAGAAGGTTATTTGATGTCTAAGCTCGAAATCTGAACTTTCACAACCATGAGGGGCAATAAAGAAATATTAGTATGTAATCAATAGAAGGTAAGGTTAGAGGCAGAGGAAGGTTGATATCTTGTGATCAATCATGTGGTCTAGCCGGACAAACGACATCTCCAAACAAGGAGGTAAGGCTAATCAAATCAATACCTTTATAGGTAAGGCTAATCAAAACAAGATTGTTATCTTCTACCTTTTCCATCTAATTCTTAAAACCTTCATAACCACTGTGTATGCTTGTATCCCCATGTCTGGTAGGGTCAAATAAGGATGTTAGACAACAAATTGAATTGGTTGGTTCAAAAGATAATTTTTACCACCACAGCTCCACTCCATGTTCTTGTTTGATTTACCAATTGGCCAAAAGTAGAAATCTATTATAATTGTACTTATCTATGAGAAAGTACCCAATTTAGTCGCTGGAATTAGACATTTCATAACCTTAGTTCCTCATTTTATATAAATATTGTCAAGTTAGTCCCTCCGTTAATTTTAGTCTGCTATGTAGTGGTTTTTTCATTTTTTTTTGTGGCGATGTGTCACGTTAAGTGACATTGTGACACAAATTTTAGTACACGTAAGAAAAAGTCGGGAACCAAATTGATACAAGCTAGAATTTCAAATTTAAAAACTTGTTTATTTCTGGTTTCTTCTCTAAAACCATAAGAAATTTTAATATCTCTCCATAATTTAGGGACCCTCGGAGTGTAAAGAATGGGTAGTGGCTTGAAAAGTTTATGCGATTACTCTGCATATTAATAATAGGGGTAATAGCCATTTTGGTCTATGAATTTGTAACGAGTAGCCACAATAGTCCCTCAATATATCGAAATTTCAAAATAGTCCCAGATTGTGCACCTCGTTAGTCAAAATAGTCCTTGACATTAAAATACTTCGTTAATATTGTCATATTAGTCCTTCAATACACTTACTTATTGTCATATAAGTCCTTACCAGTACTTGCTTATTGTCATTTCAGTCCCTATATAAAAAGAATTATTGTGAGTATTGGGGGATGATTTTAACGTCAGGGACTATTTTGATTAACAAAGTGCACAATCAGGGACTATTTTGAAATTTTGATACATTGAGGGCCTATTGCGACTACTCCTTACGCATTCAGGGACCAAAATGACTATTACCCCTTAATAATATGCCTGAGTCATGTCTATGTCTTTTAAATCCGAAAGCATAAGCAGAAAGTCTTTAAATTTGAAACACGCGCAAGCTTTAAAATCTGTTTATACTTTTAGATTTGTTGATGAGTGGCCCTAAAATTTGTTGGAGAAACACAGGCGTGGTTAAGCTCTAAAGTCAAGGGGAAACTTGTAATAGAAATGGAAATATTGTTTGGGTAGTTGCAACTTGTTCAAAGATGATTGCATTTCAATTTGGTTCCCAGATGCGCATAATGGACCCGAAGAAGCATCATTTTGGTTTCATACTTTTGTGTTTTCCATAGATTCCATTTCTAGTGATAGTTCCATTCTGTTAGCATAGACATTGTTTGGAGATCATTCAACATGGCTACTCCCTCCGTTCCTATTTATAAGAAAAAATGAGTCAAAGAAAGTTGATGAATTTGGTTAAAAATATGGATCAAATACATCAACCTTCTTCAACTGATTTTTGCTTATAAATAGGAATGGAGTATATCCATACCATGGTTGGTCTATGGTATTTTTGCACTTTTTATTTTCTCTCCCAACTAATGTGTTAGGCATTGTTAGTAATAAGCAGTTTATTGACATTCAGTTTATTTTATTATTATCATTATTATTATTTTTATTATTATTATTAAATAGTGTGGGCAGTAACCGCTAGTAATTGCTGTAGGTAGTCTGAATTATAAATATAGGTTGAAAGAGAAAAGGGAGGGCACTGGGTATTTTGTATATAGTTTGGTTTGGGAGAGACTAGGTTCTCTAATTCCTAGAGGTTTGTTAATTTTATGCAGTTATTTTCCTGTTGCAGCAGTTTGTTAATGTAACCATTTCTGTTGGCATAATTATCATTGGTGTTTATTCATATCTGAACCATTATCTATCATAATGTTGAAAACTCCTAAATACGGTGAGCTTAATGGTCTGTTCTTCACATCTTAATGGTCTATGACATTTGTTCTACTTTAATCCTCTTGCTAAAGGAGTTCTAAACACAAATAAATGGTAAAACCATGGTAAATGGTGAGACCCATTCAACGAGTATAAAAACCATGTTTGAGTTTATCTTTTGACTTGGTGGAGGACTATAAGCTGTATAATAATTTTATTAGTCACAGGAATAAGATCATCATGGTAGTAAACTTTATTCAGGTTTGTAATAAAATTGCTAGGGGTGGGTAAAAAAACCAAAAACTGAACTGAACCAAAAAAAAAACTGAACCATTACTAACAGTTCTGCACAGTTCAGTTCAGTCCAAGCTATAGATTAGTGATTTAGTTTCTTTACATACCGGTTTCAGAGAAGAAAAGAGGAAGAAAACAACCAGAAATAGATATTGGATATTTTCATTTAAAAGCCTAGCGTTTTCTCGATTTCGTCCCTGACTTTTGCGTACCTGAACTAAGACTTGTGTGCCAGAATATCACTTAACGTGACACATCACCACTTAACAGACTGAAACTAACAAAAGGACTAACTTGATCAATATTTTGATATGTGATGGACTAGTCTGCAATATTGAAAAAATGAGGGACAAAGTTGACACATTGCAAACTTTCGAACTTTTGACACATGTACGAAATTTCTTTCAGACACGAGCACCGTGAAAGGGTATGTGTTATTAAACTAGTATAGATATAGAATAGAAAATCATCTCATTCATGAAATTGTGTTGTAATTTACACTGGAATTAACACAGATGATATGAAGAATGGAAAACAGAAACCTAAGGAAGTGAAAGAAAGAGATAAGTACTTGATGTGTGAGTTTAGCAATAACTTTGTCGCCAGATTTGAAATCCTTGACTTGTGGTCCAACCTCTACCACCTCTCCAGCTACATCAGTGCCTGAATCAAAGTCCCAAGAGCAAAGGAATCTTAATTATATTGTAAGTAAAAGTGAGTAGGAAATGAGTCTAATTGTATTAACAGTTCAATTAAACACTTATAGAATACATGTTTATCATTTAAATACTTATATTATATATAAGCTATTTCTACAATCAAAGAGAGAAAAAAATATAGGAGAATTATTTTCATATAAGCTATAAGTTGTTTTCATAAACTATAGTTCAAAGTTGTTTTCATAAACTCTACTTCGAAGCTATTTTCATAAACTAAAAACCATACATGTCATAACCTATTCCTTTAGGATATGTTTGGATAGAGGGTTTAGAAGGGGAGGACTTACTTTTCTTTTTCAAATTACAGACACTATAAAATATTTTTTAAATGAATTAAGTCTGATTGAAGTATTATATGATCATTTATCATATTGTAATTTCAATTTTTTAAAAATATCAATAATATTTCAAAATATAGACTTAACCCTCCAAAATCCCCTCCCAAACAGAACCTTAGTATCACATAAACACCTTGAGAAATTACTATGCTAATAAATAAACTCATTTCCACATTAAAAAAAATATAAAAAAAATAGTCAAATTATGTTCATACAAGCTATAATTTGTTTCAATAAACTATTATCTAGAGCTGTTTTCATAAACTGAACATAACTTAGAGATGGGGGCATTAGCCGATCAGTTCAGTTTTGAAAAATGAATCTGAATCCGGTTCATGTGGTTTTTCATGAAATAAGATCCCGAAACATCCAATAATATTCGGTTTGGAACGGATTTCAAGATCTGTTTTGCTATTTGGACATCGATTGGTTTCGATATCAACACCGAACCTATCATGAGTGTTTTTTTTTTTTAAGCTAAACTAACCGACCCCAATTTGCACCGGATAGAATTGAACCTGAGACCTTGAGGAGGAGTGGAGCACACTCCAAGGTCTCAAGCCATTAGCAGACAGACATATCATGAGTTATATCTTTAGTATGACACAAACACTTGGAAAGGCGATTATGCTGATCAAACAAGTAAATAAATTTTTACAAGTCAAACTATAGGCAGCAGAAGTAAAAAAGAAGGTGGAAGAGTGAGTCATACAAGGTATGTGGGGAAACTTTCGAGGCAAAAAGATAGCACGAAGAGCACCACTCTGAATCTTCCAATCAATTGGGTTGATGCTAGTTGCTTCCAATTTGAGTAAAACTTCGTTAGTCTTTGGAATTGGTACAGGAACTTCAGCATGCTGTTTTAAAACCAATAATTGAATTGAATTGAATCAGATTTAGTGATGCAAATGCAGATTTGAAGAAAAAGATAATGAATCTATTGAAAAAGATGAGAAATGGGTCATGAATCAATATTACCTTCAATCCAGACACTCCTCCGCCATAGGAACTGTACTGAAGAGCTTGCATAAGTTTCGCAGCCATATTATCTAACTTTCTCCAGAATCTTCGGATTTTGTTTTGTTTTATTGACTGCTTGTCTTAAACTACTCAATTCGTCGTTATTGTAATAATAATATATTTTTAAATTGCTTTAATGATTAATGTATTTATACCTAATATCGATTAGATACATAAGCTATTTAATCAATAGTATATATATAAAGTAAAGTTTTTTTATGTCACATGTCACTTCTACGTTTATTCATACTATTATTATTTTACTATTTTTTAAAATTAATATTTAATTTGGTATAAATACCTCAACAAACTTTTGATCTTATCTACTAAATATTTTATTTAACTTTTTTATTGAGTTCCTAATATTTTATGTGACATAAATATCTCAACAGAAATAACATAAATTTCTACAAGTTAATTTTATTCTTTGTGTTAATATAAAAAGTGATTTGTTTCTTACAATAACAGATAAACCGGATTATAAAGGGAAAAAAAAACTTGAATACAGAATTAAAATTGTACTCCCTCTGTTGTCCATTATAAGTAAATTTTGACTTTTTAAATTCATTCAATCAATGATATATCTGGTTCATAATATAAATCACATACATCATTAGAGAAGGGGAGAGGAACCTAGAGAGAGAAAATAAGGGTGGGAAAGGGACAACTAGGGACACAAATGTGAGAAGAGGACCAGCCAAAGAACAACGACGTGGTTACTTCAACCGCCGATGTCAGTCCACCATGTCGTTCTTCTTCACCAACTTGCCGGAGGGGTTTAAAGTCTCAGATCTGTACACTGTTTTTCTTCGTTTTGGTCACGTTGGGGTGGTGTATGTACCTCTGAAGTGTGATCGTTGAGGACGAAGGTTTGGATTCGTGAAGTTTCAAGACGTTGACGACGAGGAGGGGTTGGGGCTCCGTCTGGGGGAGGTGGTTGGCTGGGGGATTCAAGGTTGGAGGTGAATAGGGCGAAATTTGGGAGAGGAGAGAAGACCGCAATTCCAGCTTCGGTAAGGAACATAGTGACAGTAGGCAGTGGTATGGTGGTGTCAAAGGAGATGTCTTTTAAACAGGTGGTAGCGCAAGAGAGTCAGATCGGAGCTACACTGTCGACGGTGCTACGACGGGTGGTGGTGCAACCGTCTGTAGACAGGTTGAAGGAGCTGGAGTCATGCTTTGTGGCAGTTTTATCTTTCCATAGGAAGGCTAAAATGGTTTTGCATAGCTTGATGTTGGGTGGGTTGAAGAAGATATGAGTGACTTCTATGGGTGCAAATATGGTCCTCTTGAAAGCTGAAGATCCTCAGGTGATTGAAGAAGTTGATCATAGGAGTGATCCTTGGTGGAGAGGGATTTTCAAGTCTGTCAAACGTTGGGCTCCTAATTTGATGGCAAAACATAGGGTGGTGTGGCTGAGAATCTTTGGCTTGCCATTACATGTGTGGGAAGAGCAGACCTTCAAGCACTTGGGAGGTTTTTTTGGTGAGTTTGTGGACTTTGATGATGACACAATAGGATTCAACATATTTGATATGGCTAGTAGGGTTTGGAATAGGCCAGGCCGGCCTATAGGGGCCTATGGCCTGGCCTGTTTAAGCATGGTCTGGCCTGGCCTGTTTATTAAAAAGGTTAGGCTTAGGCTTTTTAAAAAGCCTATTTAAGTAAATAGGTCAGGCTTAGGCTATCAAAAAAGCCTATGAAGCCTAATAGGCCGGCCTGTTTATGCATGTTAGGCTTCATAGTGGACTTTTTAAATAGGTTTTAAAGCTTTATAGTGAAATAGGCTTTTAAGGCCTTATAGTAGTGATAGACAAGTCTTAGACTGAAATAGGCTTTGAGGCCTATTGAGCCTATTTAAAAGTAGATAAAGTGGAATGTTTAGTGACTTTAATAGTAAGTAGGCCTTTAAATAGGCTTTCAAGCCAGGCCAAACTTTTAAATAGGCCAGGCCATAGGCCAGGCTCAGGCCTGCAAAAATTTTCGTAGGCCAGGCTCAGGCCTATCAAAGCCTGGCCTGGCCTGGCCTATTCCCAACCCTAATGGCTAGGGTTTGCGTGTGGTCATCTTCTTTGGCCTTCATTAATGAAAAGTTAAGGTTGGAGGTGACGGGGGCTGTTTTTTATGTGTGGGTGGTAGAGGAGGTGGTGTCGGCGGTGGGTACAAGGCGGACGGAGTAGTCTAGTTGGGAGGAGGTGTCGCCGAAGTCCTCTAATGGAGGAGTAGGTGGTGGTGTGCTTCCTGAGTTCATGGAATGAGGAAGTAAGGTTAGCCCTAGAGGGATAGCTTCCGTACGACTATCAAAGGAAATTGGTCAATTTTTAAATTGTCGAAATTTAATGCTGAGGGGACAATTAGGTTTGTCAGAGGAGACCTTTCATGAGGGCCAGACTTGTGGTGATATTTTGGAGAAACCTTTTTGCATTGAGCCTACTCTGTAGGGTCACGTGGAAGCTGATGGGCCGGCTATTGTGGAACAAAATATGAGTGTGGTAAAGGAGAAGTCTCTTTCACATAGTTCTCCTCCAATTACCGAATGCCACATGGGGCCGTAGGAGTGGTAGGTGAGGGAAGACGGGACAAACGAGATTGGTGGGGGCCAGGCGTGTGTGGAAGGAGTTTCTGAGGTGTTATGTGGGGGAAAGAAGCGTGAGGTGCTAGGAGAGGTGGCCCCCTTAATGTTGACTGAAAGGAATATTCCTTTTATTGGGCCTATCCAATTTGTTGGGCCTCTTCAGGATGCCTGTGGTATGGAGCTAGGAGAGGCTTCTTGTAAATTACAAGTTAACAATAGGGAGGTGGGAAGAGTCAACAGTCATGTCCGATTTATTTCGGAGGACTTCGGGAGGAGCATGAAAGGAATGTTTTGCAAACAACTAAATAGAGGCACAAGAAGAAACTTGGAGGTGGAAAATCTATTTCGTCGGAAATTGGTAATTTTGCTTTAAAGGCGGATTTGATTGGTGGTAACAAACATACAGGGAAGCCAAGACCAAAGGCTGCCTCGACTGTAACACCCCGTTCCCAATATCAATTATTTAATAAAATAAACACGCATCAGAGTAATAATCCCAAACGGGCATGTCACACTTCATTTTCAAATTTTCTTAAATAGAAAAATAAAACTATTTAATAAACCTTCATAAAAAATATCATTAATCTGCAGCGGAATAATTGTATTTAAGCAACAACATTAACCGTTTAAAACTCCATAAAATATCTCGGCATAAAAGCCTCAACCAGAAAAATCCAACAAAACATAGGGCTACAATATCATCATCCAAAATTTGATACATAGGAATGAAGAAACATTAAAAATCCCATCCCACATATCAGAGCCCTAGACACTTTGAGCCACCACCTACTACTCAGGATCACCTGCAAGTTACCCATAGGAAGGGCAACATTTTCAAGCAGAAGGGGTGAGATTCTCAGTCAATAAAAATAATAAATAATAACATCAATTGAATCTAACACCCTACAATATCCATGGTTATTCAATAGGCATAAGTATTTCATAATCAACAACAATCATCCAGATATAGCAATTCGATCAACAATAGCAACTCATGAAATGACATGACACCCCACTAAGACTCCTCGATAAATGCAACTATGCATGTGGTACCATAAACAGGGCCGTGACCCACACCGCTGTCGAATGGTTAAAGCATTCTCAACAGGACCTAAGTCCTCACCGCTCCACACCGCTTTGAACAACTAGTGTTCCACCGCTTTGAACGACGAGGCGTTCCAGAGCCGAAGCTCTCCCACTTTGATGTTTATGCAACTACCCAACCTGTGTATATCTTCATACAACTCGACTATTATATATGTATATATATGACTCACCACTCCTTTTAATGCAACATGTTCATTCACTTAGTTCACATACTTCAACATCTCCAAAATTCATAGAAATCAACCAAATCAATTATCATTGTGTTTAAGTAGGATCAGATACCTATACAAGAGTTATACAAGCTAGAAGAAACACTTACAAATACTCAAAAGGGTCCCCTAGTGCACAAAGCAAAGTTCAGAAAGAGGCTGACTAAGGCTCAGCTCGCTTAAGCGACGGGTAGTTCGCTTAAGCGACCAACTACAGGAAGTTTGGATTCTAGCTCGCTTACGGGTCGCTCACGGTTCGCTTAAGCGAATTCTTGGCAGAATCAAACTTAATTTTCGCTTACCAGCTCGCTCACTGTTCGCTTAAGCGAACAGGCAAAATCGTATTTCTGGGTGGCTTGCTTGAATGCTCGCTTAAGCGACGGGTAGCTCGCTTAAGCGACCGCTCATCTGGGCAGGGTAAAAACCTACAATTTCAGACTTCTCCTCACTCCAAAAACCCAATTTCAATCCCCTGATCACCCAAAATGTTTTCTAACAGATGTTTACAGGTCCTATATACAATTAGACATCTAAAGGAACACAAAACAGTCATCAACCAACAACAATTACAGATCATTCCATCATCATACACAAATTCATCAATTCATCCAATCACTCATAATTTTCAATCAATTTATGATCACAGCAACAACAAAGATTAAGTTTTCATTCTGAACATTATATTATAAAAGGATTAACATGATCATTACCCATTCCTCTTCAGAATCGTCATCAAACCCTAACCCTCAATTGATTTTAATTTTTCAAAACTATGCCACTAGGTCAATTTTCAGGAATTATAGATTATGATTATTGAGAGATAGTCTCACCCTTACCTTAGTTTTGCAGAAAATTAGACAGCAAGAATCGGTTCTAGGCTCTCCTCTCTAGCTCTGGCTCTTCTTCTCCCTTTTCTCCCAAAAGCTTAATGTTCTTACGTAAAAAACGTTTTGACTGTTTTTCTTTCTTTTTCTAACTTCCACCATAACTTCCCTTATTTCATTAAACTCCCTTAATTTTTATTAAATTCTAATTAACTCCCTAATTCCTAAATTAATATTAATTTCCACTTATTTTAATTATTATTATATTAAACCATATAATAAAATACACACACCACATAAATCACTAAAAATCATATAAAATCACACACGAGGCTCCAAATAATTCAAAATAAAATAAATAATAACTAGGGCGTTACATCGACAACTTCCCCTGAAAGAGCAGTAGCGAGACATAGTGGGAGGAAGAAAGATGATAGTGGCAACGGGTCCGGGATGGCGGTTTCTCCATCATCGGGGTTTAGACTTATTCTTGATGAAGAAGTCACCCAAGTACCGGAATCATCTTTGATGAATGGGGAAATAGATCCTTTGAAGAAGTTGGAGGCTTCATCATTGTTTGAGAGGCAAAATGTGATGGGATTTTCGTTCACTACACCGGGGAAGGAAAATAAGGATAGGGTGGAAAATATGCAGGTTGCAGATGTGGATAAGAAGGTCATAAGGGAGAGAAGATCGGGTATCCAATGATAATTACAACCTTTAATATTAAAGGCTTGGGGGTGTTTCAAAGAAAATAACATTAAAGATTTAGTGCGAAGTAATAAGGTTGATTTTTTGGCTATTCAAGAGACGAAGATGGAGGAGATTTCGACTTCTTTTTGTCAAAATTTATGGGGAAGGGAGGATTGTAATTGGGCGTTTCTTCCTTCCGAAGGTAATAGTGGAGGTATTCTTTCTATTTAGAGTAATATTAATAATGTAACTAATTGAGCTTTTGTTGGAGAGGGTTATGTGGGGGTGTGCTTGGATTCCAAACTTAAAGTTGAACATTCCATCAGACCGGAGAGTTTCTCCAAATTCGCCAAATTTTGGAGATGTTGTCCTGGTGGCTGGGTTCCATAAACGGAGCCAGTACTCTGTATAATTATAGTTGATCTGCTATAATTATTGGTGACTAATGTACCATTTTTCATTGACACCAAAGAGGACAAGAAATAAATAATAATTCAAAATGATAAAATTAACGTAAGTTACTGTCTTTTGTTTTTGTTTTGAGGTAATACGAGTTACTATGTTCTATGACTAAATGGATGTTCACATTTGACACAAGATAAACTATATGAGATACATTTAGGATAAAGTTATGAAGGTAAAATATGAAGTATAACAAAGGGGAAAAAAACTAAGACATGCTCAGGACAGAAACAAAAACAAATAGAACTTGAGGATGGTTAAAACTTGGAAGTCATGAATCAAGACTGTGATTGTTGTTTCACACATCCAAGCAAAAGTGAAACAACTCAAACTCCAAATGTGGTACCAGCTAATTCTGATTTTTATAAGTAAAATCAATATAGAAAGTTGAAAGAAAAATTATATATATTAATGGAAATAATGAAAACTTACATACCGGGGTACATATATATATGATCCATAAAAGATTATAAACAAATAAACTCACCAAAACACATTTTATATTACATGAAACACAGAGTATATCAAGCATCAGACCATGTAATGTCCAATCCACCCCATTGATCATGAGGCACACCCAAGGCTTTCCACACAGCTTTAGAGGCATCAACTATGTTGTTGTTACAAGGAGGTTGATAATCATGTTCTTTATCGCATCCTGCTCTCGAATCACACTCATCAACAACTTTGGCCACCACACTTCTTCCGTTCGCACTAATCTTAATTTTGTTGAGACATCTACTCTTGTTGTTGAACCATCCAGTAGAAAGTGCAACAACTGGGGTGTCATCAGAATGATATTGATTATCACACGCTGAAGGACCACCTCCATCTCCACCTTCTTGAAAACTATTGAGCGTGAGAAACGCTTTAGTGTGAGTAGATACTGATGGTGAACATTTATAAGTTGTGTACATTTTTCCCTGTACACAACAATCAAAGTCATTCTCCTGGTTACATTGTCTTGAAGGAGCTTTTTCTCCTTTAATTCTACCACTTGGACGACACTGTTGAGCTTCAGAGTGCAACAAATTTGTGATAATCATAAAAACTAGAAAACAAAAGGATGCTTTTGAGCAAAAACTCTTCATATTGTCTATATAGTTGTGTTTTTCTTCCAAGTATTTGTGTGTTTGATATGCATGGATTGGAATTCTCAAAAGGTATATATAGAGATTAATTGCCACAAATATGTCCACCACTTCAATGTAGGGTTGTAACATTTTTGAGGTCAAAGAGTTAGTTTTATATTACTTTGCTTGCCAATTACTTGAACGAATTTTACATTCTACTTTATTTAATAGTTTGAGGGGCATGTATTAAATTGATATCACATAGTAAACATCCGAAGCAATGCCCTGAAACATAGGAAAGTAAAATTCATATTAAAATCACATACAATGTTTATGTTAAACATTAGTACTTATTAACAGTTAAATATCTTGTAAGCATATTTGAAAACTGGCTTAAAAAAATCAATACAAGACAAAAGAAGAGCAAAGGTTTTCTCTTGTAGACAAATTATCTTTTTGCATGTTAATATTTAATAACTAAAAAGTAATGGTTAGTGTTCAAAATAAATATTGCATTGTCTAAACAAGATAGTGTAGAACTTATTCTTTGACCTCAAAAGTGATCTTATAGGACTGGACTTGTCATTTGAGCAAAACACAGCATTATGTTCTACAACCATTTATTGTACATGTACATATTAATCTACCATTTATTGCATTATGCTATTCAAGTGTATTTTATAACTTTTTAAGATAATTTATTTAGTATTTGTCAAAAAAAAAAAGATAATTTATTTAGTAGTGCAAATCTTGTTATTTGACCTCAAAAGCAATCCCTTGCTTGTTGTTTCAAAGCCGATCAACATACATAATACACATTAAGTTTCCTATATATATCCTACTAAAAGCTCCATCACAGCATCAAACACTAAGAACAAGAACTAAGAGGAGAAATATAGAGTTGCATAGACAAAATGAAGAGCTTTTGCCCCAAATTTTCTTTTCTCTTATTGATTACTCTTATTTTAACAAGTTTCTTGTATTCTGAGGCTCAAAAGTGTCGTCCAAACGGTAGAATCAGGGGAAAGAAAGCTCCATCGGGACAATGCAACAAAGAGAATGACTCTGATTGTTGTGTACAAGGAAAGATGTACACAACTTATGAATGTTCACCATCAGTGTCTACTCATACTAAGGCATACCTCACACTTAACAGTTTCCAGAAAGGTGGAGATGGAGGCGGACCTTCAGCGTGTGATAATCAATATCATTCTGATGACACTCCAGTTGTTGCACTTTCCACCGGATGGTTCAACGACAAGAGCAGATGTCTCAACAAGATTACCATAAGTGCCAATGGAAGAAGTGTGGTGGCCACTGTGGTTGATGAGTGTGACTCTACGATGGGATGTGATGAAGAACATGATTACCAACCTCCTTGTCCAAACAACATTGTTGATGCTTCCAAGGCTGTGTGGAAAGCCTTGGGTGTGCCTCAAGATCAATGGGGTGGCCTTGACATTACATGGTCAGATGCTTGATTGTAGAAGATGTAATGTGTCTTTTTGTGCTGTAATATTTATGTGATAGTGTGTACATTTATTTCTCATCTTATGTGGATTATGTAAATATTGCTACCAGTGATCATTCTGTTGTAAATTAAGAAAGTTAAATACATTTTCCGTGGTTTTAAAATGTGAGTTGCGCCACCTTATGATATGACTGCAATACTTCAGTTCAATTGTAGTGGTGTTTGCAAATTCTACAGAAATTTAGTATTTTGAAAGGCACGTCAATAGCTTAGGTTATGTGATTTGAGGACTTGGTTCGTTCTGAGATTGGTCCGGACGACTTGGCTTCAGGTTGTGCAATAGTACGTAGAAAAAGAGTGAGAGTAAGTGTGGTGATCATACACAGACCCCCTATTTGTACCGTGGTTCCAAAGTGATATGCCCCTGTAACCCTGCTGGCTTCAGACTGTGCTATCTTCATGTTGAATTTATGTTCAATAGGCTCGGTTTGGTAGGGAAAATGAATCTGAGATAAACAAATATGTTCCATATAAGACTAGGAAGTAGGAAGGGTGGAGCACATTAGTGAATTTCTATTTTGGAGGTGAGCTAGTTTTTTGAGATGACGTTGGATGTTGATATTCGTGTTCTGTCATCCTTAATGCCGAGTTAAGCACCTCAGATGGACTCGTTGTTGGACCTCGCTGTTGGGCTAGTTTGGAGCGTTTGAATCGAGTGATAATCATTAGGATAATTAGATTGGGCCTTTTACACCTAAATCATTACAATGATTAACCACAATTTTCAACACGATCTAAATTAACTATATATTCAATTGAATTAACCACATTTTGCACGTGATTAACCTAGTGTCGCACCTGTACGAAAAAGTGGATGTCGCAAGTGTACCAAAATATAAGTCTTCGGTTTTCTTTGAAAAGATTATTACGTACATGTTTACAAACTAATTATGTTCCTTGAATTAATCACTACTTGATGAAAACGGGGATAGAAAATTTGGTTGTTACAATAGACAAAAAACCAGTCGTTCTCCAATAAGGAGCATATAACATAAAACATCTTAGGAAGCAATGAGACATAAGAGTTTCAAAAACCTACAAAATACCATTAAACTGAATATCTTTATGTGTATTAGATTTAGATTAGATGTTTACCTCTTAATACATAATAAATAACAAGTTCTCGTTAGTGTCCAAAATAGATATTGTATTCGTTAAACAAGGTAGTGTAGAACTTGTTCTTTGACCTCAAAAGTGAACCTATATATGTGTTTCTTTGACCAAAAATCTAACTTCTATATGCTGTGTTTGTTTTTCTTTTGCTTTTTATACAAAACCAAGCAAATTACTGTGAGAGTTAACTTAAAATCAGAAATCTGGAGTATCGTGCCACGATGGAGAAGCATCGCGCCACGATGGTTGAAGCAAGATTCCTGGGAAGACATTGGAAATTTCGTGCCACGATGAAGCCTCATCGCGCCACGATGGTCGCGCTGAAGATAAAAATAAAACGTATTTTCAGTTAGATTTGTTTCAGTTTTTTAAGGGTTTACTTTCCACTATAAATACAGCCTTGTATCAGATGATAAAAGTGTGTAGAAAAACAAGGTTTAGACCAACAAATAAACTAGGGTTTATAGAGAATCTCTCTTGGCAACAACTCTAGGGTTGAGATTGTTTTGATTCACCTTGAACAAAACACTATTAGGATTGAGTCTCTTGGTCACGGGAAGAGGCTGGGACTTGGGTAGAATTAGGTTTGAAGACTGATTCTTGAAACTCATTATCTCTTTGTAAAGAAACTCATTCATTATAGTGGATCGGAGAGCTGCTCTCTCCCCCAGACTAGGTCATCATTAGACCGAACTGGGTAAACAAATATCTTGTGTTTCTCTCTCTCTCTCTCTCTCTCTCTCTCTCTCTCTTTTATCTCTTGCTGTTTTTGTTTGGATTATTTGCTACCCGCTTGATTTGATTGCTTGGTATTAATTTGCTCCACCCATCAAGTTTTTTATTGGTGTGGTTTTCTCAACGAATTCACAACAATTACTTTACTAGAAGAGGAGTTCTCTATATATAGACTAACTAAAATCTATCCCAAAACATCAAACACTAAGAAGAACAACAAAGAGAAAAATAGAGTTTCATAGACAAAATGAAGAGATCTAGATTTTTCCCCAAAGCTTCTTTTATTTTGTTGGTTATTACTCTTATTTTAACAAGTTTTGTGTACTCAAGAACTGTCGTCCAAGCGGTAGAATTAGAGGAAAGAAAGCTCCTCCAGGACAATGCAATCAAGAGAACGATTCTGATTGTTGTGTACAAGGAAAAATGTACACAACATATGTATGTTCTCCATCAGTGTCTACTCACACAAAAGCATATCTCACTCTTAATAGTTTTGAAAAGGGTGGAGATGGAGGTGGTCCTTCAGAATGTGACAAGCAGTATCATTCCGATGACACTCCCGTTGTTGCACTCTCAACCGGATGGTTCAACCACAAGAGCAGGTGCCTCAACAACATTACCATAAGTGCGAATGGAAAAAGTGTGGTGGCCATGGTTGTTGATGAGTGTGACTCCAGAAAGGGATGTGATGAACAACATGATTACCAACCTCCTTGTCCAAATAACATTGTTGATGCTTCCAAGGCTGTGTGGAAAGCTTTAAATGTGCCTAAAGAGCAATGGGGTGGCCTTGACATTACATGGTCAGATGCTTGATATGAGTTGAAATCCTTGTTCGTGTTTCTATGGTTTAACTTAGTCATGTTACTTATTTTGTACTTTTATTTCTCATCATGTGTATATGTATCATATACTTGTGACCATTCTGTTATTAGAAAATACAGTACATACTTTTATTGATATAGCTCAAATCCAAAATAGAATATTTGCCTTTATATCAATACTCAAATCTTAGTTTCGTTGATATATCAAACCAGAGGTTAGTCAGAGCCTTGCCTTCTTCACTAAGAAATGTTTCAGAAAGGGGACTTTCCCATGGTGGGAAAAACACCATTTTCCCAGGCTAAACGCCACCCTTTTAAGAAGATCAACATATAACTAGAATCCTAACTCACTAAACTTCAACTAACTCTATATCAAATAAATAATTTATTAATTTCGAAATCACCCCTAACAATAGAACCATTATATGTACAAACCAGAAAGAAAGAATCAAGAAGAATGCAAATTTAAAAGCATTCCATCATATGATGTATCCCAAATCATTCATTTTAATATAAACACACCAGAGTTGTGTAGAACTATGAAACACTGACTATGACAAGACATTGAAACATCGACGTTAGTAAAAGTTTAAAAAATGAATTAATTAAATATAATCAAATGCATTAGTGTCGGGTTACTTTGACTCCAAGAAAACAATGCCTATTGCTCCACTATGATTTTTCCAGTAGCATGGCCATCGATGCTCTTAGCCCAAGCATCTTCAGCTTTGCTCAAAGGAAACTTGGAGTCAATAATTGTCTTGAGTTTTCCATCCTTCACTAACTGACCGAGATGTTCTAAGCCCTCGCGAGTTGGAGTTAAAAGAAACGGCACCCACTGCTTCTTCGAAAAGGTAAGTTTCTTCACCGCAAAAGTCCACATTGATCTCGGGCCAGGTGTTATATCCGCTACAACCCCATTTTCCGACAAATTAGGCTCAAAAACTGACCATGGTATTCCAGCAGTACAATGTATCACTACATCATATTTCCTACCAGAAGGACTTTTTAGCGATGCTCCTTCTGGAGTCTTGTAGTCGAGAACCTCATCGGCACCTAAGCTCTTGATAAGGTCAATGTTGCGAGCACCACAAGTAGCTGTCACATGGTTGTTCCCTAGTTTTGCAAGTTGAACAACAAATACACCTACACCACCTGAAGCAGCAGTTACCAAAATGTTCTTGGGCTCACCAGTCCCATCAAACTTAACTCCCCCAACTTGGGTGAGCACATCACGAGCTGTTTGACCGGCTACAGGTAAACTCGCTGCTTCAGCTGCGGAGACTTCAGATGGTCTGGCAGCTGTTGAGCTCTCAGCAACCACCGCAAACTCAGCTAGTCCACCTGCATACTGTCATTCAACACGACAGGAAAATTAGTACCAATGTTCAAATCAAAATCACTTGTATTTTGATAAGTGATGGACTATTACGCAATGTCAATAAAATGAGGGACAAAATTGAATAATTACTTATTTATCTATATATCTATCATACGAAAAAAATCCTGATGAGACATGGCAAAATTTCCAATTCTGTTTCGTACCATTTTTTCTATATATGTGCATGAACTCCGTGCAAGAGTACATGTTATTTTAAAGCTAGTATAGATTACAGAATAGAAAATCATTCCATTCATGAAATTGTGTTGCAAGTTACACTTGAAATAACATAGATGATAGGAAAAATTAAAAACAGTAACCTAAAGAAGTGATAGAAATTGAGATAAGTACTGGATTTGTGAGTTTGGTAATAACTTTGTCTCCAACTTTAAAATCGTTGACTTGCGGTCCAACCTCTACAACCTCTCCTGATACATCAGTGCCTGAATCAAAGTCCCAAGAGCAAAAGAATCTATGTTATATCCTAAGAGTAAGCATGGAATGAGTATAAATATAATCCTTCGGTTTCCAGAGAAAAGAGGCCCTGATAAGTATAATCATACCGAAAATTCGATACAAACTATTTTTACAATCAAACAACAAATATAGTGAAATTATTTTTTATAAGCTATAAATTGTTTTCGTAAGCTGGAGAGCTAAATACACTCACAAACATGTCACAATCTATTTCTTTAGTATCACACTTAACACTTGCTTATGTCTATGACTAAACTCATATCAAACAATATAAATATAACCTAAAGTTTATAATCTATGTTATGCTATGCCATTGATACAATATTGAAACCCTAGTCGTCTCTTTGTTATTCTATTGAAACCCTATATAGTTAACAAAACTTATATCAAGTAGAGAGCTGTTTTCATAAACTGAAAATTTCTTAGAGATAGGGTGTTAAAATTTTCGTGCAATTTTCACCATAGGAGATCCAAAACATCCAATAATATTCAATTAGTTGCGGTTTTTTGGATCGGTTTGAATCGGTTTAAAAATAAACACCTCTAGTACATGCTTATGTTTGTTAACAAAGCTAAATAAATAGTTTATTAAATCAATCCAAACAAAGATTAAGAGAAAAAGAATGTGGATTAACTAATCATACAAGGAATGAAGGGAAATTTTCGTGGCAATAAAGGGCGAAGAAGACCGCTTTGAATCTTCCAATCAACTGGGTTAATGCTTGTTGCTTCCAATTTGATTAAAACCTCATTGGTCTTTGGAATTGGAACAGGAACTTCAACATGCTGCATAAACCAATAATTGAATTAAAATGCAAATGGAATTATGTTAATTTAATTCAAAGAAAGAAAAACATAAAGAAATGAGAAATGTGTGATCATAACCTTCAATCCAGAGGGACCTCCACCATAGGAATCATATTGAACTGCATGCATGAGTTTGGAAGCCATATCAATCGGATCTCTCCTTTGTTGGTTATTACTTGGGAGAGAAGATAATAAATAAATTAAATAACTACAAACGCTTTATTTATAAAAATAAAATACAAACAAATTGATAAAAATGATGAATTTATGTAGTATTTGTATTATGAAAAAGTATAAACTTTTTAAGCATAAAACGTGATTTTTTATAAGAAAAATTAACTATATTTAATTAAATATAGTTATGGTCCACATTTTAAAATAAATCATTTTTGCTCCATGTCATAGATTTCGGGACTAAAAAAATGGTGAGATGTACCAAAAAAAAAAAATGGTGAGATGAAGCTTATAGGTGGACATGTCATCTTAAGTTATATACAACATGTTTTTCAGTTATTTTAGTTATGTTTTGATCAAAATTAGAAAAGTTTTAAAACAATTGCCTATGATTTTGGGACATTTTGTAATGTTTTTATACGAGTCAGTCTAATTTTCCCATAACCAAGCAATTATTAGGTTTTTTTTGGCTTTTATATGTGTTTAGTCCCTGCAAATAGAGGTCATTTAAAAAATGGTCCCTGTATTCCTTAATCCTGGCATTTTGCTCTGCCAAAATTTAATCACTTAAAAATTGGTCCCTCATTCCACTTAATCACTGTCACGTCACTAATTACAGGGGTATTTTTGTAATTTTATGTTTGTAATTACAGTGACGTGACAATAATTAACTAGGCCGAGGGACCAATTTTTAAGTGATTAAATTTTGACAGGGTAAAATGCCAGGATTAAGGAATACAGGGACCAATTTTTAAATGACTCCTATTTGCAGGGACTAAATACATATAAAAGTCGATTATGTAATTCAATACAAAATCATGCAAATCGGCAAAGCACCTCGTGAGGATTTGGTAAGACAAGGAATGCAGATTCAAGAGACATCTGAAGACATTAGAGAGCGGAGAAATTCTATATCAAGTTCCAAGACAAGTTATAAGGAAGAAAACACTAAAAAAAAAAGAACAAGAAACTGACAAAAACACGCAGGAAACAAGTATCAACAATTGCCTATATGCTTCATCAACTCAAGCAATCTAAAATAACTTTCTTACATGATTATTTTAGTTTTGGTTTTAAAACTTTTCATAAGTTATCAATATTTCAATTTTCTTTCTCTTAAACAATTGTTAGATGCCATGGTTCCACTGTTTTGCACTTAACTGGATAGGATTTGGTTTCAGTGTTATGATATGGTTTTAATTACACATGTGTTATTAATTAGTATGAATGATCTTATATCATGATTATTTTTTTCTTCATAAACCTCATATATAATTCTTTCTCAAAATTCATAGATAGAAAAAAAGTTCCATGATGAATTGTATATATTGCTTGAGGTGTTGGCAGTCGAATCTCCATTTTTGCTCTGTTGCATATTCTTCTTTTATAGAACTGCACACACATAACAAGGGCCTTCCTTCAAAAAAAAAAAAAAAAAACATATAACAAGGGCCTATTCTGGGGGATAAAAGTACATATCTTCTTGCTAACATACTCTCTATTTTAACAAAAACTTCAATGGTTACAATTTATTTATTTCTTGCTAACATACACAGGTATCATACTTCAATTGCTGGGAGGGTATTATGAAGGGGATGGGGATGTTCTTAGAATGTTCTTAGGCATTACTTTTTTTCATCTCAAAATCCTATTCTTCCTAGACTCTTCCTCCTATGATCAAAGTAACAATGACATATGTGGTTACATTTAATCACCACATTTTCTCAATTGATGTCGGTATCTTCGTGTGAGTATCATATATCGCGTTCATGCTTCATAGCTATCGTTTTTATTAATGATGTTTAATGGTTGTAAAGTTAAATTTGGTTATAACGTCCTTTGCTCCACAAGTCCTATGTAGGGCCATAACTTGTTACTTTGTTTAGAGGTGCTTATGAAGATATTATGTTTGCCTTACGGGTTGTGAAAGAAAAATAATTATGAACAAGATACATCTTTCATAGGCTTTGCTTATAGAACGAATTAGTTCTTTCAACTTTCCACGGTGATTCTTTCATTTTTGCTTATAGAACGTATTAGTTGAATAATTTTTTATAAGCATTCTCACATATGTCCTTTTTTTTTAATTAAAATTATTACTTCAATCGTTCATGATTATATCAAATATTGATTCCATTTATATCTATTATTGATTCTTTTGTCATATTATCTTTTTGCTACTCATTAATCCTCGAACATTTATGTCAGTAAGTGATTCTTGAGCAATTTTTATATAATAAAGTTAAACTAAATTCTTTTTCGCTGTTTTAACAAGATATTGTTACTGTTTAGCTATTCTTTTTATATTATTTTATTTTTGCACTTCTCTCCAATAAGACGTAGATATTCTTGTTAGCTTTCCAACGAACTGTTACATGCTTCAATTCGATAAGGCTCGGCCACTTTATACCCTTTTTTAGTGAGATAAAAGGGGTCAAAATTGAGTAAAATGTGGAATTAACAAGGAAATTAAAACTAATATGGCAATGAAGAGAATGAGAGTGGTTCTCTAGTGTTGGAGGAGCTTGTAAATATAATACGAAACCTTTATATAGGCACACAAGCCACTTGCTTGTGGAACAAGTAATCTAACTAACTCATAGAATTTGAAACAAACCTATCTAAAAGTTAGTTACAAATGCAGTTATTGATTAATATCTAATAACATTGCCTTATGGAATTTATGGAAAGAAAAAGGAGTTATTTGCAAATAGTTTTCTTTTGACTTTGTCAAAAAATAATTAGTAGAATACATGCCCATTTTTTATTTCAATTGTTTTTTTTAGGGGATGCTCATTCAATTTTCTTTTGTGCAATATTTATGAAGCTTTGAATAATTATAAATGGATGAGTACTAACTAGTGATGACACATTTTTTTTTTTGGTTACAACTAGTGACGACACATTTCTTTCAATACACTTCCATCCTACTTAGACGAGACATGTTAAATCATGCAAGTCTAACATAAATTTGATGAAAATCAATATAATTTTTTTAAAAAAAGAAAGAAGTGTGTTGATAAATATATTAGATTTATTTTACCAATAATATATGAGTGTCGTTAATATTTTATTTTATAGAATATACATAATATATATTTGGGAAAAAAAGTTATATGTACAACTTGTATGTCTTTCCGCATTTATTAGCAAAGGACAATATAAAGTAAAAAATAATTAAGTGAATGATAAGATTAGAAGAAAAAATGTAACATCTAAACATTTTTTTTATATAAGATCAAAATAATGTTTTTTAATAGTGTTCAATATTGTTTTTATTACGAGGGATTGTTCTTTCTATTGTTGCGGATTGTTTCTATTGTTGGCCTGAAATCCTCAACATTTCTTTATCTATTTGATTTAAATAAGTGATTATCCACACATATTTGCCTATTCTTTTTTGTGTTTTTTTTTTTAAGTTTTCATCATCTTAGTAGGATATTGTGTTTGTTTGTCGTCGTGTACGGCGTTGTGTTTGGTCGTCGTCGTCTTGGGCGATGTGTGTTGATGTTTCCATCTTAGTACGGTGTTCGTTGGTTCAGATTGACGTATTCACTTTGACGGATTATAGATATGATAAAGACTTGGCTGTCAATGTTTTTTTTGAACAATACTTGGGTGGCAATGTTACAGATCTGAAATCATGAATATTTCAATTACTTTTATTTTGTCATATTTGTTGGCACTATCATGTTATTGTGATATACTTGTTGGAACAAAATGTGTTTAACATTACCCTTTAAGTTTTGATGATAATAAGGTATTAAAAATGTCAATTGGGTATGCTAATATTTGTTCAAGTATGCAGGACCATATACAAAAATTTAAGTCAAGCATAGGTTTTGGAAGAACAAATTAAGAGCAATGGAATTTACAGAAAGGAAGCTTGTGTTGCAAGAAAGCATATGAAGAGAAGTGCATCTGAAGAGAAGAGGTTCTAAAGATCATCAAAAGCAGTCTCATCAGAAGCAGTTTACCAGAAGCTGACGTCATCATAAACTGAAGATCATCAGAAGTTGAAGATCATCAGAAGATGAAGTGTAGAAACTAAAGACAGTTCAATGTAGTCATTTTGATTGAACATTATTGCAGAAGGAATGGAAGCCTGGAATAACGAGTATTTCAGAGGAATCAGAAGGCATTGAATGCTTATCCACTGAAGAGTTGAAGAACAGGACATAGTACAATTGTACAACCACTACCTCCACTACTCTGTTATTTTTGTCTGCAATAGTACAAGACAACAACTGTGACTACACTGGTATTTCTCTATACAAGGAATGGATTTGAAATTGTTCCTTCCAAGGACAATAACCAAATCAAGCAACAGATCATTGGTGATTATCAAGCTTCAACAACGACTATATGATGTAGTATTTTTGCATCAAACAAAAGTAAGTATTTATATCGTTCTCCTCAGGGACTAGTGCGATATCACGGACCGTTCGACACCAAATATCATTCTAAGTTAAAAGATAGGTTGTTTGTTTTGTTTAAACTAATTTGCAATCGATAAAATTGAGATTAAATAGGGCGTGAAACTTGTTAGGATTAGAGTTCCTTAATCAAGCAATCACACGTAACCTAATAATCGTATATGGAGTCTAGCTTTTCTTTGATATTATCACGTATCCCTCGACAACACTATTCGTGTCCAAACAATATTGTGAGATCAATTGTATTGTTCAATCGTCGATGTCTCAAACAATTGAACGATACAAGAGTCGGTCTTATCATTCGATCGATGATTTCCCAATCTATCAAATGATAAGAGAGCTTTAAGTTTGGATACAAAGAATGATTATCAAAACATCACTTCCATGTCTAGAACTTATGCTTTGATAGATGAATATACTAACCCTAGATTCAAAAGCATTTCTCAATCACAATTAAATCAAACATAAGCATTAAAGTGCAAGCATACCATCAATATCAAAGCAATTGCTAGAACCATATATTTATAGATCAAAAGATTACATGTTAAGCTATGATCAAGTACCTCTAATCCCAACAAAGGAGATTTAGCTACTCATTGTCATGGAAGCCTTGCAAGAATGAATTGAAAGAGAAAGATTCATTGCACTTGTGATTTCTCAACATATGAGGAACAATCCACCTTCTATCACTCTCACTCTATGAAGAACAACCCTATGTCTCTCTCTAAAGGTATTATGAATCTAAACTATGAAAGACTAAGATAACATGTGAAATGGTTAAGTGGGCTATTTATAGGAATTCTGATCTGCATCCATTCGCCTCGCGAGCTGCTTCACTTGCCATGGCGAGTTCATGTTTCTTCACCATTAAGTTTGAGCCACGTCACCATTAAGGAGTTGAGCCGCCCTAATTCGCATCGCGAGTAATGTCACTCGCCATGGCGAGTTGCTACTCGCCATTGCGAGTTGGTGGCGAGTGATCTCTGTTGCTCACTGGAATTGCTCGCCTTTTGGCTGGCCATGGCGAGTTGGTGGCGAATGATGCCTCTGCTCGCTTTTGCTGCTCGCCATAGCGAGTTGGAGGCGAGTAAGATTCTTCTTTCTGCCTCTTTTGTCCTTTTTCTCTATTTTTCCTCTTTGTTTAGTGTCTCGAGGTTAATTCCTGCACAAAAAGAGTAGAGTAAGATATATAAAGCATAATAGGGAAATTATCACTTATCTCTCGGCTTTTCCCTCAATAACTTGCAAAATAAGTAACAAAAGTGCTTTAAATATTCAATTGAAATACCACTTTCTAGCACTTATCAAACTCTCCCCAACTTAACTCTTTGTTTTTCCTCAAACAAAAGATTGAAAATCAAACAAGTTAATAGGACAAGACACAAGTACAAAAGGTTTGAAAACTTTTTCAGATGAATGATTCAAAGTGAATGCGCGGGCAAGTCTCAGTTTCCAACTGATCTAGAATTCTACCACAAATATGAAAAGAGTCCTATGCACAAAGTTCATGTCAAATAGTTCAAGTCAATAATACACTTATCTCTGAACCACACCTAACACACTTCTTTGTAAGTGAATAAACAATTGAAATCACATGAGTGAGGGTTATGAACACACATCCGGCAATCAAGCTAACATCCACATCAAGTTATGTGTCCATCCAATTATCATTTCAAAAAGCACAAAAACATGGATCAAAAGGTCTTTAAGGGTTGTAACTTGGCTCGGCTACAAAAGAAAAGTCATTTGTGGGTCAATTGAATTCAAAGTGGCCAGGCGTAAGGGAACATTCTTTCTATTTACACTTCAAAAGACAAATTTACAAGAATTCCCTAAACAAACCCTTGGTGTTTAAACATGATACACCTTGATCTCGACAACTTATTCTATTTTTGGATTTTTCTTTCTTTTTCTTTTTCTTCTTTTCTTTTTCTTTATCATGTACACATTTTTCTTTTCTTTTTCTTTTTTTCTTGCATTTGAAAACAAAGTTGTCTTGATCAAAAACTTCTAATTACACCAATTTACTTGACAAATGATTTACATCTACTTTTTTCTCCCCAACTTGAATAAAAACATACCCTATTTGAATGTTCCCTTACTCTATGGCAAAAAGGACAAATAAACAATGAAGTTTTAGGGTTCAACAATTAAAAACACATCAAGGTCCTATAGTGCAACAATTATGAACTGGATTTTGAAAAATTTAAAGGCAAGTTCATCAAGCATTGTGCTTATGAATTGACAGTTCATAATTAAGGACCTCGATTCATTTGGCTCAAGTGGGTTAGCAAATACTCGCTCTTCTCACAAGGTAGGCTCTTTGTGGTCAAGTATGTTTCTCTCAATAACAAAAATATGCCTTGATCCTTTCCATATTTTCATACAATTCAAAACAAATATTAGATTTAACATAAAGCGACCGAGTTAAACAATGAATACCGGTCTCCTTGCATATAGTACAAATATATTGAAGCTTCCTCACTTTTTGGCTAGTACTAAGTGGTTCACAAACAAATATATTATTGCGGAGAACTAATTGAAATGAAATTTGTGCAAAGTACTCGTTTCCTATTCAAGTAAAAACCTAGAAAAACCGGAAACTTGTACCTTGGCTTTGCGCTTTGTCACAATTATCTATCATTACCACTTGATAGATATTTGGCAAGTTTACCAATAACTATCGAAGTAATAAATTAAGTTCGTATCCACGAGGACTGTGTTAATCTCAACTTAGCAATAAAGTTAATATCTAGGATGTGTAAATTTTATAAGTGCCTGAGGCAGTAGGTTTGTGTGCATAAAAAGTAATAAAAGTTGTTGAAAGATGATTTGAAAAGGATGATTAAACCGATGAATCCCCTATTGCTTTATATGAGAAGTTTACCTCCCTTTATTCCTAATTACTATTCAATCTTTACGACAAATTAACTAAGTAGGTTTGATCAATCTCTTGACTCAAAACCCTTTCCTAAGTTATAACCTTTTAATCTCTTAAACCGATTGAATAACCGCGGAAGCGATAAAAGAACGTTAATTCATGAGTCATGATCCTCAATTTCCTATCTCTAGGTTCTTATGTTGAATCAAACAGGATTACTATTTCACGATTAAAAGCTAGGGTTAATAGTCATTCAATTCCTAATATCAATTCATGTAATTGCACGAAGCTAGGGTTAATAGTCATACAAAGCAATTATCTGAAAAGCAATGAACACAAGTAATTCTGAATAAAGACTGAATAACATTAATAATAAAGAGAGTATCAACTACTGATTCATATATTACAATAGGGTCATCATGGCTTAATCAATAAGGAAATTAGCTAGACATGATCAAACGAATAAACAACATAATAAAAAAAATAAACCGATGGAGTTCCGTCGTTGCCGCCGGCCTTGCTCCCGGTTACTTTTCAATTGCTATTGTTCTTCTTGTTTTTCCATATCATGTGCTCCTATTTCTTTCGTGCGGCTCCTTTTCCTTTTCCAAAACGTGAATTGCACAGAACGTCAAAAATTCCCTTTTTGTGATGTGCTGCTTCCTTTTTATATTGCCTTCACCAAGTTCTTTTGTTAATTTTCTCTCGGGTCAACAGCCCACTTCTTTTACTATCCATGTATTAATACACCAAACTTACTATTAAGTTTCAACTCATACCTCTTTTTCTTCAATAGGCTAGATAAGTTGCACAATAATTTCTTCTCATTCCTTGGCTTTATAAATATGTCACTAATTGACCAATAATGATAATAAAATACTATTTGACTCAATAAATCGAAAACGACAATTTATTCAAAATGACTCTAAATTAAATACTAAACTAATAAAAAAAATGAATTAAAACTTGACTAAAAAGACTCTAAAAATGTGATATGACGGACTGTCATCACAACCCCAAACTTGAATCATTCCTTGTCCTCAAGGAATTCACTTGCAACATTGACAATCGACAGTAAAATAACAATTACCTAACCAAGTAGTAGTATCCAAAAGTTCATCTTCCTCTAGCCAATGATGAGCTAGTTTGACTTTCATGCATCCACCATTCACAACTCCACACAACAATATGATAAGGGTTCACACTCAATCAACGTGCAGGTCTACATATTACCATACGCTTGAAAAGTTTCTAAACATCAATCAAAATCAATATCATTACACACTTTGAGGTCTTAAAGGGTTATAACGGGGCTTAGGTGAAGGTGGATAATATTTGGATAAGTAGGCTACACAAAATTTGAGTTAGGCACTCCTACGAAAGTTAAAGCACAATTTGAACCCATCATTCATTCACCTTTTGAAACACAATTCTTGCAAAGGTACTAGAGATCATTCTTAACAATTTGGGACAATCGAGTTTTAGATACTCGGATTTTCAATGTTATGTCCCTTTTTCATTCTTTTTTTTTTTTTGAATACACCATTTTTGCGTATTGTTTATGATAATGTTCTTTCTTTATCTCTAGTACCCCCACCCCAAACTTAATTGGTTGCAAATTCCAATAGCAACCCCAAACTTAATATTTAGCAACATTTTACAATGCCTAACTCAGAAAAACAATAAGGGATAAATCCTAAAAAGTCTCTAAGCTTGTAATGTAGTTTGTCACCGAACAAAAAGATCTAAACCTACCGGCTCAATTTGGCTTTCAAAAAGGATAAATTTCAATTAGAATCAGGGTAGGCTTCAAAAGGCTCACAGAACCAAGCACTTTTGCCTCAGTGTGTATATGACAAAGATCAATCAACAATAAAGAAACAATGCAAGTTCTAGAAATGTAGTTGCACAGAACACTCTATATAAGTAAATTGAAAAAATAAAATTTGGCTATGAACCTTACGGTGTTAGATTTCTGGGAGTTCTCACTGCCTATCACACATGCCGTACACTTCGCCTTTGAAATACAAGTCACTACCTCCTTATGAACTTTTGGAATACCACTTGAACAAGCAATTGTTACTAAACTGGAAAAAGTCAATTAACAAACAAATTCGTCAATAATAAATAAGTTCAGATTCAATTACATAACAGGGGTACCACTGAGTTATCCAAATAAACAACACAACGATTAAAAGTTCAACTGACATCTCACAAATACGAGTGATTGAAAAAGAACTGATGTGGACTTTGATTTTTTTTTTCTTCCGTCCATCTTTCCACTTTTTTTTTTTTTTTTTTTCAAATCGTGCCACGATAGATTACCAATCGTGCCACGAAATTTCCAGTAGCAAACTTGTTTCTTCGTTTGTTAGATCGTGCCACGTTAAAGAAATTCCGTGCCACGTTCGTAGCAGACATTGGAAATATTTTTTTTTTTATATGTAAAATAAAATGCAATAAAAAAATAAAAATACCTGAGCGGATCTAAGATCCGATGGGTTGCCTCCCACCAAGCGCTTTCTTTTACGTCATTGAGCTTGACGCTTCAACCACTGTTAGGGTGGAAAAAATGATAGAAGGAATATATCACCCTTCTTCTTCCTCTTGTTTGGTAGGAATTCCATGAACTTAGCACAAAGAATCAGATACTCCCATGCACTCACTTTTGATCTTTTGGAATTTAAGCTCTCCCACCTTAGAGAAGGACGTGCATCCATTTGCACACGAGTTATTTCTTTAACCTCCGTTGGTTCAGATTTCGAACAAATATCAACACTCCTCATTTTGGGATTTTCTTCCACCACAACCTTGTGACATTCTGTCTCCATCTTAACCAACTTCCTTTGAGACTCATGTGCCTTCTCAACAAGATCACCACACTGAACATCAAACTTCTCACATGACACTTGATTTGACACCAAGAAATCATCTAAAATATTTTGAAGTTGAGTATTGTAATCGATGTTGATCACCTCTTTTTTCTCTACACAATTACTACTTGGTTGATCCACCTCATAACTGTCACACCTCTCATTTAATAGCGAGATTTTACTGTCCAAACATTTTATCTTCAAAGATATCATATATTTTTCATACTGCAACGACCAAATCTCTTTTGTGTCATAGAGGCGTAACCTGTCTATCATAGCTGCAAAACTTGGAAAAACTTTTTAGTAGAACCGTACAATGAGAAGAAAACGAAGAGCATAAATAATTTTTTTTTTCAATATATATATATACAAAAAAAATAAATATAAATGACAGAAATCCTAAACAAAAACAAAATTGCCAAGTTGAAATGATTCAACAGTCCCCGGCAGCGGCGCCAATAACTTGATAGATATTTGGCAAGTTTACCAATAACTATCGAAGTAATAAATTAAGTTCGTATCCACGAGGACTGTGTTAATCTCAATTTAGCAATAAAGTTAATATCTAGGATGTGTAAATTTTATAAGTGCCTGAGGCAGTAGGTTTGTGTGCATAAAAAGTAATAAAAGTTGTTGAAAGATGATTTGAAAAGGATGATTAAACCGATGAATCCCCTATTGCTTTATATGAGAAGTTTACCTCCCTTTATTCCTAATTACTATTCAATCTTTACGACAAATTAACTAAGTAGGTTTGATCAATCTCTTGACTCAAAACCCTTTCCTAAGTTATAACCTTTTAATCTCTTAAACCGATTGGATTACTATTTCACGATTAAAAGCTAGGGTTAATAGTCATTCAATTCCTAATATCAATTCATGTAATTGCACGAAGCTAGGGTTAATAGTCATACAAAGCAATTATCTGAAAAGCAATGAACACAAGTAATTCTGAATAAAGACTGAATAACATTAATAATAAAGAGAGTATCAACTACTGATTCATATATTACAATAGGGTCATCATGGCTTAATCAATAAGGAAATTAGCTAAACATGATCAAACGAATAAACAACATAATAAAAAAAATAAACCGATAGAGTTCCGTCGTTGCCGCCGGCCTTGCTCCCGGTTACTTTTCAATCGCTATTGTTCTTCTTGTTTTTCCATATCATGTGCTCCTATTTCTTTCGTGCGGCTCCTTTTCCTTTTCCAAAACGTGAATTGCACAGAACGTCAAAAATTCCCTTTTTGTGATGTGCTGCTTCCTTTTTATATTGCCTTCACCAAGTTCTTTTGTTAATTTTCTCTCGGGTCAACAGCCCACTTCTTTTACTATCCATGTATTAATACACCAAACTTACTATTAAGTTTCAACTCATACCTCTTTTTCTTCAATAGGCTAGATAAGTTGCACAATAATTTCTTCTCATTCCTTGGCTTTATAAATATGTCACTAATTGACCAATAATGATAATAAAATACTATTTGACTCAATAAATCGAAAACGACAATTTATTCAAAATGACTCTAAATTAAATACTAAACTAATAAAAAAAATGAATTAAAACTTGACTAAAAAGACTCTAAAAATGTGATATGACGGACTGTCATCACCACTCATCTGAAATTTGCTCAAGCTTTGGCTCTCTTTCAAGCACTTTGGAATTTGAAACTTTAAGCATTTTCTTTCTTTTCAAGTAAGAGTGATACAAAAACAAAACTTCCATAATTTTCAAAATGAAATCTCATGAATTACTTGATTAAATAAAAAGTGCTAAACATGTAATTTTAACAACACAATACAACAGTAAACAATACGGATGCGAATACAAAAGTACCATAATACTTAAACAAAGGGTTAATTAAACAAAAGCGGAGTCATTGTGCCACATTGAACAACAACAGAAGTAATATTGTTCAAGAGATTCATAGAAGAAAGAAATTAAAAGCAAAATAAAAGATGAAGGAGAAGGAAAGAATTGATTGAAAGCTTTAAAGATATCACTCATTAAGGGTGAGCTTTTCAAGTCTCTTCTCTTCCTCCTCAACTTTGCATATCATCATCCGATCCATCGCGAGTTGAGGTAGCACTGTGAACATTTGCTGGATCGTCTCTATCATTGCCTTCCTCATTGCCATCATCAACTTCAGCTAGGTTTTCATCACCTGCATAAAAACTACCCCTTCCATATGGACCTGGCATGTCCTCAGGCCAATTCACACGAGCCTGGAAAGCTGAAGGTGTCATAAACGGCTCCATAACCTCTGGTGGGTACCCTGCCTGCTGCTGCATCAGATACTGGGACTGTTGAAAGTAAGTGTTAGCCCGGTTAGTGGCGGCGAGCAAGCTCCAAGTATGCATGTTGCTGGCATGCTGCCACTGAGCATAACTAGCAAAATCAAAGGCAGCGTTAGGTTGGAATGGCAGTGGTTCATCGTGATGCTCGGGCTGTGGTGGAGGTGCTTGAGAAGATGAGGCTTTTTGGCCTGTGCCCTTATCTTTTTTGGTTTCACCCAAGATGTAGCGTTTGATGAAGCCATCATTGATTGGATTTTTGATTTTCTTTGATATTATCACGTATCCCTCGACAACACTATTCGTGTCCAAACAATATTGTGAGATCAATTGTATTGTTCAATCGTCGATGTCTCAAACTATTGAACGATACAAGAGTCGGTCTTATCATTCGATCGATGATTTCCCAATCTATCAAATGATAAGAGAGCTTTAAGTTTGGATACAAAGAATGATTATCAAAACATCACTTCCATGTCTAGAACTTATGCTTTGATAGATGAATATACTAACCCTAGATTCAAAAGCATTTCTCAATTACAATTAAATCAAACATAAGCATTAAAGTGCAAGCATACCATCAATATCAAAGCAATTGCTAGAACCATATATTTATAGATCAAAAGATTACATGTTAAGCTATGATCAAGTACCTCTAATCCCAACAAAGGAGATTTAGCTACTCATTGTCATGGAAGTCTTGCAAGAATGAATTGAAAGAGAAAGATTCATTGCACTTGTGATTTCTCAACAAATGAGGAACAATCCGCCTTCTATCACTCTCACTCTATGAAGAACAGCCCTATGTCTCTCTCTAAAGGTATTATGAATCTAAACTATGAAAGACTAAGATAACATGTGAAATGGTTAAGTGGGATATTTATAGGAATTCTGATCTGCATCCACTCGCCTCGCGAGTTGCTTCACTTGCCATGGCGAGTTCATGTTTCTTCACCATTAAGTTTGAGCCACGTCACCATTAAGAAGTTGAGCCGCCCTAATTCGCCTCGTGAGTAATGTCACTCGCCATGGCGAGTTGCTGCTCGCCATTGCGAGTTGGTGGCGAGTGATCTCTGTTGCTCACTGGAATTGCACGCCTTTTGGCTGGCCATGGCGAGTTGGTGGCGAATGATGCCTCTGCTCGCTTTTGCTGCTCGCCATAGCGAGTTGGAGGCGAGTAAGATTCTTCTTTCTGCCTCTTTTGTCCTTTTTCTCTATTTTTCCTCTTTGTTTAGTGTCTTGAGGTTAATTCCTGCACAAAAAGAGTAGAGTAAGATATATAAAGCGTAATAGGGCAATTATCACTTATCTCTCGGATTTTCCCTCAATAACTTGCAAACCAAGTAACAAAAGTGCTTTACATATTCAATTGAAATACCACTTTCTAGCACTTATCACTCTATTGATGTGCCGACAATCTACAACGTCTCTTTCACACCTCTATATAAAGGAGTGAAGACTTGAAGATTAAATAAGACTCACAAAAATTTTACAAGAGCCAAACCTCTGCTGAAATTGTTACACATCAAAGTTCACTTAGAATTTCTTAACAACTTTCATATTTTAGGAATTCTAGAGTCTTATCTGATTTGTATTGTGAACACCCCTGATTGTATATCAAGCGTTCAACCCTCAAACATTTTCTTTGTAAATCTGTTTGAATAGAAGTCTCTTGCAGTTGTGCTTGAGCATAGGAAATCTCTTGCAGTTTGTTACTTAAGTAGTTTGAAGTCCCTTTCAGTTGTGCTTGAGCATTTGAAATCAGATATTGATTTTAGTGAACTCTCCTTGGAAGTGTAAAGAGAACGGGACTACTTCCAGTTTGTGGAAGGAACATGTATAACTGCTTTGTGTCTTTCTTCTCTCTCTCTCTCTCTCTCTCTCTCTCTCTCTCTCTCTACATATCCGCTGCATTTAGACGCTGAACATTGTATCAGAACCTGAACTCTATCAGCTTTTGACAAGTGAACTCAGTTTTAGGAAAAGAAAAGGAAATCATAATTCAACCCCCTTCTTTTATTTTTATCACCTTCAGTTGGTATCAGAGCCTTGGTCTGTAGTCTCAATACCTAACAGTGAAACAGATAAAGATTTGAGAAAAACATGGCATATGGTGAAGGTTCCAATACTGGTAATGATAAGCACAATGTTGTTGCTTATGATTATGGTACTTCTGATGATAAGAAATCTGACTCTATCAAAGCTCCAAGGTTTAATGGAGATCCTGAAGACTTCTCTTGCTGGAAAACCAAAATGTATAGCTACATTATGAGTTTAGATGAAGAACTCTGGGATATTCTTGAAGATGGTATTGGTGACTTGGTCCTTGATGAAGAAGGAATTGTTATTGACAGAAAGAAACATACTCCTGCTCAGAAGAAACTTTACAAGAAGCATCATAAGATCAGAGGAATTCTTGTTGCTTCCTTGCCTAGAGCAGAATATTTGAAAATGAGTGACAAATCCACTACAAAGGCAATGTTTGCTTCACTTTGTGCAAACTATGAAGGTAGAAGGTTAGAGAAGCAAAGGCTACTATGCTTGTTCATCAGTATGAGTTGTTCAAGATGAAAGATGAAGAAAGTATTGAGGCTATGTACTCAAAATTTCAGACTCTAGTCTCTGGACTTCAAATACTGAAGAAAAGTTATGTAGCTTCTGATCATGTGAGCAAGATTCTGAGAAGCTTACCTGCAGGATGGAGACCTAAAGTTACTGCTATTGAGGAAGCTAAAGATTTAAACACTCTAAGTGTTGAAGATATTATAAGTTCTCTCAAGGTTCATGAGATTAGTCTAAATGAACATGATTCTGCTAAGAAGTCAAAATCTATTGCACTAAAGTCCGAAGGGAAGCAGTCACAAGCCCTCAAAGCAAATGAATATGAATATGAGTCACCTGATAGAGGCTTCAACTGCAAGAAGCCTGGACACATCATTGCTGACTGTCCTAATCTTCAAAAGGAGAAATCAAAGGAGAAGTTCAAGAAACCTACTTTCAAGTCTAACAAGTATAGAAGACAGATTAAGCAGAGTTTAATGGCCACCTGGGAAGATTTAGATAGTGAATCTGGGTCTGATAAGGATAAAGCTGGAACTGAAGCAAATGCAGGTATGTGTTTAGTAGCCACAGTGACTTCTGAAGCTGAACCTGATGCAGACTCTAAGGATGAAAACGATGTGTATTCTAAAATTCCTAGAGAAGAACATATTGAGTCACTTAAAGAGATTCTTACACACTTTGAACACAGAACCAATGAGTTGAATGATTTAAAAGAAAAATATGTTGATTTAATGAAACAACAAGAATCAACTTTATTGGATCTGAAAGCATCTGAGGCAGGACTTAGAGGCTTTGACTTCATCTGTAGATCTTATGAAGAAAAGCTTAAGTTTCTTTGTCAGAAGCTTCAAGAAAAATGTGAAGGAAAACCTTTAAGCAAACATGAAATTGCTCTTGAAGATTTTATTATATCTGACATTGACAAAAGCAAAGTAGCTTCTATGATTTATAGCATTTACAAGAACAATGGTAAAGGGGTTGAATTCTCAGAAGGGAAACCTAATGAAATCAATCTTAATGCATGTTGTGAATGCATTAAGGAAGGTTTGAAAACTTTCTTTGTGCCTGAAGGTGATGAGTCTGAAACTGTTGTCCAGTTAAAACCTAAAGCTTCTAGCTCTAAGAACAAGATAATTTCAAAGTCAAAGAACCTTAAGTCTAAGGTAATGACCAACTCTGAACCTAAGACTTCAAAGATTAAGATTCTGAAGAGATCAGAACCCATACCTCAGAGTCTGGTATCTTAAAGCCTAAGATTCAGAAGAGGAAAACAATTGTTGCTTCTTGGGAACTAAAACCAAAAGGTGTTCAACCTAAGGTATTGAGTAATAAGAAGCCACTAGACTTTCAGCACAAGACACAAAAAAAGAAGAGTAAAATTTCGAGTACTAACCCCAAAGAACCCATAAAAATATGGGTACCTAAATCTAAAATTGTCAATACTGCAGATATGCCTAAGAGAAAAGAAATAGCAAAGATCATGGTACCTAGACAGCGGTTGCTCAAGACATATGACTGGAGAAAAGTCTATGTTCCTTACTCTAACAATGAAAGAAGGAGGAAGTGTAAAATTTGGAGGCAACCAAGCTTGCAAGATCATTGGTACATGAACTATTGCTAACTCTTGTATCTCTATTAATAATGTGTGGTTGGTAGATGGATTAAGACATAACTTACTTAGCATCAGTCAATTTTGTGATAGTGGTTATAATGTGATGTTTGATAAAACCAATTGCACAATAATCAACAAGAGTGATGAATATGTAGTGTTCAAGGGAAAGAGGATAGATAATGTGTATAAAATTAACTTCTTTGAACTTGTTGATCAGAAGGTAGTTTGCCTTCTGTCAGTGAATGATAAGAAATGAATGTGGCACAGAAGGCTGGGACATGCTAACTGGAGATTAATCTCTAAGCTTAGTAAGTTACAACTTGTCAAAGGCTTTCCAAAGATTTACTATCATTCAGATGCACTTTGTGGTGCATGCCAGAAGGGGAATATTGTTAAATCATCTTTTAAAACAAAAGACATTCATTCCTAAGAGTTATATTCCTTTCATCAATAACTCTTCGACCACCAATTACGGCAGTAAAATTGGTCAAGGAAAAACTTTCGTTCCTTATGCACCTGATCAAAAATGGGTTCAGCCGACCCATAAGAATGTGCAACATAGGAAAAACAATGTGGTGAAAAGAAGCACCAGTACTGTTGATAACAAAAATGGAACTGCCTTTGAGTCAAAGAAGTATGCTTGCAGTAACATTTAGAAAGGGAAGAACCCCATGACAAGGACTCTATGGAGAAGGTACCAGAGGTCCAAAAAAGGCGTTGCTGCAAGCCTTAAAGACAAAACTTGAAGGTGAGAAAAACACAAGAAGGGGGGTTGAATTGTGTTTTCTTTTTATTCTCCTAAAATAGTTCATTGATCAGAAGCTGATAGAGTTTAGGTTCTGATGCAATGCTCAGAGTCTAAATGCAGCAGATAAGTAAAAAGCGAGAGAAAGAAGAAAGACACAAAGCAATTATAGTGGTTCCTTCCACAAACCGGAAGTAGTCAACTCCTCCTTGCACTTCCAAGGCGAGTTCACTAAAATCAATATCTGATTACAAATAACTGCAAGAGACTTCAAACTACTCAAGCACAAACTGCAAGAAATTTCCTCTGCTTAAGCACAACTGCAAGAGACTTCCAATGCTCAAGCACAACTGCAAGAGACTTCTATTCAAACAGAATTACAAAGAAAATGTTTGAGGGTTGAACACTTGATACAATCAGGGGTGTTCACAATACAAATCAGATAAGACTCTTTTAAGATTCTAGAATTTCTAAGATATGAAAGTTGTTAAGAAATTCTAAGTGAACTTTGATGTGTAACAATTTCAACAGAGATTTGGCTCTTGTAAAATTGTTCTGAGTCTTATTTAATCTTCAAGTCTTCACTCCCTTTATATAGATGTGTGAAAGAGACGTTGTAGATTGCCAACACATCAATAGAGTCGTTGTTGAAGCTTGATAATCACCAATGATCTGTTACTTGATTTGGTTATTGTGCCAGGAAGGAACAATTTCAAATCCATTCCTTTTATAGAGAATTACCAGCATAGTCACAACTGTTGTCTTTTACTATTGCAGACAAAAATAACAGAGTAGTGGAAAAATTAGTTGTACAATTGTACTATATCCTTTTCTTTAGCTCTTTAGTGGATCAGCATCCAATGCCTTCTGATTCCTCTGAAATAGCCGTTGCTTCAGGATTCTATTCCTTCTGCAATAATGTTCAATCAAAATGACAATATTAAACTGTCTTCAGTTTCTAGACTTCATCTTCTAATGATCTTAAGCTTCTGATGATCTTTAGCTTCTGATGACGTCAGCTTCTGGTAGACTGTTTCTGATGAGACTACTTCTGATGATCTTCATAACCTCTTCTCTTCAGATGCACTTCTCTTCAGATGCTTTCTTACAACACAAGCTTCATTTTTTTAGATTCCATTGGTCTCAATTTGTTCTTCCAAAACCTATGCTTGATTTAAAGAAACTTGAATTTTTTGTCTATGGTCCTGCACACTTGAACAAATATTAGCATATCCAATTGACATTTTTAATACCTTGTTGTCATCATAATTTAAAGGGTAATGTTAAACACATATTTTTCCAACAAAAATGTTGACCCAAATGATTATCAAAGGATGGTCGAATCAAGAAGAAGACAAGCGAAAAAAAGGTTGTCTCTTCCCCTAGTCAAAGAGGATCCTGATGAAGATGATGAATTGGATTCAGAGTTCATGGATTCAAAACCGGACTTCGACGTCATATGCAATGTTGTTTCCATTTTGCCAGCTGAATATGATATGGTGTCTGAAGTTGAGGATTCAGAGGAAGAGTTCGATCCCAAGGATATGGAGGAATACAAACCCATATGGTACTTTGTAACAAATAATGGCCCTGAAGATTATTGGAAAGCCATATTCGAAAATCCTGATGATTCGATGAAGAATCATCTTAAACCTTTGTTCATCCAAGCCAAAGTAGATGAGATTGGCATCAACAAAGTGTTGGTCGACGGTGGTGCTACTGTCAATTTGATGCCTCAGTCCTTACTCAAAAGGATTGACAAGACCGACAAAGACTTGAAGCGTCATAATGTAATTCTGTCAAATTATGAAGGAAAGGCTAGTCATTTCCTTGGTGCTCTTCAAGTGAGTCTAACAGTGGGAATTGTGGTCAGACAAATTTGTTCATGGTAGTCCCATCGAAAGCTAACTTCAACTTGTTGTTAGGAAGAGAATGGATTCATGTGATAGGTGTTGTTCCCTCATCCATGCATCAAAGAATTTCAATTTGGAGAGATGATGAGACAGTCGAAAACATTGAGGCTGACCAAAGCTATGTTCTTGCTGAAGTGAATCAGATTACAAGTAAAACTTTTGACAAAAGCCTAAAAAATATTACTCCATGTTCATCTGCAAAATCTGTTGATAATAATCAAGCAGATGTGAGTTCTGTAAGACTCAATCCAACTCATGGTTTCATGTGGAAATGGGAGACGCATGATACATAACCTAATGTGGAGAATCTGAATTCCCTAGCCTTAGGGAATGATGAGGATGATCATCACATCTAAGAAAAATGCATAGAACAAAATCACGGTTGTTTAGCCGGAGCATGAGATCAAGAAGGCCTTAGTGGCGAGCAGTTAGCAAAAGATGGTTAAGAGACCATTAATAGAGATACTATCGAAATACTTAGGTTGAAGCTTTGGTCAATCGGCCAAAAATTTGATTGCATCTATGATAAGGAATTTGTATGGTTCCTAATTGGAAATTAAATAGTAAAATTTGGCATTAGTTGCCTTTGATATTGAAAGTTTTGGGTAGAAGTCAAAAGAAGTGGTCGAAGCCAATATAGATGTGATTCCTGTTTAGTACCCCTTTTGACAGGTTTTGTACATAACAAAAATTTTGGGCAAGGGATTATGTTTATTAAGGTTTTCGTTACAAATTTTGGTTTATTTGCAAGTAGTCTTTTGTTGCAAATAGTTATTATCCTAAAAATTGAAAATCTTTGCCATTTACAATTTGTCAAAAGGAATGAGTTTCTTTTCATAATATGTCGAAATAAAAGGAACGTACTGGAAAGTATAAGCCTATTGTGTGAAAATAAAAATAGCACCAACATCTAATATTCGAAAAGAAACAAATGTTCGGCTTTGAATTAACTGAATAATACAAAACATTGCCGAAGCATTACAAAATTGGACATTGTTATGTCACAAAGTAGAGCATAACAAAACCAAAATAGTAAAGTTGAAAGGCCAACTATTGGGCCAAAATACACCAAGTCGAAAATCCAAAATGGTCAAACCAAGTTGTGTTCGTTCGATACATAACAAAATGGCTCTTCAGACCTTTACAACAGAAAGTCAAGATCGAAAAGGCGGAAATGCTCTAAAAACCAGGCGAGTTCGACGTCAAGGCAGCAAGAGAGACAAATGTTGACCATGTCGTAATCTTCATCTGCACCTGGAGATGATAGATGAGTGTTGTGGATCCTATTTCTCAGCGCACAAGCCCTGTCGGAAGGACAAGTAAACCTATAAACCAAACTAGGGGGCATTAATCGCAACTCAAGTTGACCCCAATCAAAAAGAAGGTCATCAACACTAATGACGCACCTACAATGAACAAAACGTCGTCCCTATCGAAACCTTCGCCGGCTAACACCCTCAGCATGATCAGAAAATATGTGGCTTCATCTGACTCTGCAAAGTAGGCATTACTTAACACAAGTTGAATCCTTGGCAAGTTGGGATGGGGCTGATGAAGCATTTGGGCCGCTCTAACCACGCAGAATAGCGCAAAAAAGCGCTCTGTCCCACGTTGGGTGAAGGGATTCTAAGCACCTCAACATCCTCAGATAGTTGGCGGTGGAGTATTTCAGATGCCCTAAAAGACAACAACCCTATACTTCTTGAAGCAGCAATCTTTTTGGCAATAAATAGTGAAGTTCCGGGGGGAATACTTCCATGTTGTAAAACTGATGCGTTTCCTTACAAGAGAAGGGAAGATATAAAGAAAGTGAAGGTTTTGTGAAAGGAAAGTAAAGGAACAAGGCTTCTTATAATGACGAATATGATTGATAAAGCAATCTTCTCATCTCCTTCTTCCATAGGTGCCACGCGTACAAAAGAAGGTAAAAACATTTTGAGATGATGGATAATTAATGATCTTGGGAGACATAAAATCTTGGAAATCTTGTGAAGAAAGGAAAGATGAGAACATAGGGGGTTACGAAGTGGTGCCCCTGAAGAGTTCGATCAACAACAAGTGGCGCCCTAGGGCCATAAATAGACTTATAGGCGGTTCAAGTGAAAAGACGTGGCCCACTCAAATCCTAAAAAAATCAAAGGAAAAGAAATTGAAAAGATCATGTTTGAAGGGTAATGAGTGGGATGATGTCATCTTTTCAAGGTAACTTGAGGCATTATTCAAAAATGCCAATATTCTCCTACTTGATGAGGTTTGTCGAAAATGACATTTTTGGGGGGAATGTTGTTAGCCTGTTATTTCGACAGGCTCATTTAATGTGGTCAACATATAGTTGACTTTTAACCTTACAAGAATCGAAGGCTTTCTCATTTCAATTCGGGGATTTCGACAAGATGGCAAGCCTAGCGCGCATAGTCAAAAGTTTGACATAGCAAGTCTAAAAGCGTAGTTGCATCGAAATCAAGCATTCAAGGCGGGAAATATACAATTTCAAGCTCAAATACGGTTTCCTTAGTGGGAATGTAGGACAATCGGCTGTCAAAATGGAGGAAGTGCTGATCGTGGGATTAGTCTTTTTCAAGTTGTTTTCTTTATGTATAAATAAGAGTTTCCTAGTTGGAAAATGGGTCACAAATCATTTATAGAAATTCTACAACAGTCAAACTACTGGCGTCTAGGGAAACGAGTTATACAGAATGTATGTAAACTGATTTGTAGACTGATGGGATAAAACCGCAAGTGTACGGTTCCACCGAAGTAGTAAAAATAGAGTATCGTTCCGACAGGGAGTTATGAATTTAATTAACTTTAAATAATGATTAGATGAGAGTTTGAGATTATAAAGTTTGGATTTTTAACTAAAAGAAAATAAATAATAAAATAAAAGAGAGTCTTGGGATTATTGGTTCATTCTAGTTCATTCTAATAACAAGTTCTTCACTCACCAAACTTTTAACCTAAACCCTTATGTTGGACCTAATTTCTAAAGACCGACTTCCCTTTAGCCCCTCACCTTTCCTTTCAGTTCGATGAGAGTTTACTTCTAGCACTCAAACCTATTTCACTGATTTGATTTCTAGAAGAAGCTTTTAAGGATTGAAGCATCATATGTCTCGAAGATTGCAAAGACTATTTCACTGCCTTTGCAACCCCTGTCTAAATTCACTTGTTCGAATATCAAGACTCCACTCTCGTTTTATGAATTGATATTTGAGATGATGGATTAACAATTATCAAACCCTCCATTGTCGTTTCTACAGTTTGATAATGGTTAATTCATGTTAAAGCGGTGAATTAGATTAGAAATTAGGATTACATAAGAACAGGGTTAAAGGCTTGGCTTGATTAGGATTATGTCATTAGACTTATCCAACAATCCCAAGACAAGAGAAGTCTACTCACTAACGTTCATTGTAGACATAGAAGAGAAGAAGAAGAACATAAAATAAATATTGAACTTTTATTCAAAGAAACAATTGTCACTTATTATTTCCAAGAACAAAAGATGAATATTTGTGATGGCTAGCTACTCTATTTATAGTTTACATTCGACTTAGAATCTAAGCAATTACATCGCTAGAATGTTCCACAAGAAACTAATAGGTAGCTTGTCTTTAAAGCAAAAGCAGCAAAAGGCAAATTGGGGGCGTGTCATGCTTCTATTGGTTGACTTCATATTTTTGTATCAAATCTTCATATTTTGGTGAAGGATCTTCAAATTCTTTGCAGAAGATATTTTGGTATGAGATCTTCATATTTTTGGGTTGAATCTTTGCATAATATATTTTTATATGAGATCTTCATATTTTTGGCATGAATAAGCTCCAATTCTCCTTTCTTTTGCTCCAAGACTCAATCCATCAAATATTCATTCTTGAAATATAATAATATGCAATTGAAGTAAAATAGCTCTAAAAGGAAATAATATTAAAATAAAATAAACTTAAATATAATTAAAACGAGACTAAATATTATATAAAACTAGACTAAATATTGACTCATCATAGACCATTTTACTTTTAATGCAATGCATTTAACATTTCCCTTAAGTTTATGCGTTTAAACTTTTACCCTTTCCTTTAATTTTATCTTGCTTTTACTTGCAATCTCAAACCTGTCGAGAGACAGTGCCTTTTTTTACTCTGAAATCCGCCCTGCTCTCTAAGTAACCTGAGTGCATTTCGTGGCCTTTTTCAAACCGTTTTCGATCAAAACCTTTACACAACATGTCCTGAGATTTCTAGTTCGGTCTTACTTGTAATAATCAGAACTAACCCGTAGTTTGCCGAAAACACCGATAAACACAAGTATGCAGTCCTCACATATGTCAATTTCGATTGACCGAAGACTTGGTAGTTTTTCTTTTGAGTGCATAACCTTTATCCCCTTTTCACTCATATAGCCTAATCTCTTGTGCCATATATTAGGATTTTAATTTATTGCAACTACAATCAAATGACATGCTTCAGCTGTCTTGTAAAGAGTACCATTCTTTCTACTACGAGCTATCGTTATTGCACCTTTTGAAATCTTCCAATCATCATCGTGGAAAACTGTTGTGTAGCCTTCACTAGCCACCTGGCCTACAAAGATTATGTTTTTTCCTGAGGTCGAGAATATGTATGACATTTTTCAATTCCCATACAGACCCATTCAACTTAATCTTAATTTCACCTTTGCCCACAATCTTACAACATTGTTCATTTCAAAGGTAAAATTTACCAAGGTTACCCGAGACATAATTCTTGAAGAATTCTTTCCGGGAAGTAGCATGAAAATATGCTCCAGAGTCTAACAAACAAGACTCTTCCTTGTTCTCCAAAGAACATATCAATGCGTCACCTCCTCCTGAGATGGTAGCAATATTTTCCTCATCTTTCGCCTCTTGATTCTTTGATGGGAGCCTACACTAATTTTTGAAATGTCCCGTCTTTCCAAAATTCCAACACTCGGTAGTTTACGAGGTGTGAGAACTATGATGATTTCTGGATTTGGATTGTCTGGCCTTTGATTTACCACATCCATTTCCTCTGGTTGAATTTCTTACTCTTGACTTTGTATGCAATACTGAAGAGGATGACGATTCACCAAACTCTCTCCGTCATATCTCTTCACTGAGGACCAGATCACGAACATCATAAAATTTCATCTTTTTGATTCCCAATAAGCTACTTACAGCTGTGACAGTAGCGCTTCAACTATCTGGTAGGGAAGACAAAAGTATCAATGCTTGTGCCTCATCGTCAAATTCGATGCCAACTGAATTTAATTGGGTTTTGACAATATTAAGTTCATCGATATGTTGTGCCACTAAAGCGCCTCCTGTCATCCGAAGCATAAACAACTACCTCATCAAATGAAATTTATTTGATGCGGAAGGCTATTCATACATTCTAGAAAGAGCATTCATATGACTAGCGGTGGTTTTCTCTTTTGCTATGTTAAAAGCAATATTTCGAGATAACGACAATCGCACAACACCAAGTGCTTGTCTATCGAGAAGGTTCCACTCATCATCCTTCATCGAATCTGGTTTCTTTTCTGTGAGAGGTTGATGTAGCTTTTTCTGATACAGATAATCTTCAATCTGCATCTTCCAAAAGCCAAAGTCCGCACCATCAAACTTTTTGATTTTCACGTTTCCTGCGTCTGCAGCCATGACTCTCACTTGAATCTAACTCTTCTGGATCTTCTTTGACAATTTTTGTGAACTAATGTGCTTTAGAACACCTCTGTGAACAAATTGGTAACACTGACCAATTTTCGCACCATTCACGAAAATTATTATTCACGTGAATAGTGCTTTTACCAAAAAAAATAACAGAGATACCGAGCTAGACGCTCTGATACTAGTTGTTAGGAAACTACGCAAAATTTCCTCATAGTCAGATTAAGTGGAAGTGAAATAAATGCAGAATAATAACACAAAAAATTGTTAGCGAAGTTCGTCCAATAATACCTACTCTCTGGACTGTTGCAGATCTCTTTAATAAAATGGGAATATATGTATTTACAAACACTCACAATCTCTTACTACCCATAACCCAATTACCACCCAATGCTACAATTCATATAGCATGCTAGTAAATTTAATTGGTTGAGAAAAATTTTCGGTGCATTTACTATGGTTGGACAACATACACTATTCACCAACAATCTCCCAACTCTAACAACCCAATCGGTCTTCAAACCTTATCATGCAGCAGCCTTCGTCGGTCTCTTACTCTAACAACCGAACTGAAGTTGAGCACAACTTCAGTTTGTCGATAGTCACCACCTTTTTTTAAAAACAATTATCCGATACTTTTCAGATACATCTGGGATACGAGCGATAAGGGTGGAAAACTGATATGTGCGGGCTACCTGATGTTTCTATTATATTTGGTATATATGTAATTGACTAATTGTCACTTTCTTTATTATCAATATTACTTACATTTATATTTCTATTGTTGCCGCCGTCTGTTTTCTGTCTCCTTATTTGTTTGAGAATGATGATATTGTTGATTGATGTGTGAAGGCAAATTCATTGTTGTGCCTTATCGTTTTTCTATGTCTGTTAGGTCTAGGTTTTGCGCCAATTTTTTTGCTTTTGAGTTTTAGTCCATATTTTGTATTTTGAGTTTTAATATATAATTTAAATTTAATTTTTTATTGAAGTATCCCAGCCATATCGTATCTTGAATTTTAAAATTTTCCCGTATCTGTGGCGTATCATATTTGTACCGTATCATGTATCTGGGCTTCATAGCTTGTCATGCTTTCAAACTTGGTCGTGACACAATTTGAAATTACCACCATATACTACTATTCATATAGCATGCTAGTAAATCAAATTGGTTGAGAAAATCTTTCGATGCATTTACTATGGTTGGACAACATACACTATTCACCAACAATCTCCCAACTCTAACAACCCAATCGGTCTTCAAACCTTATCATGCAGCAGCCTTCGTCGGTCTCTTACTCTAACAACCCAACTGAAGTTAAGCACAACTTCAGTTTGTCGATAGTCACCACCTTTTTTTAAAAACAATTATCCGATACTTTTCAGATACATCTGGGATACGAGCGATAAGGGTGGAAAACTGATATGTGCGGGCTACCTGATGTTTCTATTATATTTGGTATATATGTAATTGACTAATTGTCACTTTCTTTATTATCAATATTACTTACATTTATATTTCTATTGTTGCCGCCGTCTGTTTTCTGTCTCCTTATTTGTTTGAGAATGATGATATTGTTGATTGTTGTGTGAAGGCAAATTCATTGTTGTGCCTTATCATTTTTCTATGTCTGTTAGGTCTAGGTTTTGCGCCAATTTTTTTGCTTTTGAGTTTTAGTCCATATTTTGTATTTTGAGTTTTAATATATAATTTAAATTTAATTTTTTATTGAAGTATCCCAGCCGTATCGTATCTTGAATTTTAAAATTGTCCCGTATCTGTGGCGTATCATATCTGTACCATATCATGTATCTGGGCTTCATAGCTTGTCATGCTTTCAAACTTGGTCGTGACACAATTTGAAATTACCACCATATACTACTATTCATATAGCATGCTAGTAAATCAAATTGGTTGAGAAAATATTTCGATGCATTTACTATGGTTGGACAACATACACTATTCACCAACAATCTCCCACTTGAAGACTGATTTCAATCGGTCTTCACACCTGATCATGCAGCAGCCTTCGTCGGTCTCTTACTCTAACAACCCAACTGAAGTTGAGCACAACTTCAGTTTGTCGATAGTCACCACCTTTTTTTAAAAACAATTATCTGATACTTTTCAGATACATCTGGGATACGAGCGATAAGGGTGGAAAACCGATATGTGCGGGCTACCTGATGTTTCTATTATATTTGGTATATATGTAATTGACTAATTGTCACTTTCCTTATTATCAATATTACTTACATTTATATTTCTATCGTTGCCGCCGTTTGTTTTGTGTGTCCTTATTTGTTTGAGAATGATGATATTGTTGATTGTTGTGTGAAGGCAAATTCATTGTTGTGCCTTATCGTTTTTTATGTCTGTTAGGTCTAGGTTTTGCGCCAATTTTTTTTGCTTTTGAGTTTTAATCCATATTTTGTATTTTGAGTTTTAATATGTAATTTAAATTTAATTTTTTATTGAAGTATCCCAGCCGTATCGTATATTGAATTTTAAAATTTTCCCGTATCTGTGGCGTATCATATCTGTATCGTATCATGTATCTGGTCGTGACACAATTTGAAATTACCACCATATACTACAATTCATATAACATGCTAGTAAATCAAATTGGTTGAGAAAATCTTTCGATGCATTTACTATGGTTGGACAACAAATACTATTCACCAACAGTCTTATATATGGAGACAGATTTAGTATTATAAAAAACATTTTTTTATTAAAAGTGGCAAAGATCCGCTTTTTACAATTTTTAAAAGGTTCCCTAAATAAACAATTTTTAAAAGGTCTGTAAAAAAATTAAAAATTAAAGGGTCCAAAAAATGACCGTCCTTTACTTTCTAAGAAATACCTTAAGCAAACATAATGCAACTACAATAACTTTTTTTTTAAGGAACAATACCTATAAGAATTAAATTTAGGGTCATGCTAACCGGTGCTCCGGGGCACTGGTTAAGCATACAAAAAAAAGGAAATTTTTATCATAAAATGAAGTTTTGTTGACTTATTTATAGATTAATTAAATAATTTTCAATTCAATAATTAACATATAATTTCCCTTTTTATTATCCTTAAACAGTGCCCTGGGGGCACCTGTTAGCATTTCCCTTAAATTTACTCCCTTCATTGCCTAAAAAAAAAGTATTACTCGCTTCATATATATCTTTTATTATCCGTCACTTTAAAAAAAATATTTATGTCATATTACAATATCAATAAAACGTTTACTCCCTATCATATCATTTAATATTTATTACTCTTTCTTCTTCATATTCTTTTTAATTTATATTTTCTATTTCACCATTTTTTTTTGAGAGAACCAATAAAAAATTATTTTGTAAAGTCATTCATAATTTTTCCTTTCCATAAAAAAAATGACTACATTTTTTTAGTATGTGTGGAAGTGATAGAGTGACACACATAAAATAAAGAAAAAGAGGGAGTATTGCCTTGACTCTTTGGAGCACATTACGTAATTATATTTTCTCATACTAACTAAAAAAAAAAACTGCATCGGTTATTTTCTTTTTATTTACATCAATCATAAAAATTATGCTTTAAAACACAATTAGTTTCTTTTAGTGGAAAATTTACACACACACATATTCCTTTCTTTCTTCTTCTCCTTTTTGTAGAGTTCGCAGACACACCTTATTTACTTTGTCTTACCCATTGTAAGATCTTTAGAAGCTTCTCTTATTCCTCTTTAGTGTATGTTGCATTTGAATTTTTTTTAAACTCATCCTCATCCAATGCTTATGGTAGATAATGTTGAGATTTTTTTTTGTCTCTCTTTCTTGATTCTTTTACAAAGTCTCTTTGTGTATGAGTTAAGGAATCCCCATCTTGTGATTCCTTACACACTTTTTGAACAACCTCCCAAACATCATGTGCTCTAAGAAAAGAATTCTTTTTAATATACCAATGATCATAGGTACTCCCTTTGATAATTAAATTATGGGAAGAATTGCCAAGGAGATAATATTTGATAAAATATTTCGTTTCTTGTTTAATTGTTTGCTTTACTTGCTTGGTTTACAAATGAAAAGCTCTCCCTTTTTTATAAGATTCAAGGGAGAGTTCTAAACACATTATAAGTTAATATTCTACGCACTACAAAAGAGTTTTAAACACTCCTCTCTACTATGTACATTTAATACTATTTCTCTATACTACCAATCTAGTTCTAAATCTCTTTGGAACATTCTTTAGACTACAACACTTATTAGTTAATTGGACTTAACACTTTTAGTCCAATTAACCAAATCAAGTTTATAATCAAACTATTAGAACATTACATTTTAAGATATATTATATATGTGGTATTGGTTAGTAATCTCATCTAAATACGTGATTTTCACGTGTATCAAAATTTTCTTTCAAGTTTTTATTTTCTCCGTGATTTTTTCGTTTAAGTGCGACGTTGTGTTATTTGTAGTCTTGTGCTACATTATTTAATTTACATCTCATTGTGGTGTTCTTTTGGTACATATTGAAAAACCGGTTTCAATCAATTACAAATTCAATCAATGACTTGGGAGACAATATTGCAGATCCAGAGTTTTATGTGATTATTTTGATTTTATTTCATATTTGTATGCATGAGGAATGCTAGTAACACTCACTTTTCAACCATCTCTCTAGCACCCACTCTTTCAAAGTGTAGACCCACAATGATTTGAACGAATAAGAGAGTGAGTAATAGAAAAAAGTGTTCAAAAGAGAGTGTTGCTAGCATTACTTTTGTATCCATTTTACCGTTACATACTATTAACTTGGATGATGTTAGTTTGTTTATGGTTTACTCGATTCAGAACTATATCAAAATCTAGAATCAACCATAGGATTTAAAGAAATAACCAGTCATAATATTTGAACATACTTTATAGGGATGTAAAGGATTTAATCTAGGATTACCTTTGAAGATAGAAGAGATGCACTACAATCTTGAATTGGGAATTGCACACCGTGACAAATTATTCATTTATTCTCGCTAACCCATTGGCCAGTATGAACCACAAGAGTGGAAAAGTAAATATGTATTTTTTGTTGATGACATAATGATATTTTTTGTTGAGGACTAGATAACATTTTTTTTACCTTGTTTGATTAGAAAAAAAAGAGAGTGTTCAAAAGAGAGCTAGATAGTTTTACTCTTTATGAGATTAGACAAAACATGTAGTATGAAACTAAACAAAAACATGAATTTTTTTTCCGGTCAAATTAAATAAACATGAACTTTTATCTCGCACTTAATCATGGATTATTATAAAAATACAAAAAGGCTCTCTATCTCTCTAGCACAATTATGTCTTCTGTACTCTTTCGCTATGCCAAGTACTGTTATATTCACAAGGTTACTGTTGTTTTGCGAATAAAAAACACTCATAATATTTCTTTTTTTGGTAAAAAAAAAAAAAAAGGCAGAGCCCAAGAAAAAGAAAACTAAGCAAATAATCGAACATTTCGAGGCATACAAGCGCGATAAATGTCATCAAAAAGGAGACGTTGAAGCTCTCTAAGAGGAGTCTCAATCATGTGTAGATCAAAGGCGTCCAAAGATAGACTAAAATTAGCTAGCCAATCTGCTGATCTATTTCCTTCACGCCATGTATGGTTGATATGAACATGCCAACTCATGTTTTTTAGGTCACGAATGCGCTGAATTAAGGTAGGAACATTTTCGTTGATGTTACATTTTCCTGTTACCATGTCAACTAAAAGTGATGAGTCGCTTTCCACCTGTAAACACTCATAGTATTAATTCCGGTTGATGACGATTTGTTAATGTCAGCAAAACATTCATGTCCACGTCATTAATTTCATTATAGTTCACTATAAAAAAGGACTATGAAAGTCTTATATCTTCATGATACAAAAATAATTAATATACCTAGCTAAACCATGGCATCTATCTCACCTCTTTCCATTATATCCACAATCAAAATTTCCCATTCTTCTTCCATGTATCAATTTTCACAAAAACAACAAAAATCTTCTAAACATAGAAAATTACCAAGACGCCAAGTGATCACATTCAGTGGTAATATTAGTAACCAAAACAACCCTAAAGAAGAACAAGAACTACAAAACATTGTTGTAGGAAATAGGAGAAATGTTCTAATTGGCCTTGGAGGACTTTGTGGTACTTTCACCACTAACCCTTTTGCCCTAGCTTCTCCAATATCCCCACCTGACCTTTCTAAATGTAGGTCATCACATATATCCTCAGGTGCAATTGATATTGATTGTTGTCCACCAAAATCCACAAAAATCATAGATTACAAATTTCCTCCATTAACTCAACCCTTAAGGGTTAGACAAGCAGCACATTTGGTCAACGATGAATATCTTCAAAAATACAAAAAAGCCATTGAACTCATGAAAGCCTTACCATCCAATGATCCACGTAGTTTCATGCAACAAGCAAACGTCCACTGTGCTTATTGTGATGGTGCATATTCCCAAGTTGGCTTCCCTAACCTTGATCTTCAAGTTCATGGCTCTTGGCTCTTTTTTCCTTTTCATAGGTGGTACCTTTATTTCTATGAAAGGATCTTAGGTAGCTTGATCAATGATCCAACCTTTGCTTTACCATTTTGGAACTATGACGCTCCTAATGGCATGCGATTTCCCTCCATTTACACCGACCCTACATCTCCTCTTTACGACAAACTCCGAAATGCAAAACATCAACCTCCAACACTCATAGACTTCAACTATGGTCACTGCGATGACATCGATGAAGATGGTGAAAATAACATAATCCACACAAACCTTACTATAATGTATAGACAGGTTGTGTCTAGAGGAAAAAACTCAAGACTTTTCCTCGGATACCCTTACCGTGCTGGAGGTGTACCGAAATGTGCTGGATCCGTAGAGATTGTTCCTCATAATACAGTTCATAATTGGAGTGGTGATACTAGGCAACCTAACCATGAAAACATGGGAACTTTCTATTCAGCAGCAAGAGATCCTGTTTTTTTCTCTCACCATTCAAATATTGATAGGTTATGGTCTATATGGAAAACACTTGGTGGGAAAAGAAAGGATTTCGATGACAAAGATTGGTTAGAATCAGAGTTTCTTTTCTATGATGAAAATAAGAATCTCGTTAAGGTTAATGTCAAAGATTGTCTTGACACACAAAAATTGGGCTATGATTACCAAGATGTTCCTATTCCATGGTTAAATGCTAAACCTACACCATGTAAAAAAATACAAAAAAAAGTGGAAGTTGCACAAGGAAATAGTTTTGGTACTGGTAAAGCTCGTCTAAGTGAGATCAATGAGAACTTAACTAATTCAAGGAACGATGTTAAGTTTCCATTGGTTTTGGATAATATTGTGAGTACAATTGTGAGGAGGCCAAAGAAATCAAGGAGCAAAACGGAGAAGGAAGAAGAGGAAGAGGTTTTAGTGATTGAAGGGATTGAGTTTGATAAGAGTTTAGGTGTTAAGTTTGATGTTTTCATTAATGATGAAGATGCTAAGGAGATTAAGCCAGTTAATACGGAGTTTGCTGGAAGCTTTGTGAATGTACCTCATTCTTCCCATGATCACAAAAAGAAGAAGACTAATAGCTGTTTAAGGGTTGGATTAACGGATTTGTTGAAAGATTTGGGAGCTGAGGATGATGATAGCATTGTGGTTACTTTGGTTCCAAGGTACAGGAAAGGACTTGTTAAAATCACAAACATTAAGATAGAGCTTGAAGGTTGAAAATTTGGACCACTTGATATATATATATATATGGATGTATGGTAGTGTGTGTGTATATATTGCTCGTGTGTTGACCGATAAATATATATATGGCGTTACATTTGTATTATTTAAGAATAAAATAATGTCTTTTTTTTAGAAATAAAAAAAAGTTAATGTCTTTGTGAATTATCTACATATTTTATTAATAATGAAATAATAAGGTAAACACTTGGATACTCTTAAGATTTTGTTGGATATATGTAGCAATTATCCAATCATTTAATGTCATGAATTTTATTTTATTTTTATATCAAACGACTTTAAGTTTGAATGATTTTGTTTATTACATTATTTTTTATTTCTTTTTGAAGGAATTTATTACATTATTTTGGTACCCAACGTTGGCATCTTAAAACTCTTAATTGGTTTATTACATTATCTTGTATTACATTATATTAAAAGCCCCGGTTATATATAAAAAAAATCGAAATAATACATTACTAACTATGTTGTGTCACAAGTGGTTTGGCGATCCCTTAAAAATTTCACTTGAATTAGTTTTTAAAGTGAGGCACGACAACAAAACTCCTAATTGCAATTATTTGCTGCAAGTTATTAGGAAAAACTAGTTCAGAATGATTCGGATTAGGCAAAAGCGTTGGCGTTAAAGAAGGGCATACAATTTGCAAAGGATTTACTTTTCTTGAGCTTAATTAATTGTGGAATCTGACTCTCTTAACATGACCAAGGCTATTGCATTGCAGACCATCAACAAAGTCATTCATATTTAGGTGTCATAGTTTATTTCCTTATTTTCATAATTTGTAAAAAAAAAAACAGAGACTGTTACTTCTGCTTGCTTGCACTATTAAACAAAAGGGACAACCATCAGTTCATTCTATTTAGTGATTGTTACTTCTGCTTGCACTATTTATTAAACCATTATTATTATTTTTAAAATATGTAGGATTCTCTGGTTGAAGAGACTACCAAAGACACCTTTGTTTCACAAGGACGTGATGATATCTTAACAAAGGCAATTGGAACATATGAGCATGGTGGTTGTGTAAGTGGTGTTAGATTAGGTTATACTCTGAGCAATTACTTTGGAAGCTTTTCAAGCCCTACCCAAACCATATATATTTTATTGGAATATTTCCAGCTATATTATATTCATATGTCTTTTTTTTTTTATATATATTTGAATATTGATGTTGAAAGTTGATGGTTGATTATGTAATATCAAATTAGATAATATAACTTCCTTTTTGGCATGAAAATTATCCATATTTGTTTTCATTTTATTAACATAAAAGAAAAGAGCACGTGTCAAACTTATTTGTAAAGCCATTTAAAAAAATGATTTCACAACAGTGGTTTTGAAAGCTGATGTGAAAACCTCGTTGTTCAATTTTAATGTGCGTCTATTACAACTGTGGAAGAGAGACCTGATGTAAAAAACAAGATTTCACAACAGTCGAAACCCGATGTGAAAGGATGTAGATTTACCACATCATGTCACCTTACATCGGTTGTAAACTGATATGAAAACTCATTTTCAACTGATGCAAAAACTCTGTTATGCAGTAGTGAAAAGTGTACGACCTTTGACCCCACTGATAAATTGTGCTTTATTGCATGTTGATCCCATTAAAAGTATAGTATTATAAAGGAAATTGAAATTAAGAGAGATAGCGCGAGTTAGGAGAGGAAAGAAGAGGATCAAATTTGTTTTAAAAATAGAGAAATGCTAACAAGTGTCTTTGAGGCATTGTTTAAGTCTTTAAAAGTAGTAACATTTATATAAAAAATTGTGTAGTTATGACTTTCGCATGTGTTTGACTTGAAATCTTGCTATTCAGTTAAATTTTTTGATTTGTCTAGTTGAGTTCTACTTTTTTCCTGAAAATGTTCTCAAAACAATTTCTCATATCTTAGTTGGTTAATTCCTTATTATTTGGTCCATTTATGATTTGGATTATATCCTCTGTATTTTGTTGAAACTCTAGCTTACATTATTGATCTTAGTCATCACAATGGCCACCCGAGAAGCTATGGTTGTGATTTCCAGCCTATAACATTGTTAATCACTGGTCATAAATTATGAAGGTGAGAAAAACACAAGAAGGAGGGGGAGGGGGTTGAATTGTGTTAGTTTTTTTTTCGTTTTTTCCTACTGAAATCACTGTTCAGAAGCAGATAGAGTTCAGATTCTGAAGTGATGTTCAGAATCTAAATGCAGCGGATAAAAACATATATATATATATATATATATATATATATATATATATATATATATATATATAGAGAGAGAGAGAGAGAGAGAGAGAGAGAGAGAAAGAGAGAGAGAAGAAAGACACAAAGTAATTATACAGGTTCCTTCCACAAACCGGAAGTAGTCATGTCCCCCTTGCACTTCCAAGGAGAGTTCACTAAAATGTAATATCTAATTACAATTACTCACTGCTAAAACTAGCAAGAGACTTCAAACTACTCAAGCACAACTGCAAGAGATTTCCTATGCTCAAGAACATAATCAAGAGACTTCCTTTGCTCAAGCACAACTGTAAGAGACTTCTATTTAAATAGAATTGCAAAGAAATTTTTTTGAGGTTGAACACTTGATATACAATCAGTGGTGTTCACAATACAAATCAGATACAGACTCTTTAGACTCTAGAATTTCTAAGATATGAACTTTGATAAGAAATTCTAAGTGAACTTTGATGTGAAATAATTTCAGCAGAGTTTTGCCACTTGTAAAATTGTTGTATGAGTCTTACCATTCTCTTAGTCTTCACTCCTTTATATAGAGGTGTGAAAGAGACGATGTTGATTGCCAGCAAATAAAAAAGAGTCGTTTGAAGTTTGATCAAATCACCAATGATCTGTTGCCTGATTTGGTTATTGTCCTATGAGGTATCAATTTCAAATCCATTCCAAGTATGGAGGAAAACCAGTGTAGGCACAACTGTTGTTCTTGTACTAGCAGACACAAATACAGATTAGTGTAGATAGTGATTGTACACTTCGTACAATTGTCCTTTTCTAACGTTCTCCAGAGAATAAGCATCCAATGCCTTCAAAATCTTTTGAATTAGTCGTTGCTTCATGTTTCTAGTCTTCTGCAATGACAGGCGTTATTAAACCATCATCTGAACAACACTTGAAGTCTTCAGTCTTTCACCTTCTGATGATCTTCAGAACTTCTGATGACGTCAGCTTCTGGTGAACTGCTTCTGATGAGGTGCTTCTGATGACGCCAGCTTCTTCAGGACTTCTTGTCTTCATAACTTCTTGTCTTCAGAACCTCTTGTCTTCATATGCTTCCTTGCAGCTCAAGCTTCCTTTTTGTTAATTCCATTGTTCTCATTTGTTCTTCCAGAACCTATGCTTAATTAAGACATTCAAAATTTTGTTTATGGTCCTGCAGACTTGAACAAATATTAGCATATCCAATTGACAATTTTTAATACCTTGTTATCATCAAAACTCAAAGGGTAATGTTAAACACATTTTGTTCCAACAAATTATAGTAATCAAACTATAACCTTTCGTAATAACTAAAATATTCTAATGGAATACATAGGAAGAAATTAGAAATATGTTAGTGAAATAAAACTTTCATGTAATTAACAACTTTGTTACATTATTGGACAACAAATAAAACATGAGAGAATCTAGAGAGAGAAAGTGAGAGGGGGAAAGGGTCAAGTGGGTGATGGGATAAAAGCGCAAGTGCACGGTTCTACCGAAGTAGTAAAAAGATGAGTATCGTTCCGACATAGAGTTATGAATTCAATTAACTTTAAATAATGATTAGATGAGAATTTGAGATTATAAAGTTTGGATTTTTAACTGAATGAAAATAACAATAATAATAAAAAGGCGCCTTGGGATTATTGGTTCGTCATAATGACAAACCCTTCACAAACCAAAACCTTAAACCTAGAACTTTATGTTAGACCTAATTTTTAAAGACAAGTTTCTCTTTAGCCTATCACTTCTCCTTTCGGTCTCAGTGAGGGTGTTCCTCTAGCAATCACGCATGTTTTGCTGGTTTGATTGCTATTAGAATCCTTGAAGTAAGAAACTTTATATGTCTCAAGGTTTGCAAAGACTATTTTGCTGCCTTTGCAATCCTTGTCTATATTCACTTGTTCCAATATTAAAACTTCATCTTTCGATCCTTCGCTTAATATTTGTGATGAATCAATAACAACTATTAAACTTCATCTTTCGATCCTTCGATTAATACTTGTTATTGAATATAAGAACGGTGAAATAGATTAGAAATTAGGGTTACATAAAATTAGGGTTTAAAGCTTGGTTTGATTAGGATTATATCATTAGACTTATCCAACAATCCCAAGGCAAGAAGAGTCTACTCACTAACGTTCATTGTAGACATAGAAGAGAAGAATAAGAAGAAGAACATAAAATAAATGTGAACTTTTATTTAAAGAAACAATTGTCACTTATTATTTCCAAGAACAAAAGATGAATTGTTATGATAGCTAGCTACTCTATTTATAGTCTATAACGACTTAAAACCTAAGCAATACATCACTAGAAATCAAGGGTTTTTAGGTCAGAAATAAACTAATAGGTAGCTTGTCTGGAAAGCAAAAGCAGCAAAAAGGACTAAAGTGGGACACACCTCTTGTATATATTGGTACAAGATCTTCAAATTCTTTGCACAAGATATTTTTGTATGAGATATTCATATTTTTGTCCTCAATCCTTGCACCAGATATTTTTGTATAAGATCTTTTATATTTTTGGCACGAATCAGCTCCAATTCTCCTTTCTTTTGCTCCAAGACTCAATCTTTAGAATATTTGTTCCTGAAATATAACAACTTGCAATTGTAGTAAAAAGTTCTAAAAAGGAAATAAACTTAAATATAAATAAAACAGACTTAAATATTATATTAAAATAACTAATTATTGACTGATCAATGGGTCAACTAGGGTGAACCAAAAAGAGGGAGAGAATTATCCGGCCAAGAAACGTAGCTCTTTTCATTTTCTCGACCGAACCACCACATCCTTTTTCTTTACTAACGTTTTTGATGAGGTCAAAACATCAGTTCTGTGGAGTTTGATTTCTAGATTCGGGAATGTGGGTGAAGTCTTAATCCCTAAGAAGCTTAGCAAAAGGGGTAGAAGATTAGGTTTTGTTAACTTTAAAGAATTAGAGGACCAAGTTGCTTTAGAAGAAAGGTTGGATGAGGTGTGGTATGGAGGTAGCTGCCTGAAAGTTAATCTGGCTCGGTTTAACAGAGACTCCCAGGTGGTGCCGACGGTGAGTAAATCAGAGATAATGGTGATGGTGTCGAGCTCTTTGGTGGACAAAGGAAAATCTTTCGAACATGTTTTGGGTCTTGTGGTTGGAAGAGAGAATGGTGGAGAAGAAGCAGTACCGGAGTTGGAGGTTTCTCCGGGAGAGGAGGCGTTAGAACAACTGGAGGGTTGTTGTGTTGGGTATCTCCATTACCCTAGGGAGGCAGATTTGGTCCAAACTAGTTTTTTCATGGAGGATTTTAAGGGTGTTAGAATGTCTAGCATGGGTGATAATATGGTGTTGTTGCATTGTAACATGGAAGGAGGGATGGAGGCAGCAAGATGTAGGAAGAAGGAGTGGTGGGGAAGCTAACTTTGCTTTAGTGAAACCTTGGTCTCCTCAGTTGTTGGCTAAGAAGAAAAGAGTGTGGGTTAAGCTTTAGGGGGTTCCCCTCCATGTTTGGGAGGAAAAGTGTTTCAAGAAGATGGGGTTTGATAGGTGAGTTTATTGATTTTGATGTGGCAATTGCTGAGAGGAAAAGGTTGGATGTTTCAAGAACGTGAATTTTACGGTTACATTCATAGCACCGCCACGGTGGCTGTCGGCCAAAGGGGATGACGGCGCCTGTCGTCAAAAGGCGGCGGTGGCGCCGTGCCAGAAGATAAAACACACCCTTTTTTTTTAAAAAAAAAAAAAAAAACTGTTTTCGAAAATCCTTTTTCTTCTTCTATTCAAATCTGAGATTAGTTTTTAGAAAAGGGTTTCGACAAGGCATGATCTAAATTTTTTAATTACAGCATAAGAAATCTTCTTCTCTCTACCTTTCTGTTTTGATTCTGTCGAAGTTTGATGTTTGTGTAAACAGTTTTGGAATTGTGATGGTTTTATGTTTGTGTATACGATTTTTGATTTGTGATGGTTTGTGTTGCTGGGATTGTGTTGGTTTGAGTTTATGAGGAATTTGTATTGTTGGGATTGTTTGTGTTGTTCTTGCTGTTCTTGATTACTGGATATTTTCTTGTGTTATGTTCTTCGTGGCGGCTGTAAATTAGGGATTCTTCTTGGAATGTGTGTCCCAATGATTGATTATGGCTGCTCTTTATATAGTGGGATTCTTGGCCTAAAATTGGTATCATGGTACTGATTTTTTTAGGGTTAGAGGTGATTTGAGCATTTTTGGAAAAATTTCCGGAGTACATAATGCATTTGGATGATTCTACCCTGCTTATCTGGACAAAATGAGGACAATTTGGACGTTGGACCTTTTGGACAAAAAATGGACTAAATAAAATAAAAACAGAATTAAATTAAATTAAAAAAAGTAAAAAACGAAATAAAGAAATAAATAAAATAATAAAAAATAAAACAAGTTAAAAAAACTAAAAACAATGATAAATAAAAATAAAAATAAAAACTTAAAAATATCGCCTTCGGAATCAACTTAATGAGGTTGAAATTCTGGCACGTTAGTCTTAAGACTTTCTACGAGATGTTCCAACAACAGTTACACATAATTCAGATGTTGAGTAAAATGTTCAGAACATTAAGCTAACAAATGAAAATAAACAAGAGTAAAAACAACAGACATGAAAGTAAATGATACAGTGAGTTTGTTAACCCAGTTCGGTGCAACGTCACCTACTTTGGGGTTACCAAGTCAGGAAGGAAATCCACTAGTGCAGTCCTTATTCAATAGCTCTCAGTAAACTTCTCGTTTACACTAAAGACCTATGACTTACCTGTATTGACTTCAACCTAGGAACTCCTAGATCTTAGATCCCATCTAACTCCCTACAAATAATCACAGCCCATGTGATTCTCAAAGAACAGATACAAACAATGATTAAGTTACCCTCAAAACAAAACTTCCTACAACCGTGCTTAACAACTTTGGTGTAGTACTTCAAACTACCTAACTATTTGCTTCACAGCTTCAGAGTAGTGAACAAATTACAACTCAAACATAGTCATAAACATGCAACAAGATGATACACGAAAGGCTCACAAATACAAACTCAAAAACCTAAAAGATTTGTTCTTCAAATGACGGCTTCAATAATTCATTAGGTCTTGCAGTCTTGATTAAATACTGAAGCAATACGGGTCAGAACAACTTGTTGGGCTTCAGAACAAACGGTGATCTGTTTCACATCAATCAGAACTAGATAAGTCCTAATATGTAGACACATTATTAGGAACATCCTGATCACCTCCAAACTTTCCTAAGTAGATAGCACTCCCTCATGAAATCACAAACGATCTGATTCTGTACTAAAAGCACGCAGCTTGACCAACAAGAATTAAGGCGTGGATTCCTTAAATAAATAAACGCGTGTGTAAAACAAGGCAAGGTACCGGTCAACTGAACCATGCCAGGATGTTGGAACATCGTGTCCAACATCTCATTTGAAATGAAGCCAACACACAAATATCCAACAGAGGTACATTAAAGTAATCTCCCTGACGACCCGACTTAAAAGACGAGTTAAATAGGTCAAAGATGAGGTATAACAAACACCAAGGGCTTGTCTATCGAGAAGGTTCCATTCATCACCTTTCATCGAATCTGGTTTCTTTTATGTGAGAGGTTGATGTAGCTTTTTCTGATATAGATAATCTTCTATTTGCATCTTCCAAAATCCAAAGTTCCCATCATCAAACTTTTCGATTTTCACCTTTCCTTCGTCTGCGGCGATGACTCCCACTTGAATCTAACTACCTCTTGATATTCTTTGACAATTTTTTGTGAACCACTATGCTTTAGAACACCTCCGTGAACAAATTGGTAACACTGACCAATTATTGCACTCTTCACAAAAATTACTATTCATGTGACTAGTACTTTTCCGAACAAAAAAAAAAACAGAGATACTGAGCCATACGCTCTGATACCAGTTTTTAGGAAACTACGCAAAATTTCCCCATAGTCAGATTAAGTGGAAGTGAAAATGCGGAATAATAACACACAAAATTGTTAATGAAGTTCGGCCAATAATGCCAAATCTCCAGACTGCTGGATATCTTTATAATAAAAGGGGAAATATATGTATTTACAAACACTCACAAACTTTCACCGCTCACAACAAAATTACACCCAAAAAAATTCTTTAAAATTCTATCTTTGAATTTTTTTCTAACTCTCTACTGATGTAATACACTACTTGTGTTGTTTTTGTTTATAGATGCAAGAAGTGACTTATTCTTCCATGTTCATTCAATGTGTACTTTTCTTTTATGTTCAACAATTGATGCACCATTTTTTACTATTTCTCTAGCACTTGCCATGCTTTCAAACTTGGTTCCGACACAATTTGAAATAATCACCATATGGTACTATTCATATACTGGGCCGTTCCTACGAATTCGGAGGCTCGGCTATATAAGTGAAAAGAGGCCCGTAATAAAATAAAAATGTATTTTTTTTGTCATATTTAAATTTTTATAAAGATAAATACAAGGTACCGTATATATGTGGTACATCCAAATACAATGTTATGTGGTTGCCTGGTCGAAAATCGAATCGGAGAAGAAGAAAACGGAAGTCTGATGGAGTGGTGGTGTGATGGAACGCATGGTACTGATATCAGAAGAGAGAAAGAGAATAAGGAAAAATATTACGTGTGGTATCAGAGTTCTCATAAGATTTTTTTTTTTAGTGACATAGTACTTAGTAGTACTATTGAGCTATAAATGTTTTTTTAGGCTCTTACCTTAGGGAGGCCCAGCTTCATTAAGCTGTTTATACACCTTAAAGTCCGGCCCTGTTCATATAGCATGCCAGTAAATCAAATTGGTTGAGAAAATCTTTCGATGCATTTACTATGGTTGGACAACACACACTATTCATCAACAAGGACCATCTCATTCACTCATAGTGTAAGAAATTTCTTCATTGTAGTTCAGTATAAAAAATCTACGAAAGTCTTATATCTTCATGATACAAAAATAATTAATATTCCCCAAATTACTAACCAATTCAAAATTGCATTACTCAAGAATTTAGACCATCAGTAATTACTGACGAAATAAACCTTTAGTATCATAAAGAAAGCCCTCAATAATGTTACCGAAATAAACCTTAATACTCCCTCCGTCTCTAAATAATAGTCATTTAAGGTTAATGCACGATTATTAAGGAAATGATTAATTGTGTTGATTTTGATGGTAAAATTAGTATCATTTACTAAAACACCCTTATTAATTGTAGTTATTGGAGTAGTTAAGTTGGATGAAGTTCAATAAATAAATGTATTATAATGGAAAAAAATAATAAATGCTGCATTGGTATTCTAAAGTGACAATTATTTTGAGAAAAAGAAAAATGGGTAAAAAAACAATTATTGTGAGACGGAAGGAGTAATTCAGAAGAATGCTTTATTGACGGATAAATCCGTCGACAATGTTAATGACCAATCTACCTTGGATTATTGACGGAATTTAATCCGTCACTAATGTTAGGCGAATTGAAAGAACCGACAGTACCCTTTTTTTAACACACAAACACGGTACACCCTCACTCTTCTCTCTCGCCGATCTCTGCCTCCCCTCTTCACCTTCGCCAGTTGCATGCCTTTGATACTGACATCCCTCAACCTCAACACCTCCTTGTATCTCAAGTCTGATCTCATTTCCGCCTCTCATCCTCAACCTCACCCAAGATTCAATCAAGTTCAACACCACACAACAACACCGTTGCATCAGAAATCTTGTCTCCTCACTGCTGCCTCAGGTAAGCCTTTCGATTCTCTCTCTTCTCCAATTTGATGCTTGTTTTTGTTAATGGGTTGATGACAATATTGATTTTCCTCAATTTATTAGGCTTGTTTAATCCCCAATTTTAATTTCCCCAATATTGATTTTGCAAGGGATAAATCATGAAATACTGTTTTGATTTCCCCAATTTGATATGCTTGCTGTTAAATTCATTGCAAAACTAAGGGACCCTTTTTCATGTTATGTATAAAGGTTTAATTTTTTTTTTCCAGTTTTGAATTCAAATTGAAATTAGGGTATGCTTGTTTTGATGTTATCTTTGTTCATCACTTTTCTTGTCAATTTGTTTCATTTTCTTTTAGGTGGAGCTAGCAACAATTTTTAAGGTTGGGAGGGATTTTGATTTAGAAGGTTTGTCTCATATTTTCTTATCACGCTGTGATTGAATTGTGTTTTGGGGAATAAATGAAACATCCCAAATAAAATCTAGAAGATCATTCAAGATGCTTTAACTAATATTGGATAATTAGATTTACATAACTTCAACAAGGAAGTTTTAGCACACTTGTCTAGTTAATTAAGTACAAGTACACAAAAGGTAGAATATGATTTACAATGCTGCAACTAGTAAGTCTTAGTACACTTGTCTAATTACTTAAGTGTATGTACACCAAAAAGAATACTACATCAGTTTTGCAAAATGGTAAGCATCTTCAAGTAAACATCCGTATCACTCAGCCTTTTCCTTACCCTTTGATATCTACTCCTCTGAAAATTTAAAAAACTATAAAGGGTGAGACTACGTCTCAGTGAATTCCTTAACTAACAATAAGCACTTTACAACTTCTTAGAATCCTTTAACCAAATCAAATAGGATATAGCATGAGTAATATATATATATATATATTTCTTTGTGCAAATCAACATATAAGAATGAATTAGTATTACACGGAGGAAATAATCTTGTTAATTTTAATTGCAGATACCCGTAAGTGTGAGTGTACTTGGGGATAATCTACCTACTAGTGAAGTTAACTTGTTCGCAAGCGGCGTCCCACTTACTACTTCACTAGCTCTTAGCTCACATTTTATTACTTTAGTTTCTTTGTGTTCAAATGTAGTAAATACACTTAGAACTAACTTCATACTTGCTGCAAAAACTCATATTTATAGTAAACTTTATTCATATCACGATTAAATGCCAATGGTTACCTTATACTCATTTACGCTAATGACAGTACTGCATGTCAGGAATATTTTGCCACTAAAAAGAAAATATAATAAGTTTATGCATTGTAACAATTTCCCCAGAACCATGAACTCTACAATGAAGATTGCAGCTTCCTGACATTTAAAGCTAAAGTGATCTATACACTAACTCACATACCTCCTAGCATCTATACAATAATCATGATCCCTGACACTTAATAACCTTAAACAATTGAAGTTTGTCTTCCTGGTATTTACACCTTATTAAGATACAACACAACAATGCAATGTTGAAGCATTTATGCAGCCCAATTTAGAGTACATTAACAACACTAAAGCATGGTAAACAATAGGCATGAAGTTAAAATAAGATTCTGCCAAAACATAATCCATTTCAATCACAAATGCTATCTTAATAGCATGGTGCAAAGAGAACTTGGTTGTTACAAGTCATACGTTGTATTTGACATGGTGCTTTCAGGGTTTACGAGAAGCAATAAATAATGGTGACATTGCTGCTGTCAAAAAACTTCTTAATGAGGTCTGTTTCTTTCAAATGATGCACCTCTATGGTTCTGTTTTTTGAGGGAAGTAGTATTCATGGATTTCTATGAATGCAGGGTGTGGATGCTAATTAATGAGGTCTGTAGGCGACAGTTTTCAATCAAACCGATATAGTTTTCATTCTTGTGGATTCGGGGGAAAATCTGGAGTATAAAAATGCACAAGGTAATAAATACTTTTCCTTCCTTAAATTCAGCAAATGGCCATTTCAGCCCGGATCCTCTGCAATGATCTTAAAGATATATCTGAATAATAATTGACAGCAAATATTGTTGAATGAATGCAAACACTAATTCCCTGCTTCTTATTCAGGAGAAACACCTTTAGATTGTGCTCCAGCTACATTAATTGCAATACAAAATGAAAATGAAGATGCAAGAAAGTGGAGCAGTGGACCAAAGGATTTGAGTAGTCTAATACTTTTATTTGTAGTCTTCTTATGCGGTGCCCCAAAGAATCGATGCAAAAAAATTTCTGTGGAGGCTGGTGGAAAAGGTTCTCTGCCTTAGAAAGATGTTTATGGGAAGGCTGGTGGAAAAGGTTCTGCCAAGAAAGATCTTGGTAGTGGGAGATCATCGGAAAATCACGATCGAATTTGCCCGAATATTATGATAATTAGTTTATTTTGTTAGTTTTCTGGTTTATACGAATATTATTGAAATATTTATGACTTTGTACGAAAAACTAATTATGGATTGTACGGATATTATCATGATATGTGTTGCTTAATTAATTTATTTGTGTTTTATTAAATTCAAATTTTATTTCTTTAATTTATTTGTGTTTAATTAATTTTGTTTCTTTAATTTTATCAGAAAAGTGGAAAATGCATTACTGACAAAATTTTCCCACAGTAATGTGGTTCGCCATAAATATTACTGGCGGAATTTTCCCTCAGTAATGTAGAGGTGGTTTTGACAAAATGGTGAGGTAGTTTTGACAAAGCATTACTGAGGGAATAATCCCTCAATAATTACTGACGGAACTTTCCGTTAGTAATTATTGAGGGATTATTCCCTCAGTAATGCTTTGTCAAAACTATCTCTTCATTACTGAGGGAAAATTCCGTCAGTAATATTACCGACGCCAGTATTATTGAGGGACACTAATCCGCCACTAATGTGTGTTATTGAGGGATATATTGCATTACTGAGGGTTTATTTCCCCCAGTAAAAGCCAAAATTCTTGTAGTGTATAAAGATAAATACAAGGTACCGTATATATGTGGTACATCCAAATACAATGTTATATGTTATGTGGTTGCCTGGTCGAAAATCGAATCGGAGAAGAAGAAAACGGGAGTCTGATGGAGTGGTGGTGTGAGGGAACGCGTGGTACTGATTTCAGAAGAGAGAAAGAGAATAAGGAAAAATATTACGTGTGGTATCAGAGTTCTCAAAAGATTTTTTTTTAGTGAGGCAGTACTTAGCAGTACTATTGAGCTATAAATGTTTTTTTAAGCTCTTACCTTAGGGAGGCCCAACTCCATTAAGTTGTTTTGTACACCTTAAAGTCCGGCCCTGTTCATATAGCATGCGTAAATCAAATTGGTTGAGAAAATCTTTCGATGCATTTACTATGGTTGGACAACACACACTATTCACCAACAGGGACCATCTCATTCACTTAGTGTAAGAAATTTCTTCATTGTAGTTCAGTATAAAAAATCCACGAAAGTCTTATATCTTCATGATACAAAAATAATTAATATACCTAGCTAAACCATGGCATCTATCTCACCTCTTTCCATTATATCCACAATCAAAATTTCCCATTCTTCTTCCATGTATCAATTTTCACAAAAACAACAAAAATCTTCTAAACATAGAAAATTACCAAGACGCCAAGTGATCACATTCAGTGGTAATATTAGTAACCAAAACAACCCTAAAGAAGAACAAGAACTACAAAACATTGTTGTAGGAAATAGGAGAAATGTTCTAATTGGCCTTGGAGGACTTTGTGGTACTTTCACCACTAACCCTTTTGCCCTAGCTTCTCCAATATCCCCACCTGACCTTTCCACATGTGGTCCACCGGATCTACCCTTAGGTGCAACACCAAACAATATTAATTTTTTGAGGAAACCAAACAATATTAATTGTTGTCCACCAAATTCCACAAAAATCATAGATTACAAAATTCCTTCATCAAATCAACCCTTAAGGGTAAGACAAGCAGCAAATTTGGTTAATGACGAATATCTTCAAAAATACAAGAAAGCCATTGAGCTCACGAAAGCATTACCATCCAATGATCCACGTAGTTTCATACAACAAGCAAACATCCATTGTGCTTATTGTGATGGTGCATATTCCCAAGTTGGTTTCCCTAACCTTGATCTTCAAGTTCATAACTCTTGGCTCTTTTTTCCTTTTCATAGATGGTACCTTTATTTCCATGAGAGAATCTTGGGTAGTTTGATCAATGATCCAGCCTTTGCTTTACCATTTTGGAACTTTGACGCTCCTAATGGCATGCAATTTCCCTCCATAGAGAATGTTCCACATAATACAATTCATACATGGAGTGGTGATAATAGGCAACCTAACCATGAAAACATGGGAAATTTCTATTCAGCAGCAAGAGATCCTGTTTTTTTCTCTCACCATTCAAATATTGATAGGTTATGGTCTATATGGAAAACACTTGGTGGGAAAAGAAAGGATTTCAATGACAAAGATTGGTTAGAATCAGAGTTTCTTTTCTATGATGAAAATAAGAATCTCGTTAAGGTTAATGTCAAAGATTGTCTTGACACACAAAAATTGGGCTATGTTTACCAAGATGTTGATATTCCATGGTTAAATGCTAAACCTACACCATGCAAAAAAATACAAAAAAAAGTGGAAGTTGCACAAGGAAATAGTTTTGGTACTGGTAAAGCTCGTCTAAGTGAGATCAATGAGAACTTAACTAATTCAAGAAACGATGTTAAGTTTCCATTGGTTTTGGATAATACTGTGAGTACAAAAAGGAGCAAAAAGGAGAAGGAAGAAGAGGAAGAGGTTTCAGCGATTAAAGGGATTGAGTTTGATACGAACATACGTGTAAAGTTTGATGTGTTTATTAATGATGAAATAAGGTGGTTAAGCCATTTAATACGTGTAAAGTTTGATGTGTTTATTAATAATGAAGAATATTAATAGTAGTTGCAGATTTGGATTAACGGACTTGCTGGAAGATTTGGGAGCTGACGATGATGACAGTGTTGTGGTTACTTTGGTTCCATGGTAAGGGAAAGGACTTGTTAAAATCACAAACATTAACAAGTCCTTGAAAGTTGAAAACTTGGACCACTTGATATATATATATATATATATATATATATATTTTGATTATATGTGTGTGTGTTTGGCGAAGGAGGACCACACTGATATATGTATGTATGTGTGTATTTATATTGCTCGTGTGTTGACCAGTAAATATATATGTATTTCTTACAGTAAAATACAGTATATATTTATGTGTGTGTATCTTGTATTTATATTGATTATTTCAGTGTAAATATGGCTTTACATTTGTATAATTTAAAAACATATTCATAAGGTGCCGTTTAATATATTAAATCATACCATAATTTGAAATAGTGCATCGACTATATGCATGTACTCCTTCATACCTAATAATACTTTGAGGGTTGTGTAATAGAGCTCGTATCAAGGAACGAAGCGAATTACAAAGACTATGTTTTTGCCAGAATCGAAAGTGTTTAAGATTAAAATATGACCTCTAAAGTTTTTAGGGGCCTAATTCCCACATATATATTTTTAGGGGTTTCACTTTCTGTATAAATCAATCTCGGCGTCTAAAATTTTGATTCTCCAAAATTTTGCATATATCGATTTTTAAGATTAAAACAATATCTCGATAGTGTTTAAGACGACCATGTTGTAAAATTAGACATAAATTATCTCTATAAATAATAATTAACATATGAATATAAGAATCAGTTTATGTTAATGAGAATAATCTAGGGAGATTTCAAGGAAACTTATCTGTTCTTGAAATTGTGGTGATTTGAAGTCGATAACGATGAAGTAAACAAACAAAAAATCATGAACATCGATGACCTACAAAATAGTCAACCGTTAAATAACCTAAGGCGTGACGAAGTCATTATCCTTAAGGATTTATCCGTCTCATAAGTGCATATCCTCCCAAATACAACAGATTCTTCTCCGGTATGAATCATACTAGAGGTGACAGAACAGCTCGAATAAAAAGAAATGGAACAGGAGATGTAACCCATAGATCCAATATTTGAGAGGAGAGAATACTAATTTTGTTTTTGTTTTGTTATGGGAGGAGAAGAGTTTTTAATCGTGTATTGTATATCTTGTATATATCTATGCTGATACCTTTTCTATTGCTCAAAGCAATGAGCAAATACATTACTAAAAATAGTAAATGCACCATTAAAAAAGACAGTTTCTTAATTAAAAATAGGTAACGTGTGCTACTATGATAAGGCTTTTACCAACCCAAAATAATAGGGACTCAGTCGAAAGAAGTAATATGAGTCAAAAGAAGTAGTGTGAGAAAAACAATCACGTGACAGAAACAAATTTTTTCAGATAGGTTGAACAAATCATAAGAAAATTAATGACTCATATCAAAAGGTAGTGACACATTTAATAATAATAATTATAATAAATTAAATATTTTTCTACTAAAATATTTTTCATATTTCTCATTTAAAGAAATACAAATTAAACTTTTGAAATATCTTCAAAATTTACAACATGTTGTTGTTTATCTAATTAAAGTCTGAATAACTAATTTTCTGATTTGGCGATTGAGGAGCTTTTTGTTTAGTTTACTTGTATAGAAATCAACTATTAATTCATTCAGTATCTCTCTTATTCATTGGTGTAGATGTAATAATCCATCACATCATTGAAGGTGAGAAAAACTAAAGAAGGGGGATTGAATTGTGTTAACTTTTTCTTCGTTTTCTCCTACTGAAATCACTGGTCAGAAGCAAATAGAGTTCATCAGCTTCTGAAATGATATTCAGATTCTAAATGCAGCGGATAAAAGAGAGAGAGAGAGAGAGAGAGAGAGAGAGAGAGAGAGAGAGAGAGAGGAGACACAGAGCAATTATACAGGTTCCTTCCACAAACCAGAAGTAGTCTTGTCCCCCTTGCACTTCCAAGGATAGTTCACTAAAAATGTAATATCTTATTACAATTGCTCATTGCTAAAACTAGCAAGAGACTTCAAATTACTCAAGCACAACTGCAAGAGATTTCCTATGCTCAAGCACAACTGCAAGAGACTTCTATTCAAACAGAATTACAAAGAAATTTGTTTGAGGTTGAACACTTGATATACAACCAGTGGTGGTCACAATACAAATCAGATACAGGCTCTTAAGACTCTAGAATTTCTAAGATATGAAAGTTGTTAAGAAATTCTAAGTGAACTTTTGATGCAGAACAATTTCAGCAGAGTTTTGGCGCTTGTAAATTGTTGTATGAGTCTTGCAATTCTCTAAGTCTTCACTCCTTTATATAGAGGTGTGAAAGAGATGTTGTTGATTGCCAGCAAATCAAAAGAGAGTCGTTTGAAACTAGATTAAATCACCAATGATCTTTTGCCTAATATGGTTATTGTCCTATGAATAATCAATTTCAAATCCATTCCAATTATGAAGGAACACCGGTGCAGGCATAGTTGTTGTTCTTGTCTTATTGTAGACACAAAACAGAGTAGTGGAGGCGGTGGTTGTACACTTTGTACAATTGTCCTTTTCCAACGCTCTTCAAAGAATAAGCATCCAATGCCTTCAAATCCATTTGAAATAGTCGTTGCTTCACTCTTTTAGTCTTCTGCAATGATGGGCGTGATTAAATCATTTGAGCAGCCTTTGAAGCTTCAATTCTCTCAGCTTCTGATGATCTTTAGATCTTCTAATGAGTCAGCTTCTAGTGATCTTGCTTCTGATGAGGTGCTTTGATGTGGTGCTTCTGATGACGTCAGCTTCTGATGTACTTCAGGAGCACTTATCTTCAGAACCTCTTTTCTTCGGATGCTTCAAGCTTCCTTCTTGTTGATTTCATTGCTCTCATTTTTTCTTTCAGAACCTATGCTTTAAAGAGACACTAAATTTTTGTCTATGATCTTGCACACTTAAACAAATATTAGCATATCCAATTGACAATTTTTAATATCTTGTTATCATCAAAACCTAAAGGGTAGTGTTAAACACATTTTGTTCCATCAATCATAAGAATTTATAGGTTGGTTAAACACATGATTTGTACTAAGTTTTAAACAAAATGGGTACAAATATGGTTTGACATTTTCTCATATAAAACAAAAAACTAAACCCCGACTTTAGGTATCTCAACACATGTCAATATTTTAATCCATGCACATATAACATAAATATTACATGATTATTATATTGATATATTATCAAGATCATTGTAGAAAAGATCAAAACATAGCCATGGTTGATTAGGGTCACTTTCAATTTCCTTAGCCAATTCTCTTATGAGTTTGTCAGCACGATCATCATGTCCACCAGCAAATGTATAAACCCTAAATGCAAATTGGAAAGCCCTCCAAAGCAACTTACCACCACATTCTTTTCTTTTCCCATCACTATTATTATTAATGCGTCTTTCCTGCATTAAATTTAAATGCAAATTTAATCTAAATTAAATTATCCTAATGAAGATTTACCAAATATTTTTTTTTTGATATGACATTTTTCTAACCTTTAGTGTTAACTCTATGCAATTTGAGGAAACATCTGCCATTGCTTCTTTAATTTTTACAAGGATGTAGAAGTCGAAATCGATGTTATGTTATGGCCCTTAAATTTCTTAGCTTCTTCATCTTTCGTTCGCTCCAAAGCATCTAATTCTGTTTTGATCTTGTTGAGTTAGTAACAATGATTAAATGAATTTATGCATTAGCATATATTAATATGAAGGACTTTTGTATCACCTTATTGAAATAACGTTCAATCTTGTCAAGGACTTGAGTAACTGGTGTAACTATATTCACATTTTGAAGCTCATTAAGTATTGAATCCAGTTTGTTGAAGAGTGCTGCTGCCATTCTTATAGCTTCTAGCTTCTTTGATGGGAAACCTTCAAACCTTGATAACACCTAAGGATAGAATTGTATAATAATTAATGATTATTGAAAGAATCATTAATTAATATGATAAATGCATTAGATTGTAGTGCAATTAAACTAACCTAAGATTCATCAGTTAGTTTCTCAAGAACAGATTCAACATCTTTGTGGAACTTGATCAATTCTGTCATTTCCTTTGTCTTGAAATTGGTAATGGAAGATCTCAATTCTATGATGTGTTTTGTGTACTTTTGAACATCTTCTTCTATTTGTTGAAAGTAAGATGATCTAGTAAAATACAAACCAAGGAAATCAAAAATAAGAAATAGAAAGGGGGTCATACATTTGATTCAACTTAGTCTTGGGACCTGTTTGGACCAACATCTTAAAAATTAAGCGCTTATCATACAAGTGTTTATGTTATTTTTGTAACAAAAGATAAAATAAAGTCAAATTATTTTCATATAACCTATAAGTTGCTTACAAAAATTGGTTCTCGTCTAAATATTTATACATACTATTAAAAAAAATATTGCCGCTATGATTCGCCCCTACCACCTGCGCTTAGGGTCATCACTTTTTGTACCAGTAGATAAATTCAAATAAGCCTTTAAAACACAAATGAAAGTATATGAGCCTACCTTTTTGTCATCTCAGTTAGAGCATCAGCCATTCCTTGTTTTCCACCGGTGCTTTTTGCGTCGTCTAGGTCGTGAGTGGCCTTGCCTTCACTGTGTCGTCTAGGTCGCTCTGATACGTAACGGGATGGGGTTTAATGTTATACATGCTTCATTCTTTTACGTGATTAATATGTTATTTTTATCATGTTATGGATTACAAACTGTTTTGATGGGGCCTACGTGCCAAACTGATTTATGATTTCCGAACTAATATTCCGCTGCTATGTTAAGATATTATGTGAAGGTTAAATTATTATTTAACTGTTTTTTTTGGATTACGTTTCTATGTGATATCCCGTTTATGTTTTTACTCTGATAAATGTTTAAGAAATTTGTATATTGGGAAAACGGGGTGTTACACCAACATAAAACAATTTTTCCACCACCTTCGGGTTAGTTATGTCCGGATTAGGTAGAATAATCAAAAATTAGCCCTATTGACTTTCCACTCATATTGGTAATTGTGAGATAGGCCATAAGGTTTAAGGAAGAACATAGAGGTGAGTGTATCTAAGTTTAGCCTAATGTTTCCCTTAATCTTATTGATCTCATTCTCCTCACCTGATCCTATCTTCCTAGCAATAAAGGTGATGATACCACCTACCACTATGTCACTTTTATCATCCAGTTTCTTGTTAGCAACATAAACAAGATAATCAAGCAAATAGTAGCAAGTGTTCACAGGGCGGTTGTAGAGCATTGCCCATAACATAAACAGTTCATCAGTCCTCATCATCCCCACTTCTTTCCTACCCTATATGGTGCAAGCCATAACCCTTTGAAGGTACCTAAGCACATGGTTGTGAATGTTACTAGCCTTATTGGAGCGGGAATTGTATTGGTTTAAACCGGTTATGCTCTTCCAAAAGGCAACAGGGTCGTAGTAGGCTGGTTTTAAAGATTGATCCCAAGAGTCATGGATATACCCCGCATTTGCAAGGCCTAGTTCGAAACAAAAAGCTTCCAAAGACATCTCGTAATCAATATTTAAAAGACGGAATGAAACTCAATGGTTGGGGTTATCCGTCTTTGACCTATCCTTAGTAAAGGAGATAGAGCTCAAGAACTCATAGGTGAAGTTTTCAAACCCCCGCATAGGCTTCAACCTCTCGACCAATCCTAAGTTATTCAACAGCCTAATCACATGGTCTTCTATACCTAGTCTATCCATAGCATTAACATCAGGGTATCTACAAGCAGAAATAAGTCTAGAGATAAGAGATTTATACATACTCCTTTGCTTGTCATCTTTAAAATTGATGCCATGGTTCTTGACTGTTGCTTTATTTCTCCCTGCACCACTTCCAGAGCTTTCAATCTCCTTTCCTTTCCTCTTGGGTGTCATTGACCTAGTTGACTTGGTTTGGGTTTTGGGGAAGGTTAGGGTTTTGGCAAGATTTTGGGTGGGAAAGGTAGTTGTAGTGATGGGGTTGGGTTTTAAGTAAGAAATTTGAGTTTAGTGATGAAGATTAGTGAAGAATTTGTGGTTTTTGGGTTAGGTTTAAAGGGGTTACAAATTTTTTGAATTTGTGATTTGGGTGGATGAATGTTGGTTTTGATGGTTGGAAAATAAAGCAATTAAATCCGTGGGTTGCCTCCCACGAAGCGCTCGTTTAAAGTCATTAGCTTGATGGTTAGAAAGCGTCATTAAAAAGGATAAAAGAGATCATATTGTGCAGATGATGCTAGAAAGCGTTCTTTCACCTTATGATCTTCAATCATGCAACAAGAATAAAGAGCAGGACCCTTCATAACATTCTCCAACTCAAATCCTACCATCTCATCACTCACTTGAAAAAAAATCCTACCGTTCTTAACATCAATGATAGCTCCTGCAGTAGCGGAGAAAGGTCTTCCTAGAAGGATAGGGACGTCAGGGTCCTCTTCAATGTCAATTACCATAAAATCAGCCAGGATGGATATCCCTTCTATCTTAACGGGGATGTCCTCAACAAATCCAGCCAGGTAGATAGTAGAACGATCAACTAACTTCAAGGTCATCTCGGAAGGTTTCAACTCACCTACACCCATCCTCTTAAAGAGGGACAAAGGCAACAAGCTAACACTAGCTCCTAGATCGCACATGGCTTTATCAATGGTCTCACTTCCAATCAGACAAGGGATGGCAAAACTACGTGGATCTCTGAGGTTTGGAGGCAACTTCTTTATGATAGCATTACTTTTCCTAGTCAAAGCTATTGTCTCATCATGCTCTATCTTTCTTTTCTTTGAGAAGATATCTTTTAAAAATTTAGCATATAGAGGCATTTGAGACAAAGCTTCCGCAAAAGGAATATTAATGCATATCTTTTTAAGCATATCAACAAACTTATTAAATTGTGCCTCCAAGTTAAGCTTAGCAAGCCTTAGTGGGAAAGGGACTTTAGGTTTATCAAGCGGTTTTTCATCCTCTATTACGGCTTTCTCACCTTGAAGCTTAACACTCTCTCCCTCAATGTTCTTAGCTTTTGCAATGGCATCCTCTAATTGTCTACCACCCCCTAATGAAATAGCATTTATGTGGGGTTTGGGTTTGGCCTCGGTTTGACCAGGAAAGACTCCCGGTGTTTGAGAGGGAGCAGCCACCTGTTGGGCCACTTGGGAGATATGATTTTCAAGCATTTTAGTATGAGTAGCAATAGAATCTACCTTAGAATTGAGTTTGGAAAGAGAGTCATTCATAAATCCGGTTTGGTTTTTAAGCTATTGGAGCTGCTTAGATTGATTCATGACATAACTTTCCATTAAAAGTTCCAAACTAGATTGCTGAGGGGCTCTCTGGTTGTTTGCATAGCCAGGTGGTGCCATTTGTCCATAGGAATTCTGAGGGGTTTTATAAAATTTTTGATTTTGCCTCATTCCTTGGTTGTATTGAGCGTAGTTCATTTGCTCAACACCTTCAATAGCACTACCTAGCTGGCAATCAACACCAATATGGCCAAATACACCACAAATTTCACAATGAGGTGATACAGGAACAGGAGTGACAACAGTAACATTCATTTTGTCAAATTTTAGTGTAAGTGCGTCAACCTTAGCAGCTAGATGATCAAGGAAAGAAATTTCATAGATACCTGCCTCTTTTTTAGAGGGTGAAGAAGCAGTGGTGGCTCTCTCATTAGTCCACTGACAGTGGTTTTGGGCAATGTCCTCGATTAAGGCATATGTTGCTGTATAGTTCCTGTTCATTAAAGCTCCACCTGCAGCTGCATCAACAGTCATTTTTATGGTATATGATAAGCCATTATAAAAAGTGTGGATTATAAGCCACTTCTCTAAACCATGGTGGGGACAAAGTCTAAGCATTTCGTTGAAACTCTCCCACACATCATAAAGAGATTCCCCATCTTTCTGAGTGAATCGTGTGATTTGATCCCTCAATTTAGCGTAGTTTTAGAAGGGGGAAATAATCGGGCAAGGAATGCTTGCCTCAGTTGATCCCATGAAGTGATGGAACCAACTTTCAATGAATGGAACCAAGCACTAGCTCTATCCCTTAAGGAAAAAGGAAAGAGGTGTAGCCTTACGGCCTCTTAGTTAGCTTTCAAGGTTCCACTGAGTCTTAAAAAAGTTTAAATATGCAGATTCGGATCCTCAGTGGGTAATCCGAAAAACTGGTTTTGCTGCACCAAGTTAAGTAGTTCAGGCTTAATTTCAAAATTGTTACCTTCAACCGTTGGGTGCACAATAATAGCATGTGGCTCTTCCGTAGAAGGGGTTGCATACTCCTTAAGAGAGTGTTTCACAGCCATAGCATTATTATTTCGTGCTTCTCTCTTTCTTTTATGCAAGAACCTTTCGATCTCGGGAACGAATTCACCAAGACTTTTGCTTCTACGCATAAAAGAACAAGAACCCAAGAAGTTAATGGTAAAAGAAAGAAAGAAGAAGAAAAGGAAAAAAAGAAATAATAATTCTAACCACTACTAAAAAGTTAATTAAATTGCTTAACTGCCCGGCAGCGGCGCAAAAAACTTGATGTAGTAAATCTGCAAGTGCACGGTTTACCGAAGTAGTAAAAAGACTATTGTTCCGACAGGGAGTTGTTGAATTCAATTAACTATTATGAATGATTAGAAGAAGAAAGTTTAGTTGAAAAGTTTGGATTTTTAACGGTTTCAAAACAATAATAAAAAGCGCCTTGGGATTATTGGTTCGTCATGGTGACAAACCCTTCACAAACCAAACCCTAAACCTATAACTTTATGTTGGACCTATTTCTAAAGACAAGTTTCTCTTTAGCCTATCACATATCCTTTCGGTCTCAGTGAGTGTGTTTCTCTAGCAACCACGCCTATTTTCATGGTTGATTGCTATTGAAATCATTGAAGCTCGAAACTTTATTGTCTCAAGGTTTACTAGACTATTTTCATGTTTTGCAATCCTTGTCTAAATTCACTTGTTCCAATATTAAGACTTCATATTTCGATCCATCGCTTAATATTTGTGATGAATCAATAACAATTACTAAACTTCATCTTTCGATCCATTGATTAATATTTGTTATTGATTATAAGAACGGTAAAATAGATTAGAAAATAGATTTACATAAAATTAGGGTTCGAGGCTTGGTTTGATTAGGATTAGGTCATTAGACTCATCCATCTATCCCAAAATAAGAAGAGTCTACCCACTCATGTTCATTGTAGACATAGAAGAGAAGAAGAAGAAGAAGAACATAAATAAAATAACAAGAAAATAAAGAAGAACTTTTATTAAAAGAAACAATTGTCACTTATTATTTCCAAGAACAAAATATTAATATACAAGTTTGATGGCTACTCTATTTATAGCCTAACAATGACTTAAGCCCTAAGAAATAGATCACTAAAGTGTTGCACAAGAAACCAAGGGCTTTAGGTCAGAAATAAACTAAAATAGGTAGCTTGTCGAAGAAGCAAAAATAGCAAAAGGAAATATGGGGGCGCGCCAAACTTCTATTTGTTGGCTTCATATTTTTGCACCAAATCTTCATATTTTTGGCCTGAATAAACTCCAAATCTCCTTTCTTTTGCTCCAATACACAATCTTTGAAATATTTGTTCATGAAATAAAATAACTTGCAAATGGAACTAAAATAGCTCTAAAAAGGAAATAAAAACATATACAATCTAAATAAAATAGACTCAAATATTATATTAAAATCACTAATTATTGACTCATCAAGTGAATTGTGATTTTGATGTTAATTTTCGTGCTCATAATTATGTGGTAAATTTGGGTATGTGAAATTTGTTATAAACTTGTTGTTGATGCTTAATTTTCATTGTTGTAACATGTTGAAGTGATTACTTTGAGAATTTAGAGAGAACGATGAACTTTGTGAAGTGAATATACCATGATTGATTAACGTTGATGTTAGGCGATATGTAGGGATGTTTTTATGATGTGTAAGAACTTGGAATCCTACTTTTGTTGAGAAAATTAGAAATAGGTGATTTTGTGAAAATAGACGAACTTTGTCAGAATAAGGTTTTATGCTCATATAATTGCAAATGGCTTTGTAAACATGGTAACATGGTGAAATAAGAATGAAATAATGTTTGTTGGGTGTTTGATATGTTGGCTATCATGATGTGGTTGTCTGTCATCTTTTATGTGGATTGTGCCTTTTGAGACAATGTTATTTACTTGTGGCGATAATTGTGGATGTTAAATATGATGATGAGTCTTGTTGAATTATGACTTGTTGATTGTGTGGATGTAAGTACTTGATAATGCAAATGGTGGTGTTTGGTGAAGATATTATATGGTGGTGTAAATTATATAATATAGTTTTGGTGATTTGTGCATTGTCGAGTCTTTACTTGAAAGTCCATGCATTCACAGTCATGTCGAGTTTTTTGGTGAAGAATGTAATTTGTGGTGTTTATTACATTAGTTGATGAAGAACGTAATTGATGTGTTTATTACGTTAGTGGATTCATACGGTAAAATTATCTCCGAACTCCAATTAGTATTACATGCATGTAGAAGTGCCTAGAACATTGCATGCACGTGAAGTTGGTGAAATGTGTCATACTTGAATGTGTGACTTGGTGAATATGTGCATTGGTTAGATTTGGTGAATGTTGTGATGATGTGAATTTGTGGACTTATATATGTTGATTGATATACTATGATGGTGGTGTGATAATATTCATGTGGAGTTAATAACCTAGGAATGTTGAATATGTACAAGTGTATTTATTTGAAATCCTTGAATGTTTTATTTGATTATGATTATTATGTAGAATAATATCTAACCCCCAGTGGTCGTTTGGTTGACCTGCTGCCTATTTGTATGAATAAGTAGACGGCTTGCAGGATTGAGTTGTTTTGCTTCGTTAGTGAGTTGTTTGAGGATAGCGTGGAGCTACCTCCTTTCTCTTTTGCTCGAGTCTAGTTAGGCTCTGATTAGGGAGTCGGGAATTTATGTTTATTGACATTATCTATTGTTGAATTTATTTGTGGAGATTATGGTTATGTATTTGAAACCTGAGATGTAGTATGGAGATTTTATGTACTCATGTATTGAGGATTATTACTTGGTAATGAGATATTATGTATGATGATTGTCTTCCGTTGCGAATTTTTATGAAAATTATATTATGCATGTTTTGGAAAAATGTAGACGTAGCATCTAAGCTCTTGATTAGTTGAATTAGTTGCATGATTTATTGCATGTGGTTTAGGGTGTTACAAGGGACACGAGAACATGATCATAAAACTGTACACACACATTTGGATAAATAATTTACTTAAGCCATTATAAAATTAGTGCTTCTGCATAACATGTTTTTACAACAACAAAAAAAATAAAGTCAATATATTTTTATATAATTTTTATTTCCTTTTCATAAAATATCTTAGAGTTTATAAAAATAAGATGAAAATAACTTATGGGCATATCATAACCTATTTTTGTAAGCTCTTCTAAACAGTATCACATGTTCCTATGATAATATACAGATTCAAATAAGTCAATCCAAGCCGGCAACTTTCACAAAAAATTTCAAAGTCATCTTAGATATGCCTATCTACACAAAGATACATAACCATATTAATATTTGATACCTCATAAGGACAAATTCAATTAGCATAAACAATTATTAAATAATTAACTCTTTCACTAACTTCATAACGTGTAAGAAAAATTGGCACCAAAATGATGTTTTTTATTTTATTTTAAAAACAACTACATATTAACACAACTCAAACCCGCATAAGACATACCCGAATTAGAGCTAGAGATTTCATGCCAATTCAATAACATCTTTTCAACAAAACACAACCAAGACATGAGGGCCTTATTGTTATACCCTGTTTTTGGACCTAAAAATACTGGGCCCAATTTCATTTCAAACTTTGTCAATTATCAAATTTCAACTGCACAGTTCAAATTGTCTCTGCCTCGCAGTATTTTCAATCACAATTTTACCTATGTTTTTCTTGCATAAAACTTTTCGAAATGTCTTTACTTGTCTTGTAAGTCATTCAAAAGTGTCTCTGAATCATTACATTGCTTTTTCTACAGTTTACTTCAAAATTTGCAAAAAGTCGTACAGAAGGGTATTTTGGTCATTTCCTGCAGTGGGACCCATTTTCATCCTTGTGACTGTCTCTGAGTCTTTTCAGATTGATTTTTAACATTTCATCAGTAAACCTTGTTAAGTTCATTTCAAACTTGCATCTGAGTCAGTATCGAGTTAATTTGATTCTGTTTAGGTCATTTTTAGCCCTAGGGGCATTTTGGTCATTTCACATAAAATTTTGGCATGGGGAGGTTACTTTGAAGTACCTCATTTAGGCCATTGGTTCGTTTTAGTCCGTTTTGTCAATTTTATTTGTGTTTCGCTTTACGTTTGGTCAAATTACCAATTTTTATTTTTATTTTTATTGTTTTTTTATTTTTGCATTTTTGGTCCTCAAAGAGTTCCAAAATTGCAGTTCAGTCTAGTTTCTTTTCCAATTCTCATTCCAGTCCTTTTTGGATTATTTGCAGTTTAGTCCTTGAAGTTTTATTTTTTGCAGAAAGGTCCAAAGTCCATTTTAAGTCCAAAGCCGTGCCATTTCTTTTCCAAGATCCAGGTGTCCTGTTCTCATTGGTTCAGATGCACACATGTCAGCTATAAAAGCATTGAGTCAGAATCAGAAGCAATGATTACACGCCAACTCATAAACACAAATACAATTTTCTTTTTCTCAGCAACTGAATCAAAACAGAAAAATTTCTCAGATTCATCAAGAACACCAAGAACAAAAACCCTAACCGTTTTTCCAGAATCATTGAATCATCAACAAATTCATCAAATTCTCTGCAATTCTCAGAGATTCAATACTGAATCTTCATCATTGAATCGCCTCCTTCACAATACGAGTGCGAATCCATCGCTGTTAGCAACGGACTCAAGCACGATCACGAAGAAGACAGTGAGAAGAAGAGAGAAAGAATCGGAGAAGATGAAGAAACCAAGCCAGTAAACCGATTTATTTTCGGTCCAGAGAAAATCAAAGAACGTTCAAGTTTTCCGAAGATTTTCTCCTTCAAGAATCTCAACCAAAATTCAGGTAAAACTCATTTTTCTCTCTTTAAAAAGTATAATCACTGTTAAACCTGCAAACAAGATCCAAAAAATTTCCAGAATCATAAAGAAAAATCATAACCGTAAACACCAAAACACAAATCCATAAGGATCCAAGTTTTGTAAGCAAGAACAAGCATCAGAGAAGTAACAAATGCGAAACGATGTAGATCCTTAAGAGTATTGAACGCACGCATTCAAAACCCTAAAAAATCATTTCAAAACCGTGTGGAAATTCTTCGATCTACGTCGTTTCAAGCTTTATTTGTGAAAATCAAGGTCAGATTAGTGTTTAGGGTTTAAAAACGAACAAGAAAAATGTAAAAAATTGGAATTCTGGGTGATTTGCTCGTCGGAACCCTAACTTCTCACCGGAGAAGATGAAGTTTCCGGTGGAACCTTCATCTTCTCCGGCCAACAACCACCGGAGAAGGGAGGAGAGAGGTGAGATGAGAGAGTTTAGAGAGAGAAGCTCTGAATTTAGAGAGAGAGGGGGTTAGAAAATGAAATAAACCGGAGCATTGCTTTTTAAATAAGCCAGTGAACCGGACCGGTCCAGTCCGGTCCATTCCCCTTTGTTCCTGGCCGTTTGATCTAGGGTTTCAGAACCCTGGATCAATCCTGTGGCTCCTGTGCATCCGGATCTTTTAGGTTTGGGCTTGGGCTTGTTTTCTTTGGTTTTCTGCGTTTTTGTCTTTTTTGTGCTATTCACACCTTCTTTTTGTGCTATTTGAACCTGTGCCTTGATTGAAATTTTGATAAAAATTCCTAGAAATTTTAGGCATATTCTTTGTTGATTTCTTATTGTTTTTATGACATTTTTGCATGTTGAGCTTGGCAAAAATATTACATGGTTAATTCATGGCATTTCAATTCTTTTTGGCCTATTCCTTATGTTTTTTGTTATATTTTTCCTTGATTTGTGGGTATGTGACAAAGGCCTTTTGATATGTTAATATGAGATGCTTATGCCTATAATCATGTGTTGATCTTGCTGTTTTGGTTTGATTCATGAAGCTTTGATTTTGTGAGCAATGTATGCATATTCTAGAAAGTAATAAAATGCTAATTCCATTCCAAAAGATTGGTATGAAGCTAAGCTTGTTTGTTTCTAATGATCCTATGTTTATAGCTTGAGATAAAAGAAACTATTTCAAACTTGCTATAGCATGAGAATTAGAAGCTGTAAATGCCTTAGGTTTCATATCAAAATTTTAGGTTTTATTACCATTTTGTTACTATCTTTATGGCATTTTATGCGCTTTTGCCTCTTGCTACTCTTTATGCCTTATTTCACTAACAAGTTTATTTCCATGTTTCATGCATCCCATTTAGCATTTCCTCCACCTTCTCTAGCTTAGCATTTATTTTTTACAAGTCTTAATTCATTTAGAGGTGTAATTTGTTATCATTGGTTTGTAGCTTGGCAAAGGGGCCATAGAATGTATTTAGGCAATTTTTGTAATATGGACTATGGACACTATGACGCACCGACACGCACACACTCACCTTAGATGTATGCATAGGATTGTATGGTTAAATAAGCGTTTAGGTTTTAAACACTTAGAGAAAATCCATCTTTTTTTAAAAAAAAACAATTGAACTTCACTTCAAAAATTTTCATAATAAGTGTGAAGTCAACACTTCATTTTTTCTTTTCTTTTTTCTTAAGAAAAATTCAATTCATCTTAATCATTTAGACTTTCTTTCTAATCACTAATCAAACCCCACTTTTTTTTGCTAAATCTAATGCTCATGAAGCCTCCCAATCTCCTTCTTCAAAACCTTTTTTTCAAAACTTAAAATCAAACAATTAAAACAAAAAAGTAGTCTTTCTTAGCAAGAACTACGCCGGTTTTGATCCCTTAAAAGGGTACGTAGGCAATGAGTCAAAACTCATCCAAGCCGAAATAAAATCAAATTCTACTTCTTCTCACCCCCCATTCTTAACTAATCATACCTTCTTTTTTACAAATAAGCGATAAAAATAAAGCGTAGAAATCAACTTAGGAGAGCGGTTCTTATGGAATACCATAATCGCTCCGGGTGCCTAACACCTTCCCGTAGCGAAAACGACCCCCGAATTCGGAAACTCAAGGGTTTTTCTCCTTTTACCCTTCCCAAGAAAAAAGAGAGATATCAACGGTCGAAAGGTACAAGTCCAATTAATGGCTTGGCACCCAAAAACCATGATAACAGAAATGGCGACTTCACTGGGGACTCTTTTTAGCGGGTCGCGCCTAGTTTTCCTTAGTTTATATTTACGCTTTGTTTTATTGCTTACATATGTGAATACTTGTTTATTTTCATTTGACGTGTGGGGTGAGAATATCAAAAGTCCTATACCCGGGCTGAGTGAACTTATGTTTAGGTAGAGATATAATCGACAATTCGATCCGGGGGTTGCCTCGTGTATTGGATTATGCGATCAATCTCACATAGCTGAGGCATTTTGAAGGTGATATTGTCGGCGTGTGTTGTCATGCTTAGGCACTTCACTTTCAATTGTTCGACGAAGCTATGAACCGTAGTTACCAAACCCATCCTAGCCTTTTTAGGACGTAGTGCGGTGGCTAAATTGAGTGTTGTCTCAAACTTTAGTCGTCACGCGATACTACACTCAAACTAGACCTTCTCACAAATAATCATGGAACGGGTGTCGTCCTGTACTACCATGATATATGTGAGAGAGGTTGCAGTTTGGGAACTGTGTTAGAACCTTGGTTACTACTATCCAAAGCATTAGTTCACCGGACGCCGTGTCCATCCGTAGCCCCGTTACTTTGAATCTCAAACCCACATTGTAACTAAACAACACAATCATGCATACATACATTCATGCATAAACATTTTTCATGCATTCATCGAAGGGTTTAAACAAATAGAAATTTTTTGTAAATAATCACAGGTATGAAGAAGACCAAGTGCTACAAGTTCAAGGAAGTGGATTTGGTTAGTTTGAGAGAGTTGGCACTCAAGGTCAAGAGTCAAACAGGGTTCCGACTCCGGTATGGGGGATTGCTTACTTTACTCCGAACCGATGTGGATGAGAAGCTAGTGCACACTCTAGTACAGTTTTATGATCCGAGCTTCCGTTGCTTCACTTTCCCGGACTTCCAGTTGGTTCCTACTCTCGAGGCTTACTCCAATCTAGTGGGTTTACCTATAGCCGAGAAGACGCCTTTCACCGGTCCCGGGACTTCTCTTACTCCTCTGGTTATTGCTAAGGATCTCTACCTCAAGACTTCCGACGTCTCCAACCATCTTATTACCAAGTCTCACATCCGGGGGTTCACTTCGAAGTATCTTCTTGATCAGGCTAATCTCGGTACTACTCGTCAGGATACACTCGAGGCTATTCTTGCTTTGCTTATCTACGGGCTCATTCTCTTTCCGAACCTTGACAACTTCGTGAACATGAATGCTATCGAGATCTTTCATTCCAAGAACCCGGTTCCTACTTTGCTAGCGGATACCTACCACGCCATTCATGACAGGACTCTCAAGGGCCGTGGGTATATTCTTTGCTGCACATCTCTTTTGTATAGGTGGTTTATTTCGCACCTTCCGAGTTCCTTCCATGATAACTCGGAGAACTGGTCCTACTCGCAGCGGATTATGGCCCTCACTCCTAATGAGGTCGTCTGGCTCACTCCTGCCGCTCAAGTGAAGGAAATTATCATGGGTTGTGGAGATTTTCTCAATGTACCTCTTCTTGGTACCCGTGGGGGAATCAACTACAACCCCGAGCTTGCTATGAGACAGTTTGGTTTCCCTATGAAGTCGAAGCCCATCAATCTTGCTACGTCTCCAGAGTTCTTCTTCTACACGAATGCTCCTACCGGACAAAGGAAAGCTTTCATGGATGCTTGGTCCAAGGTTCGAAAGAAGAGTGTGAAGCATCTAGGTGTGAGATCCGGTGTTGCTCATGAGGCTTATATTCAGTGGGTGACAGACCGAGCTGAGGAGATTGGTATGCCTTATCCAGCTATGAGATACGTGTCTTCATCCACTCCATCTATGCCTCTACCTTTACTCCCCGCGACTCAAGATGTGTATCAGGAACATCTAGCTATGGAAAGTCGTGAGAAGCAAGTATGGAAAGCTCGGTACGATCAAGCCGAGAATCTAATCATGACTTTGGATGGTAGAAATGAGCAGAAGACTCATGAGAATCTGATGTTGAAGAAGGAACTAGCTAAGGTCCGGAGGGAATTGGAAGAGAAAGACGAGCTGCTTATGAGGGATTCCAAGAGAGCCAGAGGACGACGAGACTTCTTTGACAGATACTGTGATTCAGATTCCGATTCCGATGATGCTCCGACTACTTCCTATGCTTGAGAGCTTTATTTGTTTACCTTGTTGAAAATGTTGTGTAATTTTGATTATTTGCAAGATTTCTAATTCGTTTTAAAATCCTTCGATGAAAAAAATAAGTCTTTTGCATTCGCATTTGCATATCATGCATCATATGCATCATGCATTGGTCACAAAGGCTTCCAATTGCTCACTACTTCCTGGTTCCTCTGCCGCAGTGTGAAAAGTGGCTCGTGCTCAGAGAGTTTACGAACCAGATAGAATTGATCGAACCAGAGAATACAGAAGAAAAAAAAGGGCTATGGAAGAAGAGAACGCTCAGCTTCGCACCGAGTTAGCCTCTCTAAAGGAGGAATTGGCTAAAGCTAATGACGTCATGACTGCTCTACTAGCTGCTCAAGAGCAATCAGCTACAGCTATCCCTACAACCACAGCTGCACCAGTAACTACAAGAGTGCTCCCCACCACTTCTGCAGACAATCGCTTTACTATGCCAGTGGGGTTTCCGTATGGGCTTCCACCGTTCTTCACTCCCAGTACTGCAGCGGGCACTTCGAGCACTGCTAACAATGTTCTGATCTCTGCAACAAATGCTGCCTCCATCAATGCTACTTTGCCACAAACAACAGCGGCTGTCACTGAGCCTCTTGTGCATACCCTGCCCCAAGGTGTTAACATCAACACACAGCACGGAAGTATCCCCGTAACCAAGACCATGGAAGAGATGATGGAGGAACTTGCTAAAGAACTCCGTCATGAGATCAAGGCCAATCGAGGGAATGCGGACTTTTTCAAAACTCAAGATCTTTGCTTAGTGTCAAAAGTGGATGTTCCTAAAAAGTTCAAAATTCCGGATTTCGACCGGTACAACGGGCTAACTTGCCCTCAAAACCACATCATCAAATACGTCCGAAAGATGGGCAATTACAAAGACAATGATTCCCTTATGATCCACTGTTTTCAGGATAGTTTGATGGAGGATGCCGCTGAGTGGTATACTAGTTTGAGCAAGAATGACATCCATACCTTTGATGAATTAGCCGCTGCTTTCAAGAGCCACTACGGGTTTAACACTCGATTGAAGCCGAATAGGGAGTTTCTCATGTCCCTATCTCAGAAAAAGGAGGAAAGTTTCCGTGAATATGCGCAAAGGTGGAGAGGGGCAGCTGCCCGTATCACTCCTGCTTTAGATGAAGAAGAAATGACCCAGACGTTCTTAAAGACGTTGAAGAAAGATTACGTTGAGAGGATGATCATCGCTGCCCCGAACAACTTTTCGGAGATGGTCACTATGGGAACCCGTCTTGAGGAAGCAGTCAGGGATGGAATCATTGTGTTTGAGAAAGCTGAATCTTCTACGAGTGCATCGAAGAGGTATGGTAATGGACACCACAAGAAGAAAGAAACGGAAGTGGGGATGGTGTCAGCTGGAGCCGGTCAATCCATGGCTACTGTTGCACCTATCAATGCAGCTCAAATGCCTCCGTCATACCCATATATGCCGTATTCTCAGCATCCTTTCTTCCCGCCATTTTATCATCAGTACCCTTTGCCACCGGGCCAGCCTCAAGTGCCCGTCAACGCAATTGCCCAACAGATGAAACAACAGTTGCCGGTTCAACAACAACAACAGCAGCAGCAATATACCAGACCAACTTTTCCTCCTATACCAATGTTGTATGCTGAGTTGCTTCCAACTTTACTCCAGAGAGGACACTGCACGACTAGGCAGGGCAAACCCCCACCTGATCCGTTGCCTCCAAGGTTCAGGTCTGATCTCAAATGTGATTTTCATCAGGGTGCCTTAGGTCATGATGTCGAGGGGTGTTATGCTTTGAAGTATATTGTGAAGAAGCTCATTGATCAAGGAAAGCTGACTTTTGAGAATAATGTCCCACATGTCCTCGACAATCCTCTTCCAAATCATGCCGCTGTGAATATGATCGAAGTGTGTGAGGAAGCTCCTAGACTTGATGTCCGCAACGTCGCAACTCCTCTGGTACCTCTACACATCAAGCTGTGCAAAGCCTCTCTGTTCAGCCATGATCATGCCAAGTGTCTCGGATGCCTCCGTGATCCTTTGGGTTGTTATACTGTTCAAGAAGACATCCAAAACTTGATGAATGATAATCTTCTGACTGTCAGTGATGTTTGCGTGATTGTGCCAGTTTTTCACGATCCGCCTGTCAAAAGTGTACCTTTGAAGAAGAATGCTGAGCCTTTGGTGATAAGGTTGCCAGGACCAATTCCTTATGTTTCGGACAAGGCTATTCCATACAAATACAATGCTACTATGATAGAAAATGGAGTAGAGGTGCCTCTAGCCTCCTTCGCCACAGTAAGCAATATTGCCGAAGGGACTTCTGCAGCGCTAAGAAGCGGGAAGGTTCGTCCGCCATTATTTCAGCAGAAGGTAGCTACACCGACCATTCCGCCAGTTGAAGAAGTAACTCCAACCGTTGTTTCACCCATTGCTACAGATGTGAACCAGTCAGGCAAATCTATAGAGGATTCGAATTTAGATGAGATTCTGAGGATAATAAAGAGGAGCGACTACAAGATCGTTGATCAGTTGCTGCAGACTCCTTCGAAGATATCTGTCTTGTCATTACTCTTAAGCTCTGAGGCTCACAGGAATACCTTGTTGAAAGTGCTGGAGCAGGCTTATGTTGACCACGAAGTTACGGTAGATCGTTTCGGTGGCATAGTGGGAAATATTACTGCTTGTAACAACCTCTGGTTTAGTGAAGAAGAGTTGCCGGAAGCGGGAAAGAGTCACAATCTGGCTTTACACATCTCGGTGAATTGCAAATCAGACATGATATCAAATGTGTTGGTGGATACCGGTTCCTCCCTCAATGTAATGCCCAAGACGACTCTAGACCAGTTGAGCTACCGTGGGACCCCTTTGAGGAGGAGTACTTTCTTGGTCAAAGCTTTTGATGGATCTCGAAAGAATGTGCTGGGGGAGATAGACTTGCCGATAACCATCGGCCCTGAGAATTTCTTGGTTACCTTCCAAGTGATGGACATTAATGCATCCTACAGTTGTCTGCTGGGAAGACCGTGGATACACGATGCAGGTGCGGTAACCTCTACCTTACATCAGAAGTTGAAATTCACAAGGAAGGGAAAGCTTGTTACCATTCATGGTGAAGAGGCATACCTAGTCAGCCAGCTGTCTTCCTTTTCTTGTATTGAAGCAGGGTCTGCTGAAGGGACTGCTTTCCAGGGTTTGACCATTGAAGGTGCAGAACCTAAGAAAGCTGGGGCTGCTATGGCTTCATTGAAAGATGCTCAGAAGGTTATTCAGGACGGTCAGACTGCCGGTTGGGGCAAGGTGATACAGCTCTGTGAGAACAAGCGTAAAGAAGGTCTCGGGTTCTCCCCGTCATCAAGGGTTTCCTCGGGAGTCTTCCACAGTGCAGGGTTTGTTAATGCTATCTCTGAAGAAGCCACTGGATCTGGTCTCAGGCCTGTATTTGTTACACCAGGAGGCATTACGAGAGATTGGGATGCCATTGACATTCCTTCAATCATGCATGTTTCTGAGTAATGTGTCTTGTTGCTTTAATGCTTTGTTTTCAAAATAACAATCCTCTCGCTCTGCCCAAAGCGAGAGTGATATTTTCTGTAAGGGCATGTTTGTTTCGGCATTGCCGTTGATTAATAAAACTTTGTCGTTTCTTCCACGACTACTTTTTTTAGTGCTTTTTCCCTTGGAAATAATGGTAATGCCAGAAAAAAACCAAAATGTCCGTATTTTCTTATTAATTTCAAAAATCTGCATGAAAAAAAAACTCTTTCTAAAATCATCCAATCATTATATGCAGGTTGAACCATAATAAACCCGTTGAACACAGTAATCCTACGGTTCCTCCAAGTTTTGATTTCCCTGTGTATGAAGCCGAAGATGAGGAAGGTGATGACATACCATATGAGATTACTCGGTTACTCGAGCAAGAAAAGAAAGCCATTCAGCCTCACCAAGAAGAGATTGAGCTTATCAACATAGGTACCGAGGAAAACAAGCGAGAAATCAAGATTGGTGCTACTCTAGAGGAGGGGGTTAAACAGAAGATCATCCAGCTCCTCCGGGAATATCCAGATATTTTTGCATGGTCCTATGAAGATATGCCAGGTCTAGACCCTATGATCGTGGAGCATCGGATCCCTACCAAGCCTGAATGTCCTCCCGTCAGGCAGAAATTGAGAAGGACTCATCCTGATATGGCTCTCAAGATTAAGAGTGAAGTTCAAAAGCAGATTGATGCGGGTTTCCTAATGACAGTTGAGTATCCTGAATGGGTTGCCAATATTGTGCCTGTGCCAAAGAAGGATGGTAAAGTCCGGATGTGTGTTGACTTCAGAGACCTGAACAAGGCCAGTCCAAAAGACAACTTTCCATTACCTCATATTGATGTGCTTGTTGATAATACTGCTCAATCTAAGGTGTTCTCCTTCATGGACGGTTTTTCCGGTTATAATCAGATCAAAATGTCTCCTGAAGATAGAGAAAAGACATCTTTTATCACTCCATGGGGTACTTTCTGCTACAAAGTGATGCCGTTCGGCCTAATCAATGCTGGTGCTACCTACCAAAGGGGAATGACCACTCTGTTTCATGACATGATTCACAAGGAAGTTGAGGTATATGTGGATGACATGATTGTGAAGTCAGCAGATGAGGAGCAGCATGTTGAATATTTAACAAAGATGTTTGAAAGGTTGAGAAAATACAAGCTGCGATTGAATCCCAACAAATGTACATTCGGTGTCAGGTCTGGGAAGTTATTAGGCTTCATTGTCAGCCAAAAGGGCATTGAAGTCGATCCTGATAAAGTCCGGGCCATCCGAGAAATGCCAGCTCCACAGACAGAGAAGCAAGTCAGAGGTTTCTTGGGACGTTTGAATTACATCTCCCGATTCATATCTCATATGACTGCAACCTGCGGGCCGATCTTCAAGCTACTTAGAAAGAACCAGCCTGTTGTATGGAATGATGAATGCCAAGAAGCTTTTGATAGCATCAAGAATTACCTGCTGGAACCACCTATCCTTGTCCCTCCCGTGGAAGGAAGGCCTTTGATTATGTATTTGGCAGTATTTGATGAATCCATGGGATGTGTACTTGGTCAACAAGATGAAACTGGAAAGAAAGAGCATGCTATCTATTATCTAAGCAAGAAGTTCACCGATTGTGAAACTCGGTATACAATGCTTGAGAAGACTTGTTGTGCTCTAGCTTGGGCTGCTAAACGCATGCGCCATTATTTGGTGAATCATACGACTTGGCTGATATCCAGAATGGATCCGATAAAGTATATCTTTGAGAAAGCGGCCGTTACTGGGAAGATTGCACGCTGGCAGATGCTTTTGTCTGAATATGATATTGTGTTCAAAACTCAAAAGGCAATCAAAGGTAGCATTCTTGCCGATCACCTTGCTTACCAACCTCTTGATGATTACCAACCAATTGAATTCGATTTCCCCGATGAAGAGATCATGTATTTGAAATCCAAAGACTGCGAAGAACCGTTGATTGATGAAGGTCCAGATCCCAATAGCAAGTGGGGTTTAGTCTTCGATGGTGCTGTCAATGCTTATGGCAAAGGAATTGGGGCAGTCATTGTATCCCCGCAGGGGCATCACATTCCTTTTACCGCCCGAATTTTGTTCGAATGTACCAACAATATGGCTGAGTACGAAGCATGTATCTTTGGGATCGAGGAAGCAATTGACATGAGAATCAAACACCTCGACATCTATGGAGATTCCGCGCTCGTCATCAATCAGATAAAGGGTGAATGGGAGACACATCATGCTAAATTGATTCCTTATCGTGATTATGCGAGGCGTTTGCTGACATATTTTACAAAGGTTGAGCTGCACCATATTCCTCGTGATGAGAACCAAATGGCTGATGCTCTTGCTACTCTATCCTCCATGTTTCGAGTAAACCATTGGAATGATGTGCCAATAATCAAAGTGCAACGCCTTGAAAGACCGTCACATGTGTTTGCTATTGGGGATGTGATCGATCAGGCTGGTGAAAATGTGGTTGACTATAGACCCTGGTACTATGACATCAAGCAGTTCTTGCTGAGCCGTGAGTATCCGCCGGGTGCTTCCAAACAAGACAAGAAGACCTTGAGAAGATTGGCCAGTAGATTCCTGTTAGATGGAGAGATTCTGTACAAGAGAAACTATGACATGGTATTGTTAAGATGTGTTGATGAACATGAAGCAGAGCAGTTAATGCATGATGTACATGACGGTACCTTCGGGACCCATGCTACAGGGCATACTATGTCAAGAAAGTTGTTACGAGTAGGTTATTACTGGATGGCTATGGAGCATGATTGCTACCAGTACGCCAGAAAATGCCACAAATGTCAAATCTATGCTGATAAGATTCATGTGCCTCCGCACGCTCTCAATGTTATGTCATCCCCATGGCCGTTCTCAATGTGGGGCATCGACATGATTGGAAGAATTGAACCGAAGGCTTCAAATGGTCATCGTTTCATCTTAGTGGCAATTGACTACTTCACCAAATGGGTTGAAGCAGCATCTTATACCAATGTGACCAAGCAAGTGGTAGCTAAGTTTATCAAGAACAACATCATCTGCCGATATGGTGTTCCCAGTAAGATTATTACCGACAATGGTACCAACCTGAACAACAATGTGGTGCAAGCTCTTTGTGAAGAATTCAAAATTGAGCATCATAACTCTTCTCCTTATAGACCTCAGATGAATGGTGCTGTTGAGGCCGCCAACAAGAATATCAAGAGAATTGTCCAGAAGATGGTAACCACTTACAAGGACTGGCATGAGATGTTACCCTATGCTCTGCATGGCTACCGTACTACTGTGCGCAGTTCAACCGGGGCAACCCCTTTCTCTCTTGTATATGGTATGGAAGCAGTTCTTCCTTTGGAAGTGGAGATCCCATCTCTCCGTGTGATCATGGAAGCAAAGTTATCCGAGGCTGAATGGTGCCAGAGCCGGTATGACCAGTTGAATTTGATTGAGGAAAAACGTATGGATGTCATGGCTCGTGGACATTCATATCAAGCAAGAATGAAGACTGCTTTTGACAAGAAAGTCCATCCTCGAGAATTCAAGGTGGGGGAACTGGTATTGAAAAGGAGGATAAGCCAGCAACCCGACCCAAGGGGCAAGTGGGCGCCTAACTATGAAGGTCCTTATGTTGTAAAGAAGGCCTTCTCCGGTGGTGCTTTAATCCTTACACACATGGATGGTGTAGAACTTCCGAATCCAGTGAATGCCGATATAGTCAAGAAATACTTTGCCTAGAAATATGAAAAGAACAGCATGGTAGGTCGAAAACCCGAAAGGGCGGCCTAGGCAAAAATGCGCTTCCCGGTGGATCGAAAACCCGAAAGGGCGGTCCAGGCAAAAATAAGGGACAAAAAAAAAATATGAAAAGCTCGCTGAGATTGTATGCAACTCAGGCAAGAATGAGCGTCTCGATGAGCCGAAAACCCGAAAGGGCGGTTCATGCAAAAATGAGATTGAAACAAAAGGCAAGTAACTATATCTGGCCAACCACCGTCCCCCTTGGGGCATCTGCTGCCGTTAATGACCATCTTCATCAAAAGCTCCTATGCTTGCGAATTCAAAGTTTCTAGGAAATGTCATGATTACTGTGTTCAATGTACCACCAACCAATAAAATTACCATTTTCCAAGCTTTGTGAATCCGTGGAGTCATGCCTTTGGCTGGTCACCACTCTTATACATCAATTTGAGCCTTTGCTTTTGTTTGAAACTCTATTTTTTTCTTTTTACTTTCAAAGCTATGTACAAAAACATTTTCTTTCTATTTTGATAATGACAATGCTTGAAACAAACATTTTGAAAATTGAAAACTTTTTGTCTATTTTGAAAAGCAAACCTGAGCAACAGGGTACATTCAAATGAAACATGCATGAGCGAGAGTATGTTGATGTCTATTTCAATATATGTTACAAGCAGGTTCTCCTCCAGGATAGTCTGTGGTCAATGGCAAGAATGAAAAAACAGAATGAAAATGCATGAAAATGAAAAGGCTCGCTAAGTTGAAAACCCGAAAGGGCGGCTTAGGCAAGAATGAGCACCCCGCTGGATTGAAAACCTGAAAAGGCAATTCAGGCAAAAATGGGGCCAGGTAGATAGTAGAACGATCAACTAACTTCAAGGTCATCTCGGAAGGTTTCAACTCACCTACACCCATCCTCTTAAAGAGGGACAAAGGCAACAAGCTAACACTAGCTCCTAGATCGCACATGGCTTTATCAATGGTCTCACTTCCAATCAGACAAGGGATGGCAAAACTACGTGGATCTCTGAGGTTTGGAGGCAACTTCTTTATGATAGCATTACTTTTCCTAGTCAAAGCTATTGTCTCATCATGCTCTATCTTTCTTTTCTTTGAGAAGATATCTTTTAAAAATTTAGCATATAGAGGCATTTGAGACAAAGCTTCCGCAAAAGGAATATTAATGCATATCTTTTTAAGCATATCAACAAACTTATTAAATTGTGCCTCCAAGTTAAGCTTAGCAAGCCTTAGTGGGAAAGGGACTTTAGGTTTATCAAGCGGTTTTTCATCCTCTATTACGGCTTTCTCACCTTGAAGCTTAACACTCTCTCCCTCAATGTTCTTAGCTTTTGCAATGGCATCCTCTAATTGTCTACCACCCCCTAATGAAATAGCATTTATGTGGGGTTTGGGTTTGGCCTCGGTTTGACCAGGAAAGACTCCCGGTGTTTGAGAGGGAGCAGCCACCTGTTGGGCCACTTGGGAGATATGATTTTCAAGCATTTTAGTATGAGTAGCAATAGAATCTACCTTAGAATTGAGTTTGGAAAGAGAGTCATTCATAAATCCGGTTTGGTTTTTAAGCTATTGGAGCTGCTTAGATTGATTCATGACATAACTTTCCATTAAAAGTTCCAAACTAGATTGCTGAGGGGCTCTCTGGTTGTTTGCATAGCCAGGTGGTGCCATTTGTCCATAGGAATTCTGAGGGGTTTTATAAAATTTTTGATTTTGCCTCATTCCTTGGTTGTATTGAGCGTAGTTCATTTGCTCAACACCTTCAATAGCACTACCTAGCTGGCAATCAACACCAATATGGCCAAATACACCACAAATTTCACAATGAGGTGATACAGGAACAGGAGTGACAACAGTAACATTCATTTTGTCAAATTTTAGTGTAAGTGCGTCAACCTTAGCAGCTAGATGATCAAGGAAAGAAATTTCATAGATACCTGCCTCTTTTTTAGAGGGTGAAGAAGCAGTGGTGGCTCTCTCATTAGTCCACTGACAGTGGTTTTGGGCAATGTCCTCGATTAAGGCATATGTTGCTGTATAGTTCCTGTTCATTAAAGCTCCACCTGCAGCTGCATCAACAGTCATTTTTATGGTATATGATAAGCCATTATAAAAAGTGTGGATTATAAGCCACTTCTCTAAACCATGGTGGGGACAAAGTCTAAGCATTTCGTTGAAACTCTCCCACACATCATAAAGAGATTCCCCATCTTTCTGAGTGAATCGTGTGATTTGATCCCTCAATTTAGCGTAGTTTTAGAAGGGGGAAATAATCGGGCAAGGAATGCTTGCCTCAGTTGATCCCATGAAGTGATGGAACCAACTTTCAATGAATGGAACCAAGCACTAGCTCTATCCCTTAAGGAAAAAGGAAAGAGGTGTAGCCTTACGGCCTCTTAGTTAGCTTTCAAGGTTCCACTGAGTCTTAAAAAAGTTTAAATATGCAGATTCGGATCCTCAGTGGGTAATCCGAAAAACTGGTTTTGCTGCACCAAGTTAAGTAGTTCAGGCTTAATTTCAAAATTGTTACCTTCAACCGTTGGGTGCACAATAATAGCATGTGGCTCTTCCGTAGAAGGGGTTGCATACTCCTTAAGAGAGTGTTTCACAGCCATAGCATTATTATTTCGTGCTTCTCTCTTTCTTTTATGCAAGAACCTTTCGATCTCGGGAACGAATTCACCAAGACTTTTGCTTCTACGCATAAAAGAACAAGAACCCAAGAAGTTAATGGTAAAAGAAAGAAAGAAGAAGAAAAGGAAAAAAAGAAATAATAATTCTAACCACTACTAAAAAGTTAATTAAATTGCTTAACTGCCCGGCAGCGGCGCAAAAAACTTGATGTAGTAAATCTGCAAGTGCACGGTTTACCGAAGTAGTAAAAAGACTATTGTTCCGACAGGGAGTTGTTGAATTCAATTAACTATTATGAATGATTAGAAGAAGAAAGTTTAGTTGAAAAGTTTGGATTTTTAACGGTTTCAAAACAATAATAAAAAGCGCCTTGGGATTATTGGTTCGTCATGGTGACAAACCCTTCACAAACCAAACCCTAAACCTATAACTTTATGTTGGACCTATTTCTAAAGACAAGTTTCTCTTTAGCCTATCACATATCCTTTCGGTCTCAGTGAGTGTGTTTCTCTAGCAACCACGCCTATTTTCATGGTTGATTGCTATTGAAATCATTGAAGCTCGAAACTTTATTGTCTCAAGGTTTACTAGACTATTTTCATGTTTTGCAATCCTTGTCTAAATTCACTTGTTCCAATATTAAGACTTCATATTTCGATCCATCGCTTAATATTTGTGATGAATCAATAACAATTACTAAACTTCATCTTTCGATCCATTGATTAATATTTGTTATTGATTATAAGAACGGTAAAATAGATTAGAAAATAGATTTACATAAAATTAGGGTTCGAGGCTTGGTTTGATTAGGATTAGGTCATTAGACTCATCCATCTATCCCAAAATAAGAAGAGTCTACCCACTCATGTTCATTGTAGACATAGAAGAGAAGAAGAAGAAGAAGAACATAAATAAAATAACAAGAAAATAAAGAAGAACTTTTATTAAAAGAAACAATTGTCACTTATTATTTCCAAGAACAAAATATTAATATACAAGTTTGATGGCTACTCTATTTATAGCCTAACAATGACTTAAGCCCTAAGAAATAGATCACTAAAGTGTTGCACAAGAAACCAAGGGCTTTAGGTCAGAAATAAACTAAAATAGGTAGCTTGTCGAAGAAGCAAAAATAGCAAAAGGAAATATGGGGGCGCGCCAAACTTCTATTTGTTGGCTTCATATTTTTGCACCAAATCTTCATATTTTTGGCCTGAATAAACTCCAAATCTCCTTTCTTTTGCTCCAATACACAATCTTTGAAATATTTGTTCATGAAATAAAATAACTTGCAAATGGAACTAAAATAGCTCTAAAAAGGAAATAAAAACATATACAATCTAAATAAAATAGACTCAAATATTATATTAAAATCACTAATTATTGACTCATCAAGTGAATTGTGATTTTGATGTTAATTTTCGTGCTCATAATTATGTGGTAAATTTGGGTATGTGAAATTTGTTATAAACTTGTTGTTGATGCTTAATTTTCATTGTTGTAACATGTTGAAGTGATTACTTTGAGAATTTAGAGAGAACGATGAACTTTGTGAAGTGAATATACCATGATTGATTAACGTTGATGTTAGGCGATATGTAGGGATGTTTTTATGATGTGTAAGAACTTGGAATCCTACTTTTGTTGAGAAAATTAGAAATAGGTGATTTTGTGAAAATAGACGAACTTTGTCAGAATAAGGTTTTATGCTCATATAATTACAAATGGCTTTGTAAACATGGTAACATGGTGAAATAAGAATGAAATAATGTTTGTTGGGTGTTTGATATGTTGGCTATCATGATGTGGTTGTCTGTCATCTTTTATGTGGATTGTGCCTTTTGAGACAATGTTATTTACTTGTGGCGATAATTGTGGATGTTAAATATGATGATGAGTCTTGTTGAATTATGACTTGTTGATTGTGTGGATGTAAGTACTTGATAATGCAAATGGTGGTGTTTGGTGAAGATATTATATGGTGGTGTAAATTATATAATATAGTTTTGGTGATTTGTGCATTGTCGAGTCTTTACTTGAAAGTCCATGCATTCACAGTCATGTCGAGTTTTTTGGTGAAGAATGTAATTTGTGGTGTTTATTACATTAGTTGATGAAGAACGTAATTGATGTGTTTATTACGTTAGTGGATTCATACGGTAAAATTATCTCCGAACTCCAATTAGTATTACATGCATGTAGAAGTGCCTAGAACATTGCATGCACGTGAAGTTGGTGAAATGTGTCATACTTGAATGTGTGACTTGGTGAATATGTGCATTGGTTAGATTTGGTGAATGTTGTGATGATGTGAATTTGTGGACTTATATATGTTGATTGATATACTATGATGGTGGTGTGATAATATTCATGTGGAGTTAATAACCTAGGAATGTTGAATATGTACAAGTGTATTTATTTGAAATCCTTGAATGTTTTATTTGATTATGATTATTATGTAGAATAATATCTAACCCCCAGTGGTCGTTTGGTTGACCTGCTGCCTATTTGTATGAATAAGTAGACGGCTTGCAGGATTGAGTTGTTTTGCTTCGTTAGTGAGTTGTTTGAGGATAGCGTGGAGCTACCTCCTTTCTCTTTTGCTCGAGTCTAGTTAGGCTCTGATTAGGGAGTCGGGAATTTATGTTTATTGACATTATCTATTGTTGAATTTATTTGTGGAGATTATGGTTATGTATTTGAAACCTGAGATGTAGTATGGAGATTTTATGTACTCATGTATTGAGGATTATTACTTGGTAATGAGATATTATGTATGATGATTGTCTTCCGTTGCGAATTTTTATGAAAATTATATTATGCATGTTTTGGAAAAATGTAGACGTAGCATCTAAGCTCTTGATTAGTTGAATTAGTTGCATGATTTATTGCATGTGGTTTAGGGTGTTACAAGGGACACGAGAACATGATCATAAAACTGTACACACACATTTGGATAAATAATTTACTTAAGCCATTATAAAATTAGTGCTTCTGCATAACATGTTTTTACAACAACAAAAAAATAAAGTCAATATATTTTTATATAATTTTTATTTCCTTTTCATAAAATATCTTAGAGTTTATAAAAATAAGATGAAAATAACTTATGGGCATATCATAACCTATTTTTGTAAGCTCTTCTAAACAGTATCACATGTTCCTATGATAATATACAGATTCAAATAAGTCAATCCAAGCCGGCAACTTTCACAAAAAATTTCAAAGTCATCTTAGATATGCCTATCTACACAAAGATACATAACCATATTAATATTTGATACCTCATAAGGACAAATTCAATTAGCATAAACAATTATTAAATAATTAACTCTTTCACTAACTTCATAACGTGTAAGAAAAATTGGCACCAAAATGATGTTTTTTATTTTATTTTAAAAACAACTACATATTAACACAACTCAAACCCGCATAAGACATACCCGAATTAGAGCTAGAGATTTCATGCCAATTCAATAACATCTTTTCAACAAAACACAACCAAGACATGAGGGCCTTATTGTTATACCCTGTTTTTGGACCTAAAAATACTGGGCCCAATTTCATTTCAAACTTTGTCAATTATCAAATTTCAACTGCACAGTTCAAATTGTCTCTGCCTCGCAGTATTTTCAATCACAATTTTACCTATGTTTTTCTTGCATAAAACTTTTCGAAATGTCTTTACTTGTCTTGTAAGTCATTCAAAAGTGTCTCTGAATCATTACATTGCTTTTTCTACAGTTTACTTCAAAATTTGCAAAAAGTCGTACAGAAGGGTATTTTGGTCATTTCCTGCAGTGGGACCCATTTTCATCCTTGTGACTGTCTCTGAGTCTTTTCAGATTGATTTTTAACATTTCATCAGTAAACCTTGTTAAGTTCATTTCAAACTTGCATCTGAGTCAGTATCGAGTTAATTTGATTCTGTTTAGGTCATTTTTAGCCCTAGGGGCATTTTGGTCATTTCACATAAAATTTTGGCATGGGGAGGTTACTTTGAAGTACCTCATTTAGGCCATTGGTTCGTTTTAGTCCGTTTTGTCAATTTTATTTGTGTTTCGCTTTACGTTTGGTCAAATTACCAATTTTTATTTTTATTTTTATTGTTTTTTTATTTTTGCATTTTTGGTCCTCAAAGAGTTCCAAAATTGCAGTTCAGTCTAGTTTCTTTTCCAATTCTCATTCCAGTCCTTTTTGGATTATTTGCAGTTTAGTCCTTGAAGTTTTATTTTTTGCAGAAAGGTCCAAAGTCCATTTTAAGTCCAAAGCCGTGCCATTTCTTTTCCAAGATCCAGGTGTCCTGTTCTCATTGGTTCAGATGCACACATGTCAGCTATAAAAGCATTGAGTCAGAATCAGAAGCAATGATTACACGCCAACTCATAAACACAAATACAATTTTCTTTTTCTCAGCAACTGAATCAAAACAGAAAAATTTCTCAGATTCATCAAGAACACCAAGAACAAAAACCCTAACCGTTTTTCCAGAATCATTGAATCATCAACAAATTCATCAAATTCTCTGCAATTCTCAGAGATTCAATACTGAATCTTCATCATTGAATCGCCTCCTTCACAATACGAGTGCGAATCCATCGCTGTTAGCAACGGACTCAAGCACGATCACGAAGAAGACACTGAGAAGAAGAGAGAAAGAATCGGAGAAGATGAAGAAACCAAGCCAGTAAACCGATTTATTTTCGGTCCAGAGAAAATCAAAGAACGTTCAAGTTTTCCGAAGATTTTCTCCTTCAAGAATCTCAACCAAAATTCAGGTAAAACTCATTTTTCTCTCTTTAAAAAGTATAATCACTGTTAAACCTGCAAACAAGATCCAAAAAATTTCCAGAATCATAAAGAAAAATCATAACCGTAAACACCAAAACACAAATCCATAAGGATCCAAGTTTTGTAAGCAAGAACAAGCATCAGAGAAGTAACAAATGCGAAACGATGTAGATCCTTAAGAGTATTGAACGCACGCATTCAAAACCCTAAAAAATCATTTCAAAACCGTGTGGAAATTCTTCGATCTACGTCGTTTCAAGCTTTATTTGTGAAAATCAAGGTCAGATTAGTGTTTAGGGTTTAAAAACGAACAAGAAAAATGTAAAAAATTGGAATTCTGGGTGATTTGCTCGTCGGAACCCTAACTTCTCACCGGAGAAGATGAAGTTTCCGGTGGAACCTTCATCTTCTCCGGCCAACAACCACCGGAGAAGGGAGGAGAGAGGTGAGATGAGAGAGTTTAGAGAGAGAAGCTCTGAATTTAGAGAGAGAGAGGGGGTTAGAAAATGAAATAAACCGGAGCATTGCTTTTTAAATAAGCCAGTGAACCGGACCGGTCCAGTCCGGTCCATTCCCCTTTGTTCCTGGCCGTTTGATCTAGGGTTTCAGAACCCTGGATCAATCCTGTGGCTCCTGTGCATCCGGATCTTTTAGGTTTGGGCTTGGGCTTGTTTTCTTTGGTTTTCTGCGTTTTTGTCTTTTTTGTGCTATTCACACCTTCTTTTTGTGCTATTTGAACCTGTGCCTTGATTGAAATTTTGATAAAAATTCCTAGAAATTTTAGGCATATTCTTTGTTGATTTCTTATTGTTTTTATGACATTTTTGCATGTTGAGCTTGGCAAAAATATTACATGGTTAATTCATGGCATTTCAATTCTTTTTGGCCTATTCCTTATGTTTTTTGTTATATTTTTCCTTGATTTGTGGGTATGTGACAAAGGCCTTTTGATATGTTAATATGAGATGCTTATGCCTATAATCATGTGTTGATCTTGCTGTTTTGGTTTGATTCATGAAGCTTTGATTTTGTGAGCAATGTATGCATATTCTAGAAAGTAATAAAATGCTAATTCCATTCCAAAAGATTGGTATGAAGCTAAGCTTGTTTGTTTCTAATGATCCTATGTTTATAGCTTGAGATAAAAGAAACTATTTCAAACTTGCTATAGCATGAGAATTAGAAGCTGTAAATGCCTTAGGTTTCATATCAAAATTTTAGGTTTTATTACCATTTTGTTACTATCTTTATGGCATTTTATGCGCTTTTGCCTCTTGCTACTCTTTATGCCTTATTTCACTAACAAGTTTATTTCCATGTTTCATGCATCCCATTTAGCATTTCCTCCACCTTCTCTAGCTTAGCATTTATTTTTTACAAGTCTTAATTCATTTAGAGGTGTAATTTGTTATCATTGGTTTGTAGCTTGGCAAAGGGGCCATAGAATGTATTTAGGCAATTTTTGTAATATGGACTATGGACACTATGACGCACCGACACGCACACACTCACCTTAGATGTATGCATAGGATTGTATGGTTAAATAAGCGTTTAGGTTTTAAACACTTAGAGAAAATCCATCTTTTTTTAAAAAAAAACAATTGAACTTCACTTCAAAAATTTTCATAATAAGTGTGAAGTCAACACTTCATTTTTTCTTTTCTTTTTTCTTAAGAAAAATTCAATTCATCTTAATCATTTAGACTTTCTTTCTAATCACTAATCAAACCCCACTTTTTTTTGCTAAATCTAATGCTCATGAAGCCTCCCAATCTCCTTCTTCAAAACCTTTTTTTCAAAACTTAAAATCAAACAATTAAAACAAAAAAGTAGTCTTTCTTAGCAAGAACTACGCCGGTTTTGATCCCTTAAAAGGGTACGTAGGCAATGAGTCAAAACTCATCCAAGCCGAAATAAAATCAAATTCTACTTCTTCTCACCCCCCATTCTTAACTAATCATACCTTCTTTTTTACAAATAAGCGATAAAAATAAAGCGTAGAAATCAACTTAGGAGAGCGGTTCTTATGGAATACCATAATCGCTCCGGGTGCCTAACACCTTCCCGTAGCGAAAACGACCCCCGAATTCGGAAACTCAAGGGTTTTTCTCCTTTTACCCTTCCCAAGAAAAAAGAGAGATATCAACGGTCGAAAGGTACAAGTCCAATTAATGGCTTGGCACCCAAAAACCATGATAACACTTATGTAGAAACATACAGAAGGACTCACATACTAAAAAAAATGAAATTTTGAATACCAAAACGAAAGCCAGATGATTTAGAGCCACAAAAACAATGATGAAAGCTCGGGCACAAAGTAGTGCAAAGTAAAAACACTAAAGAAACACTTAACATACCCAAAAAAAATTCCAAACAATCTTCACCAAAGCACTTCTAACTCAAAACACAAACAATAGTCTGAAAATTTATGCCCCACCTCCATACAAGTACATGCACTATATTGAATAACAGGAGCACACACCAAACACTAATAATAAAGAGTGAGATAAAAATAATGTCATTTGATAGAATGTGTTGTGACAGATATGATGATTCATGACAAGACACAACATATATAAACCATTTCAAAATAAGTACTAAGAAGTTATAAATCTGCATTGAAGTTATTTCAATAATAAAACGATACAAAACATCAAACCCACATGTCAAATCCTTGACTAAGATTCTAAAATGTTCAAATATAATAATCATTCATAACGGTGAAGCCCAAAAACCTAAAATATAGTTATTCATAGGCCCATGGGTGTTCGCTACGAATTGCCTCCTCTTCCTGCGGACTGTAATCATTCACAATGTTGAACATCTCACGAATCTGCTCTGGTGTCTTGTCGTTCATCATGTCTGCTACAGTCTTGCACGTAAGATCGTACAAACTTTTGATGTCCAAAAAGTTTGCAGCAGAGATGAGATCAAAGAGCACAGGCTGATCAAGCTGGACGAATTCAGCGTCCCACATCTTAAGAGCATGCTTTGAAGGTTTTTCATCAGAATTCATAGCATTAACGTGCTTCTTGCAATACTCAATAACCAAAGCCAAGATTTCACCTCTTACCTTGTAGATAGGGATTCGAGTGTTGTCATCAAGGTCCTCGATCAAATTCTTGATGGTTTTAGATTCCATCGCCACTTCCTTCTCGATTTCAAAGATCTCGCCGTCAGAACTTGTCAAGGTGATCTTCTTTGTTGATGATTCAACATGATCAGACATGATTTCGAATTGGATCTAAACCTTAACACTAAATTTATTTCTAGGTTTGAAAATAGAGTGAGTGAATTGAATTGAATGAGAGAAAGAATAGGAGTTACAACTAGTATTTATTTATTATGCTTTGCTACAATGCAATAAAGTCTCCACAAGTTTTTTCTTTCAAGTAGCTAGTGGAAATTGGCAATTCAAGATCCGAACCCGGCCCATACAAATAATGTCTCGTCATTGTAGATATCAAATTGGCTAGGGACACCATGTTTTTTGTCTTGAAATTTTTCCCTTTTTTACTGATAAAAAATTTTGGTACTTTTTTAATAGAGATTTGTAGATTATAGTTTTTTTATGAGGCCAAAATGAAGTTTATTAACCAAACCAAATAAATCCTTCAAGAACAAATTGTGTTAGAACTAAACTTAAAGATAGTTTACTATGAAATTGAAGACAGGCACTAAAGAGGATTAAGCCAATTGTCGTGGTAGTCAAACTCGAAAATTGCATATCTATTTTTTAACCACCTATGCTTGATTTTGTCACATGACATTTGCATGTTCTTCTCCTTTGTGCTGAAACATTTGCCAGTTCCTTTCTTTCTAAATAACCCAAAAACAATAGAGCCAAACAATTTGCAAATCCATACTTACATTCTTAGAGAACTCACCCAAATTGAAAAACTTGATCTAAACTGTAGCCGAAGTTTAGTGCTACAAATTCGAGCCACTCTGAAAGATGGACCAAATTCTTGCAAAAAAATCACATGTGACAAATAAATGATCCGAATCTTCATTCATACCGCAACCTCTCATACATTGTTGATCATTATTTAGAATCACCCCTCTTATGAGAAAATTATCTTAAGTTGGAATGTGAATAAGAAGTAGATGACATGCAAAGAGATTGTAACATTTTGGACAAATGTAACTGCTAGACCCATCTATTTGCCATACCATCCTACAAAACAATCAAATTTTTCCACGCCACTGCGTCCACTCCCCAACATGTTGAAAAGCATACATTACTATATTAATGTTAATAATAAGAAAAAAGAATTAAGTTATCCTTTGCGTCATAAAAATTAAATCACCACAAATAGTACTTGATAATGTTATGTTATTCTCTCTTTATAATATTTTTTATATCAAATTCATGTATTACAAACTTCATCGTAAATTGAAAGGTTATAACATGTAATTCATCTTTTTTTTTTTTTTTTAAGAAAACATACAAATCATCTTTGTTTACATGCTTCTAATAGTTTCCAAACAGTTGATCCATATATTCCTTATGCTCTAAGGAACCAAAGATATATTTTTAAAATCCACCAGCACCAATTGAGAATCAGTTTCTAACCATAAATGACAAAATTCATGTTTATTGAACATTTTAAAATGACATGTCGTTTTTTAATTAAGTCTAATTTTTTGGTAAAATCATTATCCGAAAAACTGTGTTACTTTTTTCCGATGACTAAATGAGTTTACGCATTACTTTTTTCTTACTAGAGCATACACATCCAATACTCACACGTATGCTATGTAGAAAGACTCATGAACTAAGGAACAAACTGCAGCCACAAAAACAATGATCAAAGCTCCTGCACTAATAGAGAAAGGAAATCCTGATGAATACCAAAAGGACCCAAATAACTAATGAAACAAACCCAAATAAATTCCAAGTAATCTGTAGCTACATATGTGCGGATCCAACAACATAACAAGGAAATGAAAATATAAACAATTGCTACCAAATGTCTCATACTTTCTTCATTCATGTACAGATGGTATTCAAGAGATATATAAGAAGTTAGGAAATAAAAAACACTGATGACAAGCTTGATTGTTATAGACTGAAAATCATTGTGTTTGTATTGATATTGAAAAAAAATCATATTATGTAGGCTAACCTATGAAGTACGGAGATAGACACGGACACTGGACACTACACGGACAATGCCATGCCGACACCGTTAATAATATGAAAAAATCACATAATTTAGTGTAAATATATGTGTCGATGTCATGTCGGTATCGACACCGACGCATGTCCGACACCAGGACACACCTAATCCATGGAGTGTCCGTGCTTCATAGAGGCTAACTATCTTATGATACAAGGAATTGAACAATCAGCCATCCAGCCTTATAATAATTCAATTTTAAACCAGTAACAGGCCTTAATTCTATTATGACTACACAGTATGTTATCAGATTGTATGATGACAATAAATTTCAACAGAAAATGAATACCTTCTAAGCAATGAACGATCTGTCTTTAGCTTCTGCGCATGGCTGTTTGTGTCCTGATCATAAACACTTCTAACGAAACCTTAAAATTCATCCAAATCAAGCAAACCTGTTACTCATACATTCTTATATCTTAGATAAGTGTAAGAAACTTAATACCAAGGGAAAATTGAAAACCAAAACAAAGAAATGATAAGCTCACCTATTTGATTTATGCTTTTTGAAAATCTTGAAGAAGAAGAAGAACAAATCAAACAAATTTATGTTATGGAAATATAAAGTACCGCTTCAAGTTCCTACATCTCTTTCCGAAGATAAGATCCAATAGACTCTTGATGTCTAAATAGTTGGCAGCCGAGATAAGATCAAAGAGTGTAGGCTTATCAACCTTGACGAATTCAGCATCCCATTTCTTCAATTCATCCTCGGAGGGCTTTCCATCGGAACTCTCAGCCTCAACATGCTTCTTGCAATACTCAATAACCTTCGCCAAGATCCTCCCGGTTACCTCAGAAATAGGGATTCTAGTGTCCTCGAAAACATCCTCGATCAAATTCACTAGTGTAAACGAGTCTTACAATAATAATTAAATCTTTAAAGATATACCAATACTAAGAATGTAAACGAGTCTTACAATAATAATTAAATCTTTAAAGATATACCAACACTAAAAATGTTAATTTAACAATACAAAACAATAAGCATTATCCAAATGCAATATCAATATCATTGAATATTTAATAATTTCGATAAATATATAGAGATACTTAGAATTCCTGAAAATAGGTCCAAATATAAAAATGTAGCTTCAATAATTAAACGATACAAAACATCAAACCCACATGTCAAATCCATGACTAAGATTCTAAAATGTTCAAATATAATAATCACTCAAAATAGTGAAGCCCTAAAACCTAAAATATACTTATTCATAGGCCCATGGGTGTTCGCTACGAATTTCCTCCTCTTCCTGCGGACTGTAATCATTCACAATGTTGAACATCGCACGAATCTGCTCTGGTGTCTTGCCGTTCATCATGTCTGCTACAGTCTTGCACGTAAGATCGTACAAGCTTTTGATATCCAAAAAGCTAGCAGCAGAGATGAGATCAAAGAGCACGGGATGATCAAGCTGGACGAATTCAGCGTCCCACGTCTTAAGGTCATGCTCTGAAGATTTTTCATCAGAATTCACAGCATTAACATGCTTCTTACAATACTCAACAATTAAAGCCAAGATCTTGCCGGTTACCTTAGGGATAGGGATTCGATTGTTGTCAACAACGTCCTCGATCAAATTCTTGATGGTTTTAAATTCCATCGCCACTGTCTTCTCGATTTCAAAGATCTCGCCATCAGAACTTGTCAGGGTGATCTTCTTTGTCGATGATTCAACACGATCAGACATGATCTCGATTTGGATATAAACCCTAACCCTAAATTTATTTCTAGGTTAGAAAATAGAGTGAGTGAATTGAATTGAATTAGTGAAAGAATAGGCGTTGCGGCTGGTATTTATTATGCTTTGCTACAATGCAATTAAGGTCTCCACAAGTTTTTTTCTTTAAAGTAGGTAATAGAAATTGGGAATCCAAGATCCGAACCCGACCCATACAAATAATGTCTCGTCTTCGTAGATATCAAGTGTGCTAAGGACACCATCTTTTTCAGTTTTGATTTTATTCCTTTTTTTACTGATAAAAAAAATTTGGTATTATTTTTTTAATAGAGATTTGTAGATTATAGTTTTTTTTGCAAGCCCAAAATGAAGTTTATTAACCAAACCAAATAAATCATTCAAGACAAACCGTGTTAGATGTAAGTGTGCCTAATCGTTTACTTAGATGCAAATTAGGCAAGTGTTCCTAATCGTTTACCAAGTAATGAAGTGATAAGTGAGTATCGTGACCACATGGATTGTCGTTTCGTCCAAACAACTCGCGTTACTTATTTTAATTTGATGATAAAATAAAGAGACAAGGGTTAAGAGATGTTCAATTTTTACTTGTTTGTAACAATGAAAGTTTACTTATTTTGCTTGCAGGAATGTAATAGCGGTTAGAGGATTCTTCGAATCCCCCTAATTATTTGTTGGATATTCAACTACTATACAAGTCGCATCTAGTTATTCTAAGTGAACTATCTAAGTGATGAGGTCGTGGGACATTTCTAACCTGGTCGTTCGTCAAGTTGCACCTTCTGATCGTATGGTGATCCTTACGTGTGAAGCCTTACTCTCCCAATTAATTATAAGTCTATCTCTGCGATGGCTAACTGCACTTGTTGATCGCACCGTGATCCTTACGTGCGGGGTCTTGTTAATTCAAAGGTAATTGAAGCATGAACTTAAAGTGGCACACTCATAATTCAAGCAAAAATAACATTCATATGGAACACTCATAATTGAAAATATTTAAGTATCTAAGAGCATCCACAATTGAGACACCCATTTTTGGGTTCTTAAATGAGTCTCACGTGTACACATCACAGTTGGCTTTTGTAGATAGTTGTGCAACTTCATGAGCTTCTAACCTTTTTGCTAATGTTTCTAGTTGTATGCTGAGAAGTTTATTACTAGCAAGTAAAGCATCCCGAGTGTTTATATTTATAATACCTTTCTTCTTTGAGGCCCCTCTTCCTCAGAGTGTCCCCGATATTCATTCAGAGACATGTTGTCAATCAGCTCTCGTAACTCATCAGTTGTTTTTATTTTCATGGTTCCTCCTGCAGAAATATCTAGTAACATCCGAGTATCTGGTTTTAGTCCCGTAGTGAAGGCTTGCATGATATCCATTTCTGACAACTTGTGACCGAAACACCTCTTCAACAGTATCTTGAACCTTTCCCATGCATCATAAAGTATTTCACCCTCTTGTTGCTTGAAGATGGAAATCTCCATCTTCCGCGCCAAGTATTTTGCAGTTGGGAAATACATGTCCAAGAACTCTCTTTTGAGTTGATCCCAAGTCTCAATTGTACCAGTTGGTAATGTATCGAGTCAATCATTTGCCCTTCCGATTAGAGAATAACCAAACAACCTAAGTTGTTTGTTTGATTCCGACACCCCAGTTGGGTTGATTATGTTGTAGGCATCCAGAAAATTGGTTAGACTTCAAATTCATCATAACATTGTTCTTGATGTCAAACACCATCTGGTTTGCTGGTTGGGAACCAAGTGATACTTCCTCCAAGTTGTTCAGCCTCTCATAGTCTCCTAGAGTAATGCGACGTTCTTCAACCATTTCTGACTCCTCTGATGAATTGTCGTGAATTGGGATTGTTTCTAGTTGTTTTGTCCTTTCTCTTGCAAGTCGGGCTGCTTTCTGAAGTGCTCGTTCAGTTTTGTCTATGTTTGGATCAAATTGCAGAACACCTGCTTTGGTATAACGCATAAAACAAACTATACAAAGTTCTTAGTAGAACATAGTCAATTGGGATAATATTTTTGGTATTTTAAAAAAAATGATTTTTTTTTTGGTATTTTTGAATTTTTTTTAAAAACAAAAAAATTAATTGCGAAAAAATAAATGACTGAAAAATAAAGATAGAAAATAAGTAATTTGAATCGCTTAGTCGAAAATATCAACAATCCCGACAACGGCGCTAAAAACTTGATGTGCGGATTAGGCTAGTGTACCAAATCGTTACCAAGTAATAACAATAATGTCCTTTGTTTGGTTGCAGAAAAGTAATCAGTGGTTAGGATTCTTCGAATCCCCTCTATTTATATCGTTGGAGATTAAATAATAATATTGTCGCGTTTATTTATCTTATGTAGACTATACAAGTAATGAGGTCGTTGGGACGTTACTTGTAACACCTTATTTCTATTGAGAATATTATAAATATTAATAGTAAAAAGGATTATATTTTTAATAGCAAGGATGTTACATAACTCGAACACTCTTAACACTAAGTTAGCACACCAAATGCTTCCTTAATAAAAATTGTACCTTTATAGAATAAGTTGTCAAATGATTCATAATAATAATAATAATAATAATAATAATAATAATAATAATAATAATATCTCATACTTGTTCTTCGATATTCATAAATAAAATAAATAAGGTTCTCATAAGGAAATCAAATTTGCAATTCAAGACATATAGTCGTTTTCTCTCAACCCTAGTGTTACAGGAATCAAAGCATGCAACGTTTACATTCTTATTTTCAACTACTAAAAGAAAATAAATTGATGCGGAGAGCATCTCTCTTCGCCACCTTCTAAACGTCTCAAAACTACACTTCGTCGACTTGAGTGTCTGTACTCACGGTACAATCATCATAAAGGAAACAAACAAAACAAAAATAAGGGGTGAGAAATTCTGCCATATAATAATAGGGAAAAGCACACATTATAATTATATAACATAAGGATACAATCTCTACTATCTCATCAAATTTCAACAATTATTAAGTATAATCTCTCCTCTTCACAAATAACTGCAACACACCATTTCCACATTTTCAAACACAAGTACAAACATCGTCATATATAATGGACATGGACACCCTTAATGACCTATATGAACGTGGCAACACACATACTCGTCATTCATTAGAGTTATATTACTGGACTTTCACCTACATAATTTGCCAGAGGTATGTTACTGGACTTTCACTGCATAACAATACAAGAAATCATGTCGTAGACTCTATATGAACACAAGGAAATAAATTGGGCAAATATTACACATGTACACTTAAGCACATAATCCACATATTAATGTAAGACACCCCCTAAGATGCACGACTCTAATGCAAGCACACAAAATATCATCTCCACTCTTGTAACACCCCGTTACCCAAAAGTAATTAAATAACAATTATTCATCAGAGTTAAGCACCAACGGGCATGCTACATTGCAAATTCAAAATTCCTTAAATAGAAAATAAAACTATTTAAATCGACATCATTCATAACCTCAACAATTATGCAGCGGAAAGTTTGCATTTCAAATAACCACAACAACGGTTAAAAACCTGCAACATAATATCTTGGCATAAGTCTAACAACAATATCAACCATCAAAGGGCCACATCATCAAGTTCCAAAAATTGATACATAGGAAGGAAAAACAACAATAATATAAATATTAATTCCCATCCCACGTATCAGAGCCCTAGACACAACAATGAGCCACCACCAACTACTCAGGATCACCTGCAAGTTACCCATAGGAAGGGCAACGTTTTCAAGCAGAAGGGGTGAGATTCACAACAATAAATATAGATATTAAAATCATCAAATGAATCTAACACCCTATTACTTCAAACATATTAATCTTGCAAATATCAATATTTAATTCACAAGCCACAACAACATCACCATAATAATCCATTTAGCAAGTATGTATACAATGTACATATTACCAATAACATCAACAACACATCAAGATCACAATGAATATATATAATTAAATGTATATTCAATATCAACATCAACATCAGATAAAATCGAACAACAACCAAGACTCATGCAAATGACATGACCACTGCTAAGACACCATCTTAGACTTCTTAATGAAATGCATTATGCATGTGGTACCAATCAGGACCGAAGCTCTCACCGCTTTTGAATGGTTAAAGCATTCATCAGGACCGAAGCCCTCACCGCTGTTGAGCAACTAGTACTCTAGGACCGAAGCCCTCACCGCTGTTTTTATGCATATGCAATGGACCTACTTGTGTATATCTACATACAACTGACCATGCAATGCAACTCCATGTGACTCCACTTAAACGACATGTATGATTAATAATTAAAACATACAATGCATTCCTCATCATCAATCAACAACCAACAGAGATTCAACCATTCAGAATGATGCACAATTAAATATAATTATGCTTAAACAACAACACTCAAACCTTATCACCCAAGCAAGCAAAACTGCACTCAAAACTGCACAGCTCGCCTCGCGAGCACATCTGCTCGCCACGGCGAGTTCACCAAAAACACTAGCTCGCCATGGCGAGTTCAAGGCGAACTCGAGGCGAGTGGAAATCAGGTACTCTCGGGAAAAAGTGACATTTTCTCACTCAAACTCCAATTCTAAGCTCCCTATTCATCTTTTTAACCTAAAACTTCCACCATTCATCATTAATATCATCTAGGTACCTTAAACCGTTCCCAAAACATCTTATAACAACTTTTCAAAAATCAAGTTTTAATCTGGGCTACTCGCCATGGCGAGTTGGACTGCTCGCGAGGCGAGTGATGAAGTTGCTCACTCGCGAGGCGAGGCATGAATGCTCGCGAGGCGAGCGATGAACTTCTGTACGGGCAGAAAACTGGTTTTACCCAAAAATCCCATTTTTCTTCCAATCACTCCCCAAATCAGTTTACAGATACATAATTAAGTGTTCTATGCGACCAGAAACTAATTCTAACCCCAAAATCATGCTTACAACTTCAAAATCATCATTTTAACATAAAACCCCAAATTCCCAATTCCTCACCAAAACCTGTTAAACTCAAAATCAGAAATCAGTAACTACATTATTGAAGTAAACCTCACCCTTACCTTAGAAATTGAAGAAGAAATGCACATCAATGATCAACTCTTGGTTCTTCTCTCTTGTTCCTGGTTTTCTCTCCCTTGGTTTGGTTTCACGTAAACTGCTTCTGACATCTATTTTCCAACTTCCCTCTTACTTAACTCCCTAATATTTCCCTTAGCTCCCCATTAATTTTAATAATTATTAAATAACTCCCCTAACTCCAAAATAATTAATATTTCATACTTATTCTAATTATTGTTAAATAAACCATATAATAAAATAATACACCACATAAATCACCCAAAAATCACATATATATAAACATATTCATATACTCCACATAAATCATCAAACCATCATATATAAATATATATATATATACTCCACATAATTTTAAATTAATTAAATAAATAACTAGGGCGTTACAACTCTCATCATCATCATCATAGAAAAACATCATCATTCTCATCACCATAATAGTTTTTATGTTAATGACTCTCTTTCTCATAACAACATATAGAATTATTACTCTCCTTGTCATCAAACTTCAACTCTATACATCTTCGTTATTAACATATATATATATATATATATATATATATATATATATATATATATATATATATGAGTTAGGATCTGTTCACACCAGGTGTCAACGAATTCGTTGACACCAAATCTCAACCTTCAATTGAATTTGATCCTACGGTTGAAATTAATTCACTTAAAGTACTACCATGTTGTCCTCTCTCTAGATATGTTTCTTGCTTCTTTCAGAAATTTCACTTTGCCCTAGTACCTCTGTTTTTAACGGTGAAGAATTGGCTTCACCTCTCATGACATATTCCTTTTAATACAATTTCACTCTCTTTGATTTGTGCTCTCTCCATTACTCTTTTCATGTCCTTGCTCATATAAACATCTTATTGGTATAATATACAACATAAACGTTACTCTTTCTATTTCATGGATTCTGGGATATAGTTTTATTTTGATTATTAATTTTGCAGATGCCGCAGATTCAGATTTTTGCAATTATGGAACAATTAAAATATTGGCTTCAATTGGACCTATAAAATCAATTTGTGGTTTACGATAGAAAACCCATTAAATTTTGTATAGAAAACCCTTTATATTGAATTGAATTGGATTGCTAGCCAATCTCAGTGTGCAGAGGAATCATGAATCACTATAATTGTTGTGTCTGAATAAAGAGGCAATTGTAAAATTGATATTAGAGAGAAGACACATGCTTCAATGAAATTTCTAAAGGAAGCAAGCAACACACATATCAGGAGAGAGGGTACACGATGGGACTTTAAGTGAATTAATTTCAACCTTATGATCAAACTAAATTGAAGGTTGAGATTTCGTGTCAACGAATCCGTTGACACTAGGTGTCAACGGATCCTAACTATATATATATATATATATATATATATATATATATATATATACATACCATTTTCATCACCGACATTATTAATTTTCATGAGTTACAAATCTATATCTCCCTAGTTTTCTCCTCCTACTGTTTAACTACTTCATCCTTTAGGCTTAATATTATTTTTGGGATGATTACTTCTAATTACGCTTAAACCCACTTCCTCGTTTAGTTATATAGTTTAGGACCCTTACCCTTACCTTTCACGTTAACAACCTTCTTAAAATTGCTATTATTCTCTAGGATTTTTTTAAGGCTCATAGAAAAGATTATGCTGAAGTTCCACGAAAAATGCAGCATGACTTGGGTACAGTAATTTGATCATAAATCAAGTTGTAGAAGTCTAAAATGACCAAAACAAAAATACATCTAACATTCATATCTACATTTTATACAAAGAGACTTAAATTCAATTCGGTACAGAGAAGGGAGGACATATTAGTTTTTCTGGACCTAGGCAGATTGCATGACCGTGTTGACCCCTGTGTATTATTTTGATCATAACTCACGATGTAGATGTCTTATGGAGGTGAGATAAAAACCATTGGAAAGCTTACATCCATACCTACAACTTTTATGTTTACAGCAAAACCCAGTTCGGAACAGAAATGGGTCAAGAACACCATAATTGGGTGCTAGGCGCCAGGGACAGACACCTGAGGCGTTAGCTCTCGGGTTTGTGGGCGCTATGCGCCCCAACTAAAGCGCAGCGCTGCGATTTCTCCGAGTTCTATGTTTTTGAGCTACGGGAAGGCTTCTAAGTTACCCAAAATGTCCATCTCTTCTAAAAAAAAAATGTATTTTTGGATTATCTTTTTTTGATATTTTTGAATTTTTGAAAACAGAAAAATAAAATACGAAAAAATAAGTGACTGAAAAGTAAATGACAGAAAAATAAAGATATAAATAGGTAATAGTTGAACGACGTGCTGTTTGAAAATATCAATTTCATGGTGGATTAAAAAATAACCAATGATGCTTTTTATTCCAACCAAAATGACAATATAGAATTCAGTCATATTATTAGAGCTTGTAAAAGTCCTTTACTACTCAATTTACAAACTTTTAGTCAAGATTAATCGAGAACAAACAAATGAGGTAGTTTATGTCTTTGCAGGAGATGCAACATTATTAGCAAGCCCTAACATTTATTTTGATATTCTCCATTGCAGTAACAATCTTATTATTAATGAAATGTCATAAGCATACTTTCATTCAAAAATAAAAGTGAAGAAATGAAGAACCGGGTTTCAACCCTAACCCATATTTTTTTTTTGTGGTAACTGAGGTTTAAACTTCAAACTTTACATATACTATGCATTATCCCTACCAACTAAGTTAAGCTCATGAAAACACCTCAACTTTTATATACTCCAACGTTCAATTGACTCATGTTCACAAGACTCTTTTATTATCAATTATTATTATTATTATTATATTATTAATTAATTAATTAATTAATATTATATTATTATCTCCATGTAAAAGTGGAGGGAGTGGAGGTGCCAGCAAGGGAAGAAAGAAAAACCAAACACAAACACAAACACAAACACTCCATTTACCAAACCAAACAGACGCAACAATCTAAAAACACAAGAATGTTCACAATGACAAACACATGCACAGGTACATCACTCCGATGGCAACAACAACCACACCTCCCACCCTTCAACCGCCGTCACCGGCAACCCGTGACAGTATCTTTCAAGAACAACAACAATAACAATAAACCAAATGATATGGATAGGGTTTTGAAAGAAGCGTGGCAAAACGCAAACGATGGTTTTGAGCGGTTTTTATTTGAAGCTAAGAAAACCGCTGAAAGGATTGACCGTCAGTATTCCGTGTCTAAACGTTTTGCTTCTGTTGCTTCTGCTGCTGCTGATAGAGCTCGTGAAATTGATCGTGATTTTGAAATTGGTGTTAAATATCGTAACTTTTCTTCCGATTTTGCCCTTAACTGGCCTAGGGTTTGTTACTTTCTACATTTTTTTTTTTTTTAATTCTTTTCATTTTTGTGTTTTGGGATAACAATATCAACATCGTTTTTTTGTGGGTTTTTTGTTTTTTGCAGTATAGGATGCAGATTAGTAAATTTTTGGATAGCCCAGTTGGAAAAAGCTTTACGGTTAGTATTGATAATTTCTTGTTCTTCTTTTGATGTATTCTTGTTCTTGTTTATACCCTTTTGCATTGTGTGTTTGTGGATAGGATATGTAATGAAGAGTGGATTAGTAGTAAGATAAAATTGCATGAAATGAAATTAGAATTACTATTATATGCTTTAGATTTTGTAAGGATGGATTGAATGGAGGAAAAAAATACTTGATTTTCTAGGTTTTAAGGTTAGCATTGATCTTTTCTTGTTCTTTTTTACTCTTTTGCATTTTGTGTTTGTGGATATATGTAATGAAAAGTGAAGTAGCAGTAAGATAGAATTGCGTGAGAGGAAATTAGAATTACTATCATATCCTTTTGATATTGTAAGGATGGAATGAAGGAAAAAGATTAGTTTTATAGGTTTTCATTGCTAGGTGCGGAGATTCTTAATGATAGGTGGGTGGGAGTCATGGCTCTGGAAAAATGTATGAATATATGAGTCAGGATTCGTTGACACCAATCTCAATTGTCTAGACAAAATATGTGAGTTAATTTAACTCATCATTTTGGCGTCAAATTGAAGTTTATTTCGTCGTGGGTGTCAACGGATCTTGGCTTTATATACAGATAGTTGCATGGTTATATATAAATGCATACTATGTTCAGCGTTAATAATTGCTAATATTTCTATTGGTTTAATGGCTAAGCCTTGCTTTTGTAACGTTCCTAGTTTCGATTCCTACTTGTTTGTATTTTGCAATTGCACTTTATAAATTTGATTAAAAATAACAAACGTGTCTTCTTGGAATCAAACGTGGTTCGGCTTGTTTACAAAAATATCTGTACCATCATGTTATGCTGTAATGCTACATTGACACTGGGCACAGTATATATTTGCTTAGGCGTCGCAATGTATATATACTTAAATCTGGTTCCCTAAGAAATATGTACTAGCTCTCGTTGAGAGTCGAACTCAAGACGTCCCGCTTACTAAACGGGTGATCTAACCAACTGAGAGCTATGAGAGCTGCTTAAAAATGTTTATTCGGTTCCCTAAAAAATTGAGCTAATCTTTGTTATTGTGGTTGCGTGTCGTGAGATTGCAAATAATTTTGGTCAAGTCAAATATAACTGATGTGGTTGCAATTGCAAAGAATAAGGAATCTTGACATCGTGGCCATAATCGCGGCTGCAGACCCTTTTTTGGAACCTAGTTTGTTTTATCCCATTTTGCCCAAATTGAAAGGCAGGAAAAAACAGAGTATTTGATTGAATGGATGGAATGCGTGTTCCATTTTATTTCAATCTCTTAACAATGAGACTTGTTATGATTCCACTTAATTTCACTTAAATACTTAGTAAATAGAACAGTATCAATGTCTTGATACATATCCGATACTGATATGCATTCTGATATGTCACAATATGTATTCAGAAAGAAACAAATAATTATATTTTTTTAATTTCCCTATAAATTCCATATACAACTTTGATACATCTAACCAACATAAGACACCACTGTCACCCGGATACTGCATAATACTGATAGCGGCGTCTTTTTTACTTACTCTTTTCCCATTTAACCTTGTTTCCTTACTTCACAATCCCTACTTTTCCATTCAGGGAATGTAATTACATGCACTGTTAGGTCTATTTTTGCTCTGGTTGGAACTTCTTTATGACATGTTGCTTGTGTTTAGTGCACCTGTGTCATTGTTCTGCTTCATACATTTTCTGCTTCTCCATGTCAGTTTCTTGTCCAAGCTCTTGTCTTGCTCTACTCTTTGGTCCATCTGCAGAGTTGGGAAGTTCTGAGCTGTAGAGTTGTGCAGCTGTTGTTCATTGATTATATTGTTTTCACTGTTATTCTCGCTTCATTCTCACTGTGTATTTTGTGCACCTTTGTTTCTCTGATTTGCACATTTCCTGTGTTCACATGTTCTTATTTTGCTTCCCTAAGATCCTTTCTTGGTTTACTTTTTATGTATCTCTTTTTAACGATTGTCCATTTATGTTCATATATGCTTATTTATAAATATCTGTTTACATATCTAGGTGGTGTCATATCTTGATTTTTTTTAAAATGCCCTGTATCCTTTTATACCCTGAAACTTATTATATATATGTATCTGGTCTTCTAAGATATATGTATTGGGGGTGGTGTGCAGTGGCTAATCCTTGCTTTTGTACATTCCTGGTATTGCTATCGGTTCCTAAGGATTGTTTTTTTTCGCATTTACACACTAAAAAATTGATTAACAAATTGACAAGTGTGTCTTCATGAAATCCAACGTGGTTTGCCTTGTTTACAAAAATATCCTTACCACTGTGCTGCTCCGTATTGCTACACTGACACCGGGTGCTGTAAATACTTGTTTACATGTCACAATGTGTATATACTTAAATTGAGCCAATCTTTGCCATTGTGATTGTGTTGATTGATATTGCTAATAATTGTGGTCAAGTCGGATACGACTGATGCTTCGGCAATTGTAAAAATAATTTTTTTTTGACCTCATGGTCATAATAGATTCATGGCTGCAAGTCCTTTTTGAAAATCCTAGCTTGTTTTATCTCATTTTGCCCGAATTGAAAGGGAGGGAAAAACATTGTATTGGATAGAATGGATCGCAATGCGCATTCCATTTTGTTCTGTTGTAAGCAATGAAACCTGTTATGATTCCACTTCATTTCATCCCCTTACATTAAATACTTCAGAAATGGAAAAGTATTGCCGTCTAACGAGTATCAGATAATAATATGCATCCTTATATGTCGCAATACGTATCCAGAAAGAAACTAATCATTATACTTTTTTTTTCTAATAATTTCCCTATGTATCTCGGATATATATGTGATACATCTTACCAACTAAAAACAATTGTCACCCAGTCCCAGATACCGCATGACACTGGTAGCACCACTTTTTACTTACTTTTTTTTTGCCACTTAACTCTGTTTCCTTACTTCACAACCCATAAAAAAACTTTTTGTACTTCCATATCGCTCAGCACATCAAAACGGAGCTCCTTTTTACCGGTTAGGGATTGTAATTGCATGGTCTTCTAGATCCGTTTTCAGCGTTCCCGTGTCATTTTCTTGCCTGAGCTCCTCTCAAGCTCTACTCTTTTCTGCATCTGTGTTGTTGCTCTGGTTTCATAGTTTTATAGTTTGGAGCTGCAGAGCAGCTGTTGTTTATTGTTTACTTTGTTTCTACTGTTGTTCTCGCTTTATTCTCACTGATGTAATTCGTTCATATTTGTTGCTCTGATTTGCACATTTTCTGAGTTCACGCTCTGTTGTCAATAGCGGCCGCTACCGGCGCTATCGCGGCGCGGAGCGACCAAATCAGCCATAACCTCTGTTGTCAAAGCGGAAATGCGGCGCGGGATGCAGGCGCATATCGGGCGCTATTTCGGTGATGCAGGCACTAATATATTTAATATTAAAATACTATACTGTTCAAAAACAAATACTAAAATACCTTAAACATTACTCAAAATTCATGAAGTATTCATAATTAATATATTTAATATTAAAATACTATACTGTTCAAAAACAAATACTAAAATACCTTAAACATTACTCAAAATTCATGAAGTATTCATAATTCGAAATAAAAGCCACAAGTCCTAAGCAAAACATAAGAACATACTTGCAAAAAATACAAATAAAATTCAAGGAAACCAACACTTTAAGCCTCTAAAGCTTAAAGTAACAAAAGTACTAAACATTAATTTGAGCCCAGATTCCTAAAAGTACTAAACATGAAATAAAAGTTCAAAAATCATGAAAATCTTCATCATCACTTCCACCATCACTAGAACAGAGATCAAAGATGAAGAGGTGAAGAGAGAACAGAGATGAAGAGAGAACAGAGAGGTTGTGAAGACAAGGGATGTGTTGTTGTACGATGAAGAGAAGAGGTTGTGTGTTGCTTCTGATGGAGAAGAGTAAGTTAGGGTTTCGAAAATTACTAAATCGACCCTCCAAATGGTTTTAAGTGAAGGACAATCCAGGATTTAAACACAACCCAAATAGCGCCCGCTTTGACCCGGTTTTGGCCGCTCCGCTCCGCAAAAATGCCCACTTTCTCCAAACGCTCCGCATCATCGCGTTGTGTAGCGTTTTGGCCGCGATAGCGCCGGTAGCGGCTGCTATTGACAACAGAGGCCATAATGCTACCCAGCGCTCCGGAGCGTTGTGTTTGGACGAAGCGGTCAAAGCGGACACATTTGGGTGGAGCGGAGCAGCCAAAATCGGGTCAAAATGGGTGCATCATCCTTTTTACAGTCAAAATGAAGAAGAAGGAGAAGAAGTGAAAGAATGAGTAGAGATCTGGGAATAAAAATGATGAAGATGATTGTGATTTACATGCTTTAATTTATGAAACAACAAGCAAATCGTACAAAAAAATCATGAGAAAAGTGAAGATGGAAACTAAATATGTGAAAAAGTGTGGCGGCTGGGAGAGAAGGAAACTAGAACTGTGAAAAAAGTGTGGTGGCTGAGAGAGAGAGAGAAAAAAAAAACTAGGATTAGTATTGCCTTCTTGATTGGATTAAGCTAGGTGCAATGCCTTGTATTGTTGTTTCCATGTCCTGGACTTCTTAAATAACATGCATATCAATAGTTGCAGTTGTTTCTCTTATAAAGGAGAAAATTTTTGGTCTTCCCTCTCATTTGTTTTGCTCCAAATGTGATAACTTTCTTTTACTTGAGAAAAAAACTAAGCATACATGCGAGTCGCTATAATTGTAAGGAAATTGTGTAAAACACACGAGGATGGACTTTTTCTTTTGCTTTTTCTAATCTTATTTAAGTTATATCCATTTGTTTTCTGTTCCACTTATTTGTGTTCCTTTTTAAGATGTAAAAGCCAATTTGAACTCTAACTAGTTAGTCCTAAAGAAGCCAACAGTATACATATCAAATATTTATCACTTAGTCCTGTTTTGTCTTGAATTTTATTTATCATATGTTTTGAGTTTTGTTCATATCAAACATACATAGTGTATTATTTGATATTTGGTATATATTATTTCTTCTAGTCTTTATCTTTTTCATTGTACTCAATATCCATGTTACCAATTGATTTTCTTTTTGCAGACAATTTTTTTCATCTGGTTTGCATTCTCTGGCTGGCTTTTTCGGTTCCTGATAATCGCAACATGGGTACTTCCATTTGCTGGACCTCTTCTAATTGGGACATTGGCCAACAACTTAGTTATTAAGGTATCATTGCTATTGGATTTTTAACTTATAATATGTGCATGTATATAATACCTGAATGACAATTGTACTCAACAGTATACGGTTTTAATCAATTCCAATGAGCATGAACTTTTGCTTTTTCTTTGAGTATCCTCTAGAAGAGAATTCCATGAAGAAGGGAAAAAGGGGAATAATAAAGGAGGATGTGAAATTCTCTTAAGAAAAACACATGGATAATAGTGTGAAATATTACAAAAATAGCCTTGCATGCCAATATTGTAATTTTTTTTTTAAAATTACATTTTCCTTGAAACAGTAATACCAAGTTTTCATTAGTTTTATTCAAAAACTGAGGTACTGTATATATTCAATTAATTTTATGTTAGCTTGGTCATACCAATTATGTGAAGCTTATGTAAGTTGGGCTAAAATCTTAGTTAACTCGAATTCATGCTAATTAGCACATACTTAAGTACATCGGATTAGAATACTATGGAAGTTATTTATGGTAGTTAAAGTGTGTAGTTAATTTAGTTGTGTTCTAATGACCATTTGAATTTTAACGTTTTATGTGCTTCGTTTTGAAATTCGCTAAAAAATTATGCTCCTGCTGTAATTGGACAGGGCTCTTGTCCAAATTGCAAGACGCAGTTTGCCGGTTACAAGAATCAAGTAGTTCGATGTACAAAATGCGGCAACACTGTGTGGCAACCTAAAGGTAAAGGGGATTTCTTCACAAGAGGCGGTAGAAATAACTCATCATCGAAGTCAGACCCTAACATCATTGATGTTGACTTCGAGGAGAAATGATGATGACATTATCAAGTTACCGATTCTCATTCTGGATCTGACTCTGCAAACAGATGGATAACAGTGCTCATATATATTCGTTTATTATCTCCGGGTTATTCCTTGATTGAAGTTTGTTCTTACATTTGTTCTATATGAAGCGCATATAGTTTCGGTGTAGTTGTAAATCTTTATAATATGATGATAGCATAGATGGGAAAGAACATGAAACATGAAACAAAAGAAACAATAAAAAATGTTTGTTCAAAATGCATACAGTTTTGGAGCCATATAGGCAGGATTCATAAGTTTTGGATATTTACTGTATTGAGAGGATTTCAAATTCTCCCCTAAAAATAATGGGAGGGTTTCAAATTCTCAAGGATTAGCATTACTTATTCCAAATAATTTATACCTCTTAAATGACATGATTTCCATTTTGGGTATTATTTACGTTGCTGCAGTATTCCCTTTTACCTTTTTATCATTATTTACTCTCTCCAAGGAATAATGTGAAGTTTCTAACTGGGTAGTGGATACTGAACATGTTTCTTCTTTTTCTTTATTCAAGTTGTTTAGTGGTTAGATAGTCACCCATAAAGTGCATAAATGAAGAATCTGGGATTCGAATCTCAACCCTTGTATATTACATGTAATGTCTCTATCAATTCAGTTATGTTTACGACGATTGAACATGTTTCTTTCAGTAATAATTGATAATTTTTAGTTGTCCAACACCGTATATGTATACAATACCATATATACATACGACTTTGTTGTTTAATTTTTTTTTTCCTCTTAAGTCCAATAATAGTTATAAATTATGTGTTTTGTAATGCATGCAATACAATGTCACTTTTTAGAAGATCAAATAAAGTCACTCATCATAAGAGAATATGTGATTATTTTTTAATCACAAAATATGTGATATGTATTTGCACGTTGCTTGTAGTAATGAAAGTATATGTTGGAAATGAATAAATAGTCAATCTAGTCTCTAAACTATCACTTTCTGGTCAATTTGATTTCTATACTATTTTTTGAAGGAATTTGATCTCTATACTATTAAAATCAACTAAAAGGTCTTTAAATTATACTTTTATCGATTAATTTGGTCTATACCAAGGGACTATATTGATGGGTAAAAATGTAGTTTATAGGTCTTTTGGTTGATTTTAATAGTTTAGAGATAGTTTATTAAAATTTGTGTATCATGAACACCGACAATATATTAAAATGAAACTTGATAATATTTTTATAAATTCTTAGTGCATAACAACGATATACTAATCATATTCATCAAAACAAAATATAATATAATGATTTGCCTTGACAAGAATTTTATAATCTATTTCAGTACGTGAATTATATAGTTACACCAGCTCTGCAGCTCACAATATTTTGCTCGACATTTATCTCTGTAATTAATTCTTTTTCGCAATAAAATATAATCATTTTTAAGGCTGGATTCAATTTCAATCATAGTTGAAACCTGAAGCATGTATGCAAATTTTATATGAACACTACCATGGTTTATAAACTCGTCTTTTGTTCCCTGTAATTGGTGAAGAAAAGATGGAAATTAGACAGCAATCTCTCTCTCATCATGGAAAAATTTCACCTTTAGGATCACCACTTTTAGCTACGGTTGATTTGAGATCTTTGTTAGGAGAACATATCTGATGATACAGAACACAAGCATAAGGATCATCGAAAAAAGTACACATTTTTTTAGGAAATTTATTTGTTGATTATATTTCTGCTCTCATATATATTTTCAAGTCATATTTATAGACTATAGTGTAACATGTATTCTTGATTAATTTGTTGCACAAGCTTATGTAAATGGAATTAGTTTTTTGTTGTTGATTATTTTTTTCTCAGTTGGGAGTACTCTTCAATTTGAAAATGGGAGTGTAGTTGGGAGTAGGGTCGTAATCAAGTAGAGTCCAACTTACATCTTCTAGTTGGCTGCATTTAACTTTATGGGTTAAAGGATTCCACATATACTAAGTATATTTTTTTTAGAGGTCGATGTTTGAACCCCGAATTTTGTATATATTATGTATTGTTCTTATCAACTGAGCTAAGCTCACGAGGATAAATAGTAAGTCTTTTTTTTTTGTGGTGGTCGGGGTTTGAACCCCGGACCTTGCATATATTATGCATTGTCCATACCAACTGAGCTAAGCTCATGAGGACACAAATAGTAAGTATTTATCGTAACAATAATAATTTTCAAATTTTAAGAAATAAGTTTTTTTTTTAAGGAAAATTTTAAGAAATAAGTTAACATAGTTTAATATATATATGTTAACATTTCCCTTTTTTTCTCTCCATTATGCACATTTTTCAATTTCATTAGTTAATCTATTTAGAGAAATGCTAATAATGGTGTTCATAAGATGAGTGCTAATAATATTTCACTCTCCAATCACGATTTCTCCTATGAGTTACAATTTAAATGGGTGGGATTAAATTTTCCTCCTTCCACGATTGAACCCTATACCAACACATTTATAGGACCAATCGATAAGATTTTTCTTCACTCAAATAACGTTTTTTTTAAGAAGTCGTTGAAAATAACGTTGTTTGTAGATATCTTATTAAATATACTGAAATCTCATCTCGAAAGTTGGTTGAAAAGATGAGGATGTTCAATCATATATTTATACATCCAACAGTTTAGAATCTGAGTAATGAGAGACTTCAAACAACTTCAATACCCACCCTTGCGCCTAACATCATGACTCCAATTCCCTAATTGCCAGGGGCGTATCCTTTCATTGTCAAGGATACCCCAAATAATAAACAGTTATCTACCTTAAACAAGTTTAATTGTCGAAAATTAGCATAAATAAGAAAGTAAAAAAATTATTACATAGATTTATTTGTATTGGTTTGGTACTTAACAATTATAGAGAAAACATTTTCAACAATAATAATTACCAAGACAATATGTGTACATCGGAAAAGACATCATTAATCTATTTTGTAAATAGTCATTTATGAATTAAATTGGCTTCTTGAAGCAGATTTTGTCCAACTTTTCTAAATAGCTATTGTCAATTTTTATCATTTGTTACTGCTCTTAGTTAATTTTCATGTATTGGTTAATTTTTAGATTATTTTGTTTTTAGTCTTTTCAACACTTACGATTTTTAAGTTAAATTTCTAAGTTTTTGTTTAATTTTAATCCTTAATTTTTTGTCAAAGATTAAATCCAAGACCAAAAACCGTTTTTTTTTTTTTGGAAAATTTGAAAAAATAGAGACAAAAGTTGAATAAATCTCTTTGTAAGGACAAAACCTAAAAAATTATAATTTATAAGACTAAAAACATATTTTATCTTTAAATTTAATGTGTTGACTCCTGCATAATTTTTTTTTTTATATAGTTGGCCCTTGCATAAAAAAATTTCTACTTCGCCGTTGCTAATTGCAATCTTTAACACGACTTTGATATCATGTTATTCAATTCATAGGATTGGAACATCTTTTTTGTCCTTACCCTATTTTGTAATCTCTATTATAGATCTCCTCGGATATACATTGTAACTGGTATTGCAATTTAGGTCTTTGTTTTTGTTTCTTTGCTTGAAGATCACAACAAATACATTATTCTGGATGCGCAAACATGTGGCAACAAAACACTTTTAAACTGTCATCGTGAGTTAAGCTCAGTTGGTAGGAACAACGTATAATATATATGCAAGGTCCGAGATTCAAACCCCGATCACCACAAAAAAAAAAAAAAAAAAAACACTTCCAAACCGCGCCGTCCGTTCTTCCTTTACATCCAAACGCCTCCGATTCGATGTAGCCCTTGGCCTTGATCCCTATATTATTAATATCAATTAAAAGGTCTACAAACTATACTTTCATCCATCATTTTAATCCTCATCAGGGGTAATAACTTGATGGATGAAAGTATAGTTTAAAGGTCTTTTCGTTGATTTTAATAGTTAAAGAATAATTTGGTGAAAGTGTGATAGCTTAAAGAGCTAAATTGGTAGTTTATTCGGTTGAAAAATTGTATATACCGATTATTGAACACTGACAATGTATTAAAATGAAACTTAATAAGTTTTTTATAAATTATTGGTGCATAACAAAGATATACCACCTTCTTTCAGACAAAAAAAAAACAAAGATGTATTTCCGTCAAAAATAAAATAATACTAATCATATTCATCAAAACAAAATATAATGATTTTTCTTGACGAGAATTATATAATATATATTTCAATACGTATATAGTTGCAATAGCTCACAATAAAATATAATGATTTTTAAGGCTCGATTCAATTTCAACCATCGTTGAAAGTTGAAACTTCAAGCATGTAAATTTTATGTGAACACTACCGTGATTTATAAACTCGTATTTTTCTTCCCTCTAATTGGTGAAGAAATGATGGAAATTTATAGGAACTAAAATAATATGTCAAGGAAAAAAAAAAATTCAAGTATTGTGATACTATGTGAAACAAAACCACGCACAAATTTTATTTAAATTATATATAACCATAACATATAACACTTATACAAATCTATAGCACAATAATAATAGTAATAATATATATATATATATACACCCAAGATGCTAGCTGTCTAGGTAAAGCACAACCAATAAAGGTCCATAAAGGGTATTATTTAGCTATATAATATTTGATATCATAATATTTTCACACTCACACACAAACCATGACAACAATCTTGCTCTCATCATGGAAGAATTTCACCTTTAGAATCACCACTTTTAGCTACTGTTAGGAGTACAAAACTCATGATACAGAGAACAAGCATTAGGATCATGGAAAATAGTACACATTTTATACAAATGGGGACAATCTGTCTCCAAACCCTCAGCACTATAGACATTAATAATTGCTACAACAAAGAGAATTAGAACAAGTGAACCAATAAGTTTTGCCATATTGCTTTGCATGGAATAAAAGGGCTCTAAATTAGTCTAATTTATAGAACTAGTGATTTCCTTAAATGAGAAGTGAATGAATTAGTTTGATTTTGTGAGGATAAATTATGTTCACAAAATTAATGTGGGTTGAGTGGTTGATTGTTATGGAATGGTTATTAGAAATTATTTAGTTAAATGATATGGGAAAATGGTTAGCAAATGGAAATTTAGTGTGATGATGAGTTTTGGCCATTGATTATGAATTTGTCTTCACTTCAAATATGGACACTTGTTGTTGATTTTATTTCTGCTCTCATATATATTTCTAGGTATATTTATAGTGTGACATTTATTCTTGGTTAATTTGTTGCACAAGCGTGTGTAAATGGAATTACTTGTTTTTTTTTTTTTTTAATAGCAATTACTTGTTATTGATTTCTTTTTCAGTTGAGAATATTCTTGAATTTGGAAATGAGAGTATAGTTGGGAGTAGGACCGTAATCAAGTAGAGTTTTCTTTGTGAGAAAAATATACCATTTGAACTTAATTCATTTACTTAAAGGAAAATGCTAGTTGTTACCGTCAAATAGCAATTGCCAAGACGAAAGTGAAGAATGAATCGCAACCATTGATCTTATTTCAAACTACCGCATGTATTGCGTCACAACTCACTATTTTGTTTTTGTCAGTAATTTTTTTCTTTCTTGCCGATAGTTTTCATAAATAGCACTACGTACTCTTCTTTAAACTAGGGGTTGTGTTATTTATCACGAAAACAATCAGCAAGAAATGCAATAATTACTTTTACACAAGGAACAAAAACAAAACAAGTAGGACGTAGTGGAATACACACCGCAGGATGAAAATAAGATATGTGGCTGAGATTATATTCTTCGCTTTTGTTTGGCAATGAGCGGAGAAGTTTCGTTAAACTAGTGTGTTTGTGGAAGGAGAATAAATCTCCTTCCACACCTGGTATTGCAATTTTATGTCTAAACCAAATAGATGATTCTGTTTTGTTTGCTTGAGCACAAAGAATGCATTTGTTTGGCAGATGCACAAATACGGCCATGGAGTACTCCAAGAATGGAGGTAGGAAGGATAAAATTTGGAGGGAAAAGGAGGAACAATTTAGTATAAAGGTTCCATTGTATAACCATAAGGAAAATAATCATCTAAAGCCTAAAAAATAGAGGCACCATAAACCAAAAAAAAAAACCATAAACATACTCTACAAGCAGTAAGATTGTAGTGCTATATAAATTGATACAACCCACCATAATTTACATAGATGATTTCAATTTTGTTATGTACAGTGGAAGTTGGACTAATCTAACATTAACTCGAGTCAGTCGTATGAAACTACTCTAATATAGAGAATCCTTCTAATGTTACATTCTTTCGTATATTACATTACATAATCTTAATTACATCGTGTAGAAGGAGATAACATCAACTACGTATGCATGGAAATATCATCCCAACATGTATCTAAAATAATGTGTTTAGAAATCGGATGCAGTGTTCTTTGCAAGAAACCTTCTAGCTTTGGTTGAGAAATTTCTGGCCTTGACCTTGTCGGTGAAAGTCAAAGGAGCGTCTTCCTCAACAGTGTCTCTTGGATCATACCAACCAACAGAAGTAGTCTCATGATGCGAGCTTCCAGCGCTATACACAGTTGACGAATTGTGTTCTTCTGGTATATCTCGATACAAATGTTTTAATATAAAAAGAGCAGTATCATAGTCTCGCCAATAGTTCCTGTAAACCAGATACACATTGGAAATTGCCTTAAGTTGAGTCCTAAAACGAAACCATTCCAATAAATATGATCTTGATAGTATGACAACAATGAGAAATTCTAAATACACTTACGTGTGTGATCCGAGGGCTTGCAGATATGGATGCTCAAATGTCTTATCCTGCATTGCAAAAACAGGTTGAATTAATAAAAAAACTGAAAAGACCACTATATTGGACATAAAAATACCCAAATGAAAGAACCTAGGGATAAGGTAGCCATTTCATTCGAAACTTTTTTTGCCCATGTTAAATTTTGCAAAAAAAAATTGTATTTTCAATTTAGAATATGGTTCAATATTTATGACTAAACTCTCATTTTCTCTTGCAACCAATATCTTATTTCAAATCTTGTATTGAGAATAAGGAAAAACGACCTGATATGAATATTAGTTAAAAATAAAACATCTAGGATACAGACTAAAAGTTGGACAAGTATTCTTAAGATATTGTTTCACCCAATGGAGGATCCAGTAACTTTTCGTGGTGAGGATATAATAATAGAAAAGTATATTAAGCTTTTACAAATTACACAATTTTATAGACAAAATCCTCCAAAATGAGCTATAATATATTTTGTATCAATGTATGTGCTTACTGTTAAAGGAATGATGAAAATTAGAAGGATAAATTATTAAAATTAGTATAAACTTGTTTTACTTTATCTCTTATAGCTGTCTACATTTATTATTTTCTTAAAAGAATTTTTTTATGGAGGCAACAACTATTTTATTAAACCAAGTAGTAGAAGATTCCAGACTCAATAATATAAGTCATTACATTACAGTGACCTTATCTCTCAGTTTTACTGGTCCTTGAAAATAAAGATGGGGCAATGTATATATCCAAGGACAAAATGTCGGTTTTATTTCAAATCGACTTCATCCATGGATACAAATATACAATCAAATACATCAATTTGAGCACCAAAAGTTTTATAACTCAGTTATGTGTGTTGTCATTTTGCACAATACTCCTGACACCAAAGTGTTTCAAAAACTAGATAGATAATGGAATGTAATAACTCCATACCTGAAGCATGTGATCAACTCGTCCAGTTTTGCTTCCAGTCAACCTCTCCATCATTAAAGATCCATATGATGTCTCTTCCTCCTCTTCAGAGCTCTCACCTGAAATGCAGATAGATAGGAATTTGAACAAAAACATGAGGGAACAATCTAGTATGTAATGTAATACACATTTTACAATCAAACCATAGATGCACCAACATATATATCTACGTGAGGAACTATAAAGCACATACAGCTTTCCAAACTTGTGTCAGGTGTCAAACATGTATTAGACAGTGACGCTTCTAAGACACCTTGGACCCTTGTCTCAGACACCAACACTTCTAGGATATGCCATGGACACTTCATAGAAACGTAAGGTCGTATATGCCTTACACTTTTGAGGTTTGTCATTATAAGACTTAAATAGTTGTTTTAAGAGACATAATTAAAAAAGAATGTAGAAGACAAAGAAATTACATTGCCTTCTAAAATATTTACCAAAACTACGTACTGTAGCATTACAGTTTCTAACTTTATTGGTGGGAAGGGGTGTATAGGAGTAAGTTTCCTTACGAGACATAAAAAACAATGAGGAAAGACGTCCTTTTGAACAAAAACAAAACAGGAAAAGCATAACATCATATCTGTTCACAAGCCTGTCAAAATAAAAGCTTTTTCTAAATAAACAGCAAGCAGGAAAAGCCATATAAAGACTACTAGTCATTTTAATGGCTACTACGTCAATGTTCTGAACAGCGATAGAATTCCCAAACTTGTTATATAAATATGACATTCATAAAATGGCTATCAAATAAAAAGGAACCTGAGACTATATTACCTTCTATGTTCTCTGAAAGTTTTGATTGACAAACTGCTAGTACCCTATCCTGCTTAGGAAACAGAAATTACAACTGTTACCATGCACGAGTACAAAAGTGAATATCAGAAGACAGTGCGTGGGCATTCGTGTGTGTTTTCTAATTAATTTGACAGGTTCATCATAAATTATTTGTTTCTTCAGTTTCAAACTTCAATTCTGCCAATCAGAATAATATTAATGTGCGGAATCCATATTGAGCTGGGCCTGTTACCAAGTTACCACACTTGTAATAAGTTTGTTAATAATTATCTACTTTCAACAGGATTTCTTACTCCTAAAATTTCAGTCCCACCATTTTGGGAATAAGCCCCACTAAATCACGTGGTTCCCAGATGAATTTAGTAGAGCAATATAAATTTCAATCGATAAAGAGTGTGTTAGTTTAGCTAGCATTTCTCACTACATTATTATACAACGAGAAGAGAGGAGCTCACCCTTGCAGATTTCATGTATCTCTTCACTGCGTGAGTGCGAACTGCTAGATTTTCAGTGAATTCCTACAAAAAGACTTGCAGTGTTATTTGAGACGGATAAAATTGTTCAATCTAGGATTGTAACACTAGTATCTCTGCTGCCTCACCTGAAATCCTATATGCAGCCTCTTTCCTCCTCTGTGATAAGGAATCAAGACAGGGCGTTTGCCAATGTATTCTTTGCAGACAAGTGGCTCTACCCTGTTGTGAATTTAAAAATAGCATGTGATGTCACAAATTTACGTTTGTATAAATTTTCACACAGCAGATACGGTATCAGAAAATAGAAAAGATTAGCTAAATCTCAATTGATTTAATATCATTCCACATGCTGGTGTGCATACACTAAAGAACTATAGCTTATATAAGACCGAATATATTACTGGTTATGTAACAGAGTTAAAGGTCATGTAACATGTTATGTAACATAATACTCCTATTTATACAACTACAGGAAAGACAAGCACAATAACTGCAGTATATTACTTTTCAATCTCTCTATCTACATTTTTAGTTTCACTCTCCTCAAGTAGATTTAAATTTAAAGTATTACTTATTTTTGGAAAACAATATCTATTTATTGACTTGGAGGCAAGGGCAAAATTGTAAAGAAAATGTGTACATCGAAAATTGCATCGCCTTTATATATTGTTGTAGACAATTAGGTCATATATTTATCACATTAGGCCTATATAAATGGCTATGTTGTGTAGCACTGTAGCTGAAACACGGTTTTTTACCATCTCATGCATGTTTTCTCTATTTCAACACAATCAAAACATTAGAACAGATGCTCCAAAAAGCGGCGGAAGAATTTAATGAAGAGACGGAAAATATAAACAATCAGGAAAATTGCATAAATTGACTGGTGGCAAGACTTTATATTGTGTACTCACGTTGAATGGAACCTCGAAAAGAATTGTGTACAAGTAAAGATGATTCTTATTGATTGAGTAAAATAGAATAAAAACATCGGAAAATAACTCTTCTACAAGGGTTGATCCTTCTACAACTAAACCACTGCTCTAATGTTTCAAAGTAATAAATCTCAATCTTGCTCCTATTTATGCTAAATCGCTCGTCCTTCTAACCTCTCTTAACAAATTAATTGATATAACAAGCTGGTAGTTATGCTCTACTTAAATTACTTGTAGAAAATTATCAATGTTTAGGAACCTCTAACACATTCACCCGGGAAAGTTCATTAGGGATAGAATTATAACAAACCTGTATGCTACTGGATCATATGGGTGAAAAATGTTAAACATCTGCCGACAAGCTGGCATTTCTTCGATAATATTTTCCTGTTCCCAATATTCTTGGCCTCTTCCTGGAATTAACAAGAATTTATCAACTTATATGCATATAAAAATTTGGACCTTTAAAAGTAACTGCCATTTGCAATCATAATTTTTTTAGGCTTAAATGCACTTTTGGTCCTCCTATTTTACTTCAAAGAGATCTATCAATACCCGAAATAAATTGTTTATTACTGTATCAAAGACAAGCTAAGAAATTGTTACCAATGCCAATTCGGATATTGCGGAGTGCAAGAAATACACCTAGAGGGGATCCAACAGCAAAGAATGTATCAACCTGCCATAAATTCATTGTTAGTCATATGAGCAACACAGTATATATTGTATGACATATACTTAAGAATTATCAATGACCCTTTTTTTTCAAGAGTTGAATATGTTAAAAATACTAAAGCAAATGTACTTCTCGATAAAGCCATCCAAGAGTTCATATCCTAGAAACAGAGTTTGTGGTAGTTTTAATACCTTGAATAGAAGCTTTGTATAATTGATATACGGAGTGTAAGGCTTTATTACATCTTGCATAGGAGGCAACTTTTGAGATGACTCTGGTACTTCCACATTCATGTGAACATCTTTAACTGAATTTTGTTATATATTAGAAATCAAGACGAACATGGGAAAACATCTTAAGCTTTTTATTGGACACAAAATCTAGTAATTACCAGAATCCAATTCTTCTTTCGTATGATCACCATCACATGATTCCAGATCAGCTAGCTTCCCGCTCAACGAATCAATCTAAACAAACAAATTGTCAGCTGAAGGCCAAGTTATAAAGGAAGTCAATGTTAGTAGTATGAAGGTATTTCATTTTCATTACTCATGAGTTCAACAATGCACCCTTTGTATAGTCATAAATATGAAGGTTTTTCATTTTCATCACTCATATGAGTTCAACAATGCACCCTTTGTATGTAGTGTACAAATATACACACCAAACCCAAATGAATTACTGCTTCCAAGTATCTAGGTCGCAAGATGTTTATATAACCCAAAGAATTGTACACCACACGTTATTTAACATATTGGAAGCACGTTGAAGGATAAGTCGATATTAGCTTTGTTGAATTAGTAAAATAGTTTTGCGCAAATAATTCAGACATTTATCATGAAATTTTTGTTTCACTGTGCAACCACTGCAACCTGCTCACCAGTACATGAGAAGTTGTGAACATGTATGCCGTGTCATATCATAAGTTGAATCATGTCTTGTGTGTGTATATATAAGTCGAAGTTTGGTTAAAATTAAAAACAATATTCAAATTTCATGAAAACAATAACTTCATTTTTGCCTTTTTTTTGTTATGAGATATTTAGGACGAGGACAGGTTAGGTTACCCATCCAAAACGAACTATAGTACTTACAGATGGCCTACTAATGAAGCAATACAAAGCCAAAAACATTTAAGTTAACACAACTAAGTCCTAATAGCTGAATAAACCATTATACGGAAATTATTAGTATAAATCGCTACTATTTTTCTTACCGAACATGTTTATATATAAATATAACATATCTGCTAAAATATGTAATTAATATCAAATATGATTTAATAATATTTAATTTTTGGTTCAAAGAATAAACATACATTACAAAACTTCACAATTTGAGGCAATTCACACACAGACACACACACACACACACACTAGCATCCAAACTAAATTTGTACTATGAAATTATGATATAGCTCAAGCTCTCTCTCCTCCCTCGCTATGTATGGAATCAAGATCCTAGCATTGCCCTGGATTACATACCCTATATCACTCCACAACTTCTTTGTTTCTGCTTTCATGAACAGATGGGGAGACTACATGTAGAAATTACTCTATTAACTTAAGAGTATTTTATTTCAATGAAAATGGTGCTCCATTTATAGGAGAGAATACAACTAATCAACTCCTTAATTTAAGGAGTGATATAATGAAAAATAAACAACCATTAAAATAGAATAATAATAAAAGAAAACAATATATATTTCAACACTACCGCAAGAAGCGATGTGCATAACAACGAAATCTATTAATCAAGCAGACTATTATTTATTGGGCAAATTACATTAACCTCCCTTGAGGTTTAGTTAAATAGCACAAACACCCCCTCTAGTTTTAAACTAAACACAAACCTCCCTTATTTTGTTATCAAATTGAAAAACACCACCCTTCCACTTTAACACCGTTTAATCACCGTTAACTCTGTAACTTTCCTACTACTACCATGAACTCTTCCACGTTGATTTTTGTTTAACCAGGTTGCACTTTAAATTCTGTTTTGTCGTATTCATCATGGTCCAGGTCTTGTATCAAGTTCAATCCAACATGAATTTTAATTTGAAGTTGTTTATTAATTGAATTTTGTAAATATGCAGATCAACCAATTAAAATGATGAACCTGTAAATTTTGAAAGAGAATTAGACTCAAAAAATATAACTATAGCACATGACGGCAAATATAAGTCACTCAATGGCAATCTTTATTCAACTAATTGATTTATTTTGTCCTGACAAATTGATTTATAAATCTACCAATTTAAAAATACTATCTTTTTTATCTCATGTTGCTATGCTTTGATTTGAGGAAATATGATGGATTTTTCTTCGATTTCTTGTAAGGAACCTGAGAATGAGTGTCAAATTTAGAGGTGCCATGGAAGGAACCTTGAAAGTTTGGTAACGATGGTGACTAACAGAGTAAACATGCGGGGAGGTAAATGTTTTTTAAAACTAGAGGGGGTGTGAGTGTCATTAAGTAAAACCTCAAGGGAGGTAAATGTAATTTTCTCTTATTTATTTAGATTGGTTAATTAGTTAGAAGAGAACAATTCGATAAATAGTTTTTCCACAAAACAATTAGCTAAATAGGGGAAATCAGAATGAGGAGGGGCATTATGTACATTTGACTGCTTTTGAGTGAAAAGAAATATCCCTTGTAAAAGAATATCTCCAATCTTTTGACTCTATATTTGGTTTTCCATCTTATTTTCTGAGTTCCTAACAAAAGCATTCCAGGGCATGGTTCCTTATTTTAAGGCCTCTCAACATGCCTCTCTTGCTAGAGAAGTCTAAAAAAAACCAAAATAAAAGAAAGTAGAAATCGGAAACCAACCTCTTCCCGGAGCTTTTTTATTTCTTCATCTTTGTTGTTTGTCCCATTACATTTTTCCTTAGGCACCGGTAGCCCAAGATTCACACTCTCAAGTTTATCCGATGCATTAGGCACCGGTAGCCCAAGATTCACACTCTCTAGTTTATCCGATGCATCCGTTTTCGCAAAAAACGTGTCACTAGAATCAGAAATGCAGTCAGAGACATCTCGCTCGTTACCTGGGCTCACGGAGTTGGGTTCTGCAATGAAGTTGTGCCCACTTGATGAAGCAGGGCATAAAATGGAGGACTCCTCGGAAAATTCTGCCTCCATTTCTGAAGAAGTCTGTTGTGTACTCTTCTTTTCATTAGACGAGATCCTCCCACTCAATGTGTCATCCTGATTGACCGATGAGTGCTGAAAATAATTATTTTTCTCATCAGGGACGGGTTCTTCGTCTTCACTATGTTCCCTGTACATCCAGTCCATTGGAAATGGGGATGACAAATTGTCTTGATGGCAGAGGATATCATATGAGAGAACACTTCCCAGAGAATGACCATATAAAGAAATCTACATAAAAGTCGCCATAAAGTCAACCACTATAGATATTAAAAATGCATAGAGGGAAAAACGAAGCAATTTTCCACAAGCATACCTTTCCATCATATCCAGGATTCCTCTTAATAAATTTCAGATATAGTCGGTTCAGTTGGTTGGATACCTAGAGAAGTGTAAATTCACAGGTCAAAGAATGAACATTGTTTAGTTCTCTATCTGCACTGCAGTTATAAGTGATTCTAAAATGAAAAGTATGTTAGTAATAGGACTCCTAAGGGCAGCAGTTATAGAATAATAGTAGTTTATTTAATAATATTATAAATAAGTAACTGTTACTTGTGTGTAGTAATTGCTGTCTACTAAACTTCTATGTAACAGCTATAGGACTTAGTATTATAAATAAGATGCAGAGGAAAAGAAAGGTATTCAGGCATTGGGGTAAAGGATTGGTAGGGATAGACCAAGCTCTCGAACACTTGGAGGGGAGAGAACCAAGACTCTCGAATTTCTTGGGATTATATTGTAATCTAACTATTAGTTTATATTTTGATATCAGTTCCTATCAAAGTACGTTCCATTTATTTATTTATTTTGCACTGCAGGTTTTGTAATTGCAGAACATGTAAAGATACAAGCATGCACATACAAGGAGGTTCACAGAACTAAAACTCTTGATAGCTTTTAAAATAAGAAATTTATAGCTTGTGTGATCTACAGAATCTAGAGAAGATTAAAGTAAGAAGTATGAATAAGCTAAACGTTTTATGGAAGTTTTGCAGACAGTTGAACTCGTGCATAAATCAGCATTGCTGTTCTGTTTCCTTACTTTTTCTAATAAAATACCAAGTTTCTATCAAAACATCTGCAGCTAAATGATGTACCCTAGTAATCATCCAAATTTTTCAAATATTGGCATTGTGGAATTAGTGAACTGCCTCTTTATGTTTCCTTATTTCATTTCTTTTCTTTATATGTCTTATGTGCTATGCAAATGTCAAAACTTTAAATGAAGAAAAATAAGAAAAAAAATGAAATGATCTGATGATTATCTTTTAGGAAGATTTAAACAAACAATGATAGCAGTGAACACTGGCACAGAATTTCTTACCGAGTCAATTATGTCTTGACAGTAAATTGGGCTCATGTAATACAAAACATCATGAACAGTTGCACTTAGCGTGACACGCAATCCTCGAACTCCATCCAAGGTTATTTTCTCAACAGCCGTTTCACCACTCAGCTTCAAACCTTTCCTCCACTAGATAACATGAAATCAACAATTAATTATTAATTATAGTCAAATAAATGATTGATTATAACAAAAGTTTCAAAACACTGACTGAAGTAATAGTAAGGTTTCAACAAAAAAAGAGAAATGTCACAAATACGCTACAAGGATTTCAAAGTATTTCTCTTTGCCCTTAAACAAGCTTTGGGATTGAAGGCGTTCAAATTATGGATGTTTAAAGAATTGTTTTATCTGACATGATAGACTGTACCAGCATGCTACGAGAGAGAACACGTCGTCTTTTAAAAATAAACATATAAATTTAAAAAATGGCAAACAAAAAAAAAGGCAATGCTTCATGAACCTCCTTCTGATATGAGCCGTGTTTACTGGCTGATACAATGAAGGTATCTTTTACTCGGTTGTTAGTGTTAGTTGTGTTTCGTTACTTTGCTTTTCTTCTTTTTTTCTTATCCTTTGTAAGAAAAAAAAAAAGTATGTTAATTTTGTATGATTTCTCACTTCATACTTAATTCCAGTTCTAAAAAAACAATTCTGGCATTCAGTATATAAGTAGCTCAAATTACCATACCACTTTTATTCTAAATAATGCATGTTTCCAGGAAACAAAAATCCAACAGCACCACAAAAACTCAAAATGGTAGGAAAGGAAAGCAAGTGAAACTGGCAAACAAATTTTCACAACTCCTGCAAAGATTTACAGGGATATCTAGGGAGCTGGTGCACGTTTCTCATCAGGCAGTACAGGTTACATTTCAGAAAACAGTAGTTTAGAAGATCAAATCAATGATACATATTGGCAATTCAATCACTACAAATTAGCATACAATCAGATTTAATATTAACAGAATATAAAATAAGGTCCAATGTGCCAAAATGAAATGCCAGGGGTGAGACAGCTTAATTTTGTAGACGGGTACATTGCAAAAGGCCTTAAAACAGAGGGACAAAAGCATCATAAAAGGCTCAGAACACAAACAGTGAAAGATAAACACATCCAATACCTGGCATGGGATATAGAGGACCCTTTGAGTGCCAAGTTGGTGTGAAGTAAGATGCTGCTCCGCAAGACTTGCTGTAATATGGCGAAAATTGCCCACATCGTCAACCAAATTAGATTTTTCCAACCTTTGCCCAATCCCATGAACCATAAACACCAAATGTCGAACAGGAACCTACAAATTCAGTTGTTTGAATTAGATGACATTAAGAGTTCCAGGTTTCAGAAGAAACGTATGGATCCCCATAGAGAACACAAGGAGACTAGAGTCTAGAAACATTAGTATAATGATGATCATAACCTGGACTTCTGATTACATACCTGCGAACAGTAATCATCCATCTCCTCCTCCTTCTTTTGCCTTAATTCATCCTATTAGAAGTTACAAGTTAATACAAATAGAACGGATCTGCACTTACATTCTTCAAAAAAGAACTGGTGCTTAGTTTATTCAACTATCTACAGTAGAATATCATACACAAATACAAGATGAACACTTCATTACAATGAAAACAAGGTGCGCGTGTGCGTGTGTGTGTGTGTGTGTGTGTGTGAATAGATAATATTGTAATATTGTTATAACAAGACAAGAAAATTTTCCCATTACCAACGTTGTTGTTGTAAATAGGTGTATATCATGTAATTATAATAATAATTGTTCTCGGTGGGTTAATCCGGCCCGTTAAGTATAGTGTAGTTTATATAAGCATTGTGATTGTATCTACATATTTTCAATAATATTCAGATATATTTTTCAACAGTTATCACTGTTGATTATGATGCAGCTCCTAATTTTATATTATAAAATGTGTATTGAAGAATAAAAGATAAATATGGCACGGTGGATATTACTATACCAAAGTTCTTTTTATGTCAATATAAACATGATTTTATAGTCATAAGGGGTGTGTGTGTCTTTATATTTGCTATTACTACTCTAATGGCAGACTATCACTACATTATAGCACTACTACCAAGGAAAAAAATTAGAAACCTGGGTTGGTTTTGGCGAATTTGATGGGGAGTAACCACGTCTTAGTTTGATTCCATGTCCAGTAAGACTCACAAAATTAGCAAAACCAGAAGCATCAACATTTAGCCAGGCTTCCCAGGTATCATCTTCTCCTGTGAAAAGGGCATGCAGGCCCTGCATGTTCAACATCAATATACAATAACATACCATGCATTTAAATGCAAAACAATCTCGATCCATAAAACAATAAAAAAATAAAAAAATAAACAGATCATCATTGTCAAAATAATCTGCATACTTGGGTGGAGCCTTGCAAATCAACTCGAGCAGCAAAAAGTCCTGACAGTTGAAATGTTCTCCGGTGCCAAACCTACAGACCCACGTCAAAAATAAATAAATTTTTTGCTTTCAGAACCACACTTACATACAGCTAATCATTTGTAAAATTTTAGCAATGACTTCTATATTAAAAAAATGTAATTTGAACAATTATTCAGACCTGACTACGATACGCAATCTCTAGTTGTTCTGCAACATCTTCGCGAAGTGGTAGCCAGTCGAGGCCCCCTTTACGAGCAAACCAATGGCCTCTTAGAACACGTCGATTTTCTCCATTCCAATAAACAGGGAAACAATGTCTCTTGATCAAATCTACCTGTATTGATGAGCATCACAACCTTGGAAAGAAGTTCCCAATTTGTTTCTTTTTAAAGAAAGGAAAGTCGTATTCACTCAAGTTATGAATATGTTTAAAACAAGTACCTCGTACAGTCCTCCCTTGACAGGAACTCCAACTCTCTCTTCCTCAATTTCACAAAATTGATGTCTATCTAACTTGGTAGTTTGTCGTTCTCTTGGTCCAACACTACACTCTGCATATTCTCTCCACCAACTAGAAAGCAATTCTTCCTCTCTCTATGAATAAACAAACACAAACAAAGAATCTCACTATCTAAAGATCACCAAGGCCATGATTCAAATCAAGATACGTTTTATAAAAGTACCTGCAAGAAAGATGCCTCAATTGCCAGAGAATCTCTCATGCCAAAACGAAAATAGTCACTCTTCCCGACTATCTCAGTGCTCGGGACTGACGCCGCCAACTCTGCAACAGAATACCAGTTAAACCAATTCAAAATACATATAGTGGAGTTAGGTGCTGATACATCTAATACAGTCACACAAATCTAATACAGTTCCTAAATCATTGTCATAATCATTGTCAAAGAAGAACAAAACATACTAATCAATCAAAAGGGATAGATACTAATAAAGTAGTAAATTAATAGAACAAAAACTAGAAATTGATGATACATACCATTAGGGGCTAAAGAGGTTTTACAAAAATACCAACGAACATCACCGCCATCAGAAGAACTGTTAGTATGAGCGAGATACTTTTGTCTAGCTTTAGATTGTTCAATAACATCTTCCAATCTAGCTATATTGGAAGGCGTGTTTTTCAACAAATCAGGAAGAAGAACAGGAGTATTACTCCCTTCCGCCATTGTTAAACAACAACTTCTCTTCGATGATGATCAATCAATTCTTTGCGTGACGTGAACAACACGAATTTGAGAAATTCAATTGAAAATTTGGAAGAAAGAAAGAAAGAGAGAAAGAAAGGAATGATGATGATGATGATGATATTGTTGAATGTCAGGTGAAATTCAACCGCTTCACCGCTGCCTGGTTGTTGTTGTCGTTGTTTCCCAAAACTCCTCTTTTCTCAATTTTTAGTTATAGCTTTCTTTTTGATTAAATTTTTTTTTTTTTTTTTTCAAGTAGTCTGGTGTGAATAAATTGAAATTGAATTTCTCAAATAACTTAAAACGCATGTGAAACCAAAATAACTTAAGGATTTGTTATAAACTTTAAATTTAAAAACTAATATGTGATCAAAATAATTTAAATGATCAATTTATTACCAACCTCAAACTTAAAGGACTTTAAGTGTAATTTAGTCTAGATTTAACTTTGTTCAATTATATTTAGGTACCGTTTGGTCATATTTTTTTCGATCTAAAAGTTACTTTAAAACAAAGTTAAAATAAAACTCTTTAAGAAAAAGGTTAAAACTGTTTGGTTTCTTTATTTTTTTTAGTTCTAAAATTATTTTTGAGTTAAAAGCTGTTTGGCAAAATATTGTACAAAACTTTGAATTTATTATTTTTTGGTAGTGTCTGGGGTTCGAACCCGGGACCTTGCATATATTTATGCATTGTCTATAAATAAAAAAACTTTGAATTCATTATGAATTAACATAATAAATTAAAAAATGTCTAAAATATTTTTTGAAGGGAAAAAATGTTTAAAATATAAAAGATATATTTTTACCAATACTATATTTACTCAATGGCGTTTATTTTGTGTAACATGAATACAAATTTGTACAATATCTTTTCCAATTATACTCTATAACAAATTTTGTTATAAGAATACCATATTTTTAGTGTTGGTCAAAAAGATAAGAATTTATATTATATTATATAATATTATATTTGTTACATTGCTGGTGTCATTGAAAAATATATGTTTAGTTTTTTTAATAAGAAAAAGATATGCATAGTTTGTTACAATACAAATGTTTAAATTATATATAAGTATAATTTTTTTAGGCAACTACACTTGTACTTTTAATTAAAATTAAAAGTTTTATAAAAATAATTATACGCATTACACAACACTAACAAAAATTATATGCATTAGCATAACAAAAAAAAAACAGAAAGAGGAACATAAAGTATTACTCTAAACGCTAACGTGTGTATATTTCCGTGGTTGAAGAAAGAGAATAAAAATATTCGGTGTCATTCATTGACAGCGTGAATACAAATATTTGCGAGGTTGTGATGATCAAAAGATATTGAAATTAATATATAAGTGATAAAAAGATAATAAAATTCCTTAAAAAAATAGATAATAAACTTAAATGGAACCTCATTAAAAAATTAAATGGACCGGTTAAAAAAAATAAATAAATAAAATGGAAGAAAAAAGCATATTGAAAAAATAAAACAAAAGGTTGCCGACGGGAGTTGAAGAGAGGTGCTTGTGAAATAAATTGGGGAGAAATAGTTTTTTGAAGTAGCATTCAACAACTTTTGGTTAAAGCTCATTCCATTCAATTTTATGCATTCTAAAAAAAGTACTTTTTTTCGAAGGTACTTTATTGATATTGTGTTTGGCCTAGCTTCTCCTTAAAAACGTAGAAAAGCTGAAAAAAATTCAGGTCAAACGGTACCTTAAACTTAAAAAAATTTAATGACTTTTTGCAGACATATTTAAAATTTTATAAAAGTTTCTAAAAAAAACTTTATAAAAAATTCTTTAAAAAAAATAAGAATTTTTTATCATGAAATAAATTAAATATTAATTTTTAAAACTTTCAAAAGTTATAGATGTCAATAATTGGACATTTTTATCGACGAGATGAAAAAAATATTGGACAAATAAATCATATTTTAAGCTCATTTTTTATAATGTTCTAAACATAATTTAAAAGAAATCATTCAAAAAAAAAATAAATCATTCAAAAATCAGGAATAATTAATCAAGATGCTTTGACCGCATATGTCTCGATCGAGTTTGGATATTTTTTAGTAGGCTTATTTGATCTTATGGTTCCTCAAATAATTTCAAGTTTTCATTTTGGTCTCACAATTAATAAAACATACTTTTTGGTCCCTCAGATTTTGCTCCGTTTGTAAAATAAATTCCGGCTGTCAACTTTAACTCAGATTATGTCTATGATGGACCAACCTTAAGAGTGGTCCATCATAGATCCTATTAATTATTTTAATTTAAACCTTTAGCAAAAGGAGAAAAACCCAAGGGACCAAAATAAATCATTCAAAAATAAAGAATAAATTAATCAAGATGCTTTGACTACATATGTCTCGATCGAGTTTGGATATTTTTTTAGTAATATTGTAGTAAATATATGAAAATTACATAACAAGAAGACAAACAATTGGATGATTGAGTAAAAGAATGACACCAATGATAGATGATTGAGTAAAAGAACAATTTTATTTTATTTTTTTTACAAAAAAGGAATAATTTTATTTGTCGACCGACCAAATCGATAGATAAAGCCACACAAATAAATATGTATTGGTTGACAACATGATTTTAAAAATCATTTTCAATATCTTATTCTTTTAAATAAATTTAAATTTTAACTATACTATATATAGATACAAAATAATTTCAATTTTTATTTTAAAAATATTTAAGAGCATAAAGGATGTGATTTAATTAAGTGTACATGTAAAAAACTTTACACTATTGCCGTATAGAACTTAAATTCAAAATTACTTTTTAAATTATTAAATATAATAAACACCTTTTTATAATAAAAAACAAATGGCCCTACCTTGCCAAAAAAAAATGGCACTAAAATTTCTCGATCACCATGGTTACCTTAGTAATAAGGAACATGCAAATTGAGATGACCTCAAGTTAATTTCTTCAAAATCTCAACCAAAAACCATCACAAAAATTGAGAGATAAAAAAGTAACAGATTCAATTTTAACACTTTAGATAATAATTTAAGCACAAAGGAAGGGGCCAATGAGAATAAAAAGTTATTAAGAGGTTATGAAAAGTTTAGGAGAGGAATGAAGTGGAGGGATTATTTTTCATGTTTAAATTATATATTAAAAGACGCCATTTAGGAGAGAAATGAAGTGGAGGGATTACTTTTCATTTTCAAGGAGGACAACAAGCCTTTCTACAGAAGTGAAAATAAATCAAAAAGCACATAAACCTTAATGGAATAAGCCAGCAACAATAAACTTTCAAGGGATGAAAGAGTTTATCATAAGTTAATGGCTTAAATATGCAATTTATCCCTGTAATTTGGCGCGTTTTGATTTTTGTCCTTGTAAAAAAAAATTAAAAAAACTAATTTCCAATTTTGAAAATTATATTTTCAAAAGTTTTAAATTTTGAGATTATATAATTTTTAATTTTATTTTTCAAACATTTATTTCCAGATTTTAAAAAAACTAATTTCCAATTTTTCTTCATATTTATAAAAAAATTGGAAATTTTTATGTTTTTTTAATTTTAAATTATTTAAAAAAATAATAATGACATGAACGGCCAGGGCCACGTGGCAAAAGCTATCCCATGTCAGCAAAAAAATGGGATCAGAGACCTTTTTAAAACAAAAAAATTTACAGGGATGTTTTTAATTTTGTCGGAGTGAGAGGTGAAGATCATCATCTTCTTCTTTATACCATTCATTTCCATTTGTTTGCTATTCTCATTCTCAATTTCAATACATCCAACTGTTCTCTAATTCAATTTCATTTTCAACTTCAATTTCTAACAACCACCCATATTCTCAATTTGTGAAATTGAAACATGAAAGAAAGAGGTATTGTGGTGAATCTGGTGATTATAACATGGAAGCAAGTATTGGAGTCGGTACCAAATTGAAACCAGATACTTCATATATGTCTTCTAGTCATAAACAATACAGAATGCAAGAAAGTAACAAGCGATGCTTGGTGCGTTGGCGAGGAGCTGGCTGCGGTTGAACTGTGACGCAACATCCCTCAAAGGTGTGCTGCCATGAACACCAAACTGCACCACTGGTAACATGAGGGTTATCATGTTATTAAAAATTAGATTCTATAGCAATATCAGAACAAGAAATTCTAATATATATTAACTTACAAAAATATTACTATTGTCAAATCGTTAACAATATCCAATGCATAATCATAGTCATACAACAATACAATCAAATCAAAACCATCATAAGAAAATGATCATACAATATATTATATAGCATACATGTATTATCACAAATTCAAACAAGTAAATTGTCGTAGAGAAACTTACTTTCAACAATACAAAACCAAGCTTTCAACATACTCTTTGCCATTGGACAGCCAATGTCCATTGATTCTCTCTACTCTCTTATCTCTCAAATTAAACAGAATTGCTTCAAGTTCATCATGGTTAGTCAATAGTAGTGTACCACTCTTCTTCGAAACACATAATGGCAACCAATGCGAGGACATGTTTGGAGAAATTGAGTCTATATCTATTTGAAGATTATGATAACTAATTCTAAGAAATTGAGTCCAAGACTCTTCCACTCCAAATTCCTTCATTTGCCATATAACAAAATGAGTTTGTTCAAAATCATGAGAAAAACAAAGACAATCCTCTAACACGCTTAGATTTGGCATAAGAAATGGCACCTGATCAAATCCTTGAGGAGGTCGCAACTGAGTATATTTCTCAGTGCCAAAATCAAGTGAAATAATCACAAATTGCTTGATTGTAATATCTTTGCAATCATAATATTTAGTGGTGTAATTACGAATTGCCACCAAAATAACACTGCCACTCAGATGGACAACAGCCGAGTAATGACGACTAGCCACAGGAGAATTTTGAATGCTTCTCCAAACATTATTGCCTATACTGAAAACTCTTACGATTGTTGTATCTAGAATGAAATACACCGCTTTATAAGTGTTGCTTGAATTATCATAACCGAAAGCAAACTTTAACCTGTGGAAATTAAACAAACTTATGTCGCTATCACCATCACCAAGACACCCTAATTTGTCTGATAGTGTCTTTGTGGCCGGGTTCCAAAATCGTAAAAACATATCTTTATAATAACATGAACCATCAAAGCTAATACCACCAAGCAAGCAAAGCAATCCATTGCACGAACCAACAATACCGAGGCAGCCCTTGTCTTTAAGTTGATAGTAAGAATCATTGTTTGGAAGGTTAATAACGTCCGAAGGGTTCTCAAACAAGCGACAAATGGTGAATGTTAGGGCCTCGGTTGCATAGATGGAAGTTACAAATGCGAGGTCGGGTTTTTGTGAAGATCGATAAAGGTGAAATTTGACGAAAGTAGGATCTTCGACGATGGATTTCCAGGACTTACACACAGATCTTAGTTGCATGAGAGATTTGACCGGAAGGAAGGAAAGCACTTCTGCGATAAGCTCGTCAGGGAGGATTGCCGGAGATGCGTTGGGAGGAGGACAAGGCTGAGATGGCGGGAGGAGATCCATGTCAAAGTTTACTGGCAGCATGGTGGTGCTGCACCGTAAGAGATTGGAGTTGAAACCCTAATAACAGGAAAACTAAGGAATTTGTTTTTTAAGGAACCAAAGAGAATTTGTTGTTATTTTTGTTATGCATTTGGAATTTTTGACTAAAATAAGGCTTTTTTTTTTTTGGGTAACTTCTACTACTATGTAGGGTTATTTCTTCCTTAAAAAAGGTGGCAACTAGGCTACCCATGAAAGCACATATTCATGAACTATCTTGACCCCACAAATAAATTGTTCATTTTCATTGGTTGGTGAGTAAATTACCCACCATTCTTCAAAGGTAATTTAGAAAAAACCTTAAAAAAAATATAGTCCAGTTCTTCTTAAAAAAAAATCTAGTCCAGTAATTACTACTATAAGAACTAGCGGGTCTGTCCGCTCTTTCTACTGCGCTAACGCATGTCATTATTTTATTATGTTTGTTTGCATAATTTTGATTTAAATTTTTAAATTTTTAAATATTAATGAAAATTATTGATATATTGATTTATAAACAAAATATTGTCAAGACATATAACAATTATTTATCAACTCAACATATTTTAGTTTGCCTGCATATAAAATAAAGATAAAACAATGATTTTTTATTGTTTATTCTAATAGTAATTAGTAACATCATAACATAAATGTATAAATTACATGTTATGTAAAAGAAACATTGATATGATTGCGATAAAAGAATATCTTTAAAAACTATATTTTTCGTAAATCTTCATCTTCTCCTTCTATTTTCCCTACTTTAATGATAACTTTTGTTGAATTTTGAGAAACTCCTCTTGATAAAGCTACATATAATTGACCATGACTGAAAACATGTCGTGGAAGATAGATTCCGACATTGGGAATGGTCTGCCCTTGTGACTTATTTATGGTAATAGCAAAACTTAGTCTAACGGAAAACTGTTTTCAACTAAGCACAAAGGGAAGTTATGAACTCACATTTGTTTTTAATTTAATTATGGGAAAGAATGCTTTTTTTTCCAGCATTGCTTCCTGTTAGGACTTCCACATCCAACATATTCTTAAATAAACCACGACATAACAATCATGTCCCATTACACAACCCATATCGAGGGTCTATGTTTCGCAACAACATCAAAGGTGCACCTTTTTTTACCTTTAAATACGGTGGGATACTTCCTTGAGCAATTGAGTTTAAGAATTCATGTTGATATAAGTTATGAGTATCCCCTTCAACCTCGTCAAATGACAACAAAGTATGTTCTTCTCCTGAAAAATGATGATAATTAAAGTCCAATTTTTAACATTATTTTTTGCTCAAGTTTGTTACTAATATTTTTTTTAGAGGATTTAAAGTTCAATCTTTAACATTATATTTTGCTTATGTTCGTTACTAATCTTTTTTTCATAGGATTTAAAGTCCAATCTTTAACATTATTTTTTGCTCACGTTTGATACTAATCTTTTCTTTAGAGGATTTAAAGTCAAATCTTTAACATTATTTTTTGCTCTCGTTTTTGTCACTAATCTTGTTTTTAGAGGATTTATAGTCTAATCTTTAACAATATTTTTTTAGAGGCTTTAAAGTCTAATCTTTAAATATTTTTTGCTCACGTTTGTTAATAATCTTTTTTTTGGAGGATTTAAAGTCTAATATTTAAAATTATTTTTAGCTCACGTTTGTTACTAATATTTTTTTAGGGGATTTAAAGTTCAATCTTTACCATTAATTTTTGCTCACGTTTGTTACAATATTTTTTTAGAGGCTTTAAAGTCCAATTTTTTGACAATATTTTTTGCTCACGTTTGTTACTAATCTTTGTTTAAAGTATTTAAAGTCCAATCTTTAACATTATTTTTTGCTCTCCAATCTTTAACATTATTTTTTGCTCTCGTTTTTCTCACTAATCTTGTTTTTAGAGGATTTATAGTCTAATCTTTAACAATATTTTTTTAGAGGCTTTAAAGTCCAATCTTTAACAATATTTTTTGCTCACGTTTGTTAATAATTTTTTTTTTAGAGGATTTAAAGTCTAATATTTAAAATTATTTTTAGCTCATGTTTGTTACTAATATTTTTTTAGTAGATTTAAAGTTCAATCTTTACCATTAATTTTTGCTCACGTTTGTTACAATATTTTTTTAGAGGCTTTAAAGTCCAATTTTTTGACAATATTTTTTGCTCACGTTTGTTACTAATCTTTGTTTAGAGTATTTAAAGTCCAATCTTTAACCTTTTTTTTTTGCTCTCCAATCTTTAACATTATTTTTAGCTCACGTTTGTTACTAATATTTTTTTAGAGGATTTATAGTCTAATCTTTAACAATATTTTTTGCTCACGTTTGTTACTAATATTTTTTAGAGGCTTTAAAGTCCAATCTTTAACAATACTTTTTGCTCACGTTTGTTACTAATATTGTTTTAGAGGATTTAAAGTCCAACTTTTAACATTATTTTTAGCTCACGTTTGTTACTAATATTTTTTTAGTGGATTTGAAGTTCAATCTTTACCATTATTTTTTGTTCACGTTTGTTACAGTTGATCAACGGCTATAAGGAAGAGTAACTTATATTAACAAAATAATATGGACATACTGTTTTTTTGTGGAAGGGATATGAAAATACTTGGTAATCTTTGTCGGCTGTATTAAGGGGAACAACACAGATGTACAGCATAAAAGCGGATGATAAGAAAATAACATGAGTTTTTGTTTTGTGCTAGTTTTTTGTGAGTTTGATCTTTGGTTAACGGAGGTAAAAGAGAGTTAACGGAGACGATTAGTGGCATGAATTACTAATCCATGTGTTATTTTATAATTGGCTATTTGTATTTAAAATGAATATTACTAATCCACGTGTTATTTTGTAATTGGCTATTTGTAATTAAAATTAAGGGTATTTTGGAAAAGAAAAGTTCAACCCAAATGTATGCTGAAAGGGGTAGTTTTCTTTATATATAGTATAGATATCAATCTACAATAAAATTATATAATTCTTGTCAAAAAATTAATTTTTAATTTTTTTTTACCAATGTTTTTTATTAAATAGTTAACCTTCTTAAGCTTATAATATTTTTAATTTTATGGGTGTAATGGTCATTTCATAGATCTACTTTACTATATTAACATTATTGTCCAACAAATTCATTGATGTGTCCTCAGTTTATTAGTTAATGACCCCAATTTAATGACTTATATTTTTTTTTTTGGTGAAGAATTTAATGACTTATATGATCATTTGCAATACATAATCTTTAAAAATCGATAACAAAAATCTTTAAAAAACGGTTATAATAGAAAAATGAGTAGTTTGAAGTGATATGTTATGATTGCTTTTGTATATGAAGTGCGAGTAATATTCCACCATGAATAAAAAAAAAAAAATTTGCACACTTTATAAATGAGAGAAGTCATAAACCTAACGTCTAAATTTGAGTTAAAGTGTGATGTCTTTCTCCCTATATGCAGTGGCGGCGTCAGAAAAAAAGGTTTGGGGGGGCCACTAAATTATGAAGGTTTTTTTTCTAGTATAAATGTTAATTGAAACCAGTTTTAGTTGAGAGACAATGTAAAGGAGGTTTGAAACCCCCCACAAATTAGAAGGGCTGTAAACCTCTACTAATCAGCCAAGCATAGACATGACAAAAATCATGTATATATACTACTTGTGGAACCGCCGATGAAATCTAAAACCATTGAAAAATTATTTAAAATCTCTCATAATTGATTTATGATTTTTTATTTTTTTTGTTTTTTTGGGTTGGCCACTACACCACTTAACAGAGATTTGAATGTGTCGAAAACAAAAAATGTCGAAAAATTGTTTAAAATCTCGCAGAATAGACCTATAATTGTTAATTTTTAATTTTTCTGGGTGGGTCGTGACCCACCCCAGCTCATGAAGGGTTTCGCCTATGCTTATATGATAGTTCAAGGTTCGATATGATGATCCCCAAACCTCTCATGACCCAAAACTACTTTGAATGAGTTGTGGTTAATTAAGGCATTTGGTTTCTCAAATTCTCTTGTTTCAATGAAGTCAAGATCCTCTCCATTTTAGTTTTCTTTCATTTCTTCAATTTAGAAAGATAAATTAAAGATAGAATAAAATTTTAAAATAATTAATAATGATAGGACCCACTTGTTGATAAAACTCGTACTCTATATTTTATGTGTATCTCTATATAAATGACAATCTACAATCAAACAATTCATATAGAAGTCATGTATTGGGTGTTCCTAAGAAATATTTTTGTTCCGGCCTATTTCATCAAGATTATCTTTGTTTATGTACTTTATGATATTTTTCACTTCTGATGTTGTCTTCCTTCGAATCATGCTACACTTAATTCTTGATACACACGTCTTTGGACAAAGTTGATACACGTCGGTGTTTTTCACCATTTATACTACGCAGAGTTTGAAATTTTTCCCTCAAGAGTATTGTCTAGATTATTTGTATTTTAAAATGATTCTTAGTTTACCCATTTAAAGTCCTTCCCCTCGAGTTTGGTACTTTCTACCTTAGGAAAACCCTTCCCTATGGAACTAATATCAATGTTGATTCCATTAAGACAAAATACCAGACATACCGACCTAACACAAACACTGACACATAAGTCTAAGATTTTCTATCTCTCTTTAAAAACTTCAATAATCCAACAAGATTAAGAGTTTACATAATTTAATGTTTGTTTACACTTCAGACTCAAAGAGTGGTAAACAAAAATAATCACATAATTTTTCTAAACACTTAGGCTTTGTTAGCCAGTTTGGAGGGGATGCGTTTTGAAAAAAAGAAAGTGCAAGTGAAAGAAATAGAGGACATTGAAAGGGGGGTTATGAGATGTTAATTTTTCTTCATAATACAAAACATTTCTCATTTAAGGGAACTAAAAAGTTGTATTGGATGAGGTTTTAGGGGAGTTTTGGAGGGTTTATATGAATTTTTTAAATTTAATATATGTTGTTATAATATTCTTAATATTAAAAATATATGAATCATATGCATATCGTGCTCTAAAAAAACACTATTTCAAAAAAATATGAAAGATTTCTCCATTTCCCTATATATTTCTCACCCCCTAAAAACCTCCGTTCCCCCTCCCCTCCAAACTCTCAAACAAAGGCGAAAGAAATTCTAAGATGAAAGTTTATAAGAATTTTTATAAGTTTTTTTCGCTATAATTTGATTAGAGTTTTGACACAATTGAAAGCGTGTAGTTCTCTATATTTCTTTAAACACTTAGGGTTTTTTTATAGAAATTTGAATAGAATCATTGTTTGAAGATCGTGTCCGTCTAAAAACAAACAGCTTTGACATATATGAAGAAAAAAAATATTGAAATTTCCAAAGAAATAAAAATCTTAAATTTATGGACTCAAATGAAAATCAAATTTGAAAAATTGTAAAAAAAAAAATGAAATTCAAAAATAAATATTAAATTTATTGAAACAAATTATGTTAAATTAAATTAGACACTAACCAAGTCTACCAAAAACCACTAAAAAAAACTCTACCAAAAATTGTTAAGTAGGACACTTTCATCTTAGTTCAAACAATAACATAAAGTTTTTGCAACTGAGTTTTGGCAAAAACTAGAAAAATCACCCCATATGGGAAAAAGAGTAGGCTTAAAGTTTTTGCAACTGTGTTGTTGACAAGAAAAATCTACTAGTAGAGTTGGGCATCGTCGTAATTGCAAATGAACTGCAGGATCACTACAACTCTTGAGAATCAGTTTGTAAGTTTGGATTATTACAAGGGAGAAAGAAGCAAAAGCACAAAAGAAGGTTGTGATGTGTTTTGCAACAAGAGAGTGAAGTGTCTGTGTGTGTATAATAAGATGAGGCAAACAATGTTTGTTTGGTTTTACGTCAATAAAAATTGACTTTGGGTAAATTTATTTTGTAAAATTAATGTCATATGATTTATGTTGTCCATAAAGCTTAACTAAATTGTCAATTGTTAGGTTGAATATTTCTCCAAGTTCGAACCTGGAACCTCACAATGTGCGTGAATTTCAGTTTGTTCAGGATTTTAGTTGTCTAAACATGGGTATTTCACAGTAGATATTGCTCTGGCTACCATTACCATTACCATTACCAAAAATGTATCACAGTTATTGTTTTTGCACCAAAGCAAAATGGAAGCCAGAGCTTTCATATTTACTTGGCGTGATATAACACCGACAGAATATATAGATTGGTACATAAGTTGGAAACAACTAAAATTCGAGCGATATCACTTGTCTATACAAATATTTTCACCATTTTTCAACCGAGTCTCCTATTGAGTCTACCCTGTAATCTCACCAGTCACCAGAGAACTTCCTCTGCCGAGATTGATAATAGCTCCGGCGTATATGAAAGCTTCCTGTATACACTATATTGATTGAATATACATCAATTTGGTTTACACCAGATCACTTAAGCAATGGAGATACTCTGTTTTTATGTAATCACCTCTTTTGGAAGTTATTTTAAGAGGTTATCATCAATATCCATAAATAAACAAGTATTCTATGTTTAGTAAAGTAGAAGGCCAGTTGAAGGATTTTACTGTGGTAAGAAGTACCAAGCTCATGCTAAAGCAACATTTTATAATACAAACAAGTCAAAGAGAATACTCATTGAGAGGAGGAAGTTTTCAATTCAGTGCCTAAATTAATACATCCATTTTACTCCAAACGAATGTGATGGAGCAGAATATGGGAATTTGAAATTCAAGTTTTATCCCCAACATTGTTGGGGGAGAAAGCTTATGTGGCGTATAATGTGTACCATGGCGTCATTGCAGCAAAATAGTTGGCGAATTTAGATATTTACTCTATTTAATATCAAGCATGCATAACAGATAATTGTAATATTTAATATGATGATATGATGAACTCCTCGATTAAAAGTTAAAACCATGTTACCGGAAATAAAATAAATAAAAAAGAAGATTACAACCATAAAAAAAGGTGAAAAAAGGAATATAATATAAACAAAGGAAAAATAATTTCAACTGCACCACTCCCAGACAATCAAAAATCACATAAACAAAGAATCCTGATGGAATAAGCCAGCAGCGATAAGTTTTCAAAGGATGGAAGAATTTATCATAAAAACAAGCTATGAGGATAAAATTGCTGAGTTATAACAAACACAAGGTGGAAGAACAAGAATGTCATCATTATAGATTAGTATGTGCAACCAACAAATAGTGTTTCTTGGGAAAATACAACTAACTTGTTATGAACTGGCTGCCATATTACCTCTACAATTGAGCTTGTCAATATCACACTTTCAACAAATAATGTACTATTGATAAAATCACGGCGAGTCTTATTTATTTGATCTTCATTGAAAATGAATGGATCGAAAAGATGGTATACAGTCAAGTATATAGTCAAAATCCCCTAAACTTTGTTAACAGAAGAAAAAACCACATCATTTTGGAATAATAAAAATCAATAGCCACAATCGCTACTAAACTACATAGGAAAAACCATTACCATTTTCAAACCTGTATCACAACTAAAATTCAATCAATATCACTTGTCTACAAAAATAAGTTGAGAAGATCCAAGCGGAAACCAAATACATCATTATAGATTTATGTTTCGCATAGATGACTTATTCATTCAGGTCATGTTGAAACAGACATTGGAACACAAAAATTTGCGGACCAAAATGCCTTAATAAACCACAACTCATTCGAAGTAGAAAACACTCATAACAATCCATACATGTTGACAGTACATATATTTGTGAAGTAAGATGAACTAATTCACAAGATAGCATGAAACCAAGATGAATTAACCATATCACTTCGTATATGTCAACTAGGCAAAATAAAAAACAAAAAAATGCAAGAAAGTGATTAGAGATGCTTTGTGAAGAGCTGACCGACGTTGAATTGTGCCGCAACAGCCTTCAAAGTTGCTGTCATGAATACCAACCTGCACCACATGTTAATAAGAATAAGATTCTATAAATAAGTCTTGCTTCCCTGATTTTGCTATAATCCAAAAGGATTGTGATTTTTCAACATCAACTCTTTTGAGCTGCTAGAAGCAGATAGTGAACTTCCTCCAAGGGAGGCTAGGCTAGTTGGCAAGGATCTTGCCCTCATTTCAAATGGGGATGCCTTACTGGAGGAACAGGAACTTTCTATGCATTCAGCTGATGTGCTTATTGCCACTGCAGAACCTGTCCTAGAGGTTTCCAGGGGGACTGCTTGTTTAGAACCAGGGATCATATGGCTTCACTGCAGAGTCTCAACTCTCGGGTTTTATTTCCAATCAAGCTTGCTGTTCCTATTACCTCAATGATGAAGATTTAGGTCCTGATAAAAGCAAAGTGCAATCTTCTGGTGGTTCCAGCAATCACACAGCTGCTAGTCTTAAAAGTGTTAAAATATTAAGCAAATTTTGGGGGGGACATGGTAGATGATGACACTGCTACTGACAGTACTATGGAACCTGATTTTGACACAGAAAAACAGGTGGCTGCTATGAAGACACGCAGTGATGTTGAGAAGTACTTAGCTAAGCAATATGAGCTGGCCAGTCAAGTTAAACCTGGCAAGAAAACTAAGAAGCAAAAGAGTCCTAAAAATCAAGTTGGTACTAGTTCTGCGGGGATCAGAACTCGTTCGAAAAAAGGCCAAAACAACAATATTTCTCCTTGTGTTGGTTGTGAAAAGTAGATGTTACCACATACATAAGGAAGGCAACTTGGCTGCAGATTGCTTTGGCCAAAATTTAGCTATGTTTCCATTGATAAATAGGGATAGTTTTCATTTACTGTGCTCTAGTTTCTGTTTGTAATGTGTCTTCTTGGTCAAGGGTTCAGTCCCTAACCTGCTTCTTTAGTGCTTTTCTTGCTGGATTAAAAAAAAAAGTCTTGCTTCCCTGATCAACTTGGATATGCTTTCAGGGGCAGAGCTGGAGGCAGACATTTCACTCTACAGGGTCCAATTTATAAGCACTATTGTATGAAGATTAAAAAGACAAAATTATATAACAGTGCTGATTGTAAGTATTTTAATGTGGGATGAAGAAACTGTATTTTCACCCCACATTGGTTCTCTCTTTTCTTTTTCTTTTTTTCTTTCACTTCACTGCCTTTTTTAAGAGAGCTCACTTGTTATTTGTTTTAGGTCTTAATTTCTGTAAGGACCACGTCTCTACTTTTTCTTCTAAAGTAACATAATATACTTTTCTTGTGTATGGTTAATATATTATTAGTAAAAAATATGAAAAAATTTCATGCCCCTCGATCTATACTTTGTGTAAACTAAATCAGAACAAGAAATTCCAATATATATTAACTCGCAAAAATATCTAATGTGTTATTGTCAAACTGTTAACAATAGTCAACACATAATCATACGATAATACAATCAAATCAAAGCCATCATAAGAAAATGATCACAGAACATATTATATGATATATCATACATGAATTACACAAATTCAAACAAGTAAATTGTTGTAGAGAAACTTACTTTCAACAATACGAAACCAAGCTTTCAACCTACTCTTTGTCATTGGACAGCCGGTGTCCATTGATTCTCTGCACCCTGTTATCTCTCCAATTAAAGAGAATTGCTCGGTTTTCATGACAGTTAGTCAACAGTAGTGTACCACTCTTCTCCGAAACACATAATGGCAACCGATACAAGGACATGTCTTCAAAACTATCATCTAAATCAATTTGAAGATTAAGATAACTAATTTTAAGAAATCGAGTCCAGGACTCTTCCACTCCAAATTCCTTCATTTGCCATATAACAAAATGAGTTTGTTGAAAATCATGAGAAAAACAAAGACAATCCTGTAACACACTTACATTTGGCACAAGAAATGGCACTTGATCAAACCCTTGAGGAGGCCGCATTTGAGTATATTTCTCAATGCCCAAGTCAAGCGACATAACCACAAATTGCTCGATTGTAAAATCCTCGCAATCATAATCATCATAACCATTGTAATTCTGAATTGTCAACCAAAAAACACTACCACTCAAATGGACAAACCCTGACACATGATGAATAACCACAGGTGAATTTTCAATCTTTCTCCAAACATTATCGCCTAAACTAAAAACTCTTGCAGATGTTGTCCCCACAATAAAATACACAACCTTATAAGTGTCGCTTGAATTAACATAACCAAACACAAACTTTAACAAATCGCCTTTACCAGGGAAACAACTTGGATCGTTATTAACACCATCACCACAATACCCTACTTTCTTTGATATTTTCCTACTTGCCGGGTTCCAAAATCGAATAGAAATATCCATATGACCACAAGAGTCGTTGATTTTTAGACCAAACAAGCAAAGCAAACCATTGCAGGAACCAATAATATGGACACAGTCCTTGTCCTTCAGTTGATAGTAAGGATCATCGTCAGAAAGGTTTATAATCACCGGAGGGTTCTCTAACAAGCGAAAAACGGTGAACGATACAGTGCAGGTGGATTCGAGTGTCCATAACGTGATTCTGGCGGAAGATACAAATGTGAGGTCGGGTTTTTGTGAAGATCGATTAAGGTGCAGTTTGACGAAAGTGGGATGGTCGATGATGGATTTCCAGAGAATATTAATGAATCTATTTTTCGACTCTTGTCTTGACTTTTCTGTTGCAAAGAAACAAATTTATCAAAATGATATAATAATAGTAATTTAAACTCATAATGAAACAAATCCACAATTAACAATGGTATTGTAGCAAATGACAACATATATTTTGATACTGAAGTGATCAAATTGTTTAATACTTTAACAAGCACAATTTATAATCATAATCAACTTATTCACAATATTGTCCCTACATACAAAATCATTTTTATTCTGTTTCAACAAAATAACAGAGTAAATCCATCAAATATTATCCTAGTCAACAACATTAGTAAAAGTTCATATCCAAATTCATCGAATCATAAATCAAATGGCATCATCAATTTAAAATCTGAATTACAATAACATAATTACGTTTTCAGTGTTGATTAGGGTTATGGGAAAATTGAAGTTGAAAAACAAATCAAAAATCAAATTCGTCAACAAACAAGAGGTATTCGAAGTAGTATCATTACTAAACAGACGAAGAAACAAAATCAGAATCAGAGAGAAGAGAAGATGCGTTGCAGATTGGAGTTGAAACCCAAAAGCGCTTCACCGCGCTTTCTCTATGCTAAAAGTGATTCTGTTGAAGTTGTTTGGTTTGCACAAATCTAAGCGCTTCTGCTACCTAAAATCAATTCTAGCTGAAGCTATAACTTTGTTAAACTTCATTTTGGAAACATTGTGTCAGCACAACTAATGTTTACATTGGTTAGGATAAAATCACATCTTCAGCAGGCTTGCCCGAGTGGTCTAAGGGGGTAGACTTAAGACCTACTGCACTGAGTGCGCGTGGGTTCAAACCCCACAGCCTGCATAATTTTTTTTTTTTATGCAACAAAAATTAATCATAAAAGAAAAATTTATCAAAAAAAAAAAGGTTTAATAGTAGTTTTAGTCCCTTAATTTTTTCAAAGTTGCGATTTTGGCCCCTAAGAAAAAAAATCACAAAACCGCCCCCTAAGTTAGATGCCATATGTTATTATTTTTTTTACCAAAAATTGGCCTTGGGGCCAAAACTTCTACGATTGCAAAACTTAGGGGCGGTTTTGTAGTTTTTTTTCGTAGGGGGCGAAAACTGCTATTAAGCAAAATAAAACTATCTATCTACTAACAATATATAAAAACCGAGGTACAGCAAAACTTCATAATCGTTCTTATTAAAACTCATAGTCTCCTTAATTTTATGTGCATAACAGTCATTTCACAAAATTTAATTTAATTTTTTAAATAAATTATTGTGGATAATGGTTTTCAACTAACAATATATAAAAATCGAAGTACATCAAAATTCATAATCGTCTTCATTAATACGCATAGTCTCCTTAATTTTATATGCATAACAGTCATTTCGCAAAATTTAATTTATTTGTTTTTTATTTATTATTTTATTTTAAATAAAACCGAAATACAACAAAATTTCATAATCGTCTTTGTTAAAACTCATAGTCTCCTTAATTTTATGTGCATAACAGTCATTTTGCAAAATTTAATTTATTTGTTTTTTAAGTAAATAATTATGGATGATGGTTTGCAACAAATTTTTGGATAACTATGAAGTAAATAATAACTAATTACAAGGTGTAACCAAATTTTCCTATAACAAATAAAAAAAACAGTAACCAAAATCTTCAAAATCAATTTCAACGCTATAAAAAAAAGTGTAACTAAATTCCTCAAAATAATTTAGTATTCTAATACGTTGTCTTAGATCAGATAACTAAAAAAGATAACTAAAACCTTCATATGTTGGACTTATATGTAGCATAAATTCTTAGCGTATGATAGCTTAATTAACATGAATTTTAGATTTAGTGAAGTTTAATTCACATGAAATTTACTCTAAAACTATGATGAAGTAATACAAAGACGAACACTTGTCACCGCACCGACACAAACACATCGACATCGATTTTTTAATAGAAAATGACATAATTCAATATTCAGTAGAAAATAAGTCTCGGTGTCGAACACTGGAACGCAACTTCAATTAGAGGTCTCTGTGCAAAAGAGTTCGGGAATGAATACATGTCATTGCCTTTACTCTTTTGTATTATCAAATTAATTTTTTTGGGGCGTTGGTTACCTTGGGTAATAAAAAAGAATCCACATGTTTTTTTGGTTTATCCATTTACTGCCAAGTCTATTGCTGAGGTATTTGTCAAAGAAGTGGTGAAGCTGCATGGAATTCCTAGCTCAATAGTCAGTGACAGGGACCCCATATTTGTCAGTCATTTCTGGATGGAGTTATTTAAATTATAGGGAACTAAGTTGAAAATTAGCTATGCTTATCATCCTGAAACGGATGGGCAGACTGAGGTTATCAACAAATGCTTTGAGAGTTATTTGAGGTGTTTCTCCTCTGATAATCCTAAGACTTGGTCCATTTGGCTGCCTTGGGCAGAATTCTGGTACAATACCACCTTTCATATCTATATTGGGAAAACCCTATTTGAGGTGGTGTATGGGAGGCAGGCGCCTCCAATAGTTAAGTTCCTGACTAATGAAAATAAAGTGGTTGTTGTAGCTTTAGAACTGCAGGATAGGGATGAGGCTTTGAGTCAGTTGAAAAAGCATCTGTTGAAGGCTCAGGAGCAGATATCCAGTTATGCTAACAAAAAGGAGGAAGGATTTATGTTTTAAAGAAGGATAGTGGGTTTTTCTCAAGCTTAGACCCCACATGCAACAATCTATAGTAAGAAGGATAAATCAAAAGCTTGCTGCTAGATACTATGGCCCTTTTCAGATTGAGAAAAGGATTGGGGAAGTAGCTCATAAACTAAAGCTGCCTGATAAGTAAAAAATACACTCTGTATTTCATGTATCATTGCTCAAAAAGGTTGTGGGGAACTACCAGGTGCAAGACCAATTACCTAAGGAATTGGAAATTGATGATAATGAGGATGTGTATCCTGAACAGGTACTGGGCTCCATAGTTGTCAGACAAGGAGATACTAAAGTGCATCAGAGTTTGATCAAATGGAAGCATAAGTCAGTAGAAGATGTCACATGGGAGGACAATGAGTTGCTGAAGGGCCAGTTTCTTGACTTTAGCCTTGAGGACAAGGTTGTTCTTAAGGAGGGTGGAATTGATAGAACATGACTACTGAAGTGGGCCTTGAATATGGGCCTAAGCCAAGAGTCTGGAAGGTTTATAGTAGAAAGAAGACAAAAGCAGATAAGGAGGGTGACGTGGCAAAGAAGGCATGAGAGTCACTTGCTGGCTACTTAAGCAGAGAGAATAGAAGGATTATGTATTGATTTTGTGGGGTCACCTAGAGTGATTTGGGGAGCCTGTGTGCTTTTGGGATTGGTAGTACTACTACCAATTGTTTCTGTTATTTTCTTTCTCTGTTATTCATGTACATATGGATCTCAGATTATCAAATACAAATTTTATCACCATTTCATATCATTATTCATTTCTCTTTTTGTTCTTTGGTATTAAAACCCATCAAAGTCAAAGTGTTCATCAAAACTACAGTAAAGGTTCTACAAGTTCTGTCGTACATTCACAAACCAATAGTGGGTTCAATATTGAAGCAAGTACAAGTCATAATCTTGGAGCCAAAAATCAACAGTTCAATCATATTGGTAATATGGGTATCAATTTGTGTAGAAGATTTGACAGCACATCATCTAATACAACCCCATCTTCATCAAACACATTTCACCTAACAACATCTCATGAAAATCCATTTTTTGATGATAACAGTAGAGACGATTATATATACAATGATTTTGAAGGTATGAATTAAACATTGGAATTCATATGGACAATCGCTATGTTCTTTTGTATATTCCTAGGTTGCTTCTAAAGTATCAAGCACACATTAACATGGAATGGTGCAATCATAGTACTTCAATTAAGTACTTATTCAGATACATCAACAAAGGTTATGAAAGAACCACTGCTGCTATTGTACCAACTAAAGATGGAAATGGCAATTAACAAGGACATATTGATGAGATAAAACATTACATTGATTGTAGATATGATTCCCTTAGCGAAGCATTCTGAAGGATTTATTCATTCCAAATACATGGGAGGAAACCAGTTGTTTAAAGATTGTTCTTTCACTGTGAGGATGATAATTCTATATACAATAAAGATTATGAGAAAAATTAAAGATGTCCTTTTGAAATCGAGTATGGCAGAATCAATGTTCACAACATGGTTTGAAGCAAATATGAATTATCATGAAGCTCGAGGGTCAACTTACAGTAAATTTGTTTCAAAGTTTGTGTATGTGAAGAAGAAAAAAAGAGTGGAAACCTCGGAAAAAAAGGATACACAATTGGTAGGGTAATGTGGGTTCCTCCATGCATAGGTGAATTGTAATATTTGAGGATGATGTTGACCCATGTCAAAGGACCATTCAGTTATGATGACATAAAGACTGTGAAGAACTTCTTATATGATAGCTTCCGTGATGCATGCTTTGATTTGGGATATGTTGGAGATGATAAGGAATATATATCAGCTGTTAAAGAGGCAAATCCTTGGGGATCTTATCACTTTTTGAGGAAATTATTTGTCACAGTGTATTTTTTTTTGAAGGATTGTCACGTTGTATTTGTCAAGTAGTCTGAATAGACCACACCATGTATGGTATAACACGTGGTGTTAAATATGTTTTTGGTTCCTATAAATATATCAATTTTTTCTTTTAGTCCCTCTAAAAAATTTCTTCAACTTTTAGTCCTTATAAATTTTTCAATCATTACTTTTGGTCCCTCCTTTAAAGTAAACTCATATGTCGAATTCATATTCTTAAATAAAAAATTTCAGAAAAATGTATAATATTATAAGGATCTCTCCAAAAAAAAAAAATTAATTTTTTACCAAAACATGAATTAAATATGAATTTTTATATTTTTTGCGGTAAAAAAATTCATATTTAAGTCATGTTTTGTTAAAAAAAAAAAAAATTGGAGTGATTTTTACAATTTTTTATACATTTATGCACAATTTCATTAAAAAATACAAAAATTTACTTAAAAATAGGGACCAAAAGTAGTGATTGAAAGTTTTATAGGGACTAAAAGTTGAAGGAAAATTTTAGAGGGACTAAAACGAAAAGTTGACATATTTATAGGGACCAAAAACATATTTAACCCTTTAGATTTTTTATGTTTTATAGGTGATGAAAAAGAGTATTTAAGGGCGGATTCTGTTGATAGATCTGAAGTCGATGGCAATAAGGCTTTTGATGTGTTGACCTCTGAGTTTTTAAATACTCTAGCAACTTTTGGGTTTCCCAACCATAAAATAAAACTCAAGACCGGTACACCTATAATGCTACTAAAAAATATTGACCAATTAGAGGGTTTGTAAAATGGAACAAGACTCATAGTAACAAGACTAGCAAACTATGTTATTGAAGCAAAGGTTATTTTAGGTAAGAACATTGGAGCAATTGTATATATCCCCAAAATGGAGATATCTCCTACACGGTCTCCATGGCCATTCAAGCTCTCTAGAAGGAAATTCCTAGTTATTGTTTGTTATGCTATGACAGTCAACAAATCTCAACGATAATCACTGAATTATGTTGGATTATATCTTCCTCGGTGTGTGTTTAGTCATGGTCAATTGTATGTGGTAGTATCAAGGGTAAAGAGCAAAAAAGGTCTTAAGATAGTAATTCATGACAAAGAAAATCAAGCATTGAAGTCAACCACCAATGTTGTTTTCAAAGAAGTGTTTGAAAATCAATCATTGAAGTCTACCATCAATTGTCGTAATATGAGTGGTGTTGAAGCTTTGTTCAACAAGCTCTACTTTTGTCCAGGTTGCAGCATTTACAAGTTGTTCTAACTTTTGTAAGTTGACTATTGATAGTTTCTTGACTAAAAGTTTTTTATATTCAAATTATCTTTGTCCAAATTATTTGTATTACTTTGACCTTTTCAATTTATTCTCTTATATATGTTGATTCCGACAATAATTTTCGTAATAACCCGCGACCCGTGCGAATGCACGGGTCTATTACTAGTGGGGATGAAAAGATCTTTGTATTTTTACTCATCTCATTCGCGTTTCTTTATTTTATTTGTTCTTTCTAAAATAGGAGTATTCTTTCAAAAAAAAAAAGGAATATTTGTTTAATTTATAAAATCTGAACCATATTTTGGAACACTTTTTTGATCTGGAAAACCTAGATATTATATTTTGACCTAGAGAACCTAGATATAATATATAAGTTTGCATAGGCCGGTTCGAGCATACCTTTTGATCGGCCATGCAGTTAGCTCAGCGAGAACGGGTCAAAATTGGTCAAACCCTGTGAAAACCGGTGACTCGACCGAGTTATGGGTCGAAACATTTTTTTTTTTGCTTTTAACTTAAATGAAACGACGTCGTTTTGGATTTGGTAAATAAAAAAAAAGAGTAAAAACTAGAATTAGAAAGGTCGGAAAAGAGTAGAAACTCAAAACCTCTCACTCCCTCCATCTACTCCTCTATTTCACGTACGGAGAGAAGAGAAGATAAGTTGAAAGTTCAGACCTTAGCATCATCCTCCACCCTCCACGTCGTTGTCGTTGTTGCCGCTTATCTCCACGTCACAGTTGATCCACGCCGTTGTTCATCCCAACAACAGTTACATACGTGAAAACCCTTTTTCAGATTGTTCTAATTTCCTTCTTTTGAATTATTACTAATTGATTTATTGTAGATTTCTTGTTTTGATTTATTTTATTTCATCATTTAATCTGATTGTTTCATAATTCCATGTTGTAATGTTGAATATGATGTTGTTATTGTGTTGTTGATTTCATGTATATGATCGATCATTTGCTTCCGTCGTTGTTGTTTCACACATGAAAGTAAATTCATGACTTTTTGATGTTTTGATTTTTTTTATGTTGAGTGATTGAATTTGAATTATGTTGTGTTTTTTTTCCTTCATGTTTTGATTTTTTTTTCATGTTATTATGTCACCATCTTCACTTTCTTGTAGCAATAGTAAACTCCTCTGTTTTTTTTATTTGGATCTGTGTCATTCATAAATGTAAAGGTCTATGATTTTCCCACTTATTTATTTGTGATTAGTTATGACCTCTTCTGAAGCACCAACACAACCATCAACAGAAGCTTCGACTCCAGATTTTCAAAGGAATGTTAGGGTGAAAACCGATATAGCTTCGGGTCACTGTAAAATTGTCAAAGTTGATGGAAAAGAAAAATCACAATGTATCTGCTATAACAAAATTATGAAGGGAGGTGGAATTAATAGATTAAAGTGTCCGGAGAAACTGGACAAGTTGAAACATGCAACAAAGTTCCTGAAGAAGTCCGCTTTAAGATGAAACAAAATCGTGAAGAGACAAGGCTTAAGAAAAGAAGAATTGAACAAGAAACAAATTCATTTATCGAAGAGATAGGTGATGAAGGGCAAACACAAAGGGTGCGTTTGATTCGCATTAAAGGACAGGACAAACAGAACAGAACTGAACAAGTAGGTGAGTCACAACACAAGTAGGTGAGTCACAGCACAACTTATTGTTCCGTACATTATTTGGAAGCCGATGCACAACACAAGATAAAAATATACTAAATGACTATAATATCCTTTATAGTGTATTATTTCGTTGAAACTAGTATTAAAAATAGTATTTCAAAATTTTCAAATTTTTTAATTATTTTGTTATTCATTAAAATTCTATTATCATATTATGAATTAAAAATAATTTAATTTAACTTGTAAGAAAAAATTTGATTTATTGAAATGCATACATAAAATTTTTAGTTTATGTATTGAACCTGGGTTTATATGTCGTATTGTGCAACCAATTTTTTTTGTTGAGATGTAATAAAAAAAAGTTGACAAACTGAGATCGAATATCGAAAAGATTATATGGTTGGCAAAGTAAACAATTAAAGAAAAGGATGGTTGTAATTTCTCCTATGCGATGGCAATAGAGTTAAATTGATAAGGTCTATGTTGTCTTTTTCTTTCTTTTCCAGCAGACAAAAACTTGTACTCCAGTTTAGTGGGTAACAAGTTTTGTAGGAGTTGTCCAGTACTGCGCGCTTACTTTTGTGCTGTTATGATCTTAGTTTTTAGATCAAACATCGAACAAGTTTGCTTGTTCTGTCCTGTGCTCCATTTTATTGCAAATCAAATGCACCCAAAGGGAACAACCTAGGTCAGCGGTTGTTGCATCTCAAAAGGAAACAAAGAATGGTAGCTTTGATGATTACTTTTTGCCTATAATAGGGCTGGACAAATAATAATCGTTCGATCAAAACCAGCTTACCCAATCCACCGTAAACCGTGTCGGGTGAGCTCAAATGGGTAGACGGGTCACACAGGTAAAAAAACTGGGTTGAGATGCATTCACGTGGGACGGTTCGGTTCAGAATTATTGAACCAACGGTAACCTATACAAATCGACCCGTATATATATATATATATATATATATATATATATATATATGTGTGTGTGTGTGTGTGTGTGTGTGTTATTATTATTCATTTTATATATGTTGACTGTAACGACCCAAATTTTTGAGACATTAACTTATACATTTCTTAGTGAAAAAGATGAATAATTATTTTTTTCTTATAAATAATAGGAGAAACTGAAAACTCATAGGCTTCAAAATACATGAATAAACAGGTTTCTCTTAAATTTTCAAAATAGTAAATCAGAGTTGTTTTACATCAAATATAAAATTCCTAAGAACAAGGCTTTCGACCTTTTACTACCCAAGTACACATCCTAGCTAGTCAAAACTTTGGACGCTTGCGAGAACTCTCGCTAAGGCGCACCGGAGGTCCACATCTCTCGAAGCTTCCAACTGTAAATCGATATCATTATCTAATTTTAAAATACGGAAAAAGGGTCAACTCCCAAACAACAACAAACATACAAGTTACACATAGATATTTAACATGCATGTATTTTAAACCATTAAAACAATATAATTATTAATATAAGGTACATAAAATATCAACACCCCAAACACCAGTGGACTCGACAAATGCACGACACCCTAAGGATTAACCTATATGCGATACAAATGATCCGGATATCATCTCCCTTATAGGGCAATAAAAAGTTCTTCGTAGATATTTGTGGGGTTCAACCAATTATGAACACTCCACCGTGGCTCCAACCAATTATGGACACCACATACCCCACGGGTCCCAACCAATTATGGGCACCAAAAGAAAACAACGAGCCTCAACCAATTATGAGCACTCAACCAAGAAACGATAAGCCTCAACCAATTATGGGCACTCAAGACTTTGGGTCCCAACCAATTATGGGCACCATGCGACAATGAATGCATGCTTGCGACACATGGTTATTAACTCCACAAAATAGATCACTCACAATGAGTATTCGACCAAATTAATCATTGTCTTAAACCACCTGCTAGAGACACGGATTACACCGACAATAACTCGGACTTACAAAATATGCAAGACCGCAATTCAGACATGAAAACAACGAATTATACTCACAGCCAAGCAATACAAAATCAAGTTCCATAGTATGTATGCATGGTACAATACATAAATATGTTAAAAACATTATCTTTTAACAACAAGTAAATACATATATAAAATAAAAAATGGAGCGCCCTTTCCTTCACAAAAAGTATTTACTAACTCAATTTCCAATTTCTATTCCTATTACTCCTAAATCCTACTCAAGGTTTGGTTAAAATAAGATTCACCAATAACTCCTGCTTAATTATTTGGTTATTAAAATAGAACCTTTAGATTAGTCAACAATTATAAGCACATGTTACAAGTATAGTTACTACATTATAAACGAATGGTAGGAATTAAATTCTAGAATACTTCCACTAAAACTTATTTTTTTTAAGTACTTTGAATAAAAAACTTCAATCATAATACTAGTAACACTTTCAATTATAATCAAAAAGTTTGACTCAAAATTTACTCAAAGGTTTCACTCATGTAGTCAAAACAAACACACTGTAGCATACTCTACTATCATATCAGGTCCTATTATTTAAGAAGCATCAAACCTAACTTGTTTTAACTAAAAACCATTGATCGATCTAATCATTCCAATAAACCATTCTAACTCACTCAAGATTGCTAGAACACTGGACTAATTTTTTTCTCTCATAGTTAAACTCATAAAATATATCCCGTTTTAGAAAAAGAGAATTCCATAAAAAAGAGAATGGTTCAAGCAAAGTTTCAGTGCTAAATAAATATTCGAATAAAGCTTAGCAAAATAACACTGATTTCTTGAAATCATTATTTCAACTAAACCAAATTGATTTCTACAACAATAAATTGACAATGAGAAATATCACCAAAAATTGATATTAAGAAAATAATAATTATACAAGTAGAAATATTCTTACTTGAACTCTAATGGCTAATCTTTAATGTTGATTCTTTGTTTTCCTTTCTTTCTCCTTCAAGTCCCTATATGTTTCTATCTCTCTCTCTCTCTCTCTAAATTTCTCTCTATTTTCTTTAAAGTGTAGAACCAGTAAAGTGGTGAATGAAAGGAACAAAGGAGGTAACCGATTGTTATTAATAATGAAATAACCTCCCACTAACTCCCTTCCTAAAAGAGTGGCACTAGGCTTAAGGAGTGTGAAGTGAAATTGACCATGTAACTAGGAAAGGAGGTTACATTGTTTTCTCTGCAAATACACGTCCCCATTTACTTTCCTACAATTATCGATCAATCAATATATTTAATTAGTTTAATAGTAACATGATATATAAAGATGAAGAGAGACTTGCAAAATGGTTCATTGCTGCATCTATTCCATTCAATGCTGCCAATTCACTGTATTTTCAATTTGCGGTCGACACTCTTTGTTGCATGGGAGTTGGATATAAAGTTCTTGCTATACATGCTTTACGTGGTTCTTTGCTAAATAAGTGGGTTGATGAAACGAAGAAAAAGATAGAGAAATGTCGTGAGATTTGAAAGACTACTGGTTGTACTCTTATGCCATATGGGTGGACTGACGGGGTTAAGAGAACTCTGATCAACTTTTCAGTCCATTGCTCTAAAGGAACAATTTTTATCAAATTTGTTGATATTTCTGGTGCTTCAAAAATAGGTGAGTTATTATATAAGCTTTTCAGGGAAGTAGTGTTATATATTGGCACTGAAAATATTGTTCAGATAATGACGGATAATGCTGCAAACTATGTTGCTGCTGGTAAGTTATTGGAAAAAGAGTTCCTTGACATGTATTGGTCTCCTTGTGCAGTTCATTGCATTAACTTGATGTTTCAAGACATGGGGAGATTACCTGAAGTTAAAGAGGCAGTTTCATATACCACAGATGTTACCAAGTATATATATAATCATTGTTATACATTGTATTTGATGATGAAATTTACTCATGGAAGATAAATATTTCGTCTTGCTCCAACTCGCTTTGCCACTAATTTCATTGCTTTGTAGAGTATTTTGTCTCAGAAAAATGCACCTAGAGCCATGGTAACATCTCAAGAGTGGACAATTTCTGCTTATGCAAAAGATGACAAGGCAAAACAATTTGTGGAACAAGTCTTGAACACTAACTTTTGGACTGCTTGTGCTGACATAGTGAAACTCACAGAACCACTTGTAGGTGTGTTGTGTCTCGTGGAGAGTGAAGATAAACCTGCTATGGGTTTTCTTTACATAAATATGTATAAAGATAGAGAGGAGATGGTGAAGCGGTTTCAAAGAAATAAAACAAAAGTGGAGCCTTGCTTGAAGATCATAGATGATCGATGAGATTCAAAACTTCGAAAAAACCTTCATGCTACTGATTATTGGTTGAATCCATCTTGTAGATTCAGTCCTGAATTTGAGAAACACAAGTCCACCACATCTGGTCTTATTGATGTCATTGAAAAGTATGCTCACAATAATCATGAGTTGCAAGCAAAGTTAAACATAAAGACTAGTATATTTAGAAATTCTGAGGGCGATTTTTTAAGGACATCAACTACAGTGAAAATCGATTGTATGTAGGGATGGCAATACGGGCCAGCCCGCTCCGTTTAGGCCCAGACCGCTATTAACCCGCCAAAAATGGGATGGGGCGGGGCGGGCCAACTTGAGGGGGTGGCTCAAATTCACACCCCGCCCCGCCTAAAGGCAGACTAGAGGGCTGGCGGATTGGCCCGTCTATTTTTTAAAATATTTTTTTGTCGATCGTTGTTAACAAATACACTGCTATTATAAAAACAATAAATTCAATATAATGACTCTAACATTAAGTAAATCCACCATATATCCAACATCAAACAAATTACAAAATAAATCCAACAACATGAAATAAGTCTCAAAATAAATCAACCATAAAAAGTCTACATAATTTGTTCAACATCCCTAAGTTAATCATCATCTAGGTAATAGACATGTGATGCTCCGAGTGTTGCTGCAACAGTTGGTAAAATTAAGTTATTAAAATTTGTTTAGTGGTTTTGCAAAAGTGTTTATGGGGTGTGTAAATTAAAAATTCGGTCACTAATAGTGAAAAAAGAAATTTTCATAAGCCCACGGGGCGGGCCAACTAGAGAGATGGGCTCAAAATCTCACCCCCAGCCCGCCTAAAATGGCGGGTTAAACGGGTTGGCCGACGGGTCGGACCCGTTTTGCCACCCCAAATTGTATGTGAAAAAACCAGTTCAGACAGAAAGAGGTTTTGAATTAGACTGAAATGGTTCAGGTAAAATAACATATTTGGGCAGAAATCTAGTTCAGGTAGAATGAATCGGTTTCAACTCGGGCCGGACTAGTTTTTATAAAAAAAAATAAGTTTTCTATGAAAGTAGTTTTGTGAATCGAACTGAACCATAAATTATGGTTTGGATCAGTTTAGTTAATGTATTTGCACACCCCTATGACCAATCATAATCCCTCTTCATGCTTATCTTATTATTTTATTTTGTGGGAAGAGTATTAATAAATAAATTCTGAGAAGGAGGAATTTTATGAGATTAAAAAAATTATCGAAGATCCAATTTTAAAAATGATTGATTTCAATCTCGTTGGAACTTTAGAGTGTAATAACCTATGTGGTGTGCTTGTTGATGAGATGTTGATGCACTGAGTCTTTAACCGATTCGAATAAATGGGTACGGGTTTTATTATTTTTTTTTAAAAATAGGCCGGTTTAGTTTTTTTAACAAAATGATATATATATTTTTTTAAAACAGTTCGAGTTTGGTTCTAAAGTAGTTAAAGTAATCCAGTTTTTCTTGCACACCCCTAGATAAGGATGTGTTTATGGAGAATCTTCTTCTTACAAGATTGAAATCAATTTTTTTTTTGTTATTGAAGGTAAACCAAAATTCGTCTATACTACAGAGTGATGAAGATATATTAACCCTAAATGAAATGCACTAGGGGTATTATTATGATGATTTTTATTTGACTTAATTGCAGTTTTGATCCCCTAATTTTCATCTTTTTGTGAAATTGGTCCCCTTATTTTAAAATTCGATAATTTTCGTCCATTTATCATATTTTTTAAAGGAAAAATGCTAAAGAGTGCCCTTAGGGCATGGTTAAGAGGACAAACTTAGAAATGTTGTATTGGAAAATGGTGAAAAGTGATAGATTTAACTTTCTAAAAGTAATTTTTTTTTTTTGAATAAAATGCAAACTTACTATTTTTTATTTTCTTAACTATTGCCTTAAGGACACTGGTTAGCAAGACCCTTTTTTAAATGTTATGGTATATGATTCGAAGATGAGAAAATATGAAAATCGATAAAATCGTAAAAAAATTCTCTTGAAAATTTTATTTAAAACATGTTATATCACCATATTTTAAACAAAAATATTAGATAAAGAGGACCAAGACTATCAAATTTTGAAAGAGGGACCAATTTTCTAAAATAGTGAAAATAAGAGATCAAAACTACAATTAGGGGTTATTATGATTATTATTATTAGGGTTAATTAAGTTTTTGGTCCTATAAATATCTGTAGTTTTGTTTTTAGTCGCTATAAAAATAAATGACACTTTTTAGTTCCTACAAAAATTTTCATTAGTGTTTTTAGTCCCTGTTAAATTAAAATTTGTTTAATTATGCTTAAACTTCTAAATTTTTTAAAGATTTTTCACTAACAAGTTCAGTTCATAACATCGTAAGACACTCTTTTATAAAATCTTTTAGTTTTTTAACATGTAATGAATTAAATATGAATTTTTCTAAAAGCCAAATTTTCAAGATTATATTAATGAAAATTTGGACCTAATAATAAAATTTTGAGCTACTTTTTTGCGGAGGAAATTTGGATAATGTTCTAAATAAGTATGTAAAAAATATGTTGAAAATTTAAAAGTTTAAGCACAATTAAACAAATTTTAATTTTACAAGGACTAAAAGTATGTGTTTGTCCCTCTTAAATTAAAATTTGTTTAATTGTACTTAAACTTTTATATTTTTAAATGATTTTTAACAGACATGTTAAGAACATTATAATAATCTCTTTCATAAAATATTAGAATTTTTTAACATGTAATGAATTAAATATAATTTTTATAAACGTAAAAAATTCAAAATAAACCTAACGAAAATTTGGACTTGAAAATAAAATTTTGAGCTAACTTATTGCGGAGGAACGTTTTATAATGTTTTAAACAAGTATGTAAAAATCCATTAAAAAATTTAAAATTTTAAGCATAATTAAAGAACATTTAATTTAACAGGAATAAAAACACTAACAGAAAATTTTGTAGGGACTAAAAAGTGTGATTTATTTTTATAGGGAGTAAAAACAAAATTGCAGATATTTATAAGGACTAAAAACTTAATTAACCCTTATTATCATTATTTGGGTTAATTAAGTTTTTAGTCTCTATAAATATTCACAGTTTTGTTTTTAATCCCTATAAAATAAAATCACACTTTTTAGTCCCTATAAAGTTTTCTATTAGAATTTTAGTCTCTATAAATTTTTCCATCAGCATTTTTAGTCACTGTAAAAAAAATTCATCAACAATTTTGGTCCCTAAAATGCTTAAGGTAAATGTTAAAGCGACTAAACGGTGCGATTTTATTTTGTAGGGATTAAAAACAAAACTGTGAATATTTATATGGACAAAAAACTTAATCAACCCTTATTATTTGAGAAATGATATTTGTACAACCACTTTGTGACAACTTTATTTTTCATACTCACGTTCTATTCTTACTCTCTCTCTTACTTTTTCTCAAAGAAAAAAAGAAAGGATGTCAAATAGGTTGTACCAAATGGTTGTTCAAATATCATTACTCTTATTATTTTGACTTAGATTTTTGTAAAGAATTTTGACTAAGTTATTATTATTTTTGACGAAATTATTATAGTTTTTTTTTTTTGAAATATTATTATATTTCATTTATAAAAGCAAAATTGTAAAAGGAAATAATACACACTTTATTTATTTTCTATCTCTTTCCTTTCGACTAATCCCTAACAATCGACGGAAACGCTCTCAACTCACAACACTCCCGCCGCCTCATTCCCGCCGGCGATTTTCCCTTATCCGCCGCAACAAACTTCTCCGACCAACACCTTCTATCACAGGCTCGTTTCTCATTCTCTTCAATCTCTTCTTCCATTTACCGCATGATCTACTCTTAATTGCCGCATTTTGTTTTCCAATCGCGCAATCGTTTTTCGTTTTCTATTGTCTTGAAATTGATGCATCGATGGTTTGAATTGTGAATTATTTGAGATTATTTTTGTTTTTGCGGTGGAAAATGATGATGAATCAGAATTCAGAAGTTACGATTTGTTTGGTTTTTCATTTTTGCAATTTGTAACGTTTTTAGGTTTTTCTTAGTTATGTAACTGTTTTGTTAATTCTGATTTACTCGTAGTACTGAATTGATCAATTTGCTGCGGTAGAATGCAATGTTCATTTAGTTGTGTAGCTAGCTATGAATCATACTGACACTGGGGACACCGATACTGCGACGTGGACATTCGTAAAAATTTGAAAAATATGAATGAATTGAACGTAATAATTCAGTTTTTACTGTTAAAATGATTTTGTCGTGTCGTTCTATAGTGGTAATAAGTCAGTTTTCACAGTTGATGAATTGAGCATGTGTAGAAAATGTAATGTTCGTTTCATTGTTACACCGATGCTTTGAATTTTGGATTATTTTAAATTATTGCTTTTTTAATGTGGAAAAAAATAATTAATAATGAATCAGAAGTATTGGTTTGTTTGGTTTTTCATTTTTTATTCTTCTTGCAATTTGTGTAGGTTTAGGTTTTTCTTGTTATGTGACTGTTTTTGTTTTTGAAAGATGTTATGTAACTGGTGTTGATTATGTTTTACTCGTATTGGATTGGTGAAGTAGATGCTATAGAATGTAATGTTCGTTTAGTTGGTTTTTGCTGTTGATGAATTTACCATGCGTTCTGAATTACAGATGGATAATTCCTAATCGTTATGGTTATGTTAAACAACTGATTAATTCCGCGAGAAATAGTTTTGAGAAGAATTTGAGCATTTGTTTGTGTGCTGCTATGTCACTGTTAGGCCTGTTTACTTTGTGGAAATATTTTCTATTTTCATTTCATAAATGTGTTTTTTTTTTGCTATTGACCTAGTGGCCAACACACACTCCTGTAAACACACATGTAGGCGAAAATGTGGTGGCCCGGGTTTGAATCCGGGATTCAACATAAAATGTCCTCACAACTCAACCACTAGGCTGTGACAATGGGGACTCTTAAATCATGTGTTCATTTTAACTTCCTTATAAGTAAATGTGAGATTCTTGTAGTGAATCATTGTGGCAGAGAGAAGATGAAATACTAGATAGGGATGTTGCGTTTTTGGAAATAACGAAAACAATTCTTTTAGCATTTTTATTGTTTCCAAGAAATTCTTACAATTGTTCATCCAAGAGACTAGTATTTTCTTGTTAGCAAGTACAATTAACGCAAATTTTAGAAGATGAAAATAGAAAATGTATGCACAAAGTAAAACAGTGCCTAAATTGTTTTTAGAAGAACAATTTGGGCATTTGTTCATGTGCTGCGAAGTCATTGTTATTATTCTATTGTGAGGAATTTTTTGATTCTATAGTAACTGATGAAGAGACAAAGTACATATTATGGTAACATTTAAAACTGAAAGAGTATAGCGAGCCAAAGAAGCTAAATGTTGTAACAAAGCAATCTGGATTATTTGTGTATCATTCATGAAATGTACTCTAAAAATGACCACGTGGAGTGCGCAGGAGAGAAGGCATACATGTTACCTATCCCATTACAAAATCTTGGCGTCTATATTGGTGCTAAAATTAAATCGGTAAAGATGAGTTATGGGTCACTGCTGGAAGGATATTGTTATATAATGGGTCATGCTAACTTGTGCCCTTATATAATATAGGCTGGACCTCCTTGCGATGATGCACGGGTATTGATATGGGGTACAAATATTTTTCCAAAGTCTAACATACAATACATTGATATAGAAAATGAATTTTATACAAACATGACTAAATTGTTTAAATATAGATTTGGGAGGAAAAATGATTTGAATTTCCTTAGTAGAAGACTAGAATTGGTGCTGAACTGCTTTTGGATTAGACTTAGTCACTTGAATGTATAATAATCTTTGCACAAAATGTATCTCCTAATATAGTGATTGGTTATTTAGTTACTCTCTAGAATCTTTTCTAATTTACTACACTGCAAATCAGAAAGAAATCAAGATATATGTACTGAGAAATATAGAAGGGGATATCTACTTATCAGAAACTAGGGTATATTTTACAAAGTAATAGGGAGAGTATCAATATTATCAACAAAAAGGAGCAAGGAATTCATTTATCAGTTAGGGGTGAAGGTGGTACAACACATAGCAAAAAAAAAACCCATGTGTACCATGTTTTCTTAAAACTATTTATTAGTATGTACCCGTGCGTATCAATGAGTACCCAATGCATATGATACGGATGTATATCCGGGACGTGTGCAACTTTAATTTTGTAGTATCCGTACGATTATAGTTGTCCGTCCTGACCTGAAAAATGTGCAGTGTAACCTGAGTCTATGTACATACATACATAAGGATATGCATATAAATTGTAAAATCAGTTGTTAGGTTGTGCAACATATTAAATTATATTTCAGCAGTAATATGGATTCGGCTTTGTTGAGATTAGTTTTGAGTGGCTCTCCTTTCCTTGTTATCTTCATTGATTATAATAAAATTTCCCTATATTTTGCTTGTGGATTTAGTTTAGTTCCATGGTTTGCTATAGGTTGAATCACAACGCCTGCTTCTCCTCCTTCTCGCTGCACCGTTTTCCAGAACAGAACACATGGCGTCGGTGCGACAGATATTGAAGGTTATTCATTCTTTCTTTTGAATCATTTTCTTAGATCTAGGGTTTGTACGGTTAGTTTCTAAATCATTCTTTCTTTTGAATCATTTTCTTAGATCTAGGGTTTGTACGGTTCCTCTCCCCTTCAATTTTTGAATCTTCCCCCGTCTGATGTGCTGGTTTGATTTCTGATTTTAGGGTTTTTATTTTGAGACCGGTTTTCTTCCCCTTTTTGCAGTAGCTTCAGCTCTCTACACTCACTTCATACTTCAACCAACAATATACTTTGTTACCTCAAACAGTGCCAATGTATTCACGTGGTCGCGATTTTTTGTTCTGTCACTTGTGTGGGACAATGCTCACAGTTCCCTCAACTGATTATGCACTGTGCCCCTTGTGCAAAACCAAGTGTAACATAAAAGGTACACCCTTTTTTTATTCCTGTTCAAAATAATCTATCATTGTGTTTGTTTTTTCTTTGATTTGATTATTACATGCTTCTATCTTATCACGATCATTGCTTAAATGGTTTACTAATTAGGGAATAGTGAGTCAAAATTTCGATTGGTACTTATACAACTTAAGTGAAAGTGTGAAAGGAAAATTTGGTGTGTAGGTGATCAAATAACTAATGGAAATGAAACAAAACACTGTTCTGATTTTGAAAAAGCAAGGTGCAAAAATCGTTTAGGCTACATAATATAGAGGAACAATGCCAACTACACACATATATGGAAATAACATTAGGTGACAGCTCTGATGGTGAAAGGGTGCAGACACATTTAATATGCTGGGACGCGAGTTTGTACCCGCAATTCCCCCCTTCTCAGCACTCAGTGTGTGTGAGTTTGGCCGCTAGGCTCTCTAGAACAAAAAATAACACATTAGGTGACTTTTTAGTTTGCGAAGGGCTATTTGATTTGTCTTGATTTGATATATTGATGGAGGAGTCTTCATGATTCTATAAGGTACTTTTTAACATAACGTGTGCCCCTGTTAAGTTGTAATAAATGTCTCATCTTGTTAATGCTTATGCTTTCACAAAGTATCTGTGTGATGTTTTTATGCGTATGATATACATCAAATCTAATTTTATGTATTTATCTATCTACTGCTAGATACTCCTTAGGTGTAGTGGTACACGTCTGTTAGACTGTTACTGTCCTTGCATATTTAGATATAATTTGCTGTGAATAAGTTCATATTGTGCTCAAGTGAACTAATATATTGTGTGTTTAGGAGTCCCATTATGCGTCCTAACTGAATGTCCTTGTAATTTTCAGATATTAAAGGAAAGGAAATAAGTTACACAATTTCTGCTGAGGTATGCTATATTTTTTTTATTGATAAGCTTAACCATGTTATTTCCATCTCCTAACATATGATATGATTATATCACTATGTCATGTCGCTTAGGCTTATAGTTCTTATGGTTGAATGACTTGGTGTTTAGGTATAGGGTCTACTGATATGTGCATTCATATCATTGGGAAAACGATGCTTCAAAAACGCAGACAACATAATCATCAATATATTGATGAGTGATGAATGAAAATAGTCGTGAAAAATTTCTCCAAACTCCTTTCTTCTAATTTTGGCTTCCTTCTCTATTTTTTGGAGACTAGCCCTTCTTGAACAAAGTCACAATACCCCTCGTATCATATATCATCTATGTTCAATGCCGGTGTATTTAGATGAAATTGATTATATCCACCTCCACTATGACCTAGGCACATATAATTTACAGATCTACGATAAACTGTATTTTTTGGTACATGCAACTAAATGATACCTTGATTTGCTTTGTCTTGGACTCTTGGTGGGATATATGGTGAAAAGATCTCTGTTTTAGAAGTATGAGTAAATAATTAAGCTTTTTGAAATATCAACCTAGGTTGAAGATTTGATATCAATATAGAAAAAATTGTGATGTGATTTTAAGCGCATACACATTCACATACTAATATGTTATTGATTATTGGCAAATTATCCTTCTCTACTCTCTGGTTGGCAGGATATCAGAAGAGAACTTGGAATTGATTTAATTGAAGAACAGAAGGTGCAATTGTCTAAGGTAATGCATCCTGCAATATATATATATTTAATGGCATGATGTTTAAGCGGATGTTTACATGTTCTAATGTTATGTTTCTTTACAGGTCAACAAAACATGTGAAAAATGTGGTCATGGCGAAGCTGCCTTTTATACCAGACAGGTATTACTAGGCTTCACAATGAAGCTTTGCCAATTTAACTTGAAGCTTATTTGGTACTCAAAATTTATGTATCTATATCTTCCTAATTTTAGATGAGATCGGCGGATGAAGGGCAAACTACTTTCTACACATGCACCCGGTGTGGTCATCAGTTTCAGGAGAATTAAGTTTGAACCGTGTATGAACAGATTGTCTACACTCTTTACTTTCTTTTTTGTCCCCTTGGCTGAAATATGCTCCCATTTTCTACATTAATTTGGAGAGAGCTTTGTCTGTGCAAGTAGAAGTTTTGATCCTATGTAGCTTGTGCAATGCCTGAAAATTTATACTGAAATCAAACATAGAAAAGTTGTTATTTTGGTGTTAAATATTAAGTACCTTGTGGCAGTTGGCTCTTTGTTAGTGTGCTAATTTATCTACAACTCTGCGTGTTGATGACTTGATGTTACTAATACTACTTGGTACTTGGTCCCTTTTTTTGGTGAATAGTACTTGGTTCCTTTAATCATATGTTAGTGTTCTGCTGAATTTATTTTCTCTGATATCATTCTACTTTGACTGTCATAATTGCTTTTCTGTTTTTTGCGGTTCTTAGATTATTTTTGCAAATAGTACTTGATTCAAGATATGGTTGATTCAAGATTGTTGTCTGTCTTTATCTAAAAACAGTCTGTTCGTCCCGCACTTTAATTTAAAAGGTGCACTTAGTTTTTTTGAGGAATTAAAAGGTGCACTTAGTGAAATTTGGTTTAGAAAGGACTGACCCAAAATAGAGTCATAATTTTTTGTTTTTTTTTTACTTGTTAATTTTATGTTGAAATGAGCAACTTATTCAATTAAGCTTTATCAATGAAGATTATTTGTCTCACGAAGAAGGGATTTTTAGTGCAGTTTAGTTGACTAAACTACATGCCTAATCGATGTAACAATTAAGCAATCAACTTTGACGTGATTAATTGATATAGGGGTCTTTAGCCGTGATCTCCACAAGCTACAATGTGTAACATCCACTTTGAGTATGTTTGATATCATGGTAGGTATGTGAGAATCATATAGATTCACCGTGATTTTGCAGAAGTTACAAAGTATAGCTTTTGAATAATCATAATGGACATGCATACCATGGTATCATAGATTTTTACTTGATCAAAAAACCAAAAATTCGGTTATTTCTACTAACATTAAATGATCTTTCAAATTGGTCAAGACTATCCAGTTTATGGCCACTTCTCTATGGTACTAGTTGTTGCTTCATTGAATTTGCTTCATTAATAGGATCACGATTTGACTTTGATCGTTATGGACTGGTACCACGGTCGAGTCCTAGGCAGGCAGACCTTATTTTAACAGCGGGCACCGTAACTATGAAAATGGCTCCTTCTTTAGTTCGATTATATGAGCAAATGCCCGAACCAAAATATGTTATTGCTATGGGAGCCTGTACAATTACAGGAGGGATGTTCAGTACCGATTCTTATAGTACTGTTCGGGGCGTGGATAAACTAATTCCTGTGGATGTCTATTTGCCAGGCTGTCCACCTAAACCGGAAGCCGTTATAGATGCTATAACAAAACTTCGTAAGAAAATATCTCGAGAAATCTATGAAGATCTAATTTGTTATCAACGAGAGAATAGGTGTTTTACTACGAACCACAAATTTCATCTTGGACGCAGTACTCATACCGGCAATTATAATCAAGGATTATTTTATCAACCATCATCTATTTCAGAGATAACCTCTGACACATTTTTCAAATATAAAAAAGTTAAGTATCCTCCGACAAACGAAAAAGTGAATTAAACAGGATCCTTTTGTACAAAATACAATAAGAAATAGCAAGCAAGTCAATCTTCAAAAATTTCATTCTAATACCAAACTTATATAAAAAAAAGCAGGAGAAGTAAAAAAAATGCAGGGTCATCTGTCTGCTTGGCTAGTCAAACACGGAATAGTTCATAGATCTTTGGGTTTTGATTACCAAGGAATAGAGACTTTACAAATAAAGCCCGAGGATTGGCATTCGATTGCTGTTATTTTATATGTATATGGTTACAATTATCTACGTTCCCAATGTGCCTATGATGTAGCACCAGGAGGACTATTAGCTAGTGTCTATCATCTTACGAGAATAGAGTATAGTCTAGATCAACCCGAAGAGGTATGCATAAAAGTATTTGTCCCAAGGCAAAATCCGAGAATTCCTTCTATTTTCTGGGTTTGGAAAAGTGCTGATTTTCAAGAAAGGGAATCTTATGATATGTTAGGAATCTCTTATGATAATCATCCGCGTCTGAAACGTATTTTAATGCCCGAAAGTTGGATAGGATGGCCTTTGCGTAAAGATTATATCGCCCCCAATTTTTATGAAATACAGGATGCTCACTAAATGATAAAAATAAGAAAGTAATCAACACTTCGACAACCCCAGATATTCAAGAAATATCTGTATGTACATTTTCTTTTTGTTATAGATTGGACAGAATAATAGAGGTTTCATTCATATCTTATTATGGATGGGATAAATAACAAAATGGATAAATAAAAAAGACAATAATATAGGGATTCATTGAGATTCTAAAATTGGATGGAACGATACTTAATTTAGGGTGAGCCAATAGGATGAACTGAAAAAGTTCTGTATCATTAACTATGTAAGATGTACAGCAACATCAATTAGATATCCGGCTACGAAAAAGAAAAAGTAGGATCAAAGAAAATAAAAAGAAATGGACCGAATTTTTTTATATTGTTGAAATATTAACATTCTTTTTGGAGCGCAGAAAAAATCGAAACAAAATGGAATCATTCATTTTCAGACTCACTTTCTATACCTAGAATATACATCTATTCATTCTTTAGCTAGAAAGAGTATATCTCCGTACGCCTAGATAAATTATGTATCTATTCCCAAATTTATTAAAATTTGGGAATAGATACTCATAGAAATGAATCGCCGGGAACCAGATTTGAACTGGTGACACGAGGATTTTCAGTCCTCTGCTCTACCAGCTGAGCTATCCCGACCATTCTTGACACACCACCCTAATTTTAGGAAATTACTTGAGTCTATGTCAACTAAATAAAAAAAAAGGGATATAGGATAAAAAATTAGCGAATTAAATGGGCTTTTGGGGATAGAGGGACTTGAACCCTCATGATTTCTAAAGTCGACGGATTTTCCTCTTACTAAAAATTTCATTGATGTCGGTATTGACATGTAGAATGGGACTCTATCTTTATTCTCGTCTGATTAATCAGTTATTCAAAAGATCCATCAGACTATGGTGGAGTGACTGATTTGATCAATCAAGATTATTCTATTGAAAGAGTAAATGTTGTCAACTCCATTTGTTAGAACAGCTTCCATTGAGTCTCTGCACCTATCCTTTTTTGATTTTCACTTTCTAAACTTTTATTTATTTGTTTTCGGAAAGAAGGATTTGGCTCAGGATTGCCCATTTTTAATTCCAGGGTTTCTCTGAATTTGAAAGTTTTCACCTGGTAAGTTTCCATACCAAGGCTCAATCCAATTAAGTCCGTAGCGTCTACCAATTTCGCCATATCCCCCGTTTTTTTATTTGAGATTGATATCATATCTCATTAGGATGTTTTTTCATTTGTATTATGAGAATTATATGATGGAACTGTTCAATTTATTAGAAACCTACTCCCATTTTTGGAAAAATTTCCTTCTATTTGTTTGATTGATTTTCTTTCATCTATATCTGATATCAGATACCCATATTTAGTCGAATCAGAAATGATTCTATTATCTGTGTATTCGCAATTCAATATACAGAGATATATACTACATTTATCTCTATTTTAGATGTCCCTCCTTCTTTGATTTTTTGAGAGTATTTAGAATACTCTAACGTTCGATTCTTTTTTTGCTTAGAGGAGACAGATACAGACCTTATAATAACAAAACGAAAATCTATTTATTAATTTAAAATTTGACATTCATTTAGAAATTCAATAGAAATATCAAATTTCTATTTACTTATCCAATTTCTATCGATACATTCTTTTTATCTACATTATACATAGTTCATCTTAATGCATACGAATTTTGTAATATAAATTACTGTTTACTGTAATCTAATTAGTCATTATTTTATTTAAAATTCTAAAAAACTATTTAAAATATAAATTTTAATTTTAAGATAGTATTCTATATACTCTTTACTATTTTCTATATCTATATTTATTTATATATATATAGAATTTTTATATAGAATTTTATTTTAAGGTATTCTAATTGTAGAATATTAAAGAATATATAAAGAATATATATAGAAACAAATAATCTTCCTATCTAATAATCAGGATATCGGGATAAATACATATCTATATTTAGATATTCATATAGATTAGATGAAAATATGAATTCTATTCTATTTATTATTTATTCTTGAAATATTAAAATAATCGAAATAAAGAAGCAAAAATATTCAAAACAAAAAAGAGAATTTGACTATACGAATTAAAATGACGATATTGTTTTATTGATAAAAATTATTTGATAAATCGATCAAAATAGTATTCTATTTAACTATTAATTAATTAACTCTTAATTAAAATTCTTATCTTAAAATTATTATTATTTTTATGATATGATATATACTAAAATATCAAATAAATAATAACTATTGGATATTTTCGATTTTTTCTATGTTTGTATTTATTTGATTATGATATAGTAATTTGGTTATGAAGAGCTAATATAAAACAATTAATAACTAAGATCCCAGTAGTTTAGGAAATAATTCCGATAAATCCACAATTTGTGTTATGAGAGCCCGCTTAGCTCAGAGGTTAGAGCATCGCATTTGTAATGCGATGGTCATCGGTTCGATTCCGATAGCCGGCTTTTTTTCTCTATTTGTTTTCATTTTTGACATAAGGTATAATCTCTTTTTATTTTTATTTTAGGAAAAAAATGGGAGTTCTATTTCTCTAGAACAAATCAAGAAAATAACCTCCTTTTTTTATTTTCTATTTATTTAGATAGATATACAATAGAATAAAATTCGGATACTGATCGAATCTTTCCAGTTCTTTTTTGTAGTATACTATTTATAGTAAAATACTTTAAGTAGATTTCGTTTGATTTATCATTTTTGTTATTTAGTTTAGTTTTAATTTAGCTTTATGAGATTTTCCATTTTAAATTAAAAAGGAGTGTTTATGTCACGTTACAGAGGGCCTCGTTTCAAAAAAATACGTCGTCTGGGGGCTTTACCAGGACTAACTAGTAAAGGGCCTACAGTTGGAAGCGAACTTAAAAACCAATCTCGCTCGAGTAAAAAGTCTCAATATCGTATTCGTTTAGAAGAAAAACAAAAATTGCGTTTTCATTATGGTCTTACAGAACGACAATTGCTTAAATACGTTCGTATCGCTGGAAAAGCGAAAGGTTCAACCGGTCAAGTTTTACTACAATTACTTGAAATGCGTTTGGATAACATACTTTTTCGATTGGGTATGGCTTCGACTATTCCTCAAGCCCGTCAATTAGTTAACCACAGACATGTTTTAGTTAATGGTCGTATAGTAGATATACCAAGTTATCGTTGCAAACCCGAAGATATTATTACAGCGAAGGATGAACAAAAATCTAGAACTCTGATTCAAAATTCTCTTGAATCAGCCCCCGCGAAAAATTGCCAATCCATTTGACTCTTGATCCATTCCAATATAAAGGATTAGTCAATCAAATAATAGATAGTAAATGGGTTGGTTTGAAAATTAATGAATTGCTGGTTGTAGAATATTATTCTCGTCAGACTTAAACCTAATTAAAATAAGAATAATTTTGATCCGAGGATTTCCCCCATTCATGTATAGACGTGGGTGGGTATAGGAAATTTGTTATTCCTTGCCCACTTTATTCCACGATTTTTTTATTACAGAAAACAGAAATAAATTAGGAATAGAGAATCCACATCAAAGTTGGAATAATGATATCTATTTGCAAACATTGAGGTCAGTAACATTGATGAACTTGATAAGGGTGCGGAAAGAGAGGGATTCGAACCCTCGGTAAACAAAAAGCCTACATAGCAGTTCCAGTGCTACGCCTTCAACCACTCGGCCATCTCTCCTACATAATGATTATGTCCCTCGAGTGAATAGTGAGGCATAGATATTCCATTTGGGTAGGCGCACATAATCAATTGAAACGAACAAAAAAAACTTACTTCGAGGCCTGCCGTAGGATAAAATTATTTGATTAATAAGTCCATTTTTACGTTATTTCGTACTGTATTGTACAATTCCTTTGTTTGGGGATTCTTTTATCACGCGATAAAAAATGAAATTTTAGAATGGATTGCTACCTATGACTAGATCTCGGATAAATGGAAATTTTATTGATAAGACCTTTACCATTGTAGCCAATATCTTATTACGAATAATTCCGACAACTTCTGGAGAAAAAGAGGCATTCACTTATTACAGAGATGGTGCGATTTGATTCTTTTTTTTTTTTTACCGATCTCAGTCTAGAGAAAGAAAAAAATTTTGAAAAAAAAAACCTACGCTTGCTGAAGGTGAAGTTTGGAAATAAAACAATTAATCCCTTCTGTCGTGTATTTCCGATTAATGCAGCCTCATATGCTTCAATTTTAGGTTTATAGTATTAAGCGAAAGGTTATACCTATACCTATGGGGTTAGGTTAATCCTACTCCACTAGTACCAATAGGCGGCATGGGGGAAGAAGCACTACGCTTAGGAATCAACAACACTAGAAAACTTTGTAAAAAAAAATAAATCCTTCCTTTCTTATGGGGATCGGGACTAACTAGAATGGTTGGGACAATAAACATCCATCTCGTTCGTATTTTGGATACCCATATAACCATCGAAGACTGTTGAAGTGACTAATTCCGGGAAATTTAGCAGCGTTGAGGACAAAGAAATTGTTGAAGTGACTATTTATCCAGTAATAACATACTTGATGTTAATAAAAGATCCTTTACAGGAAGGTTGGCTAGAGATTTCGTGTAAAAATACTAGTCCCGCTAAGTTGATAATGAGAATATTGCAATCTTTTTGGATTTGATTCCATGGATGTTTATCATTATACACATAAAGGAGGAGCCGTATGAGATGAAAATCTCACGTACGGTTCTGGAACGGAGATTCTTTGAACCGAATGACGACCGTAACGGATGTCGGCTCAATCTGAAGGAAATTATGCGGAAGCTTTACAGAATTATTATGAGGCTATGCGACTGGAAATTGATCCCTATGATCGAAGTTATATACTTTATAACATAGGCCTTATACACACAAGTAACGGAGAACATACGAAAGCTTTGGAATACTATTTTAGGGCACTCGAACGAAACCCTTTCTTACCTCAAGCTTTTAACAATATGGCCTTGATCTGTCATTACGTGCGACTATCTCCACTATAGAAAAAAAGAAAAGAACGAACAACTCCACTAATACTAATAAAAAAATAAATACTAGACAAAAAAATGGGCTTTCTACATATATATATCGTTCGAAACAACGATTTTTATGAGCTGTAGCAAAGAAAGAAACTTCATAGAAGTCAAAATATGAAGAAATAGAATATATATGCCTAGATACTTTTTTTCTATGGATAAAAGATCTAATTGATAGAGGAAGCACCGTAAAGATCAATTAACAAGGTTTTTGGCCGATACAACAAGAACTGCTTACTTATATGATGATAGATTAGGAATCTACTTATGTAATAAAGTGGATCCCCTAAGGTTGTGAGCAGCGGTGTAGTATCAGATCCCAAAGATAGTAAGTCTTTTCTTATGAAGAAAAGTCTTTCTCAAAGATTCTATAGAAATTGATATATCATATATGAAAGTATATGATATATGAAATCGAGATAGTTACCTTTCAGAAAATTTCAATAAGAACGAGCATTAGTGTTAATGTCGATACTTTATTCTTCGGAAGGTAGGAAAAAAGATAAAACTAAAAACAAAGGATTAAATTCGTAATCCAAATTCAAGTTTGAAACTCATGTAATTAACCTCTTTTCTTGTTCTTAACTCCAGAAAAAATGGAAGATAAAAAGAATTGACTGTTGAGCCGTATGAGTCAGGAAACTCTCAAGTACGGTTCTAAGGGAAGGAATTTACTCACCAATTCCGACCGCGGAGAACAGGCCATTCGACAGGGAGATTCTGAAATTGCGGAATCTTGGTTTGATCAAGCCGCTGAATATTGGAAACAAGCTATAGCCCTTACCCTGGGAATTATATTGAAGCACAGAATTGGTTGAAGATCACAGGGCGTTTTGAATAAGAACACTCTGTTTATTATTTTCTTTTTTTATTCTAATATTCTATATTTTCTATAATTTTTCTATAATTCTCTTTATATTCTATTCTCTATAGAGAATAGAATATAAAGAGAATACGGATCATTCATTTTCTAAATATAAAGCAACAAACAATCAAAAGATTTTCTTATATCCCTTCTAAAATAGTTCTATTTCATCTGATATTTCGTTATGTTCCTTAGTAATGCTAATATAACTGCTCACGTGATTTGAAATAAAGTACCTAAGAATATCTTCTCTGTAAGATATGCAAGAAAGACAAAAAATTTCATTTGTTCCATCTAGGAATCTCTAAGTGAAATATGAATAGACTAGGTTGCACAAAAAATTCTTTAACTTCATTAAATTCAAAGTTCAGAAAAGGTTTTAGAATTAAAAAAAAGGGTCCGTTGAGCGCCTTACTACTATGTCATAATAGATCCGAACACTTGCCCCGGATTAACTTCCGGATCATAATTGTTCTAGTGAATAACTAAAGAAAATATAGAATAA